>NW_025953249.1:1256861-1856861 GCF_022496945.1 Annulohypoxylon maeteangense | reverse complement strand
CTTAAAGAGTGGGTGGCGTAATAGGGATCCCGCACCTATGGAGATCCCCGCCTGCACGGCAGTGCTAAGCGCTAGGTTGAAGAGGGCGAGGAGGACTTGCCGGAACAGGGAGGCGGCATTCCGCCGAGGAAGCGATGCAGAACCGTAGAGCTTGATAGACTCCGCAAGGCTCGGAAGTAGTGTGTCAAATATGAGGAAGAATAGCGACGGAACTAGCCAGAAAACTATGCGTACAGCCAACGTACCGACTAACTCTATCTTCAATGGTGAATGCGATAGAACAAGAGTCGTCCATGTCATGTAGAAGAAGAGAAGGTTCATTGAACCCGACCACGAGGTAAACACGGGTCCACCGAAATACGAGACGATCGGAAGGGAAAGAAGAAGATCCATGCTGTCGATATTATCGTTTGACTGAACTAAACACGATAGTATACAAAGTCTGATATTTTGGTGATTATACTTGATCTTTCAAGTACACTCAAAAAGTTGGTCGTTCATATGATCACAAATTAGTTGTAAGGAAACTATTCATCCATACTGTGCCGTTCATATCATAGATTTTTCGACGTCTTGGGCTCACTTTCAACACTTGATCTGGTGTGCGCCACTTGTCAAACAGCTAGATAGTGACGTATGTCGTGTTGTCATCGGCTTAATTGGCTGCGCTGCAGATTAAATCCCGTCTCCCTGTCAGGCTCTAGCTGTCAAAGTTAAGCAGGGGTCACTGGTCCAAAGATTGGTCTCTGGGAAATCTGAAGTCCGAGCTTGCGATTGCAGCTTGTGGAACGACACTGATTGCGGGGCATCTAAGGGAAGTGCTTAGCTAAGATGCCATGTACCTAGGTACCTAGAGATGCCCAGGGGTTTTAGGGGTTAAGGCGCGGAATATGTGCTCCACTGCTTCTAAGGTAGTCTCGAAATGCCTGTAACAAACCGAGATTCGAACGGGCGATGGAACTATTGCACGGCCGAGTTAAGTTGTATCTCTCATCTGGGAAGTCTTTGCCGCCACGTGCGGATGTCACATAAGATTTCATCACAACGGTCTCAGTGTAATTCCTTGAAAATGACGAATCATCGTGGGTAGAAGTTCGGATTGTTACGACGCTATCATCTCGCGAAAATGTGACGACGCTATTCTTGACATGGGTCTAGGGCCTTCCATGTTCATACATAAAATCCGAGAAAACGGCGTGACTGTTGACTACGTGGTCTTGTTTCATTCATCAACTTTCTAGACCCTAATCAGTATTTTATCAATTGTTTGAACGCCCAAATACCTGATTGCGAATTTGAAGTTTTCAAAAAAGCTCTTTTGAATCGCTGTGTTTCGAACATGGACCGCATGCCTTAAGAGCAACCCCCTGTTGTTGGAGAAGGCACTTAGCGTGGCTGATATTGGTCCGGGTTAAAGCCATAGCTCCTAGACACTCAGGACGAGCCATCAGTTCATTGTCAAAAATAGGTATCCTATTTGATCGATCATCCTCGAGGGCTTTTGCATCTTGTCAAATCTATCATTCACGTGGCGTCTGCAGCTTGTTATCCTCCTCGGCGCATTAATGCACGTAAATTGGAAGCTCCGTGCGGCTCTTCTGCACCGAGTATGTAGATAATAATCTAGGGGGGAGAGTCGGGACTAGGCTATTGTACGAATAATTTCCGGTTCATTGTTGATCGCGTTGGTAAGGTTGAAAGAGCCAACAAGAGGATCCATTCTTGTCATTGTTTGTAAATGTGTTCGGTAAAATAGTCGGCCGGAAATCTCGTTACGGGGATAAGAATCGATTCGTACAGAGTATGCGACATGGACTGACACATCGCCTATGAGATCCTGTAAGTTGAATCGTTACATACGCGTCTGTGTACCTGGTATGTAAGATGTAAGTGGTTAGCCATAGGCAGGCAGGCAGGTAAAAGCGAGACGGAGCTCGACCTCGGAGCTTCGAGAAAGCAACTTGGAATATCCATATATTTATTTTGTTCATTGGCGGGTTGAGGAGAGTTGCGAAGAAAAGAACCAAAGACGAACGTTTAAACTTAAATCTTGTCTGAGATAGCAGTGCACCCAATATTCTCAACGCTCTGGTGATAACACCCCACCAATTAAAATGGTCAATTCCTTCCTCTTTTCTCTTTCTCCACAACCCCACGTTCCCTAAATTCAAATTCAATGGCAGTTGATCCTCGTCACTGCCACCGTCATTGTCACCGTCACTATCACTGTCACCGATACCACTAATTTGACAATCTGTATTCACCGTCATTCTGTTCTGTGGGTGGCCCAAGGCCATATTTACTCTTTCATCCTTTCCTACCATTCCCATGTAGCGATCGACTCACGCCATATGTTTCTGGGAAGGGTGACTGAAGTGGTACTTACATACGTACATAGGTACAACCAGTTTCTTAGGTATCCTTCAACACTCTCATTTACTATGTCTGGTAGTACGGGTAAACGTTGAACGTTACAGCTGCAACGTACCTAAATCGGGTACTACTTGACATACATATCTTGAAACAAAAGTGCATATAATATGTATATATATATGTTTCAATATATTTCGTATTCAGTGCTTCAATATCTCAGATGCGGTTTGTACTTGTTGGCCATCTTACTTCACCGAAAATACCAATCTGGCGGCCAAAACGAGGTCCTTGTCAGGGGCATGCTAAACTCTAATGATTGGAGAAACTACCTTAAAACCAAGACTTACGTTAATCTCAATTAGGCTCAGCCTCTTAAGCATTTCCACCAGTGGAGTAAATAGTTCAGCAAAAAGACATGTCGATCTGGAAATAAACCGGGTTCAACAGTGGTGAGAGTGGCAGGCGTCTGCGGGCGTGTTCTGATATATCTGTCCAACTTCCTGTCATTTTGTGGAAGAAAACAAAAGCAAAATGCTACCAAGGGAGCTTAGGAATGAACGTCTAATAACGCTGAAACCTTTGCAGTTGCTCAAATAATATGTTAAGTTTTAAGTTTTATTTCTACAAGGTACATTTGGATAAGTACTACCTCTCACATGCATCACCCGCAGCCCGCAGAAACTGCAGACAGTGCTAGGTCCTAGGCACCTGCATCGTACAGGGGTTACCTCACAGAACACCTGCAATTCCTGCAATATGTATCGCTATTATTGCTGCAAGAGGGAGGGACTAGAACTGGGCTACGACTGCACAGACTCCAGACTTTCCGAATCAAAAATCTAGAAAGCTAAACCACCACCACAGTGACCACACAGCACTCACACAGGAAGCTGTTATCGTGCAATCCGTGCAATCCTGTACCTAATTGGACCTACCTTACCTGTCTTGTCCAATAATAATAATATACTATGTACCTAATAATTCGATCGCCCGCGATTCCCACTTCCATTTCCCCTGAGTTAAAACTCTCTGTTCAGAGCGACTTTTAATTTTTTCCCTCTTCTTGTCCTGCTCTTTGGAAATTGCAAATCCGACACTAAGTTTTTTTCGTCAATGCGAACTGACACAATTCTTTTTTTCATTCTTTATCACCTAGTAGCCAGAAGTTTACAACCATCTTCGATCAAGCACCGAGAACCAAGTTGAACCTCTCCACATATCCTTCGATTTATCCAGTACATACATCCAGTACATCCGATACCCCTTCCTTGTTTTACATACACTACGAAGATAGTAATGTACGTGCGAGTCAGATCTTCAAGACATTCAGTCGACCTGCCCCAGTTGCGTTAGTATATTGGCAGTCGGGCAGTTTACTGTTACAAGGCCCTGGTCTCTAAGCGCCTTTTTCATGTTCCCAATTCCGGGACCTGCAGCAAGTGTGTCTCGGTATTGACCTCTTGACCCAACTTCTTGCATTCCCATCCCGTCATCCCCCATCGAGTCTGCGAGTCTGACCTTCCCTTCCCCTTGGCCTTCCCTTGAACCTCCACAATTTCCTGCTGCATCCTCTACCGGTTTGGAGCTGTACACGCCGTTCTGGCCGTACACCGCTTCCGCCCGGCTGCAGCAAACAAGACATCGGCAGGTAAGACCAGACGCAATTAGGCAAAACATTGTCAGCCCCAGTTGTTCAGTTTCCAGCCAGCCTTCGATCCAATCCTTTCCTTGCGTCCTTGCGTCCGCCCGCTATGGATTACTCCGCGGCGTCTAACAAGTCAACCGCCGGAAATCAACTACCCCCTATCCCCCGGCAGACTCGCCAACAATCCCGCAGGAAGGTAATCGATCCTTCCATGCACCTCCATCTGCGTGACGACGACAAAGACCGCGCCGGTATACCTGCTGCCTCTCCCGAAGTTATATCATCTTTAATCACAAGTTTATCTGTCATCTCAAAGCCGGCGAATAAGCATTTCGAAGGCCAAAGTTTGTCTCTGCCAAACTCGCCGAACGACCAGCGAGAGGGCAGTTTCGGTGTCGAATACGGCGCCTTCAATCATAAGCTCGGCAGACTACAGGAAGAAGAGATCGATCTCGACGAATTGGCCGCTAGCTCCCCAACGATTCGGACCGCGAAACCACCGTCCGGCTTCTCTCCCTTAACCGCCCCCAAGTCACCGCGTCGCGAAACCTCAGGCGGACTGAAATCTCTCCTGCGCAGCTCATCGAGGCCGTCGTCGAAGGGATCGCTTTCGTCGCATGATGATACCCGAAGTATCGGGAACCTTTCGGTTGAACGTGGGATGCCACCAACCCCTGAGTTGCGTAAACAACGATCGCACGACAGCTGGGGAAAGAAGCAGTCTCGCAATAATAAAGGTCTAATGTATATGAGCTCAAAAGAAAGGTTACGTGTTAGTGACTCGGAGAAGAGGCGAATAAGTACAGGGTCAATCGGTGGTAAATCTAACAGCTTGGGCGGTGTATCACCCAGGCCTGACACACTTCTTGCTGAGACCCCAATTCGCGAAGAACCGAGCGATTCGCCCATTAAAGAAAAAATGTACGATCTTAGCCCATCATCCCTAGATTTCGATTCTAGCATCCAGCGACCGATTCCTACTCGCGACTCTTCCCTACGCAAGACGGGAACCAACGCAAAGAGGTCATCGCACAGATCTTCGCGAGGAAAGAGAGAAAGTGATAACGGACTCGCCGATACTATCCCGGAGGATTCGGAACATACTCGTTCGCGCGACCCTTCTACCGCGAGGCGACGACATACAAGTCGCGCCAACTCGGAAGCTGAAACTAGGAAGAGGAGAGACGATTCTCTGCCAGAAATGCCACACCCTACGAGAGCGAGCGTATCTTCTACTAAGAGGGGCCAGGATAATTATGCGCACAAGCGCTCAGGATCGTATTCGACCGATGCGAATGGGTTTGAGGATGGTGCTCCGTTCCCGGCGGTATCACAGAGTAGGAGGCGCAGTGCGCACAGTACCGACCGCAGAAAGTCAGGGCGCACGACTCCGGACCCAGGAGATATGATCAAACCTAAACGAAGCAGTTCGCGACTGAAGCGTCTCTCAGCTGGGCCTAAGAGCCCTGATCTTGATAGGAGAAATGAGGCCACCACCCCCGAACCTATGGTGGGTTATGAGCGACCTGCAAGTGCCGATTCTATCGACGACGCTGTCGAGTCCTATCTTTGCTCGCCAAGGCTATCGCAGAAAATTCGACACCCGCAGACAGGTCGTATGATATCGTTTTCTGAGGTCGGCGACGCTGAAGGCTCGGCCGTATTCTGTTGTGTTGGTATGGGTCTGACTAGATACATCACTGCGTTCTATGACGAGTTAGCGTTGACGCTTAAGTTACGACTTATCACCCCTGACCGGCCTGGTGTTGGTGATAGCGAAGCTTACGCTGACGGGACGGCGACACCTCTTAGTTGGCCTGGTATGTCTAATTTCCTTGTTGGCGATAACTACATTTGGGTACTAATATCTTGCAGATGATGTATACGCAATCTGTCAAGCACTCAAGATTACCAAGTTTTCGATCCTTGCGCACTCTGCCGGCGCGATATATGCTCTTGCTACTGCACTTCGTATGCCACAACACATTCGTGGCCGTATTCACCTTCTAGCACCGTGGATCCCTCCGTCGCAGATGAATGTGTTCGGCACATCACAGGCTCTGCCCCCTACCAACGCAATTCCTACATCCCAGCGAATCCTCCGTGCCTTGCCGACCCCGTTCCTTAAGGCGGCAAATAGCTCATTTATGACGGCTACTAGTAGTTCAATTACCAGCTCATTACCGAAGAATAGTCCTAGACGCGGGAAGCGAAAGTCCTCTGCCCCTTCAGCACGTGACTCAACCATAGGAAACCGCCGAGATATCACGCCTAGCTTAGATAAAGAAAATATCCTACAGGAAAATTCGGGCGGGAAAGGTTTACCACCCACAGCTAGCGAGAATATGGACCAGTATCGCCCAGCTGACAACGAGTTCAATCCCCAATCCTCGATCCTCGAAGCTGCCGCCGACGCAATCGCAGATAAGGAAAGGCAGATGACATATGATATGCGACTTACCCACGCGATTTGGGAACTTGCTACTACTGGTGCAAATCCTGCTGTGGATCTGCTTGTCTGCCTAGAGCGCAGGCACACGATTGGGTTCCGTTACGTAGACATTACGCGACCCGTCATTATTCACCACGGCAGTAGGGATACTCGTGTCCCTGTCGAGAATGTCAAGTGGCTTGGGAAGACTATGCGGAGATGTGAGGTTCGTGTGCTTGAGGGTGAGGGACATGGGTTGATGGCCAGTGCCACAGTGATGGGCTCGGTATTGATGGAAATAAGCAAAGAGTGGGAGGATTGGATGGTATTAACGAATTCAAACAGGCGAACGGATGAGCGAGGTAGGAGTATACGAGCAAGTGCTCGATAAAAAGGTATGGTGGATATTTGGGGGAAGCATATCTGCCACATCGAACCTGATATGGATCATACCCTGGCGAATCGGAGTTCTGCATTATGGATGGTTCTATGATGAACTTAATGGCTATCAGAGATCCCACGCAAGGGGACATTGGTTTTTTTTGTCATTTTATATATGCGTTGACAGAATTGGCGATGCTCATGTCTTCGAAGCCCCTTCAATTTACATGGGCTTAGGAGATCAAAGTTTAGAAACAAGCTTTTGAGAAGTGAGGAGGAAGTAAGTGTACTCTGTACCAATAGTCTTAAATCATGGCTTATTAAAAGCCTGTATTAGTACGTAATGTCTAACCTGATATCTTTTGGATCAATTCATGATCAGTGAATTATGTAGGAGGTACCGGTACCGACACAGTATTATCGTTGTACGTTGTACCGTATCGGTGAACAATCGCGCACGGTCCATATCAAGATATGCTAAAACAACAAGGTAGAAACGGGTAAACTCCGGCTCTCCACGTGATCTACTCCCTCTCTAGCCTAGCAACTAACTGCTAAGGTAGCTCCGGGGGATTCTTGCGCTTTCCCTCTGGAAATTTTACGAGACGCGTTGCGATAGACCTGGGCATTCAAAGTTCAAGCTCATGCAAGGTATATGGATACTTCTACAACTCCATCTACTCCATCCTAATCTTGAACTGTACACTTTTATTATACTCACACAACGAGGCAAGTGAATCTTGCAGATTTAATCCACTTTTATTTTAAACAACATCACGCACCTCACTGTACTTTACTACCGCAACTTCATTTACTTCTCAAGTCCTCCATCTGTTCCCTCGACCTTAATAGGTCTTGGCCTTGGTCTTATTTGGCGCGTTGCCAACATCGAATCCTCACATTTGCAGCCATCCTAAAATGTCATAGACGAATTGAATGCGATTCAAGATGGATGCTAAAAGCTCTGCTCAATCGTTCCTTTCGTCCTATGCGCCGCGCCTGCGCGTTTATAACAATTCTCTTCTCTCTCCCGTAATTCATTCTGCTGCACCGACCGGACCTGTATCGCGAACGACGAAGCGTGGCACCACCGTAATTAACTATGCCGAGGATGGTTACGACTACGACGATGACGATGACGATGACTCTCGAAGACGGCCGACAGGCTTGCGCAGCTTAAGACGCGAGGACAGCGCATCCAGAATAGATCCGGGCGACAAGTTCGGGAAAGAGACCAACACACCGGTGGAAGTTCAGGGCATTTGGAGAGATTGGTTTGTGAAAAATAAACTGAAATCTGATCTTAGTGGCCAGGCCCAAGCTTTACTACCCGTCACACTCATTCCCATTCGAATTGATGTCGACATTCCTGCATTCATACCTTCGGCACCATTCCCAATCCCACGAGGCCTTACTCAACCTCCTCCACATATAGACCCAGCGTTGTATCGAACAGGAGAGATGACGGTCCCATACAAGCTGAGAGATATCTTCTTATGGAATCTACATGAGACTATGATGACGACGGATCAATTTGCCCTCAATCTCGTCCAGGATCTAGATCTTCCCAATGCTGCTGCTATTGCTGCCGAGATCAGCAAGCAGATCAGAACTCAATTAGAAGAGTATGCCGGCGTTGCGCTTCATCCTCTCTTCCATTCAGAAGAGAAGGCGCCTATGAATGGCATGGGACTTGCCCCTCCGTCCAGTTTCCGCGATACTCCAGCCACACCTGCCACTCCTCTTCCCATCTCGATGCGTGGCCCCGAAACGCCTTTCCGAACTGGCCCAGACACAGGTGTTGATACTCCGAGGGGTGGCCGTCTCCAGGTTAACGAGATAACAGCCAGTGCCACACCAATCCCTGCCGACTCTGATGAATTGAACCCCGACGACACTTACCGATGCATTGTTTCCCTAAACATCAACCTCTCTTCTCAACTTTACACCGACAAGTTCGAATGGTCGTTATTGCACCCGCCCGGTACTGCTGAGGCGTTCGCCAAAATCACGTGTTCTGATCTAGGCCTTTCTGGGGAGTGGGTGCCAGCTTTAACCCATGCGATCTATGAGGCGGTATTACGTCTCAAGAAGGAAGCATGTGAGGCTGGTGGTTTAGTGGCAGGATGGGGTGGAATCGGTACTGAATTTCCTAACGACGCCGCTCATGGCGGTGATGCCGGCTGGCGATACGACCACGAACACCTTGGAGATGAATGGGAGCCAAAGATCGAAGTACTTTCTAAGGAAGAGATTGAGAAGCGTGAAGTCGACAGAGAACGACAGATCCGCCGTCTCCGCCGAGAGACAGCACGATTCAGTAGCAATGCTGGTATGATAGGTGGCGTGCCTGGTTTGGGCACTGAAGTCGAAGAGGAGAGAATGGGACGCGGAGAACGATCGAAGAAGAAGCGTAGATTCCGAAGTCTAAGTCCACTAGGCCGATCTGGTACACCGGGCGGTAGAATTACACCGGACGTGGGATACGGCGGAGGCGGCGGCGGCACACTCGGCGACCAAGAACGGCAGGGCTGGCGTTGCACCCATTGTCGTATCTGGGGTACCAGTGTATGGGCTGTCAGAGATGGACCGTGGGGTCCTAGGGTAAGCTAGCTTCTACAGTTGTCAATACATCATATCAATACTAACTGGCCCTTTAGTCTCTCTGCGCCAACTGCGGCCGACTCTACGAACAGACGAAGATGCTGCCTCGATCGACGAAGAATCTACATCATGCAGACATGCGTCCATTTTAGGAATCTGAGACTGATGCTCTGGCTGATGTGCGGACCGACATAAAGAAGCGAAAACGAAGCAGGGGAAAAGTGAATGGAGTTCCTGTTATGGCGGAAACACCCAAGAGAGCCAAGAGAGCTAAGAGAGCCCGGAAAACAACTTAAAAGATCGCGGTTGCATTCACGACATCAGGCGTTTCTAGGCGGGATTGCGTATATCATGAGGGTTCCTTTGTCTTGCTTTTCTCACCTGCCAGGAGTCGTTGGCTACGGTGTATACCACTTGACGCACCGCCTCGCGCGAACATGCGGGTGGTTAATCTCTATCTACAGGTTGCTTCTGTGCTTTGTATACTAACTAACTACCTAGGTAGGTAGGTTGCTGGCTACAGGCAAGATATCAGAACTACTACGGACGCACAGAATCGAGGGCTTTGCGGAAGCTCCGTACACAATTGATAACTGTACTGACACAAACTGAATTTCATTCTTGCATGCTAGTCTAATGTGTATGTTTATGTGCGTATAGTGCGCTAAGTCTAGTGTGGTAGGCGTCTGCCCGGGGTAGGGAAGGATCTTGAAGGGGGTGTGGGTGTGTTGAACAACCTATCTATCTATATGAACCACCGTAGTCGCGGCTGTGTCCCATCCGATGTCTCACAACAGCAACAACAGCAAGACAGGCAGCCAATTGTCAGCTCGTCCGGTACGTAATTCCCCTCCTCTACCAAATGCCCGGGACAATCTTGGACGGCACCTCGCGCTTGAACTGGGCCCACTGCTCCTTGTAGCGGTTGGTGCAGTAGTCGTCCATCACGCCCGCCGCCCGGTAGCCCAGGTCCCACATCTGCCAGCTCCCGACGGCTAGCCCCCCGATCCACCCCGTCGCTACCATCGTGTACCCCCCGCGCCACAGCGAGTAGCCGAAGTAGTTCACGTGTCGGGACCACCGCCACACGCCTACCTTGCACACTTTGCCCGCGTTCGCGGGCGCGTCCTTGAAGTCGCGTCGTTGCGTCTCCGATACGGCTTCTAGGATTATCCCGAAGGTGTAGATACACACCCCGACGACGGTGCTGAGGGGCAGGGCGTAGGGGACCCCGGTTAGGGAGAGGGAGCTGGGGACTGTGAGCTGTGGGGTGGAGTTTACGGAGGAGGTTGCTAGCGCGAGGAAGAGCAAGGAGTTTAAGGCGTTGAAGAGGCTGTTGTAGAAGGCGACGGCGGCGGCGGCAGGCGCCGGGAAGGATTCTTTGGAGACGAAGAGTTGCCAGTAGATTTGCTTTGCGCTGGACCCGATTGCGAAGAGCATTAGCAGCGCGTTGGTGGGCTGGCCTAGCACGTCGAGGTAGGAGAGCCCGGTGCTGAGGGAACCGGTGCTGGTGCTGGAGGCGAGGGTTATTCCTAGCTTTGAGAGGAGGGTTACGCCGAGACCGGTGGGGAGGAGGAGGGCGTGTTGGAGTGGTATGTCGAGGAGCCGGAGCCCGACGAAGGTTAGGGTTCCGAGGAGCGTGGGCTTTCGCTCGCCGCGGTTGATTAGGTCGAATTTCTTCGGAGGGGGTTTAGAGTCGGGCATTTTGGGTGATTTGTTTTTTATTGTGCGAGGCTTGGAGTTTCTAGATAAAAAGGGAGTTATGGGTGTTTGGTTTTTTCTCCCTATTGATTGAAAGTTTTAAATACAGGTAGGTAGATGCTGGGTCGTGGGGTGACGGTGTTGAGTTTTTAGCCCCTAGTTCATAATTGACGTGATACTGATGTCGACGTTGATGTCAATGCCAATGTCAATGTTAATGTCAATGTTAAATCAGACCACTCAGTGTAGGACGACAAGCTGAAGTTATATCTAAGATCTAGAACGGATAAGCACATCCGAGCCGTTAGACAAAGCTATAGAAATCGTTGACTCCGGTGTGGTTCGTGTAACCGGATACCCGATGAAGCGATTCAATGGGAAGACTTCCAATATGCATATTTACGCCAAGTATAGTATTCAACGTCGGCCTTCTCCAAATGTCGCATATATTGTCTTACTACCCACGCCTGGGCGTTTTTGAGGCGTTCGGGGCTTTCACCGATAAGAAGCTAGGTAAGCGCCAAGATTGGTGAGAGCTTCAATTCCTACGGAGTTGATCGACGACGATGTTCGGTCCCGGAGAAGATGATCACTTACTAAGGTAATTTAGCTAAGCAAGGGGGGCAAGGGGGGGTTGGAATCTAAACTCCGAATACTCTATTTTCTACCTATCATCTATTACCATCTAAGAATTGCTTTTGTTACTACTCAACCAACCATGCAGCCACCCTTCCACGCTACCGCCACCTGTATGTCACTACCGTGCCGCCATTATGCCACCAACCATGTCCGACATAATAGATATCAGTCCACATAGCATAAACCCTGGTTCTGATTCGTAATCCGGCTCGCGGAGACTAGGCAGATTACAGAAACGGCTGAAGAAAACCACCAACCTGTTTCAGCCCTTGCATTAGTTCTTCTATACCGCGTACCTAAGTAGCTATCCCGTCGGATCCAAACCCGTAGAAATTTCATCCGGACATCGTGATCGATGCGGAGTTGGAAGATCTATTGGATGTGATGGCCTCAGTCATCACGCATACTGTACCATGCTTTACCAGACTCTACCATGCAATTTGCTCAACAAGCAATTCACTCATTCGCTTCCTTTAGATTGAATAAGTTGGTCAGATGCTTTGCCGCATACATAGCTTGGCACAGACACACCAGTTGTCCTGCCCATTATGCTATTCTGTTGACTAAAAGGTGTTTAGGACAGTGAACGGCATGTCTTGATTCGTCGTGAGAAACGGGGTATCGACCCTTTTCAGACGTATGGCTTCATGTAAGTAAGCTTTAGTCTACCAGACAAGTAAGCGAACAGGAATAAGTATAAATTGGTACTAGGCTGCCCTCAACAGTATAGCATGAAGATCCACCGTTGCGAAATTCGCGATTAGACTGGTTATGCCATCGTCGCCGAATGACTCTTACTAGAACCTTGGTACGATGCGGGAAACTAACAAGACACCGGGTCGGTTTGTGCTATGAAAACCGAAAGCGAATCTGTGGGGAAGATGACGGCAAACCGGACGAACTCGTTCGCCCGACCAGCTGAATATAAACAAACGACGGAATAGTCGTAATACGGACTCCTTTCACCAAGCCAACAGACAACCACCATTCCAAACTCAGTCAGCTCTAAACCAGGTCTAGAACTAGAACCAGAACTAGAACCAGCACTAGATCCGTTTCCAAGATGTCAGAAATACCAGTCATCCAAATCCTCGACAAGAAGAACTACTTCAAACAAGCCCTAGTGCCTTACCCGAACAGCACTTCCCTCCCCCCCCTGACCGCCTCATCCTTGCGAGTACGGACCGAGGTCCTCAGTGTGACATCCAACAACTTCACCTACTGCAAGATAGGCGATGTCTTCAACTGGTGGGCCGTGCACCCCCTGCCGCCCAATACTCCGGCGCCGTACGACGACGGCGCCACGTACGGACGCATCAGCGCCTGGGGGTACGCCAAGGTCATCGAGTCCACCTTCGCGGGCGTGTCCGCGGGGAGTTACGTGTGGGGGTATCTCCCAATCGGGACACTTCCGCTGGACTTCCAAGTGCGCCGAGGCGCCGTCGCGGACCAGGTCATCGTCACCGAGCCGTACCGCCAGAAGCTGCTGCCCATCTACAACCGGTACACGGTGTTCCCCGCGAGCGTCGGCGCGCAGATCGCCGCGAAGACCGACGGGGTGGCCTACGATTCCTTTCTGAAGCTCATGCACCTAACCGCGTATCTCATGTCGCAGTTCATGTACTCACCCGACCCGACCCGTTCTTTGAATTTAACCCCCGCACAAGCGGATCTCACAGACGCTACTGTCGTCGCGTTCGCGCCCGGGTCCAAAGTCGGGCTCGCATTCGCGTATCTCCTGCAGAACCAGCGCACGGCGGCAAAACCGCGGCACGTCATCGGCGCGGCGAGCGAGGCCTCGATTCCCTTCTTGCGGGGGACCGGGCTGTACGACAGCGTGGCATCTACGCTCTCCGACCCGCTAACCACACTCGCCAGTCTAGATTCCAGCGAAGACACGGATAGGAAAGTCGTGATATACGATTTCGGCGGACGCGCCGGCGTAGCGTGGAAATGGGCCGCGGCGATCGGGGCGAGGTATCCGAAGACGCGGTACGTGGTGATCGGGATGGAGGTGGCGGATCCGGAAGCGCAGGCGAGTGGGGAGAGGCCGGAGAAGCCGGATGGGTTGGAGATCGACCAGGTGATGGCGGATACGCTGCTGACGGCGGCGATGGGACAGGTTGGCGAGAAGGAGTTCTTCGAGGGGTTTGAGGAGTCGTGGCAGGGGTTGAGGGGAGAGGGGATCAAGGGGTTTAAGGTGAATTGGGGAGAGGGCATGGAGAGCGTGAAGGAGGGTTGGGATAGGTTTGCGAGGAACGAGGTGACGGCTGCCGAGGGGCTTGTGTTTAAGATCTGAGGGACCCGTCGTGTTGGGAGTACAAGTTTATCGTGATGGATGCCACTCGTTTCTTAGGTACTACCTAGTACAATCTAAGCGGGAGGATGAGACTGACAAAACTTAGGAGACCAACATATAGGCACACAATCAAGTAAAAAGGAGCACGTTCTCCATACCCAAAAGCTCATAATATACTTGAGCGTGAAGGAATCAATTTTGAGATATACCATAAGTCATCAGTAAGGTACCCAATATCCCTCATCCCCTATAAAATATAATGCCCGAAACCCGACACCATGCCACCCAGACCCATCCTAACTCCTTTCCATGCAGTCAAGTATCCACGCTCTTTGTTTAGTGTCGAATCCACTAATCATGGTATGTAGCCCTGAACACAAGAGTAGCCATGATAGGTATACCGTCTATAAGACAGGACTATATCCACCCAAATAGCCAAATATCACTTAGTTAAACGAGTATTCATCAACCTCGCCTCGCCTATTAAGACCGACTAGAATTTCCTCTTAACATAGCTTCGACATCAACGCCGACCCATTTCATCTCCTTCGGCATCGGGGCGGGGGCGTGGTGGGGCTGTGGCGAGCGTTGCTTTATCTGTTTCCTCATCCGTAGGCGATCCATCAGTTCGCTAGAGATCATCTCAAAGCTTTGTCTTAGCGCGATGCACGTCTCCCATCTCTCGCCGTACTTTGCAAGCGTCCGTGCAGTCTTCTCCAGGCATCCCAGGCTCCTGTCCAGATTATCAACTCCAGGGCCGCCGGGGCGCAGTGGTAGAGGCGGTGGCGGTGCCCTACCAAACTCAACAAGAGGTGGCGGTGGAGTGACTCCGGCAAGGAGCAGGTCCTCCGCGTCGCGGAGTACGGCGACGAACTGGCTTGCCATGAAGAACACGCGTAGGGCGTCGTGGTACGTGTAGAACGCAGTTTTCATGTTACTGTGCGAGACCTCGAATATGCGGTCGAGGTAGGCGATGGCGTGTTCAAAGATGAGCAGTCGGCCATAGTCGGTCATATGAGGAGCCCGAGCCGACGGTGCTATGCAGTAGACATAACTATATCTCAGCTCCAGGTCGAATAACTCCCTCATGCCAATCGGAAGTGAATTAGGGAGCGCTTCGGCCCACTCTCTCATGTCTTGGCACATCTGCCAGATGAACGATGATGAATCAGGCAACGGCGTTGGCTCTGCTTGGAATAGCGCCTGGTACCAATGTGACTGAGCGCGTCGCAGCTGGAAGAGCAAAAATGCTGGCTCGGAACCCGAGAGGATTTTACCAGTGATCGATGCTCGGCGACTGAAAGATGAGGGTCTCGGCCAAGCAACATTTGTGGAGGCATCGGTGAAGGAGAAAGCGCGAGCATGAACCATACTAATGGATCTTATTGGAGGAGTTAGCACGCTTTATGCGGTGAGCAAAATCTCACGTACATACCTGTCTAATGAGTACACGCAGTAAAAGGTCTTCCGTCTCATGTCTAGCACCACTTTGTCCGAGAGCTGCTCGGGCGGAGGATCCTGATGGAACCCTAAGTCGATCACTGCCCTCGAAGTGAAGCCGATTAAATGCCAGCTGTCGAAATGAGCTGGATCAAGCATCGAGTATTGGGTGAGAAGGATCAAAGACTGGATTTGTGTCGTGTAGCCTGGCATCAAAGCCCTGTCCGCATGCCGCAAGGCCTGGGCGACGAAGTTTAGTCCGTTCAGATAGTAGTCATCGTTCCTCACTCGGCTCTGAGCGGTGGACCCGATGGCTAACACCATATACACGAGCCAATACTCCGAATCCTTTATTACGCGGTCGTGGAACGAATACATCTGATCAAGGATTGTGTAAAGCGTCGTTTCGGGAAACGCAGGAAACAGTGAATAGATATTGGTCATGTAATACTGAACAAGAGCGATGGCATCTTGCCTAGGAGGCAATGCCCAGTCCAAGCTATCTGGAAGAGGATCATTAGAAGCCGCCGCTAGTACGAGACGTGCAAATGTCATGTTGCCCATTGAAGGTTCAAAGTCTCTCGTAGTAGCATTGATTGATCTAGTCATTTATTAGTGACGATAATTAAGCCTTGGAAATGGAACTACCCACAAGAAGCCAAAATCGGACATCAGTGAATTAACATCGGACATCTCTCGTTTTCGAGCAGCTTTACGATAAATGGCGGCTTTGATGGTAGCAAGTGAATCTTTCCGGTCAGGCTCAGGTAGTGCCGGTGGCACCTCAGACTCATGTTGAGCAACAGACGCCTTTCTTGATCGAGCATACGCTAATCGCTTTTCTAACTTCTCTATGCGAAGCTCGAGCGCAGCGACATAACTGGGAGAGACATGTGAGTATAATGTAAAAGAGATTAGGTGTAAAAGCTGAAGTATCTCACCTCCGTTCCTTGCCTCTCGCGAATTGGTCATTGGCGGCTGAGCATTCATTCTCGCGACCGGCCTTCTCACAGGCTGTACATGCCGGCAGTTTTCCATCGCACTAATAATTCCAACATCAGCGACCACGTTATTGGGAAATAAAGTAACAATGAGGCTACCTTGACTTTAGCGGCTCGACCTGTTAATATCTTAGTCATACATCCTTGACATTATATGCGGTTTTAATATGAGAGCACTAACATCTGGAACAGGCTGATACTGGCCGTGACACGCGCAACAACGGATTATCCGAGAAGCTTGATCGTGGCATATTGCCCGCTTTGAGATGATGGCTTGAGCGCGTACGGCTTCCCGGCTGTAGTCCGTGAAGTCCGGGATCTCGGCTCTTTTTTTAAAGTACACGATAGTATATGATAGCGCGAGGTCTAGTGGAGATAGTTCCCACAGCTGTCATAGATTTCTTACGTTTTGCTTTATGATCTGTAAGAATGCGTCCTTAATAAAAACGTGGCGTACAGGCCGTTAGATCGACTCGTTTTCCGTCGGAAAGGGAAAAAAAGAACGACGGAACAGCGGCAAAGTGTTGACAATAGTCTAACTATTACTCTTAATAGAAATGGTAGTGAGAATAAGATTCTCACGTGGATCTGCCGTTGCCGCCTTCAAAACGTTTAGGTTTCAAGAATGGCGAGTCGAGCAAGGCTGCTTATTATTTTAGTGGCCTTAATAATACGGTCAAAGGAATAGGGTCTCAATTACTGAATAAACCTGCGCAGAGCCTAGGTTTGCCTAGGTGCTTAGGTGTACCTATACGGGGATCCGTAGGGTGCGCTTGACTTCCGAGGATGGGCTAGACCGTCTGGTCATCAATGGGGCATAGGATGCGGAATTTCGTAGCGATAATCTGCGGTACCAGCCGTACTAGGTAATATGTACTATGTGTACCACGGACGCTGGGACAGTGGGGGTTGTGTGGTGACCGGTTTGCGAACAACCTGACCTAATGCCTGTTCTCTAGACCACTTCGACCATTGATATTGCGTGGATCACCAGCTCCTGCTCGAAAAGCTTTAGTAGCTTGGTACGACGTAGTAGGACTTTGTTGCTGCTGTGTTGTAACCTACATGACTCGTGTGCTTTCTTTCACCTTTGGACTTTGGACTTTAGATCATCAAAGAAACAGAGGGGAAAAAGAAAAAGAAAAAAAGACACTTGTCGAAACTCTTACTATTTCTGTCGTAAACGTATGTAGATGTAAATCTTGGAAAGATCCTGTAGGTATTCCAACATAAGGTAGGATCAGGTTGATGACGGATAACGCATGTAACTTGGTAACCCGTAGGCGAAAATAGCTTGTGTCGGTACTATGCGCACTAGCTGCAGCTCCTCCTTGCATCAGGGGGAAGTTTTTAACCTAGCCCGCTCCCTCAATGGTCCTCAACGACCCTCAATGAAAATGTTGTATTAGGTTGGTCTGCAAAAGATTGACGAATCGTGAGATCATCTCCTACTCCTTTGCCTGCCCTTGCGCCTCATTCAGGGCTGCTAGCCGGTGTCAGAACTCACTAGACCTCCCCACGCGCCCCCCTCTTACGTTGACAAGATGTAGTCGTAAGGCTGGTCAGGGTTTTCAGGGTTTTCCGAATGCAGTTGGTGGGACAGCCTTCATTAATTTTCATATGTACTGGCCGTTGGAGCCGCGTGCCGCCCGATCAGTTCTCGAACGAGAATATATTGGCAACTGCTCAGCTGCCTTACCAGATGTTATCAATATTCATGGATAGCCTGGATAACCTGGATAATCTGCTGCAGAGAAGATTCCGATAATATTCTCTTGGTTTCCGTGATCACCTCCCACTTTATGCACATGTGGGCTGAGTGGGTTGCAGTTGTGTTACCTGTCTAGCTGAAGGGCATACATAACAGAATGGAGAAAAAACAGAAAAAAAGAACTACTGCGCGCCGAGTGTATCAAACCAGATAGTCAGCAAGTTCGCAGGCTGGTAACAATAGGTGGATCCTCAAACCGATGCAACTGTTCCAGAAAAGACTTAATTAGGAAATGTCCTTAATAAGGTAAGAAGAAGGATTCCAAGAATAGAAAAAAATAGAAACGGAATTTCGATTTTCAACTAGGGAAGAAATCCTAAAAGCACTTTTGCCGCACGCGTGTATGCGAGGTCGGTTATAGGGAGCGAGATCGTGCGGAAGTCCGTTTAATTTGTAGGAATTGTCAAAACGAAACGCATGAAAATAGAGAATAGGTGCTAGAAAAGTAGAGAATAGACGAAACGAAACTGCAGTCGCTTAAATCTGCGTTGGTAACTCAGCCTGTGGGGCGAAGTCGATAAAAAGGGATTTAAGAATGAAACAACTTAATAGAGTCTCTTTTTCTAATATAACATCCAATATACAACATACACATCATACATATTGAGCTGATTGAGGTAGTATTCTAAGTTCCTAAGTTCCCTGTTAAAGTCTAAGCCATTCGATGTTCGAGCTGGAAGAAAGACTTCGAGGTTGCAACTTCTCTTACCTAGTACCCCACCAACCAATCGCTGTTTCAATACGACGGACTGTAGTCCGTGCAGCGGTCACTTCCCACTCCAGGTCAAGCTGTATGTTTTAGCTTCTATGTTCTTAGTTTCTTAGCTAAAATGATCGTCAAGTACTGACTTAAGTAATGCTTATCTGACAGTACATCAAAATAAGCATGACTAATAGGCTAACTGCGGGCTAACCGTCGTAGCCAGCGTTAGATAGGTACAAAGCTATACGAGAGCGTACATACCACCTACCCACCTGTCACCTTCGTACAGAAGGTACATACGTAAGAGAATGTGTTCTCAGACCGAGAATGGATATTACAACTTTGGCGGCGACGATTCTCCCTTCTACAGTCGAATTTACGAGACTTTTTGCGCCGATGTTCCAAAAGCTCGAAATCATGATCAAGTGAAATTCAATGATCTACAATATCAGCAACAGCAACAGCATCAGCAACAACAGTCGTACAATCGATTTGCCTTACTCGCTCACCCCGCTTTCATTTCCGAAGCCTCGAGTCCTCGAAGTTGCGTGCGACCAACGACAACTGATCTGCCCCGCGTATCTGCCGTATCTGGGGGCCAGATCAAAAAGCAGAGGCAGAAACAAAAGCAAAAGCAGAAGCCCAAGTTTACGTCTCACCATCAGCGAATTACGGAAAACGACGATACCATAACAGATCTACCGATGGATGCCTCTAATGTCTTCCGTCAAGTCCAAGGTTTTGGCACTTATACCCCAAGACCTCCGAATGGTTTCCAGCAAAATAAGAAGCCTGTGAAGGTCGAGGATCCCGGAGATGGTGAGGCCTCGCACCGCATTGCGCATACTCTTACGGCCTGCTGCCGATGTCGCCAGGTGAGTAACCCGTCCACCGATATTTTACGCATCGCGCATCCTATTGTCCTTTTTTTCCTTTAAGGATATGAAAGTAGTCGGAGATTGACCATGTTGGGATTTTTAGAGAAAAACGCGCTGCGATCCTACGCTACCTCGCTGCCTGCCTTGCGAGCGGTCAGGGTCCACCTGCGAGTATTTTGACACGACAAAGGGTAAGAGGATAAGTCGGTATTATGTTGTCAAACTCCAAGAAAAAGTTCGTGCACTTGAAGCCGAACTTGGTCAGTATACCGACGACGACGATTTCCCTAAAAATCACGAGGATTTCATCCGACCCGGAGGCCTCGTCCGCTTAAACGAAACCGATGAAACCCCGCGATATCTCGGTCCATCCAGCGGTATTGCTATGACGCGCATACTCATGGAGGAAGCAAAGCGCTATACGGATTCTAAGCGCATATCTGAATTAATCCCCGATGTGCGGGATCGACGACAGACTGCAGCCCCCGGCACAACCTTTCCCGGCACGCGATCACAGTCTTTCACCATACCGCCACAAGTATCAAGAAAGAAAAGTTACCCCATAATTAGCGGCGTCGCAGCGCAGAATCTTCCAAGTAGAGCCATCGCCGATAGATTATTGGAGGTTTTCTACCAACGAGGTGATTTATTCCCATTTACCAGCCCCTCCTGTCCAATTGGAGAAGGCCTAGACTAATTATTAACCCCAGCTCAAGTATTCACCCCGACTTTTCACGAAAAGGCATTGGAAACGATATTTGAGGATGTCTATGCTGGGAGCACAGATGCATACCAAAACTTTGTTGCGCGCTTAGTTATGGCAACTAGCATGCAGAAACTTGACTCGACGTACGCAGGACTTGCGGATAGTTACTATCTTGCCGCGATGAGGCGCTTCGAAGACATTGTTCGGCCAAAGGATATCAAAACCCTTCAATGTCTCGTCTTAATAGGACAGTATTCACTACTGACGCCTACCCGGACTGCCGTATACTACATCGTCGGCTTAGCCACGAGGATCTGTCAGCAACTCGGCTTAGCTGATGAGAAGACAATTTCTCTAGGTGCCAACGATCCATTAACCCTGGATATGCGGCGGCGACTTAGCTGGATTGTTAGTACAATGGAACTTGGCTTAGCCTACAGTATGGGCCGACCAAACGGGTTCGCTAAGACTGGCGACATAAACGATGTCAGATTCTTCGAAACAGTTAGTGACGCGAATATCTGTGAGAATGGAATTATTCCAGGGCCTCCTGACGAGAGGAAATTGGTCTCTATACACTTTTGTAAGATGCGTCAGCATCAAGCCGAGATCCGCCGGGTTTTGTATGAAAGAAAACACCCGGAACCTAGCAATAACCGCCATCCATGGTTCGCAGATATGGAGGCTAAAATAGACCGATGGCTTAAGGAAACTCCTGAAAATCCTCCATGGTGTAAGCCATGGTATGTATCTAATATCCGATACTAACGCCTCGATCGCTGCTAATAATGTAATATAGGTTTTCAGGACGATTTCACACCATGATGATAGCCCTTCATCGTCCCTCACCTCAAGTACCGAAGCCATCCCTCCTTTCGGCTACGAAATGCTTCGACTCGGCCGCTTTCGTCATCAATATATCTAGCAAGCAGATGATGGCAGCTGCCGTTGATATTACCTGGATATTCATACTAACCCTTTACATGTCTCTCAATACACTCTTGTGGGCTGTCACACATCCCGAAATTCGAGCGTCCCATCCACGAGAGGAAGTTCAAGAGCTAGTCAACATCTCACTAGATATCATTGATCAATGTGTCGAAAGATGGCCAGGTACCGCAGCGGCATCTCAGTTATACTCAACATTCACGAAAGCGTGTCTTCAAAGCTACGACTCAAACGAAACATCCAATCTCTCAAACTCGAGCCCTTTCAATACTCCATCGTCTCAAACTGATACAAACTCACCTTCTGCGTCCGAAATTTCAAGTGCGACTACCATGTCTGCTAGTGGTGTTTTCAATCCACAATTTGGCTATGTTTTCGGCTCTGGTCCTGAGGAGATGAACGGTTACAAGGTTGAGAACTTTCCGCCACAACCCACATTTAGATCGAATTCTATCTTCCTCAACCCAGCTACTAGTGATCATACTGGACGTCGTTTCAGTTATTTCCCTCCCGATTTTACCCAAGCTGGAGACTTGGCTCTTATGGAAGAGAGTAGTCCTCCAGATACTGATACAACTGTGTCCCCACCATTTTTATCTCCCGCACAGCATCTTCCAACTTCTCCAGAGTCCGTTGTCACAGGCAGTGCTACGACTCCAACTATGGGAACCCCGATCCTTACGACGCCGATGCTCTCAACTGCCAGTCTAGCCCAGACTCCTTCTGATATAGCGACACCTAACTCGGTAGCTTCGTCGCAGCAACCACGCCCGATTACGCAACCATTTACTATTCCTCCTATACCACAACATTCGTCACAGGGACAGCGGCCCCTCCCTCAGGTAACTACAGTCACAGACTGGTTTAATCCACCACCACCTTTCATCTCACCGTATGCATTTGGTGGCGGATTAGGCGGTAACTTTTGGAACGACACGTCTGGCACAAATGGCCTGGGTGATATTAACATGGGCGACATGTCATTTTCCAACGGTCTCCCCCCGGAGCGGCAAGGAAGCTTAAGTCAGGAGCAGCAGATAGAGCTCATGGACGTTCTAGAAAACGAGGGGATGACAGATATCGACACGTATTTAAACATGGGTATGGCGTATCCGAGTTTCATGGGCAACGACCAAGGGATACATTGGAATGGACATTCATAAATTAAGGACCATATTTGGGAGGTATATTTATTGCATCAACTATCGCTCTATACAGGTTGGAGGGGATACTTTACGGCTTTTATGCTACGTCGGAAAGGTATATATGGAAATTCTCGCTGATAGATACCATTTCTTGGCGTTTAGACGTAATTGGATGGATGGTAGGATGTTTTGAATGAATGACTACCTATTTTTCATTTCATATTTTGAGTTATTAGCAAAGTCATGAATTCCTAATGACCGAATATTCGTATCGACATCTTGGAGGTTGATAGCAGGTTTCTTGGCAAAAGATCAAATCAATTCGCTACGGAGTTTAACAACACTTTGAGGTAGAGCGCTTCGATAACGTATCACTAACATCTTACCTGCAGGGACCTAACGACGTCTATCATAGTGCCCGCCAACTAGATCATGAAGATCGCTGGCGGAGAATTATAAGTGGTGGAATTTCGCTCTCTATTAGGGAATTCCTCCGCTAAAGCTTACCCTCTCAAGCCAAGAATCCGGGGTATCATGAGCTACCTATCCTCGACGGTCCGTCCGACCCAACGCCCTGGTTGGGACGGCTACTCCCTACGCACAGGAAAGTCAAGCATTTGCGTTAGGTAGATCTACAATTGGTGGATACGACGTGCGTCCCGGTCATTCGGGCGAGATTTTCCCCACCGACCTGAGCTGAGCGAAGCTGATAGACGGGTTTGGTATTTGGCTAACGTCAAAGGGGGAAAATGAGGGGTTCGACGTGCAGATGAGATGTCGACCCTGGTCTAGGTACAGAGTAAGCGGGCTTTAGCTAATGTAAACCACCCCTTTCGATATAATCTCTCGACGGCGGGGATGCATTTATATCATAGATCGATCTGCTCTTTTCTCTTGGCCGATCCCTTTTATCGCAATTGGGGAGGAAGGGTTGCTGTCGCTAGCACAAGTGATTTAAGATGCCGACTTCTAAGAGGCTCTACAATTGGTAAGTCCCCCGAAGACATGAAAGTGACAATCAAGGGAACATAATGCTGAAATTGATATGCTTGGGTAGGTATATCGCTCTTGTGGCGGCGATGTGTATGGTCCTATACGGCTACGATGCTTCTGTCTTCAACGCCGCGCAGGGCTCAGATAATTGGCTCGAGTGGTTTGATCTCGACCTGGTAAGCCCTCCCACTATACGATCTCCACGTCTGAGTTAACATATCGGACTTAAAGAAAGCGGATGCGAACTTGATAGGGTTGGTAAACACAGCTTATACTATCGGCGCCATTGTCGCTGGTTGGTTCTTTGGTGGCCCAACTGTAAGTCACATACACTTGCGAATGTATAACACTCATATTTTGATGTTGACAATTCAATTTCCCAGGCTGATTATTTCGGCCGACGAATCGGCATGGGCATAGGATGCCTGCTCACCATCGCCGCAACCTTTATGCAAGCCTTCGCGCCATGGCATAATCTCGGGTGCTTCATCGGCGGCCGCGTCCTCATCGGCATCGGCCAGGGCATGGCTCTCAGTGCGTCCAGCCCCCTCCCTTCCCAAAATCCCAATTAACATTTCTAACATCGCACTAGCCGCGGGCCCCATCTACATCGGCGAAGTCTCCCCTCCCGAGATCCGGGGGCAGATCATGACGTTCTGGCAGATGTTCTACAGCGTGGGGTCCTTCATCGCATACTGGATCGCCTACGCAAGCAACGCGCACAAAGCCACGCTCGGGCACTGGGACTGGCGCATGGTCGTCATCTTCCAGCTTCTCGTCCCCAGCATCATCCTCGTGCTCCTCCCCTTCCAGCCCGAGTCCCCGCGCTGGTGGATCAAACGCCACAACAACGTCGACAAAGCCAAGGAAGCCCTCCGTCTCATCCGCGACTCAGAGGAGGAGGTCGAGTACGAAGTCCTAGCGATCCGCGAAGCCGTGGAATTTGAGAACGAGGCCGTGGGCGGCTCGTACCTGGCGCTTTTCAAGGACCCGTCCGTGCGGAGAAGACTGTACCTCGCGTTCGTGCTGAATGTCGGACAGCAGCTGTCGGGCCAGGGCACGCTGAACTCGTACTCGAGCGCGATTTACAAGACGATTTGGCCGTCTTCGCAGACTATTAATCTCATCAACGCCTTGAATGCGACGTGTGGGATTCTGTTCACGCTGAACGCCGTGTGGACTGCGGATAGGTTTGGTCGAAGATGGCTGTTCATTGTCGGTGCTATCGGGATGGGGATATGCATGTTGGTTGTTCCGGTTATTGGTATGACGACGCCTAATGTTATCGGAGCTAAGGGCACGGCGACGAAGACAGAGCCTGTTGGCATCGCTATTGTTTTTCTGCTGTTCCTCTTCATTTTCTTCTACAAGCCGTCCTGGGGTGCAGCGACTTGGATCTGGACGTCTGAAGTGTTCAGTATGAATGTGCGAGCACAAGCCGTAGGGATGTGTTCCCAGATGCAAAACGTGGCCAACACCATATTCCAGCAATTCTTCCCCATTTTTCTTGCCAACGAGGGTTTGAAATGTTTGTTCTTTTTCATGGCGACGAATTTTGTCCTGGCTGTCTTCGTGTGGTTTTGCATTCCGGAGACCATGAAGGTGCCTCTTGAGGAAATCGACACGTTGTTCGGTGGCCAGAACCACGTGGAAAAGGGTGGGCAGATGCTCGGTGCTACGGATGCACAGGATACAAACCCAAGGAGAAACAGCTCAGAGGTGCGGCAGAATGATATCACAAGAGAGAGAAATGTTTAATAGATACGATGTCAATTCAGTTAAAAAAAAACATACCCCCCCGGCCAAACTCTGTCTTCCTACAGTAAGAGCCGGCTACAACGCATAGCGGAACATGGCCTATATAATGTTAGATATAGCCACAACATCATCATCGGCACAGTGAGAACTCACGTTATATTTGTCGGTAACATCCTCAAATCCCTCACGTTCACTTAATTTTTCTATCGTTGCGATTTCGTCCTCCGACATTTCCTCTAAGGCCCTGTCTCGTTTTTTGTTTTCGAGAACATAATGGAGACGCAACGCCTGGCTTAAGAACGCATTCAAGGCGAAGGCACATAACATAGCCATAATGCCGTTGCGATACGCAGGGCCCTCAGCGTTTTTGAAGAATTGCGGCCCGAAGATTTGGCCGGCACAGTAGCAGGAAAACACCCAGCCCGAAGCTACGGACCGCTTGGTGGTACCCGCGATGTTTGTCGAAAGTAGGCCGAGGATTACCATAAAGCCCACAGGATAGGATCCCTGAATAAATTAGTTTTCAGTTACGCTTTATCTGGATTTTCTTTAAAATCGTTACTCACCAATAGCCAAACCCCAGCAAGACGTCCCCATCTATTATCCGGCCGAAGTTGGTTGATCAATATCGTACCTACGATCTTAAATAAACGTCAGTTCACGCTTTTCTTCTTGATACAAGTCGTACACACCGGAGGAACCATAGCCAGAGATGCCATATGTAACCGAAAATCGCGAATACGAGAAACTAGATATCCCGAACCAAGTTGCGCCACAACTTGGATCGTGAATAGAGGCAGACTCAACAAGGTCGTCTTTAGCGGATCAAAACCGAAGCCTTGTATCACAAATGAGCCATATGCAAGCCCACCGGATGCGAAGGCGTTGGCGAAGGATATTAGGCCTAAGATTATAATCTTAGGGTCGGTAATCGCCTCGAAGACCTGGGCTTTAACAAAATTGCGAGATCTTGTACCGGTTTTATTTTCGATTATTCGTTGGACGGCGGCAACTTTCTCGTTCTCATTGAGCCATGTGGCAGTTGTCGGGCTATCTGGCATAGCAAGTGAAAACAACACTCCCCAAACAAAAGTCATCACCCCTAGCTCAAAGAAAATGCGCTTCCTGGGAAATCATTAGCATAAACAGATATACCACAACAAGTAAATGCGGACTCATCATCATACCAACTAACTGGTTGCGCGTTATCCTGGGTAAGGGCGTATACTATCAACGTCCCGATGAAGCTACCAACTCCTAGAAACGAGATCCAGAGAGATGATCGACTGGCTTGCTCCTGTCTAGTCCACCATATTCCCATGATAGCGACGAATCCGGGTGATATCGTCGCCTCGGCCACACCCAAAAGGAAACGCATGGTAGCAAGACATGTGAAAGACGAGCACGCTGCGGATGTCATGAGGACTGCTCCCCATAGAATTATGTTGAATCCTAGAAACTTGGCTACTCGAAACTTCTGCATAAGTGCGATACCAGGATACTCGGCAGCGAGATAACCTAGGGATATTAGCATATCAATATATTGATGATTCAAATATTTGATAGTCTCATACCGAAGTAAAAGATAGAAAGAATCCATGAATAATCCTGTCCTCGAAGTTTCTTATCAGGGAAAATTCCGTAGACCGAGCAATAGCTCATCGACGTATTTTCCATGAATTGTAAAGCGTAAGTTATACACAGAAACGGCAGGATGCGTAGGTCAATTTTTCGTCGAATCATCTGAGAAGTCTGATCGTCTATGGGACCACTTGCCAGTGCCCTCTCAGCTAACAACCCAGTCTCATCCTCGATGCCGTTATCTACCGTTTCGATGTCAGATCCACTCGAAGAGGTGGCGGTGGTTGGTTGGACATCTGGCGTATTTGAAGTCATCTTTGTCGGTCTTAGACGGCTAGGTAGGTAGGTAGGTAATGTGGCCAATGTTTAGTAAAGTTCAGCTCTGTCTCTGTCCAGTACTGAGAAACAATCATAATAGAATGGTATGAAACTTATGTAAAGAGAATACCGAGTTGGTATGTGAATAGAGACGGGCCATGTTTATATAATAAAGAATTAGGAGTGTTTGATCTTGGATTTGCCATACTAGTTCATGGCGGACGCCTTGGCCGGAATGATAACTACACGTATAAAGTAAGAACAAACTCATTGTCTCTTCCAAATGATTGCTTCGAAGCTGTAACTCATCAAGTGCGTGGAGTTTGTCGTAGCTAACTATTTCCCAAAGAGGAAATCATGGTACCAGGCATTAGATAGGAGATTGTCGTACCCATGCTACCACCAAGAGTCCAAGACTAAACGTGTGGGGTAGATCCCAAGAAACAGGTGCAGTTTGATAGTTACATTGCGGTAGGAGGTTAGTAGACAGGCTAATTGGAACTTCAACCTGTAAGTATTTCAAGTCCTCAAGGTTCACGCGATCTCGTTTCTAATAATCTCTTTCTTTTTGTGCGCATATAAAGTACCCGATGCGCCATCGTTGGTAATTACTACTCCATCCGATAATTGCTGCAGCGCCATGGATGGGCAAATTGACGACTTCGTCTTCGTTAGCCACGAAGATGCCGATTTCGCACAACTCAAGCTCGGCTATCTTGGCGAGATTAGTGATTTCATTGACAACATAGCAGATGACTTGTGGCCTGTGAACAAGAAAATCCATGATAATCCTGAGCTGGGCTATGAGGAATTCATTGCTCATGAGACCCTAACAAAGTTCATGGCTAGCAGGCCAGGATGGAAAGTGACTCCGTCTGCCTATGGCCTGGCTACAGCATGGGTTGCTGTATTTGATAGTAAAAAGAAAGGTCCTGTGGTATCATTTAATGTGGAAATGGGTATGTCATATCTGAACCCGTGGGTTTGAAAAGTCTAACGGGGATGTGTAGATGCATTGGATGGGATTGGACATGCGTGCGGCCACAATCTCATTGCCACCGCATCTGTAGCTGGCGGATTGGCGACGGCCAAAATAATGGAAGAGTATGGATTGGGTGGGAAAGTTGTCATGTTTGGAACTCCTGCAGAGGAAGGTAACGCTATCTCTCACGCCTTCTATTCGCGAGACTTGCAAATTCTGACCTGAGATAGGAGGAGGTGGTAAAATCAAACTCTTGGAAGCTGGAGCCTACCGAGATCACAATGTCGACATCAACTTGATATCTCATCCTGGCATCACGGCGGATACCGCTCTGATGCGGACATCTGCGTATACCGCATTTAAGGTTGAATATTTTGGACGTGAAGCCCGTAAGTAACCCTTGACCCTTGGTATCATCATACTCAGGAGAATACTCATCTCTAGCATTGTAGATGCCGCTGCAAGTCCTTGGCTAGGTATTAACGCCCTTGATGCGTTGATCACGGCTTATAATTCATTGTCCGTGCTCCGCCAACAAACGATGCCGGGTGATGTCATCCAAGGAAATATCACTAATGGCGGGGTTCGACCGAATGTAATCCACGCTTACACGGCTGGTAATTTCGTGACGCGCGCCAATACCCAAGACAGGGTTAAGGAATTGAAGAAGAAGGTCGACGCCTGCTTCGAAGCTGGAGCGACGGCAACAGGTGCAACGCTGAAGATGACTCCAGTACAATCTTACGCTGACCACGTCCCTAATCGAGTATTGGGCGGTTCGTATCGAAAGTACTTCAATGCGCTGTCACCTCCGCGACCAATCCCGGGAAACGATGATCAGGATGAGGTCGAAGGTCGAACGATGGCCAGTACAGATCAAGGCGATATAAGCTATGCGATGCCTAGCTTAAGCGCAGGTTTCGCTATCCCACCGGGTCCAGGAGGGAACGGGCCTCATAATCCTGAATTTGCGAAGGCGGCCGGAACAAGAGTTGCATTCGAGAGATGTCTTCGAGTAGGAAAGGCTCTTGCTGGCACAGCCCTGGATGTTCTAACAGAAGACGGACTCTTGGAAGAAGTGAAGAGGGCATGGCGAAGAGAGATTAAAGGGGAGTGACATACCCCAAGATGACTGTTCATTTGTTCAATTGTTCATTCAGAGTGTCAAGAAATGTGATTGTAATCTGGAGATGTTTGGGGAATTGGAGAATTTAGGTAGCTTGGAATTATTATTACGTGCACCTGTTCACACGGACATAGTGCATAGTGCCTGCCCAGATTCAATTGTACAACACAGTACGCAAGGAGTCACACTTGCCAGACTTGCATTATATCAATATAATACTGGGTAGGTACCTCCCGGTAGACTTGGAAATTAAAATTGTAAGGTGTATCCCTACCTGCGATAGAGGAACAAAAAGGATATCACGTGCTGATAGAGGGGAATTTGGTACACCTAGCGTACTACGATAAGTCACCGAAGCAATTGAAGGTTTTCTAGGAGTATACAACTTCATTAGCCATCCATAGCACATCTATACATAATTTCTAAGCAAATGACGACCCTTGCCGATATTTCGCGAATTCTTGACGGAACATTATCGTAGTGGTTCGGCCTCCGTCCAGTCTCGTTCGGTTATTACAGCATTAGGGAATTAATCATACCTATTTATTACAACCGTACATTTCACGAATATCCTTACCACCAATGCGCGATGGGAAAAAAGAGCAAGAAGCCCGCAGCGGGCGAATCTCCTAACTTGGAGCCACAGACTGCTGCAGAACCCTCGACCACCTCGACTACCTTGACAACAACGACAACCTCCTCGACAACAAATAAGAAGAAACCGTCCTCTCCTGCGCCCCAACCTTCCCCGTCTGCGCTCGTAATCTGTCGTAATAAGTAAGATTCCAACTTTCAATTCTTCCATTTCTGTTACGTCAACGTAGAACCTCTAGCTTACTGACTACGACAGGCATTGGCGCTATATTTCTTCCTTCCATGGCCCATGGCTACAACTACCGCTCGAGGTCCTCGTTACGCTCGCCAATGCCAATTACTACATGCCCTTACCGCGTCCCGTCGATCCCGCAGTATTCTACGACTTGGTGAAGATAAGACAGCTTGTGGATGGTGCTACCGATTTGGCCGTACGAGCGGCTAATGGCGTCGCCTCGTCGGCCTTGTCCAATTCGCTGGCAGGAGGAGCTGCGCATCATATGCAAGCCTTAGGGCTCGGGTTTGGGAACAATGCCGGCGCAAAACTGAGTCCAGAAAGGAAATTTCGAATGCGAGAGCAAGCCACCCAGAAGTTGTCGCGCGCCTACCATCTCGACGAAATAGCCTCGAGCGTCGCTACAATGCAATCTACTTCAACTTTAGAGAACGTTGCTGGTCTTGTATTGCAAAGGTCACCTAACGACCCCGATGCCAATTATGTACATTTTTTCCACGAAAAGATCCCGTCTAGACAACTTGCAGAATGCACCGACTTCCGCGCGTTAGATTTAATAATTGGCCAGCGGCCTTCTGAGTGCGAGCCTCTGAGAACTCGAGCTATTGTCCGCATGTTTAAGGAAGATTTTGAGGGTGCCGTTCAGGATCTCACCTCTGCGCTTAGTGTGTATCGTCTCCAACAACCACGGCATAACAAGCCTGCTGTAGATGAAACGATGCAACTAGAACAGAAGACACGGCGGCGACGAGACCAACCCCCTGTTGATGAGGCAAATCAACCAAGTAGTACAGAAGTACAACTGCTGTTTCAACGCGCAGGTTGCTACCTCACTCTAGCATGTGATCATGTACCGCACGCACTCCCTAATTTGCATAGCGAGCAGAACGGGGGCTCGCGAAACGGCGCAAACGGCACAAATGGTCTTAGTAATGGCTCCGCTAATGGGAATACAGGGTCACAGGAAGCTGAAGGAGACTTGGAGGATAAAGGTCCTACCAAGAGGCAGCTCGAAATGCGTAAGACAGTGCGCTTTTATGCGAAGCGCGCATTAAGAGATTATATGGAATATTTCAAGCATTTCCACTACTCGCCTAATCTACCTATCGAAGTATCAGATGACTTCAGTCGTCAGGTCAATCAAGCAACTCACCGTAGTAAGAAGTATTACGGTCAATCTCGACATGCGTCTCAGGACCCAGGTAGTCCCACGGGCACCTCGCCTAGCCACACGATCTACGAGCTAGCATCACTCTTTTCGGCGACACCCCCCGCAGACTTGCCGCCCTACCCCTCGACAGATATCATTTCTCCAGCTTCTGCTACCGTGGAGTCGATCCAGACAACCAGCGAAGTTGTCACCTACCACCCGTTACTTACCGACGCATTACATTCGCTCTTGCTGTGCCACACCCTCATGCAAACCTCGGCTAAAGAGTTGCAGCGACATGCGCACATGGTTGCTCGCCTTGCTCGTCTGGCGGATGGGTATCCGGTATTTCAAGCGAGCCGGTCCCCTGCCCGAGCAGATTGGATAGAAGTCCTTAGAAGAGCAGAGAATTGGATCGAGCTCTCCTCGAGTTGGGAGGCACTCTGCGCACCCGCCCCGCTCCCTACTCCCATGTCCGCTGCACTAGGAGTGTCTGCCGCAGCTGCGGTTAACGCCCTGTCTATCACCGGCAGCACAAGTCCCACAACCGAGACAGAGGAGCAGAGGAAGGAGCGGATGCGCCAACAGGCCATAATAGAGGCCCTAGAGGACGAGCGCGTCAACGACGAAGCCAGCTTTAAAGCGGCTATCCTTGCCCGCCAACGTCGCGCCGAGGCCGACCACGCCAGCTCCTCAAGCGGCGGCGTACCAAGCCCCAACGCGGGACCCAAGCGCTGGGCCGTAGACGACGGTAGGGAATATCCCATCCTAACAGAGCGCGCAGAGGCCGTCGCCAGGTGGATTCGCGAGGCGCCGACGGGGCCTGGTACCGGGACTGGCAAACGCAAGAAGAAGTCGAGACCTCAGAAGAAAGCCGCTGAGCCGGAGCCTGAGAAGGAGACCGAGGTTACGGAACCGGAAGCTACGGAATCGGCTGCGGAGCCGGTTTGAAGTAAATCGTAACATGTCGAAAAAGTGAGTTAATTGTCTTGAGACGCGTGCTCGCATATTAGCGGAGATATACCTTGTAGTGTATACCTTAATTAAATGCGTAAAGCTTTATCTCTTCGATTTTTTGTGGTATAGTGATCATGCTAGGAATCGTGTAGAATGTCTGTAATTGCGGTGTTATTTGCTGGGATAAATAATTGTGATGAGGTAGCATGTCGGCGGTCTAATCGGAGAGGTTGGTATATGACGTCATTGAGGCTGGTGCGTATGGGATGTGGTGTTGAGGGGTCCTGTTCAATTAGGCGTGTCTATTCGTTCTTAGTATTGTTGTCATTCGGAGATTGGCTTTAGGTATTGATCAAATGTTGATCGTAGGCATCTTTGGCCCTAAGATCTGTTAGCGTCAGATGTCAAACTGTAAATGCCGCCGGAATATAATGCTGTCGGTAGATGCTGGTATGGCCTCATTAAATGTCCGGTTTTATGCAAATATTCTTAGGCCGGAGCAGATAGTCCTTGCCCCGATTGCTACATGCCCAGTAGTTGGTAAGTGCGCTTAGTATGGTCCCAGCGGGGCTAACCTACCTAGTTGTTCTCCTTAAATCCCACTTCAAACCAAGGACTAAACTAAATGCTTCTCAGACATCCTTCTTCTCTGTGATCGATAACATACAGAGGGTATCTCACAATGGCTTCAAATAATAGCCATAGCCATTTATTCCGCCTACCTTTAGAAATACAATGGTGGATATTGCGATATCTAGACGCTGGCTGTCAGGCCTCCTTCCTACAGACTTGTCACCGAGCTCGGGATATCGTGGAACCATTGTTATACCATAAGGTATTCACAAAAATCGGCACACATAATGACACCGCTGGTCTCGTAGAATTCTTGCTCAGGCGACCTCACGTCGCGGGCTTCATACACTTCCTCGTACTTGACGAATTTCACCCAGTCGCTTATCGGCAGCTTATGTCTACCGTCTTCCCAAATCTCGAGAGCATAATTATGCAACATGACGGAGAGTTCGTGGATATCGACGAGAAAGAAAGGCAGCTTTTGAATGAGCATGTTAAGGAACAGCCTAACTTGACGAATTGTAAGTTTCATAGGATTTGAAATGAGATAGAAAAATGAATGGCTGCTAAGAGGTTTCAGTGACATTCTCCATCGAGAAGGACAATTGGGATGCTGTCACCTTCGCCGCAGATGACGCCACCTTATTTCGCCATAAGAAGCTGAGGCGCATGCGGATCTCCTACATCGACTTTTCAGCATTCGGCGAATTGGACGCGGATTACTTCCAGCATTCCAACTTAAGGGTGCTCTTCTTCGAGTTATGTTGGTACAATCAAGACGCTATGGCTCGACTTGTAGCACCAACGGGCAAATTGCAAAATCTCTTGATTGGCCATAACGATCAACTACCATTCTCGGAAAAGCTCTATCCTACTATATTAGCTCCAGCTCGAGAAAGCTTACGGATATTGGACCTCACATGGCGATGGAAGATCCCCATAGAGGACAAGGGAATGGATTTCACCCAATTCCCAAACCTCCATTTTCTCCGTGTACCCCCTGTCTACCTTCTTGGAAGCGCTTATATGGATGACGCGGCATTACCAGATCTCATCCGTACAAGATTCCCCCCGAATCTGAAGATGCTCCTTCTGGAAAATATCGTGCCTCGTTCCATCCGAGTCATGAATGAACGAGGTGTCGTGTTTCCCGGATATCCGCCTCCAGGCTATACCCTCGAGTTGACGCTCATGCCGCGGGATTATCAGCTAATCCGTTTCTTGATCACCGAGAAGCATAACGTGTTGCCCCGGCTCAAGTATGTCCTGATGTATTATATGGAATTCATGCAAGACCCTGCAGACCTTTATCCGTTGGCTAAGGAGAATGGGGTTACGCTTGGTCCTTTACTCGCTACCGACTACGTGAATCCTTTATTAGACTGGCTGGATGAGCTCTGAGCCACGATGGAATTCCGGCGCTTCCGGCTCGGGACCGGTAGTCCAATTCGGCATTATAATAATTATATAACAAGGTTTTCGGGTCACACGAAATAGCAAGCCGATACTGAAATGTAAATATCTAAAATAATTGTATGTGGGTAGCAACCCTTTCCAGAATTATATTCGCTTACCATTCTAATATCTATACGATAAAGTCGCACGGAGCCAAATCAACCATGACCGAGACTCTTAATAATTGACTTATATGCCTCAACCCACCAAATATTTTCAATCCTCTGGTCAGCTACTCAGGACTTTGAAGGGACAACCCCAGAAAGGGGGTTTAATGCTGTGCGACGCGAGTTGTATATCAGTGCTATAGCCTCGGCACCGATCGCAACTGCTTGAGAAGATCGGCCAATGGGCATTAACTACCTAACTATACCGTGCTACACAACGGACATCCGTTGCGGGATTCGCCCCATACCTTACTTCCGCTGGCCAAGGATCAGGCTGGTTTAAATATACTTCAGGTCTCACATCCCAACGCCACGGAAAAATTCAATTTACTGTCCACCTCCACCTTCACACCGCTTCTACGCCATTCATCATTGAATTGCTATCTACCTACCAAGGTATACTAGTACCTACATATCCAGACATTTCCTCACAATCCACCCCTCAATCCCCCACCATCCACGCCAAAAAGCCACTCTAAAAAGCAAAAGCAAAGACAAAACCATGGCCGCCGTAACAGAATTCGTCCTCCTCCCCATCAAACCAGACGCGGCCCCGGAAGCCGTCGCCTCCGTGATCCAAGCGAACATCGCGACCCTCCTCGCCCAGCCCGGATGCCAGCGCGTGCGCTCCTCACGCACGCACGAGGACCCAAACAAACTCCGCCTGTTCGCAGACTGGGCCTCTCTCGAAGCGCACCGCACTTTCGCCGCCAACGCCGCAGCCTACGGGCCCTTCCTGCAGCGCATGGGCGGCATCGTCGACGCCGCCTCCTTCGGGCCCACGAACCCTCGCCGCCCCCCCTTCCACGTCGAATTCGCCGCGCCCCCACCCACCGCGCTCGACGGCGACAAGGGAAAGAGTCCCATCGCGGAGGTGCTGCAGGTGTATTACCCCAGCGACGTAAGCGAGGCGCGGCGAGCGGAGATCTACGCCACGACGGCGGATTTCCTGGGGAAGCTCGGGGCTGTGGCGAAGGGGTTGATGGGGGAGGTTGCGCTGGGGTGGAGTGTCGAGACGGATATCTTGTTCAAGGGGGAGAAGAGCAGGGCGCTGGTTGCGGTCATTGGCTGGACTAGTTACGAGGCGCATATGCAGACGAGAGATACGGAGGAGTTTAAGAAGCTGATTCCGATGGTGAGGGATATTGAGGGGGTTGTGGGGATGGAGATGTTTCATGTGAGTAATGTTACTACTGAGGGTGGTCAGTAAGTAGGTAAGGTGCTTCTTTCTGTGGGGTGTTGGGGGATGGTGGATGGTGGTTGTGTTTTGGTTGTTTGATTGCTAGGTAGAGTTATCGGTCCTAGATTCATCTGTAGAGAGGCCTTTTAAACATGGGAAAATAAATGCAACGATTTTTGGGGGAATTTACTATGACCATTCCAAGCGAAGACATGCTTCTTTACATTGCAATAAAAGGAATGGCTCTTAATAATGGTGTATATGAAGTATGTAATTAATATAATATGATATCCATGAGCATCGCTCTAGATATATCCCATCGTGATTGCAGGGTATATGTCTAATCCCAGAAAGCCCCCAAAGAAATCCCCGCCAAAACTTCATCTAAGCGATCGTCCCGAGATGGAGACCGATTAGAGTATATGTATATGGATAGTACCTAGGTATGTGGATCCAAAACGCCGACAAATGCTCTTCCATCATAGCACCTTAGCTACGTCATCCGGGTCGACGCTGTCCCGTTCATCGTCGCCTTCATCTTCATCCTCATCATCCATAGCCGCTCTCCGTAATCGCTCGCGAGTAACTGGATCTTGTTCCAGTTCCTGCCAGACTTCTAAGCCCCACTCCTCCAGGCTGTCGTCGACGCTCCTCGGTTGCCATGGAGGCCATTTCCACATACCCGCAATGACCATGTTGCGTTTCACCACTTTGTAAGCCATCTCTATCGAGATGAGTACAGTTACTACGACAATGAGTGTTACCCACCACACCGGATCCGTTCCGAATGTGCTAACAAATCCATTCCTGGCTGGATAGGGGCTCGGTTGCGCAGCATAGACTCCCGAAAGAAATGCTTGCCATGCCCACCACCCGGCCATAGTAATTCCAAATGCTCCTAGAACAATAGATGTCTTATGGTGTGTTTCGATGATGCTGCAAGACTCGTTAGAAATGTGTTACGGTAAGTAGACTCGGGAAACTCACAAAATCTTCCAGTTGATCCAGATTACACCAACTGTAAACACCAAGTCACCAAAAGCAAAGAGTCCATCATCGAGAGCATGTCCAAACACACTGTAAGCAGCCCATACACCAAGCCATACTAAAACACCTTCCGTAGCTGCAGAAGCCATCCAACGTACGAACTTGGGTATGTTCAGCTCACTGTTTCTTTGTCCGTGTACGTACAACTCGGGAACAGCAAGGAGCGTCTCTGCGCTAAGATCCTGCTCCCATATACCTAGACATATAACACATAGACTCGTAAACAACGTGTTGAATACAGTTAAACTCCAGTTCTCATAGAGACTGGTTCCGGTATATCCATTATAACGTTGATACATTGCCGTGGGTAGGTAGAAGAACATCTCCTTCCAGAAGGTCGTGAGGATAAACTTCGCTGTGCGAACATAGTTCCAACGGCCGTGAACAAGAAGCAAGCGCTGCAAAAAGCGAAATTTTGCGATGGCATAGTCGGCCACGCGAGCCGCCTGGAGACCCTCCTTACCCGATATTCCAACTCCAACATGGGAAGTGGAAATCATTGCCAAATCATTTGCACCATCGCCTATAGCGAGGGTCAGAGCACTCGGTACTCGTTGCCGGATAGCTTTGACAATCATGGATTTTTGAGCGGGCGACGCTCGACAGCATATGACGGAGTCAATTTTAGGAATGAGGGTGTAGAAGAGGTCTGTGAGATGCGCCGACTGCTCAACAACTGCCAAAGTTTGACCATCAATGACGACAACACTATGAGTGCAACCAGTCTCAATATCCTCGGAAACGTCGATAATTTGTGTCTCTAGAGAGTTCTTTGACGAATCAAGGATGAATATATCAGAACCTGGGCGACATATTCGCGCCGAGTGAGCAATATTAATAGCAGTTTCGCGCTTATCTCCTGTCAACATCCAGATTTTAATATTGGCGCGGCGAAGCTTATCGATGGTCTCGGGAACGCCGGCTTGGAGTTTGTCCTCGATTGCTGTCGCACCAACGAGATCAAGCGACTGCTCGATTAGCTCACCCGCTGCTTCGATCATATCCTGGCGATTGACTAAACTTGTCGTCGCATCGTTATATACTTTCTTCCATGTGTCATACTCGCTGGTAGGTATGAATTTCCGCGCGAATAATAGTGTTCGCAAGCCTTCGGTAGCAAAATCATCCAGATGTTTGAAACATCGACTAAAAGTTGTTGACTCGTCGTAAATGGAAGTATCGTCAAGAAAATTGAATTTCTCCGGCAACGGCCTTGGCGTTGATGGACTCACTTTCAACAATGTATTCGATACTTCGAGAGACGTAGTTCGAATGCCTAGTTTCGGACGAGATCTATCTCCAGAGGGTCGCGATCTGGCTGCCTCCACAGATCGACTCCTCACAATGGATGGCGACTTAGCAGGCACGTCAAGTTGTGCAAGAGCAATACTATTTCGGTTTCCTGCGATATTCCGTCGTAGAGTGAGGCTTGGACGACCGCCAAAGCTATTTCTCACCTCCAATTGTTCGCTTCTTCGTAAAAGCTCGTGTTCGAGTTCGACACTTTTACGGACCTCCGTTGCCTTCTGCATCGCTACATGAGCCAACCTGAGCCTGGGAAGGATCATCGAATCCGCACCCTTGCAGATAATGCATATTCTCCCATCGGGATAACGCACAACAATTGACATGCGTTTCCTCTTACTGCTGAACTCGATGACGTCTAGAATCTGATATACTTCTGTCCTTATGTTGCCGTCACCGGTATCGATCTGTAAAGTTACGGCCTGGGAAGATCGATGGGCAACCAAGTACCCAAGTTCTTGAGCAGCACGAACGAGTGCTAGCTCATCCGGCGACGAAGCTTGAAAGTCGACTTTGCCATCTTTTTCTTCCGGTAAACACGTGTGACAAAGAGCTATGCATAAGATATAATCTTTTGCTTGCCTCGCAAATGCCGACGTTGGTCTAAGTCGAATATACTCCAATAGATCTGTAGTTGTTACATCCGGTTGCAAATGGTCCGGGCGAGCGGTTGATCTCCACTGCGATGATGATCTCCTCTCAGATCGAGGAGTGAAAATTGATGATGGCGAAGACAGAGGATAGAGTTCGATATCCTCATGAATCACGCTAGCAACCTCCCTAGACCTTCGTGGCACTGCGAGTGCTGTACTTGCGTTAAGACTTTGGCCGACTGTCGCCGCGGCTTCGGATTGAATATCCATTTCATGTAGCCATGACGTGCCCGCAATGCTCATCTTCCGAAATTTCATGACGTTTTCCGTTAGCGTACCGGTCTTATCAGAGAAGATATAGCTGACTTGACCAAGATTCTCCAGAATGGTATTGGTATTACACCGAGCTGGAGTATCAGTAGCCTCATCATACATTTCTACATCGTTGTTTAATAGGAGCATCTGGCCGATCCTCGTTATCTCAAGAGTGACATAGAGCGCGAGAGGAATGACGTTATTGAACATAATAGCATAACCGATAATGATTTGCTTAAATTCCACGGTAGCCATAGAGACATACCATGAATCCCGTTCGGTGGATTTTCGCCAGATGACATATCCCATAGAACATCCAACTGTCAAAATAATGACATAGAGTGCAAGTGCAATAACGATTTTGTTGGCGATGGTTTCTAATGCCGGTTTTTTCGCCTGTGGATGTTGATTCGCATTCAGGCGGATCTTAGACTCCTCTCCGGTATTAATAGCGATACCAATGACGTGCTCAGTATTTCTAAGCGTGCTTCCCCGATAAAGGACTTCGTTAGATGTCAAGGGAAGTGTTTGGCCGTTTATCGTAACACGTCCATCAAAACGATACAGATCGGGATTCGGGTCCTCAAGGACGAACTCAGCCTGGCAGCTGCGGAGGCCAGCAATGGTACTACAATTCTTAAAATCTGGAAGGGATTCTCGACTTTTAAGATTGGTCTCGCCATCAAGGTCCATGGTGTCGATATATGCCAATCCATTCTCTCCCGTGGCATATAGAAGAACTAGGTCCGCAGGCACAGCCTCGTCACGGACTAGTTTAACAATATCACCGACGCAGACGTCCTGCCACTTAACCTGCCTCCATCCATACTCCGAATCGATGTCCTCGCCATTAGACTCTACATCCTTCTCAGAAGATTTTCGCCTGCTTGCGAACCATCTTCGAGTTGACAATGCCGAATTTAGATTTAAAGACTTGCGCTTCAATACTCTCGTAGTATTGGCGTTCTCGAGATTATCTAGCCGGTGTCGTTTATAATCATCATAACCCTCTTTCACAATTGTCAAAAGGACAAAGAATAACAGAGGTAGAATGGTTGTATAGCTTCCGGTCGTACTCAAACCCGGGATCGCTTGGGGAATTCCAACGCAGAGGAAATAAAAATTGGCTAGTCGTGTAAATTGAAATATTATCTGTTTTGGTATAAAATCAATTAAGGTATATCGCGAGGTTCGAATCGTGTTCGATATGTACGGATGACCGCGCCTCTCGTCGATGAGGGCTTGTTCGTGCTCGACTCGCAAAGGAATATGTCGGCCATCTTTGGAAGGCTTCAGAGGTTTCTGTCGTAATATTGTTTCTAGAAAATATTTCTTATACCATTGCACGGCGCATTCTTGCACTTCTCCTCCAACTCTTTCTAACTGCCCCCGAGTTTGCCGAGCGAAAGTGGTAATTGTGCCTATTTCTTGCTTCTTTACTATATCAGGTTCTTTATGGTTGGCCGTTTGAGGCATTATGCGCAGGTTCAAGCGAGTGTAGCCGCATCGCAAAGCCTTTAGCGGGCGTCAGCAATAGTACGAGACTTTTCACGAGATTTCTCTCATTGAAGGCTCATATCCGCGATCGCGAAAGCCGGAATTATCAAGACGCACTGGAATGAGAAACGAGTGTATAAAGCAGTCAAAAACGAATGACTAGTCGCAAAGAAGCAGATTCTCTGAACGGAGGAACGACTTTAACCACTTTCTAAGGCCAAGTGCAACTAGAGAATGTCTAAAGATGTCCAAGAGAAAAAGAGAAGATTCGTAATTGTTACTCCGTCACGATCCATTCTAATACATTATACATCGTGCATTCCCTGTTTACCTTGCCGGGCAAGCCCGTATTAGTGGCCGTAGCTTCCGTAACGGTTTCTTGGCATCGATCGTAGGTACCATTCGCCATGTTTTGCGGCGGCTAGTACTTATCCGGACACGCAACAGAATGGAACCCAATTGGAACCAAGCATGCTAAGTGACTTAGAACGCATAACATTGCATAACGTGGGTCGCCGCGGAATGACGTTCACCCAATCACTCGCCCACGAAGTCTTTCTCCTCATTTTATGTCGAAACCTGCAATTCCCCATAATGCAGTTAGGTTTTGCTGTGACAGAATAGAATATATAAATTACCTGGGTACTAGGTAGTTGAAAAGACATTATTGAGGCTTGCTAGCTAGCCTCTATAAATGAGAAAGTTTGCCTGCTTGATTAAAGTATCAGATCCACCTAACCTGTAGACATATTAAAATGGCAAGTCTCGAATCGGTTGTGATATCTTTCTAAGACCTAAAATGTTTGAAGCTATAACAAGAATGAAGATGGGCTGTCTACATAGTAGAAGTCACATACAAATAGATATAATCATGCCTATCACTAAAAGCAAGGGTTAGAAGTTACTTACCGACCATCGACGCAGACGCCAAGTCATATAAGAAATTAAAGCTGATAGTCGCTTGGTGACAGCAAGATTCTGAGATTCATCGCCCACGTTAGTCAGTTGAGCCAAGTCCTAGTGAAGGATAAAACAAGAAATTTGAAAATATAGAACCGTCTATTTATGTACTTAGCTAGATAAACCTATATTCCTTTCTCTTGCGCCTTCCGATATTTCGTAGGTACTTGCAATAGAAAGATTTAAGACATTTTTGAGCATCGTCTGCTGACATCCATGGATAAATTTTAGTTAGCACAAGAGTCTAAATTGCTTTTGGGGCAGATGACGTGTGGCATGGGAACTTGGCTGTTACCAGTACCTAGGTACCTCATACATTAAAAAAAAAATTACAGAGTAGGGCTGGTCGGAGATAACAAGGTTTAGCATCGGCCGACCAATTAATTGGAGCAGCTCAGGCGCTGGAGCCTTATGCATGTGCATTGTGCTTCATTAAAATCCTCGAGTTTCACCGGACGCGTTTCGAGGAAAGCGACAGAGCGATAACGATAAACTATCTGTGTAATCGCCATCCCAGCAAATACCGAACCTAACCTATCTGCATAGTGTGCCTATCCACCTATCTATGTATTTATCATTCTAACTCACCGTCAATACTTTCTAATCTCCACCACGCGACAGAGATCACCGCTCCTCTTAATCGACTTCATCTTGAGAGACTCAAACTTTCGTGCATGCCTCCTCCTGAGCAGCTCCTACCAGAGTCTGCAAGCCCTCTTGTTAGACCAGAGGTAACCATCACGTCCGACCATGACCCCGCCATGAGTGATCAAAAGCCCGCCAATCTGCCAGATGCTTCCTCACCGACCGTCGCTGCTATTCCACCAGAGTCAGAATTAAACGAGACTCGGAGCAAGGACAAGGATGGCGGGAGCAAGAGTGACACGCAAACAGCCCTAGATGGCCAAAGTGTTAAGGATCAGGCCCAAAGCATCTTAATAGACCTTACCGAGGATAAGGCTCCAACAAATCAAACTACCAACAAGGGGAAGAACCCGATAACTGAAGATGTACCAGTCGATAAAGTCGATCAAGAGTCTACATCGGATGCTTCAGCTGACCCTCTAGAATCGTCCGTCGCGACTCTCAAACCCACGAGACCACAGTTTTTAACAATCACACCTACCCCATATGTTGATCCTACGCCCCCAACCCCAGAAGGCTCCCAGCCTCCGTCGAGAACCAACTCCGCCCACCGATTCAAGAAACATGGCACCGAACCATCTCCAACTCGATCCGATGCCGGGTATGATGAGAGGCGCTACCCAAGCGAGGATGAGCAAGAGGGCAGCTCTCGCTCGGAAATCCAGAGCATCATGGAGCAGTTCCCTGAAGAGGGCGGTGGTCCGGGAGAAGAAGAAGTAATGAGCCCACGACTCGAAATTACCTCACCACTTCTCGGCAGCCCTCCGATACAACATCCTCCTAGAAAATCCAGCCTTGAACCCCTTGCCCCGAGTATTGCTCAGCAGTTGCAGGAGATTCAGGGTTTGAGGCTTTCAAGCACGTCACCAACAAGCACCAGATCAAAGGAAAAACAGAAAGAGGTTGATGATCAAGGCCCGCCGGTCCCGCCAAAAGACGGCCCATCGGACGAGAGGATTCCTACTACAGAACCCCAGGCGCCTTTACACCGGCCGCCACCACCAGATCCGGAGCCGGAACCCCCGCTTCCGTTTGATTTCCACCGGTTCTTAGAGCAGCTTAAACATAAAAAAGCTGATCCCGTAGCAAGATATCTCAAATCTTTCTTGTCCGAATTTGCAAAACGCCAATGGATGGTCCATGAACAAGTGAAGATTATCGGCGATTTTCTCGCATTCATATCCAATAAAATGGCCCAATGTGAAGTATGGAGTGAGGTTTCAGATGCGGAGTTTGACAACGCCCGAGAAGGGATGGAAAAACTTGTTATGAATAGACTCTATTCGCAGACTTTTTCGCCTGCAATACCTCCTCCTCAACCCATCCCTGGTGCGAAACCAAAGCGCCGGGGAGGTGATCGACCAATGGGGCCAGGGCGCCGCGGGCAACACCAAGAGGACGTAGAGCGGGATGAAATCTTAGCGCAAAAGATTAACATCTACGGCTGGGTTCGGGAAGAACACTTGGATATTCCGCCTAGCAGTGACAGCGGCAAGAGATTCCTCACTCTGGCCGAGCAGGGCAAGTCTTAATGGGCATTGTTATAGGATATATCGCTAACAATTCTAGAACTCCTTAAAATTAAATCATACCGAGCACCCCGAGACAAAATCATTTGCGTCCTCAATTGCTGCAAAGTCATATTTGGTACGAACACCACAATGTCGGCCTGTTATCACGCTAACCAATAGATTAGGACTCCTCAAGCATAACAAGTCTGACTCGTCCGCCGACTCGTTTATGCCGCTTCTAATATTTGTCGTATTACGTTCTAATCCTGAACACCTTGTCTCTAATGTTCATTACATCTTACGGTTTCGAAATCAAGATAAACTTGCGGGGGAAGCTGGATACTATCTCTCATCTTTAGTAAGTATTGGTTTGGTATTAGGATATCAAGATCGACTACTTACTATGCGAGTAGATGGGTGCCATACAGTTTATCGAGAATATGGATCGTACTACTCTAACGATCTCGGATGAAGAGTTTGACAAAAGTGTTGAAGCGGCCGTCTCCGCCATTGCTGAAAAGCATCGGGCAGAGGAACCACCCGCTCCTACTCCTGCTCCATCTCAACCGCAACTGTCCGAAAAGTCTGGATTATATCCTCCTGGCCCCTCTTCCTCAACACGCCCATCACTCGATCTAGATGGATCAAACACGCCGCGTCGATCTTTATCCTCTAATGATGGTAACGACTCTGGCGAGGAAGGGCCCGCGATCTCCGGCTTACTTCGTTCAATCCAAAGACCCCTTTCATCCATTGGTCGTATATTTTCAGAAGACACAAGTGCTGCCGGCCCCAGTTCGCCTATTCGAGTATCCCAATCAGATACCCCACGTCTTAGTCCGCGACCAAGTATGGACAGGCGCCCTTCAACAGATCTGCGCCAACGGCTGTCGGCCGAAGAGGCTGCGGCAAGGCAAGCGAGCGCCGAAGTTGCTGAAGCTCAAAGAATACATCGAGCAGAACACAACAACGTTGTAGAAACCCTTGCAGGAATGTTCCCAGATCTAGATAGAGATATCATTAGCGACGTTGTCTACCAGAAGGAAGGAAGGTTAGTTGATTCACCAATTCACCAGCTACCTATATTCGGCGTACTAATATCTTGATTCTAGAGTTGGTCTCGCAGTTGATGCATGCCTTGCTTTAAGCGCATAATTGCAATCTTGGTGGGATTACTTACCCCACATAATTCAGCATTGGGAGGAGCAATTGATAGACAGTCGCAAAAGGTGAGAAAGGGGCAAGAACGTCAATCGGATTATTTTAATTAGCTGAAGCGACTTTTAGGCCTTTGCATGGTCTTTATTTATCGACATAACCCCCAATAATACCCTGCATTCACCGTACGCTATTTCGTCTTTGGCAGCATAGTCTTGATATGATCTTGTCAGAATCGAATCTCTATATTTATCGTTCATAATGAAGCCAGTGGCTGTACAATTCCCGCCGTCATATTACCAGTTAACATGCTGACTAGCCAGAGAGGGTTAGTTATATTCTAGGATGCATTCTTCATAGTAGGTAGGTAGAAATAGAAAATCAGTCAAAGGTTGTTCAATTCTCGTCACTTCTATCTAAGCAGCTCTGCCGCAGTTTGGGGATTATGTACATACGCCACCATGCAGGTAACCCCCACCACGAGCACTAATGGAGTTCCGGACTTCCATAACTCCTAGAAACTTACCTAGGTTCATTTCCGGTGTGATTCTAGATTAAGGAGGGTCGATTCTTAGTTAAGCTCTAGTTTCGATTTACCAAAGACGTTGTAGGTCCACGGGCACATACCAAGTATGTCGGTACCACGCCAGCATCAATTCACATCTGTCATATTCCGCAGCTCGCAGGATCTTTCTAAGAACCGGAATAGGTACGACTCCTCCCGGGCGAAAGGTATACCTGAAATCCGGGTGCGACCCACTCTACACATGGTACAGCCGGCAGAGTCTGCGCGCAGCAGGTACGACGCTTTGTCATATGCCTAGAGTGACTTCCAAGGTTTCGAGACCCGGCAATGATTAGAACTTTAAATCGACGCTCCACCTACCGGATGCGCTTCACCGGCTCCGCTACAAGAAGCAGCAACCGATTCAACGGCAAGAAAAGCCACACCTGGCCGAGATCTAAACTCGGTATAATCTCATCCTCGCCTAGCTCGGCCCGCCCACAGCGTACTCTATACTGGGCAAGGGCATCCCGTCGCGCCTAGCTAACGGCTCTACCTGTCCCGGAGTTGGTCACGGGCAGAGCGAGGACGTTAAGGCCCGTGTTAAAAGATATCTTGGGCTATCCGTACTTCAACCGCCTGTGGGTCATCCTGGTCTTCCGGGGAGCGGCTCTCATACCATGCACGTGGGTCGCGTTCGGCTCTAGCGCACGCACTGAGATGATCGGACTAACGTCCTCGTAGCAACAGCCCGTACATGCCTATTCCATGCGGATACAATGTGGTAGGGGCCGGCCGTGAGGTAGAAGATGTGTTTTCATCACATAACGTCATAAGATGCGCTAACCTAGAAGTTCCTTAGCCTTTATGCTTGTCGGAAATGTAACTAGAGCGTTAATTTGACTACCAAATTACCTCTTTTAGCTAGGATCGATTCTATGATTGGTGGGTGTAAGCCAAATGACAGGGATTGGAGAATTATAGCCAATGAGAGCAAATATAGGGGCTAAAAGTGACAGTCTAGGTCCGAGTCTAGTGTGCCAATTAACCTCAGCACTCGAAATCGAAAGCTAGAGGTTTATAATGCATATACAATTTAGGACTGTAGGTGCCAGCATTAGGTTATTTCACAGGAAATGAAATTACTAAAGAGTTTACAATAAATAAATTTAGTGTATCAGATTTTTTTAAGTTTTCCCAATTGATAGGTAACTAATAGAAATGATGTTTTGTACCCCAGATACAAAATTAAAGGGAGTTTGTCCCGTTGGATCTGGAGATGGTCTATATTTACCTAGGTACGTTCAAATTTGATACCAATGGCTGTTAGGGAAGGAAAGCTATACTATTAACGGCTATAATCTGCTGCGGAAAGTACATATTCAATGTACTTAGTAAATATGAAGCTGTGGATTTAATAGAAACATGACAATAGTGACATCTGAGTACATTGATTAGTGCTACCTGAGTAGTAGGTACTAGGTACTTATATAAATAAATATGAAGTCTAAGCTGGCAATGTCGACAATAATGAGGACAGCATGAGATGGACGTATCAGGGAAAACTCTTCGAAAGCTATGTCCACACCAGGGAAATGTACGAATACTATCATAGACTATGTACCTAGTAGGTAGGTACCTAGTATGTAGTCATAAAAGATAAACATTAGTCACCAAAACCGCCATATACTAGAGTACCTAGGCCATATGAATGTACCTAATAGACAAATTGTCTTCTTTCCAGTCGACTTCATGTTGTAGTCAACCACATTGGTGCTAGTGCCTGGGCCACGACAGCAAGATAGAGGAAGTTACGCTATGTTCACATTAGCAATTGAGGCAGGTACTCAAATCACACAAAGGTATATAAACATGACTATAGCTTCTATCTTACTCTTCCTTCATCAACATTGATCTTCCTTGGTTATCGTTCAGGATTAGATTCTATTTGTTTTTTCCTACAAACGAAAAAACCTATCCGTCAGAATACCAATCAACCTTTCATTCTTCAGCTAATATATTCAGCTAATACACCCAGCTTAGTACTATGAGTAGTTCGTCGAAAAGAAAGACACAGCATCACTGCCCTGGGCAGAAGGTGTCCTCGACCCCATGCAGACGGACTTATTACCCTCAGGTGGGTAATTATTGTAAAACTCACCAGCAAAAGTGCCCTCACCACAACAATTTCATGTTAATTGGCGAGCTTTGCTTGTCATGCATCGCCAAAGCGGCTGCTAAAGATCGAGCTCAAACTGCTGAGGAAAAGCAGAAGAAGCAGGACGAGCAAGAGCAGAGAGAGAAGGAAGAAGCGGGCCGCAAGGTCCGCACCAAGCCTCGCTGGAAGAAGGACAAGAACAAGGACAAGGACAAGGACGAATTCAAGGAAGAAGACGAATTCAAGGAAGAAGAAGACGACGACGACGACGAAAAGTAAGTCTAAATTCAATGCATTCCTTCTTTGCTTTCTTTTTTTTTTTTTTTTTTTTTTTTTTTTTCACCATCCATCCATCCATCCATCACCTTCTACATCATCATTCATCAACCCACATCACCACCATCATCACACATATTCAACCCTTAGCAGCTTAATTTCAGATTCGCATGTATTTCCCGAGTCACACATAATAGTATATATCTGGAATGCCTAGGTACCTATCCATAGTCTGATATCTGCATACTTGCATACCCATTACTTACATAATCAAACATATGAAAACTAACTAATTCCAGGGCGGACAAACTCACCGAATTGTAAACATTTTCCCCTTCCTTCCTCCCATTTATTCTGGACCGAATCAGGATATTTCAACAGCCAACGGAGGACACCTCGCTACTTGCATCTACGTTTCCCTTGATAATATCCACCATGGCTACTTTACGCTGTAGCCTGAATACTACCTACTTCGCGGATGATTATTATGGCGTCAGTGACAACGACGATGGCGACGTCGACGACTGCCTAGATGAATTCTATTATGATGATGACGAACGAAATGAAGAAACTATTAAAAAGATGTGGCTTCCGAAAGCTGTGGCACTCTGCAGATACCTATGGCCATCCGTCAAAGAAGATGCACTCTCTGTTGACTTTCTTAGCCATGGCTCGTACAATTCTATCTTCAGCATCTCGATTGCGACCGCGGAAGATGAAAAAGCCGAATACGTCTTACGAATTCCCGAATTCAGCATGGACACCAAATATGCAGTTGGTATTCTCGAGCATCTAAACAAGTTCACGGACCTGAAGGTACCCAGTGTCATTACATGGGATGCTACTATCAACAACCCTCTACAGAACACATACGTCATACTTTCGCGCGTCCCTGGAACATGTCTCGCGAATGTTTGGAAAGATCTTGCCCATGATCAGAAGTTGCTCCTAGCTAAGGAGTTGGCCCAATTATACCACCAGATTGAGTCAGTCACAAACCCAGTCGCTGGAGCAATGAGGGTCCACGACCAAGACATAAGATATCGCGATGAACTTATCGACCGAACTTTTGTGCTGGCCTTTGGAGCTTCAACTGTGGAGTCAAACTGCAACCGGATCAACTGGGATACTCCCAAAGATGGCATTTTACCTATGCGACGCGACCCCCCAGGCTTATCCGTGAACGACATCATGGTTGCCATCTTCAAGAGGCGAATATATGACAAAAAGAACAGTCAGCTTGAGGACGAATTTACGCTTCAGTGGCATGAAGTATGCCAAAGAATAATTGAGGACATGGTGGACATGGGGCTATTCGATTTTCAGGACAACGATGTGTGTCTGTGTCACACAGATCTCTTCCCTCGCAACATAATGGTCGATTTCACTCCCGATATAACCATCACTGGAGTACTAGACTGGGACGATGCTATGTTCGTGCCCAAATTCGCCGCTCGTGTACTTCCGCGGTGGCTATGGCAATCGGTACCTAATGAAGAGTCCAAATCTGAATCCACATCGGAATACTCTTATGGGGTAGAACCATTGGACTCTAGAAAAACCGAACCGAACTCTCCACAGAATGCAGAGATTAAGTTAGCATTCGACAGTGCTGTGGGAGAAAGATGGGTATCTGAAGCAACCGGCGAATGGTATACCCTAGCTAGAGCTCTGATTAGATTCAGTCGGGAATGTGTCACTTCTAACTCAACCTTCGAGCACCTTGCCCAATGGAAGGAGAAATGGAAGTCCTTGTCCACAGACGCGGTCGAGAACCTTCACTTCTGGACGAAGAAACGGAACTTGTCGATTTTCAAGGAACCGGGCAGCCTGGAATACGAAGTGGCATCGGATACGAGTACCAGAAACGATGAAACCGTATCATGCGACCGGAAAGACGACGAGGAAATGTCTTGCAAGAATTATTCGACAATTCCATGGGAAGATCGCACAAGAGTCCAATTTAGAAAAACTCTGCGCTGGGTTTTATCCATGCCTGTAACTCCTACGCACTCCGGAGAACGGCATTCTCGAGAAGCTAGCTCGACAACTCTGACTGAGGTTGAAGAATTAGTCCTATCTAGTCCAGGTAGCCTCTCTAAGAGCATTCTCAACATCCAGTACTCAGCCACGGGCATGAGAACCCGGGATTTGCCTCTATCCTGGATATCTTCCAAACGCCTTTCCGTAGGGAGTCCTAGAGACAATTACTTCGCAATACCTGACCAAGGGCAACGTGGGATCATAACAACTACGAAATGGTTTCACGAAACTATCCCATGAAATCATTCTTCAATGACTATCAAAGTTGATCTGCTATAATAGCCAGGTTAGTCTAATGCACCCTGATTTTCGGGAATTTGAAAGTATCCAGCTAATTTCATCCAGACTCATCCACTTGAAGGGCATGATTCCACCAACTCCCTTGGAGAACGTGCTAGGAATTGGTTATTAGGGACATATGGATTCTGGTGCAGAGATTGCGGGAAAATGCTTTGGTCAGAGGGTCGTTATTTCCTTTATTTCTTTTGTTTTTCCTTTTTTTCTCCTTCTTTTCCATTTCGGCCGCAAAAACGCGACGCGGCTTTTCCTGATGATTTTGAGACGTTACGAGGTCAATGCCTTCACGATACACAAGCAACGGATACAGTCTGGCCTGCCAACTTAATTCAGAATCTTTGTTTATACCCATTAAGGATGACATGGAAATTTATGTGACTGGTGTAGTTGATGCTTTCTATTTGAGGGGATCTGTAAGGGGCAAAGCCTGTAGTCGAATACCGTGTCACGGATTGAGTGATGTTAGACGTTAGCTCTCTGTAGGCTCGCCATAGATTCAGAGATATTAGTAGTTGTGTTCTTACATGATTAATGCACGCCTTTTCCCCTAAAGTCTGGGGAGCCATCGACCCCTTTCATATTCGCGGGCGCATGTTACACTAGTACGATGTTAGATAACTTCTTTCTCTCGACCCCTGAAGGAGTCTTCACCCTTACTAAGAAAAGTATCATTTAATCACAAAGGCCATCAGTCATCAGAATTTATGAATATTTGGTTTGTTTAAACAATTTCATATTAGACCTTTAACTCCTTAACTCCTTAGCCCCTTACATACCTAGGTACTAATACTATCTGAGAGACATCTTAGAAAATTACATCAGCGCCCAACAAAAGCATCGCAAACGCAACGCTAGGCTTCTCGGCTTCCATGATATCCATTTTCATGGCGTCCTTGATACTACCAGCTATGCGTTCCATACTCTTTTCTGTACTCACCGGCATGCACTTGCACTTACCTGTGTGGCTGATACCATTTGGAATCAACCCAATGCCTACATGGACCGTACACCCCGTGTCTGGTCGACAGACAGCGGGACCTTTGCAGGATCCAAAGGTTTTATGCGCAACGGGACTAGTAGACATTTCGAATGCTTGTGCTGAGGGTTGCTGTGTAGACGCTGGGTATGCAATTGCTCTTTGACTTCGTAGGGTACCTTGTGCTTACCAAAGATGTCCTTGAGAGCTTGGTGAGGTTTTGATTTTGGCTGCTGAGAGTTGATTTATATAGCTCCATGTTGGGAGATGTGTTTGGTAACAATGGATGATTGTTGATATTTTAATACCTTTGTTGCAGTTATAAATAAGGAAAGGAGAATCGACTTTACTTATGTTTTCTCATCAGAATCTTTGTTCTCTTGGTGTTATTTAACTTATTTTACATTGTTGCTTTGGGCGTTAGGTACTGGGTAATGATTAGTTACAATCCTACTTCTTCTACGACACCTGCAAAGCATCGTGACTACCTAGAATGACTTCAGGTCAAATCGGTTCGCGTCGGGTCGGGTCGGAGAAGGTTTACTTCATCCTTACTCGATTCTTCCCCAGGTCAACTCGCTGATCGTCCCCGCAAACAGTCTTCCCCACTTCCCCCACCTCTCCACTTCCCCGCTCTGATCTCCGCAGATGCACACCATATCGTCGCCGTACTGCTGGAACCGATGCAAATTGAGGTTGAGTTTGGAATATTTAGGTGGTAATTTGCTAATTTGTAGTGGATATCTTCAGCAACATTCAGGGCTCTTTGTCTCCCCCCTCCTTACGTACCAGGGTACCCGCAAAACGGAAGCCGGTTGAGCGAATTTTAGGAAAGCTCGATTGAAAGGGAATGGCGGCGTGGAGCCATTATGGAGTAAAGACGGTTAGTACCTGGGCACTTCCAGGTATTGCAACAAAACTTGACGATGCCAATTTCCCACATTATCAACAACGTCTCCATCCTAGAGCAGAAATGTAACCTATTCGACATCCTATAAGTACCGGGCTCTGCACCGCCGATTCTTATGCAGGATCTTCAACGGAGATATTCCAGCATAACCAGTAGGAGTTCGTTCCATGATGGCGTCACTCTCAGTAGCCTTGGTTGTCCTCGTAGCGGTTGGAGATGTTTTCGCATCTCCAGCAAACGCCCAACAACTATCCACCCGCCAGGTTCCGGAACAGGCTCAAGTCATTGACTGGAAATCTTTCAATGTTCTCCCGACTGTTCTTCCACCCACACAAGCGAACGCTTCTGCGGTAGTTATACCTGCCTTTAAACTTCTAGATAACTGTAGAAAACTAATTCGATCGTAGTTCTTTTTCATTCCACCTGGACTTGACTTGGAATCGATGAAAGAGAAACCATTCCATATCTTCGATGATGAATTTTATGATGTGCTTGGTCCTAATCCCACGTTGACGCTCATCGCCAACTCGGGTAATGAGCTTTTGTTTCACGAGGCGAATACCTGGTATCCACCTACGGATGAGATGTTTTTCGTGCAGAATGCAGGAGCACCGGCGGATGGCACAGGCTTAAATAAATCAAATGTAGTTTCTAAAATTTCTCTAAGCGAAGCCGCGGCGGTTTCCAGTCTCCGAAATGCGACGGGATCGGTCACTGTCCAGACGCTCGACACCCCTGAAATCATCAATTCAAACGGTGCGCTACCCGATGCCACGATTCTCTATCCGATGGCGTTACTAACTCATCCTAGGCGGCACGAACTTTCGGGGCCAAATTATCTTTACGGCGGAAGGACAAGGAGATGATAAACCATCGAACCTGGTGATAATGAATCCGGTTGCGCCATACAATTCAACCGGTAAGTAACAAATCGCAGTCTATGAGAGATGTCCGCTAACACTTCTTAGTACTTGTCAACAACTTCTTCGGGCGTCAGTTCAATTCCCTGAACGATGTGGCCGTAAATCCTCGCAACAAGGAAATCTACTTCACCGACACTCTTTACGGCTACCTGCAGGACTTCCGACCCGTCCCAGGTCTCAGAAACCAAGTATACAGGTACAATTATGACACCGGTTCGATCGCTGCAGTCGCCGACGGTTTCACTCTTCCTAACGGTACCGCGTCCCCCAACCTCCCCTAATTGTGCTGAAGTATTCTAATAAGTATTTACTAGGAATAACATTCTCTCCCAACGGATCGCATGCGTACATTACCGACACCGGTATCAGCCACGGCTTCTGGGGGTGGAACTTTTCTAACCCTGCGAGCATGTAAGCAGCCACTGTCACTGCTCACTAACCGATTATAGAAATGATCTAACCGGGTTATAGTTATCGTTTCGAAGTCCAGGAAGATGGTTCCTTCGGCACCCGCAACCTCTTCGCCTACATTGATTCCGGATCTCCAGACGGTACGTAACACGATACACACAAATGTTCCTCATCCCCTTAAAGACCTTAAAACTAACTGGATCCGCTTCCTCATATAGGTGTCCATTGCGACAGCAAAGGCAACGTCTGGGCGGGCTGTGGCGATGGCCTACAGATCTTCAACCCGTCGGGAAAACTAATTGGAAAGGTCTTCCTCGGCAAGACCACTGCGAACTTCAATTTCGCCGGCGACGGACGAATGGTCATATGCGCGGAAGACGAGCTCTACTATGCCACTCTCGCGGCTTCGGGGGGCGGGTACATTTCATAGTTTTGACCGTAGTAGTATGTATGTAAATCACGGGAAATCCTGTAGATAGCTAAGAAAAGTGTTTTGACTGAATTTCATTTATTTTGAAAATGCTGTTGCTTGATGATAATCGATACCCATCTACCTACCTACCTACCTACCCGCCTAACTACCCAAACCATCACCGCTTCAACGAATCAACATACTGCTTAACCAACGCATCCGCACTCTCATCCTTCACTAGTCCCAACCTAATCGGCGTCGTCGTATCCAACTCCGGCGCCCAACTCCTCAATATCCTCTCCAGCTCCAGATCGTCCTCCTCAACAAGATACCCCAACCGCTCCTCCCCACCATATCTCGCCAACGCATCCCTCAACTCCTGAATCGACGCCGAAATCCCCGGCATATTAATATGGCGAATATGCCTTGGCAGCTTCTCGCTCTCCATCCCCAACACCCGGACCAGATTCTCCTGCAGAATCCCCGGAGAACACAAAAACGAGCGAAACGACCTATCCCGCAGCGGAACCACGCACTTCTCCCCCGCCATCGGCTCGCGGATCATGCCGGACAGAAACGACGACGCGGCGTTCGTCGGACGCCCGGGCCGCACTGAGACCGTCGGGAAACGCAGACTAAACGCGTCGATGAACCCGCGGCGGTGCATGTCGTTGACGAACGCCTCGGTGAGCAGCTTGTGCGCGCCGTACGTCCCCTCCGGCGTCGGCGTTACGGAGTCCGATATCGCGCCGGAGGGGAGCGGTTGGCCGTATACGGCTTGTGAGCTGGAGTAGATCACCCGCACCCCTGGGTATGTCGTTTTCAGCGCGACGAGCAGGTCCCGCACGCTGTTTACGTTTACGCGCAGGGAGAGGTCCCAGTTTGCTTCGGAGCCGGCGGACATGCTGTTGGGGGTTAGTAAAAGGAGGGAGAGGCGGGATTGGAAAAATTCAGGGGAAGTTCACTTGAATGTTTGGAATTAGGGGGAAGGCCAATTCCTAGGCTGCGCTAGGATAGGAGGAAAGGGGACTGAGGGGTTAGTCTGAAGTTACATACATGCCGTGGAAGATGAATATAGCTGAGAGTGGCTTCGCAGCTTCGAGTAGCGACGAGACGAAAGCCGGGTCGCAGATATCGCCTGTCATGATAGTCGCATTCTGGGGGTACTTGACTCCGGCCGGGACGACGGGCTCGACGAGATCTGTGAGGATAAGTCTGTAGTCCGGATCATTCAGCAAACGGGCCGCAAGCAAGGGGCCGATGAAGCCACCGGCTCCGGTTATGATGATGTTCTTTGGGGTCGGCGACATGGCTTTAGATGACTTGCTAATTTCTCCGTGATTCTGAGATTAGCGATAAATGAGATTCAAGTTGACCAGGCAAGGATTCATGTCGCCAGACATGGATCTCCGGGTCTTAAATTGACTCGGCTATCTTCTTCGGTATAAGTAGATGCGTTGACATCGGGGGAATTGGCACCTGGCTTGCCTAGGTAGTGTTCGTTGGGGAACGAGGGGAGACTGCGGGGTTATGGTTCTCTCGGCACCATGTAGGCTTATAGTGCGGAGTTCTGTGACGTCTACCGTGTCTCGATCCACACCATTCCGGTATGCACCGAGAAACGGGACGGGTTGCCGGGTCACGAAGAGAGAACACATGGCTTTACTTCCGTATTCCCAGGATATATTTGCCAGATGATTCAACCTGGTTAAACTGGCAGTTAGAATTCAATTTCTAACCAGGAGTCAAGTAGCTCTCTATAATTACGTTAACTTCTTATCGGTATATTAATAATAGTCCAACTTACCCAGATGCTTCCCAAGTACTAACTAAGAGTAAACATTTTGGCACTTATTACTGTATGATATATGTCTTGGACTTTGGTAAAATGTTGAGACCTTAGAATATTAGTAATCATCTTAGGGGTAACTTGTCATAGTGACATGAAACATACATATTGAATCTACAAATAAGACAATGGATTTATACCTATATTTTGAAATCATCTTATGAACCCTATGAAATCGCTTATGTTAAATCCAGGCTCGCGTACCTACCTTAATCCTCTTGGTAAATATTACCAAATGTGCTCGAGCTATGTAATTGTGGGGACTCACGTTCTACGGCCTCGTAACCCTCATGGCTTGGTAGACTGTCAAAAGTACCGCAGTCGAGGAGATTTTGGAAGTCGTCTTCTTCTACCACCCCTTGCGCGTTGTTTGGCGCTGGCATTCCTCCAGTAGCCTGGAAGTTGTCTCTCTGTTGTGGACCGTGCAAAAATAGTTTTTTTGCAGCTATGGAAGCCTCCGTCGGACGGAAATGTTCCCAATAAACTCGGATGCCTAGTGACGCAAGCCGCTGAACCATTCGGAGAAAAGAAACAATCTGAAAACGGCGTTCCTCTGTCGCAGGATATATCTTGGTTACAAGTCCCAGAGAGTTTCGCTCGACGAATGCCTTCCGACTAAAGCTATATGTTAGTCGGTGAGCTTGGAGGAGAAAGTCTAAAAGCTCCTTGTCCATACGAGCGGTAACTATCAGGTTAAATCGTGACACTTGGCCAGCGAAGTATTCGCTGTTTGTGTACAATATTTCTTCAACGAGCCTCTTACGATATGGTATTATCTCATTTTCGACGTGATGAAGGAATTGCACCAAAACAGCAATTTCAGCATTGTCAACATTCCAACCTGCAGAACCTGAATCGACTTTAGCCGCACACTCGTAAGCAATGTTGAGTTTAGAAGACTTGGAAGAGAATATGAAGTCTGCGGTACATTGGATCCTATCCCGTGAGCGTGAGTAATCGAGCGGCTCAACTGTGACCAAGATGTATCGCTGCCCATTTGATCCAGTATGGGAGGGATGCGAAAGGGTCGTGTGATCGCCTGGGGAATAGTAGTCAAGACCACATCGGAGACAGCTTGAATAATGGATTGTAGAGCCTTTATTATCCAGTGGCGCCGCTGGATCAGCCATATGTTTCTTACGGTCCTCGGGGCTCAAACCTTGATGGAAACCCCTAATTTCAGCGGTTGGCCCAAATCTCCCGAACACTGGTTCCACACTATGGGCTTCCTCGGGGCAAGGAATTCGACTCCCGGGTTCGGGATCGGGAATGACTCCACCCTTGACAGAGTTCATGCTATGTAGACATTCTAGACAAGTTAAGCGATAATGTGCCATGCAATACAATGGGTATCTAAAAACCATGGGGGGAGCCATTTCGGAATCTGCTAAAAAGAGAGAGTTAACTAAATAGATATTTGTTGTCAGAATTTCCAGTATTCTTTGAATATCGTATGAATCCTTTCTCTGAATGCTTATGAAAGAATGAGAGATGGCTTAATGCATTATTGTGCCGGATATATATATATGCCTATTTCGGACAATTTCTGTTGTTGAATAGACAAGTTGGATTGAAACAATAATGTTGTTTTGGATATGTTTATAATTGATATATCTAGTAATTGTTCGTGGTGTGACGATAGTTTCATTCTCTTAGGTGTTAAATCGAATTTCGTAGTTGCTTATGGCTCGAAAGATTCGTCCCCCAGCCCTCGCCCTAAAACCTTGGCCGGCGTTATTTAGTGTCTGGTCTTACCTGGCTTTTCCGCGGTGGTATGCTAACATATGTTCGATAAATGGGATGATATTAATGAAAGTTTTAAATATCTCAATACTGTAAGTAGTCCAAATTGAAGGGGTAAAAGTCCCATTAGAAGTTCTAGGCCCTACTAGGCAGTTTAGGTCTGGTGCTAGCAAGGCTAAATCTAAAAGTATGTACAGATCTGTATCAAACGCTTAGACGGAGAATTGTCAAAGAATTGCTCGATGAGATGACATAATTTGCAGATAGCAGATAGCGGTAGCGTCATAATATGCGGGACGACGGGGTATCGTTGGAGCAAATGGTCTCTTGATTCCCGGGGTATCCCTCGAGGCTGGTTCGCGCTAAGCCTTAAACGATTATAACATTTACGATCCCGATATTCAACTAACGCCTCTTGGTCATCATTGGCCAATCAACTGCTTATCTTTTCCTACCTTATCTCTATTGGCGGCGACACCGAAGTGAAGGCTTTTAGGAATGTCCCTGTGTTCCCTGTGTCTTAGCCACATGCGCCCGGTAAGATGATGAGTTAGGCGGGTAGATAGCTCAAATTGCCCGGCACCCAGACGGCCAGACGGTCAGATAGTGTGGGGGAGTCCTTCAGAAGCTGGAAACGTATCTATGTCGTTGTTGGTCGCAAGGTTATCAGCCATGGGCCATGGCAGCACGAAAAGGATTAGTATCGTTGACAGGCTTGATGGATGTAATATTTTCTCTCTCTCTCTTTTCTATCTTGTTATCTTGGGCTAGAAACAAAAACTCCTATTTATTTCTAGCCCTTACTATATAGTCACTCCCAATCTCCTTCATATCACTCGTTTACTTGTGGTTCGACTATCTAGAGTTTGGACATACGATGCTTGACGTCCACAAAACGAACTTAAATACCCTGTTTATGACCTAGGTGGTACCTGTCTTGTTCCGCGGTCGCGTCATGAGGATATCCTTCACACGTTTCTAAGGTTATCATTACTCGAAAATTACCTAACGATACGGAAACGGAAACGGAAACCTACTCAATTCCTACCCTAGGCCTGTCGACTTCATTTTCACCATGGAGAGGCTTCACGATTCAAGGCTTAGTTCATGGGTAGAAAAGATAGCCGTTGACAATGAAGATGGTCTCACCACCGCCCAGCTGATGGTATGGCTAAATCTGACCACCCATCTTACCGCGTTTAAACGGTACCACCAATCGGTGGTTAATTGAAGCTATCACGAGACTGACTAATAGCAGTTAACGAACAATGATCTCAAACCTGTCGAGCCTGAACGTCGCCAATGGGGAGCCTGGAACTTCGTAGGTTTTTGGATTGCAGATTCCTTCAACATCAACACTTGGATGATTAGTTCGTCCATGATTGTGGGTGGATTGTCATGGTGGCAGTCGTGGCTTTGCGTGTGGATCGGGTACTCCATCGCTGGATTCTTCATCTGCATGACAGGTCGCATTGGCGCCGTGTACCATATTGGATTCCCAGTCGTGAACCGATCGAGCTTTGGAATATGGGGTTGTCTTTGGCCCGTGTTCAATCGTGCCGCTATGGCTTGCATTTGGTACGGCGTGCAATCGTATATTGGTGGGGAATGTGTGTACCTGATGATCCGATCAATCTGGCTCAGTTGGGTAAGCTCCAAGATCAACATGCGCCGAGAAAGTCTCGAGTTATTAACATCGTTTAGGACCGCGACACAATTCCAAACACATTTTCGCCAGACTCCGGGACTACCACCGCCGATTACGCTTCATTTTTCATCTTCTGGCTCCTGTCTCTACCGGCGATTTGGTTTCCCGTGCACAAGATTCGACATCTTTTTACCGTCAAGGCTTACTTCGTACCCTGTGCCGGCGTCGCTTTCTTGATCTGGGCCTTAGTTCGCGCTGGTGGACCGGGTCCTATCGTTAGGCAAGGTGCAACCGTGGAAGGTAGTGATCTTGCTTGGCAGTTTATTAAGGGCGTCATGAGTTCTATCGCGAACTTTGCAACTCTCATCGTAAACGATCCAGATTTCTCTCGTTTCTCGACCAAGCCACGTGATGCACTCTGGTCACAGGCTTTCACGATCCCCATCGGATTTGCCATCACCTCCTTGATAGGTATATTGGTCTCATCCAGCTCGGTCATCATCTATCCTGGAACCGAACCAATCTGGGACCCGCTTAAGCTATTGGAGAGATTCATTGACGACGGTGGCTCTGGTCAACGTTTTGGCGTCTTTGTCATCGCCCTTGCTTTTGCGCTAGCTCAACTAGGAACAAATATTGCAGCCAACTCGGTTTCAGCAGGAACCGATATGACGGCTTTGCTGCCGCGATTCATTAACATCCGGCGTGGTGGTTATATATGTGCTCTCGTCGGCTTGGCCATGTGCCCCTACACCCTACTTACGTCAGCCAACCAGTTCACAACGTACCTCTCGTCCTATTCGGTTTTTCTCAGTTCGATTGCTGGAGTTATGTGCAGCGACTATTACTTAGTCCGCAAAGGCTACCTTGAAATCAGGGAGCTCTACGATGCACGCAAGACCGGACCGTACTTCTTTACCTACGGTTTCCATTGGAGGGCTTACGCATCATATATCAGCGGCATCCTTATTAACGTAGTTGGCTTCGCTGGGGCTGTAAATGGAGGCAATGTCCCCATAGGAGCAACGTACATTTACAACTTCAATTTCTTCTGCGGCTTCATCATCTCGGCAGGCATGTACTGGGCTTTGTGCAAGCTATCTCCCATCCCAGCTTGCAGCGATACTTGGATGGAAGTGGGCGACCAGATCGACGAAGTCAGGCTAGCTTACGATCAAAGTAGCCAGCAAGAAGAGGAATTTGAGGAGGAGGCAGATCTGGGTAACAAGTACGATAAGGATCACCAGAAAACGGTATAAAATAGAGGGCGAGGTCGAGTGCGAGTGCGAGTTTTGGTTAAGTATGTACTAAAATGTACCACATTGGCCGATTTTGACATTGATCATACCCATATTCATTAATACGGCGGATCTGATTATGGCTTAGCACCATATCCAGAAACAAATGATAAAAGTTTACATGAAAAACCATAGTATTGCTGAAGAAAAAAAGATTTTATTGTTTTATTCATTTTGTTCATACAGTACCTTAGGTAGGTACGACGGACGGTACCTAAATACGAAGTACGGCAGGTACGGTTAGGTGTAAATTGTAAAGTGCGTCTATGACGGATACGGTAATTCAGGTAGTACAGCTTGATCTGTGCGCTCCTTCTTCAACTGAATTTGACGCTTGGTCCAGGCAGGTGCATTACAGTGCTACCTTGCACCTACAGAGCTGATATTCTGCCTAGAGAACAGTGAAGAAACAAACGGAGGCAGAACACCTTAAACATAAACAACTTCTTCCATCTCTTTCCTAACTCTTAGCCTTGACATTTTCTACATTTATCATTCGTCTCAGCACCTTCTGTTCCTTTCTCCATCCTTTCCCAATCTACTTATTATCCTTCATCTATCCGATACCCCAATACTTCGATTCTAGTGATTCACTACCTGAATGAGGTATTCCTCACCTGACTGGTACTTAGGTAGGTACCCGGTAGCCTCATATTCCATTAATATGGTCGTGAATAATTGCTAACGACTACAGTCAAAGGTGTACTCGACAGCATACCCTAGGTATGGATTCTCAGACCTCTCAGACGGAGGACCAGAATCTTGTCCACAGTCGTCTCCTGAAGGTCCCACCAGAAGTGTTGCTTCATATCTCATCCTACCTCCCCACTTTAGACTATGGACGTCTTCGTTGCGTTTGTCGACAAATCGAGAAATCTCTCTTCCCGTCTTTCGCTAGAGAGTTCTTCACACAGCGTCAATTTATGCTCACCGAGTTCAGCCTCCAGGCGCTTGTGGACATTTCCAAGTCTAGACTTGGACCTCATCTAAAGTGTCTTATTATCAGTCTCGAACGTCCAAATGCATGGGACTTCCAACGTCAGGGCATTAACGTCGGGACTCAGAGCCTTGGTGATGCGCTCAAGTATAATAACTTCTACGAACAATGCATCAACCATCAGACCTTGATAAGCTCCGGTCAAGATGTTGAGCTTCTTGCCGAAGCTCTCCGCAATCTGTCGAAGCTTCAAACAATTGGTCTACGAGACTTTTACTCTCCCGGCCGAAGCCGTGATGGAGATCATAAGACCTGGCGTACTTACGGCGCCCAAACCTTCTGGGAAGAGACAAATTCCCACCTCGAGCAGCCACGGTTCATTCGGCCTCCCAATGCACCTCAAGAGGGACACGCAAGCTATGTCTCCCACACATTTATAGCCATGCTGCGAGCTCTGGGAAAGGCGAGGGACATGCACCAACCCCCCGAGTTCCAGGTCGTCTTACGGACATGCTATCTTCCCCCGCCTGCCTTCAACATACCCCGTTATCTAGAGCCAACTATTTTGCCCGTCCTCCAGGACCTCAAGGTCCTATTTCTGGATTTGGGACCCATTTCATTTTCTCGGTTCACCATCAATAATGGGGGACGATACGAAGGCTTTACCTATACTGGTTATCTTCTTGCCAAATTCCTTTCGAAGACGCCGTCTCTGAAGCATCTGAGACTTAATTTCCGGGATTGCGGCATCGCCGAAGCCAAGGGCATTCTTCAGTGGCTTGCCCAGGTTCCTATTTCGCCCGGGATCCCACAGCCTTCCATGTGGTCAGTAAGCGAGGAAGTAGGAATGGATGGGGTGCAAAACTCCGCCAACATACGAGAGCGTTTCCCCACGTTGCCGCCACCAGCATTTCAGCATCTAGAGAAACTAGAGATCGGGATGGTAACTGTTGGGCTACCTCTGCTCCTCAGTGTTTTCAAGAGATATAAATCAAGCCTGCGCGCAATCTCTTTGCACAAAGTTACACTCGACAGTCCACCGCAAAATCATACCTCGGGAAAGGTTAACCTCTGGTCGAAGTTCTTCAGCCAAATCACGAAGCTTGGTCTCACACTCACTGCCATGCAACTTTCCTATATAAGACAGAAGTACAATACCACTCCCTATTCGGTAGAGTTTGGACGCCCAATTTATGACCCGATCGTGAATCCGTTTTGTAAAGGTTGGTCTGGATTCGATGGTACGTACACCCCCCTTTACTTTCATAAATATTCCGATGATCCAGGTTTTTGTAGCCTTAAGCAGGAAGCCTTTCTTCAATAAGCATGCTAACCGACGTAACACAGTGGAACGCGCTTCCCAAGAGTTTATCGAATCCATGATTATTCATTGGCCTGACGATGAGGAAATGGAAGACGACGATATGAGCTCAGAATCAGATGCAGGCATGTATCTCCCCTAGGAACCTGTGGCTATCCTCGGCATCCCGAAGTGTCACATTCTGACTAACTCTCTGCGCAGAGAATCTGGGATGGGACGAGGATAATGATATGGATGATGAGGATGATGATGATGTCATCAATTGAGCTATGTATCCCCGATGATAATCAATACATGCCAGGGTGGTAATTTGCTGTAAGTCAAAGACTTAAATCTCGAGGTGAACCATGTCGTCGCATACGTGAGTAAAAATTCGATCACTTGGTAGCAAATTCCAAAAAAAGCCACTTGATATGTTTTTAGTAAGGATGCTCCATTCGAGGACGGTACAATGTAGGTCACCAACATTGTCGCATGACGAACGAGGCCCGAACCACGGTAGTAACATATGTTGCTATATGATTAAAAACTACATAAGTTTATGGTTCTATTAATACTTCACAGACAACAATTTTCTTTCCATATAACAGGTTACCTCGTACATATTCTATACGCTCTGATCCAAGAAGTCGAGGATCGACGTGTACGTGGTCGCCGCGGTGTATTCCTACTCGCAATTAGCCTCAACCACGAAAAGACGTCAGTCGGCGACGGGTACTCACCATGTTTAAGCTGTGCCCAGTTTTGGGGACGACAATGGCGTCAAAGTTGTTGGTATTGGTGAAATACTGCCCCGATTGATCGGGAATAGGGGGGTTGGTCGAATCGCAATTGCCCCCACAGAATGGGATGTCGCGTTCTAGAAAAAGAACCAAGTCAGCTTTCGGAGCCCTTACAGAGCGACGAGCAACGGATATCCGTTAACTAGCGGAAAGACATGTCTCACCTCCCGTGATAATCAACACCGGTCCGCCGAAAGTGTTATTCCCAGTCGCCCCGCTACCTAGGGTCATTATCTCGCCGACGGTGACGGGCTGGTTCGACTCGTAGGCAGCCTGCAGCACCGCCGGGTCGAAGTTATTAGGCGCGAAGAAATTGGTCTGCACGCCTGTGCGGTCGCCCGAGGCCATGTATCCAGCCGGGTATCCGACCAAGCTTGTCGACGCGTTCCGCGCAACCACGTAATTACCACCGAAAGTGAAGAACGCGGAATAGCTCGCGGTAGCAGCCTGCGCGAAGCCCGTAAGCACGAGCCCATCCGACAGCCCCGTGGGATTCGCCTGCACCAGCGCGTACGAGAGTATAGACCCGTAGCTATGTCCGACATGCACAAGCTTCTCGTACGCCGGCACTCCAGAAACCTCTGCGTTCCGCAGCTTGGAAGTCAGCGCGTACAGCGCGGCTAGCTCGAGGTTCGTCTGGATCTCGGTGACGGGGTCGCCGCGCGAGGACCCGCCGAGCCCGAGCCGGTCGTAGAAAAAGACGCTGTAGTTCCGCGCGAGCGCCGCGTTCGCGTAGCTGTAGTTGTGGTTCGCGAAGCTGAAGTCCCAGTACGAGCGGTCGAAGGCGATCCCGTGTGTTAGGATCTGCAGCGCGCTGCCTGGCCCGGAGTCGGGCTCGCAGTAGGTTGCGCCGATGGAGTAGTTGCCGGTTATGGTTGCGAACTTGGGGTGGGTCGGTGTTAGTGTGGGTGGGAAAGTAAGGGGGGGAGAGGCAGGGACAGGGGGAGGGGGGAAGGGGAGGGAAGGGGGGTGTCATGTTTACCGAATCATTGGAGTTTAGCACTGATTGGGTGAAATTCACGCCCGGTTGCGCAAGGTCTAGGAAGAAATTCGTGACTTCAATGTCGTTCGCCGGTGCTTGGAGGGTGAACTTGATGTTCTGTGCCGATATCGAGATGGGAACTGTCAAGTTCCGACATACGCGGGCTGTGGCTACGGCGACGAAGCCAGCAAGTAGGACGGTATGGCGAGTTAGTTGAATCATCGTGAGTTAGTCTTCTCCTTCAGTAAGCTTACAGCTGACTTGGTGATGGCTACATGAAACGATATTTAGAGAGGGCTATGAGCCCATTTTATATGGTAAACAATCCATTCTCTGGGGAGCTAATACAAACTCAATTCCAAATGAAAACTCCGAATTCCAAATAGAACTTCATGACATATTCTACCGATGAGCTATCATGATGACGTCCTCTGCGCTATTGCGGCGGTGAGACCCTAGCGTTGACAGGACCCGAGTGACTGGGCCATAGATTGCATAGAGACGCATGTGCAGCTGTGCCGCGGCGATAGGGCGGGTCACTTTATCGCCATCACGTCCCTTAATCATCAACTGGCATGAACCAACATCAATATTGAACTCTTAGCCTCGCAATTCGGAAATATACCTAGGTAGATACTAGGAGCGTAGCCTTGGTGAGGGTCAGATCTGATTAGCTAAGGAGGTTAGTTAGCAAGGTTGTTCCTCAAACGACCCACATCATTCTTAAAACCCGTAATCCTCAATACAATAACATGGGAGAAATTCCAAATCACGCCTAGAGAGAAAGGAGAGAGAATTCGCGAGTATCGAACCAACATTATCTAAGCCTCAGCCCCGTTTGAGCCGCTAACCAGAACCTTATTTATTGGGAGAGGGTACGGGTGCCGCGACTCCCGGTTAGTACCGATGACGTCTATTTAACATCTCCATTCGAATATGGCAGTGAGTAAGCGGGCTCCTTCTTCCCGAGATTCGAATTATATATTAGTCGTGCGGGTATTAACAATACCCGTCCTCGTTTTCTATTAGCACCCAATCCCACACGTGCTAGATATTACCTAGCAAACCGTGCATATCGGCGATAAGGAGAGGAACTGTCGTCCATCCAGGTACTTACTCACTTCCACAACCCCTTTCGTCAAGGCCACGCAGGTTGGTTATCATCTTTTGCGATGCTCTAATTCCCCCTATCCCAGAAATAACTGGGGAGCGGAAGCCGGTTTTCGGTAGAGATGCAGGGCAGAGTAACATGTGAACCTTATAAGTCCCACAACTTTCTCGATATATTAGGATGAGTGGATGGCTCGTTTCTTCCCACGTCGTCGAAAACGGGTACCTATCATGCACTTTATTCTCCGAGCATCCCTTTCCCTTCCCCCCTCCTTAAAAGGCCACCCAATATTCCTACCCTACTCCACCGTAGGCAAACTGCAGACGGGCAGCCAATACCCGTAGTCGCCTTTCAATATATATGTCTATTAGATAAGTTAGATCAATGTTGAGTGGTCGTTTATGTTTCATCAGACGAATATTCTCCGAGCAAGTCGACCAATATTGCTACTTATCTCGGTATATTTCGCCAATTAGATGTAATAGTGTAGGGTACGAATGCGATCAACAAAAACACAATCTGAAGCAATAAAAGTATAAATACGTTTCAAGATAGGAGAAAGAGTCGTCAACTCAAGATAGGTATATTTAGTTTCGATCCTCAATCGGCTTCAGGCGCTTAAGTTCTATAAGCGGCTATGATCGGTTAGCGATGCCGAACGAATAGACGTGGATTCGAAGAACCAGAATAATCCATACCTCACACTAAGAAGCAAGCTGAAAATGTTGGCTTTTCTATACGATATATGCAAATTTCCATTGAGTGGTTGTCTAATACCAATATAAACCCGCACCACACCGCATGCTACCAACTCCCAATTCCTCTATGGGTCTGAGCTGTCGTACCTCATGCTACCCGTATAAACCCGACGCCTCAAAACACCAAAATCAAGATCGTACTCTGTCGTGATGCTATATCTATGTCTAATTGCTCAGACCACCGTATTTATTTTTTGTGTCTATTTTTGACTGTGCCCATTGAGACCGTTAACGCCGTTACTCGAATGAGCCGTCTCCTTAACCGCCCTCTCTAACGCCTGCTGCACGTCGTGAACCAAGTCCTCGGGCTCTTCGATACCGCAGCTGACGCGGACAAGATCATCGAAAACACCCACGGCTTCTCGCTGGTCTCGAGGAATGCCGGCGTGAGTCATCACGCTCGGTACTTCGACCAAGCTCTCGATACCGCCAAGACTCTCAGCTAGCGTGAAGATCTTGGTCAATTGGCAGAATCGCTCAGCCGCGGCGTGTCCTCCCTTGAGACGGAACGAAACCATGCCACCTCCCATACCATCGCGGTGTTGTTTCAGGGCAATTTGTCGATGCGGATGAGAGTCTAAACCAGGATAGTTGACAGCGATTACATGCGGGCTAGCTTCTAGGGCTTTTGCCACGGCTGTGGCATTGGTACTCGCTTGCCTCGCTCGTAGATGCAATGTCTTGACACCACGGTGGGCAAGCCAGGAGTCGAAAGCTGAGGGAACAGCGCCACCAGCATTTTGAAGGAAGGCCAAGCGCTCACGCAATTCTTCCGAGTTAAATGCCGCTACTCCCATAACAACGTCGCTGTGTCCATTGATGTACTTGGTGACACTGTGAACCACGATGTCGGCGCCGTGGTCGAGGGGGTTCTGGATATAAGGGCTCAAAAAAGTATTGTCAACCACGACCTGGACACCCCGTGCGTGAGCTGCCGTAGCAACAGCTCTGATATCGACGAGTCGTAACGTAGGATTGCTAGGTGACTCGATCCAGACCAGTTTCGTGTTATCTCGAATGTGCTCGGCTATATCGACTTCGATCTGCGGGGTGAAAGTGACATGAACGCCATGGGCCTTCGCCACGCGAGTGAAATATCGATGGGTGCCGCCGTATACGTCGCTGACGCTTATGACGTGGGAGCCTGAAGCTAGACTTTGGAGAATGGTAGCGGTTGCAGCGCTCCCGCTGCCAAACGCAAGCGCGTATTTAGCATTCTCTAGTGCGGCTACGGCCCGCTCGAAGTTATCCCGGTTGGGATTGGAGCTACGCGAGTATTCATACGCGCCGATAGGCTTTCCGGCAGCGGACTGTTCGAAGGTGGTCGATAGAGAGATAGGCTCGATAACGGCTCCGGTTGTGGGATCGTGAGGGGCACCAGCGTGTACGGCAAGGGTTCCGAAGCCGTGGACAGGGGATGGTGCTAGAGGGGGGGTCTCGATCGAAGTCTCGATTGGGACGGTCATGGTTGAGTAGACTACGTCTAGTTATTCAGTATGATAGCTAGTTTCGTTTCGATTGAATTGGTAGGAGAGGAACGTGTCTATCAAGATATCAGGCCGGCCTACACCTTTTTCTTGAGAAATGGTAGAAGTAGTTGAAGTGATCGAAATTTTGAGTTCGTATGGGGGAGACCCTAGCCCTAGTAGTCAATGAACGGAAGTGGGTCTTATCTATTTTTAAGTGTAGTAATCTGGGGTTAAGAATGTTATGGTTAGTGCAGGAATGAGCGAATAACCGGTAATTGATGGGAGTCGACATTTTATAAAGACTTGGAAGTTGCCGCTCAGCTAAGCGATATCGTTCAAGATGTATTGCGGTGAAGTGAATGGAATATGATTATGAATGGATATTGTTTTGTCATCATCGATTTCTAACTCCGATATTCGTCATTTGAAGGTGGGATGAGGAGATCCACCCGGCTCGGGGCTTGTTTAGGCGGGGCTGCCTGCATCCGACTGCCGCAAAACCGCATATAACCGTTACTTCGGAACGGACTCAGATGGATATGTACAAAGTACCTTCGGCTTGTTATGTAACTTAAATTTCAACCTTCAATATTCCTACTTCCTTGCAACTAATAATTCCTATATTATCACTTTGAATTGTCTTTTCAATCCTTTCATGACAATATCATAACTTAGCTCAGAATCACAAGTGTTACCTAGCACACAATCAATCCGCCATATAACGTGCTTCCATACCGCCTCTGATCACCTCGTATACCTAATACCTCGCCTTTAGCTGATACATAACGACATCATAAGCTGAAATGATTGGATTGGCGTAACGCCAACGCGACAAACCGACAGCCGTCTTATCTATACCCTCACCTTTGTAGAGCCTAGAACATTTACATAACAGCAAACCCGGGGAAACCACCTAAGGTGTCTTTGGGATGTGGAGATATCGGGGTCCACGTGGAAGCGCGAATAAGAAGCAAATACCACCATATGAATAGTCCGGGCCACCTAATACCTAACACAGCATATGCAAACGAACTTTGGTTGATCATCTTGACATGTTGTCTATTTCACTTTGCTAATGCGTACCAACTACCTACCACCCACAACTAACCTCTTAGTTATAAAAGCGCGAACCTTCCCCATAACAATTCAGAAGAGCTTCATAGCCAATGCCTTAGCACGCCGTACCCGCAATTTCATAGAGCGACGAGAATTGACAGCTTCCGGGATCTTAAACGGCGGCGTCGGGGTCTTACTTTGAAGTTTCTGCCCTTTATTCGGGGGTCCGTTGAAATTTCCCGCGTTACAAGCAGCGCTGATTCCGTCGCACTTATCTTCCCAAACGTGACAGTTGGCCGAACCAGTCGGCGGCGCCGAATCATAACACTCCTTCGCCTGGCTGAAACATGCCTCGGACGACTTCCAGCAGCCGTCCTCGGTTGAATAATCAGGCACCTCCACGCCAACCCAGTTCGCGTTCTTGATAAGATAGTTGGAAGGGATCACCCCCTTGCTTTGCTTCAGGGCCCTGGATGAGGCCGAAGTAAGCACGGCTTTACTTGTGCATTTTGTAGGTTGGTAAACCTTCGGTCCGGGCATTGGATAAGGAAACTTCGGCGAGTAAATGTTGAATGTAAGTCCCGGGTCAGTGGACTGGACGTAGCCTGGAATACTGACGCTGTACTCAGCCGGGACGTTAAGAGTTGCGGTATCGCTATTCTGGATATAAACCTGAGCACACCCTGTATAGAACTGCGGATCGCCTTTGTCGGCTTGATGAAGGGCCAACAGTTCAGGTCGGATGAGCCAGTACCCATTAGAGAGAAATTCTGGGAGGTCGATGGACATCATGCCATTATTGTCGATCAGCTTTTCCGTGCACCACTTTCCGCTAGAATCATCGTATCCTTCATCCCACTACAATATCATAAAGTTAGCAGGCATTAGTATATCAAGTCGAAACATGAGTCATGAAGATTGCGATATGGGGATCACGTTCTAGCGAGGGAAATATCTTATAAAAGCACTTACAAGTTTGATCCAACCCGGGCCAGCTGCAGAATCCGTTGTCATGTTGTGGACTTGTTTGGCGTATACAGCACAAGGCCCCTGTGTGTCCCAAGTTAGTGTTTGCTAGCTTTCGTGTACTTGATGCCTAGTATATCATACCTTGTGTGAAATATCCAAGGCGCCTGGCTGCTCAGCATCGGCCCATTCCCGCCACTCAAAACTAAGTTTTGCACCCGTTGGTGTCGGACAGGTGAAGGCCACAGGTTGGTTACCACTGGCACCTAATCAACTGTTAATGAAGCACCATCGCTAGCTAAGTTTCGGCTGGCCTACCGCAAGCCATATCATCGCTGTCTATGCTAGCTACAGGATATGAACATGTCTGGGGATTCATGCTCATCCGCACGCAAGTTCCATCCCCTTGAGAGACATCGTTGACAAAGAGGGTAGTGAATGTAGTATGAGCCTCGGCTGTTACGATGAACGTGGCGACCATGACCTTAAAGAGAGAAGAATGCTTCATTTTGAAAAAACGGCCTCATCAGCGACTTAGTGTTTCTTTGGGGGGGTGGGAGGGGGGGAATTTCTAAAAATGAAGGTATAAAACAGGCATATCCGACTACCTAGGCGTATAAGGCGTTTCCTATACTCAGCCTTTTAAATAATAATACTAGCCCAGCTAAGAAACAGAAATGAACAAAACATCTGACGGCACATAAAGTATGGCCAGGGTGAATGGGTCTATCAACAACCCATGAAGAATGAGTGACAAGAAAAGAACGTTCAAAGCAGAAAAGTCATGCGTCGAAACAAGAAAGTGACAAGAGCAAAATTTTGCGTTTGCCCTTATTATAATAGAATTGGATGAATGTAAGGGGAGGCGACAGTAAAATAAGTATCTGAATCAGCATCGTGTAATGTGAAAGGTCACCGAGGCATTAGGCTTTCAATGCCCCTGATTCGAGGACCAATCCAATAATCTCCCCAAAAGGGAGGCTTTAAGGCGCCCGCTTACAAGCCAAGAAAATACATGCTATTCCTAAGACTCGCAGCTATTTTCTCAGGGGTAATTCCCAATGGTGGGAATTGTCTTGAATCCTCGAGCCATGGGCAAAGTGCGACGGTAACACGTGCGAATGACGTTGAAGAGACCTGGGGTAGCGGACATCTTAGAAGTATCCTGATGTAAGGGACAGGGGCGGGATGCGGGTGGCTGCATTCCTATATCCCCTGGCCAATCGGTCGAGGAGTACCGAGTGTAGTTGAAACGAAGTTCGTCCCAACCATCCAATGGCTGAATGGTAAACTCCCCATCTAATATCAATCCGAACGGAGAAAACAACAAAATTTAATACACCAACCCCTATTGTTAAACATAGCTAAATTTTTAAGGCGCTTGGGTTATGTACGGTACGGTTGCGCTGTGGCTTGCGGCTAAACTTTTGGCTCTATTTTGAACCTCTGTGGCCCGGTTAGTTAGTTTTTGATGCTAACAGAAGTGCCCTAGTGCGTAGGGAGGCACTCGGAGGATTAGCTGGCTTTCGACATGTATGCTTGGCACTAGGTTTTCCGTGGATTCAGAGGCTGCCTCATATAGAGATCAAGCGAAACTATTACTTTGATAGTATTTTGGGTGTTGCGGTTAGTTGTAGGGTCTTGGTTTTTAGTCGACATCCGAGATAACAGGTAAGTACCGGCCGCGGGAGAACAGAGACCTGATTGACGGAGGTGAAGTGGAATGCTTTAGACTCGACGCTGTGAAACCCGGCAATTAGTTCTCTAGGTTTACGGGATGAGAAGACAAGACCAGTCTGTGTACAGTCTGTAAGTAAGCTGAATCCAGATCCTGCGAGACTACCTAGGTAGGTAAATTATTCCTGCAAGTGATATAAGAGCCTGGGAAAAGGTAAATATGGGTTAATCATCATAAACTTTTTTTCATAAATAGCCACTAGATTCTAGGGAATATTTTTCTTTCTTTCTGGAGGATGAGTGGAGATTAATTGCACCTCGAGACCATAAGGCAAAGACTACCTTACTAAAGACGCCTTTCCCCCTCCAGCCACCGTAAGTTACCTCGCGCTATGCAAAGCGTGACCCGAGCTCTTTTATATGCCTTTTTTTGTACATGCTATGGTACACCAGTGTCGTGAATCGTGGGTATCGTTTCATAATTACTCGTTGATCTTGGCTAGGATTCTATTGTTGGACGGGTATAAGTATCTATTTACATATCATGTCGCATGGAAGTAGAAGACTTACTCGCTGTCGCGGAAGAGGTGGTACTCCTCCTCGCCTACCTTGACGGGGGCGCCTCCGTACTAGATACGATTAGCCCTAATTCGCAACAGAGGCATATAAAGATCCTGACTCACCTGAGGGATCAATACTCTATCTCCCTGGGATACGCCCATCGGCACACGCTGTCCTTCCTTGTTCAACGCACCGGGGCCAACAGCTAAAACTCTGCCCTCATTGAGTTCCTTGACGCTCGATTCGGGCAGGAAGATGCCGCTGGCGGTCTTAGTATCAGCCTTGATTCGCTGGATCAGTACGCGGTCCAGGAGAGGCACGAGGGACTTGATTGATCGAATAGCGGTGGCCTATTATATTCACAAGTCAGCATACAGCCTACGATTGCAAATAAGTAGGTACAAGTGCGGGGTTGGAGTTTAAGCCGGTAGGTGCTAAGGAGCGGCATATACCATTGTGAATTATATACAGAAGAAAGTCGTAAAGCGTAGACGATAGTTCTCTGAACAAATTGAGGAAATTTGAGAGCTCGAGGGTCGAAATTTGAAGCTATCGCGAGAGATGGGTCTTTGGAAAGCTTTAGAATGTTCAAGTGGCTGATAGACCTAAACTTTTTATTCCTAGGTTTTTCCGATTGCCGGGGTTGATTTTTTGTCTGGACCCGCCTGTCCGGGGCTCTCGGATCCCTGTACATCATAGTACCATCACATCCTCAGGGCTGTACAGTGTACATACAAAGTCACTACAAAGTACCCGTGCAGCTATGACGAAGTTACAACTTAGAACTGTACAGGATATTGCGGTATTATCGAAGTGTTTCAAATTATACCAACCTCAATAAATACATAGAATCGAAATACATCGCATTAGTAGACAGACCGCCGGTAGTGACAACGGTACAGCCGTAAAAGGGGGGGCAATAAATCTACCTGAATCTCTCTATACACAGTCGCATATACTCTAATCTATATCCGCTATGAACCTGTACGGTTTGCACCCTTCTGCGTTGGCCCCCTTTCCCCCTCCCACTATGCCGATGAAGATAATATGATTTGAGAAAATGCCAAACTCCACAAACTCCGAGGAAGACTGTCCCTTCCCCCCTCCTATGATCCAAATACACTATTGAACACCCACCCGCTCCTCTACACGCCCCTACTTGCTAGGTGGTGCGGGAGGTTCAAGAACATGTGTGTGATCCTCTGCATGAATGACTTGTCCGTGGCCGACCTGCCTGCAAATGACCGTGTCCGATACCCAAGGTTCGTCCAGAATTTCCGCCATTTGAACCCGTTTCTTTGGGTCTATTGTTAGCATGCGCCCAATGATGTGCCTACTCTCTCTGGGAAGCAATCGCAATAGACGCCACGGTCCTCTAATGACTTCTTTCTTTTCCTGAGCATTGCCATCGCCGCCTCCAGTCGTAGATGACTCAGTGCCCTTGGGTTTTTGCTGCTTCGATTCTTCCGTAAATATGTCACGTTGTGGAATGCTCGAGAGGTCGTTCGTTGATCTCGAAGGAAGAATCAGCTTCTTGGGATCGTGGCCGGGGGATGGGTCTGCTGCGAATAGCTTGTATGAATTATCTGACAATCGTGGAACTTTCCAAGGGAACCTCCGGAGCGACATGCAGCAAAAGATGATAGCTAGAGACCAAATATCCACAGCCTGAGGATCGTACTTGCGCTCATCGTAAACTTCCGGAGCAAGGTACGGATCAGAGCCAACAACACCTAATAATCTGTTAGAGATGTACATATCCGTTTTCGCTACGATACCAAACTTACCAGAAGCCAATACCAGTTCTGACTCGAAAGGATATCTGAACACATGGGCGCTGCCAAAATCTATGATCTTCATAATACCATGCTGGCTAACGACGACATTGTCCAACTTCAAATCTCGGTGAGCGAGGCCGGAACTATGAAGATAGGTTACACCGCTAAGTATTTGGAGGAAGCAGCAGGTAATCTCCGGCTTTGACATCTTCCCTGTCATGACTATGGCGAATAGGTCAAAAGGAGCGTATTCCATAACTTCATACCACTTCCCCTTTTCTTGCACGATATCCAATGTCTCGATGATGTTGCCGTGATGTAGGGCGGATCCGATACAGAACTCGGCCGTCAATTTTTTGACATATTCTTTCTCGGTCTCGTACGAATGCCGGGGGCGAAACTCCTTCACTGCAAAAACGGTATTGTCCTCTGTCCTTTTCATGAGTTTAACAGAGCCTCCAGCGCCGGAACCAAGTACTCGGCCAAGCTTCCCATACTTGGATGTTAAGCCATGGTCATCGGCAAAGGGAACTTGATGAGATTGTCGAGAGCCTAAAGGAGACGGGGATATTGATTTCTTCGACTTGTGACCAACTCCGACCTTGAAAAATCTTTTCAGATCCGACATGGATCCATGGGTACTGTGTGTAGTAGACCCAGTGCCCGTCGGATGGAGTTCGCCGGATTTATTCTTGTTCGCGAAGAGACCAGAGAGTCGCTTTTCTTGCCTATCGGTCTTTGTCAAGTTGGTCGTAGAAGAGGAGGGAGAGCTGCGACCCTTCTTTCTAGAGAAGACAAATCTCTGGTCGATATTCCCGCCAGCCTTGCTCTGCATCGGCCGTTTGCTTGCGGCATATGGATCGTTGGCATCTCCCTGAGGCGTAAAAGGTCGAGAGTAGTATTGAGATGCGGCATTCCTCGATGGACTGGATTCTCTAGATACAGGTAGGGATTGGCCCCCAATACTGAACATGCCCTTCCGATGCGAACGAGCACCGCCATCTTGGTCGTCAACCGCGGTCGAACGTTGTGATATGTTGTCAGTGGATGCAGGTCGATGAGGTAGACCCACTCGTGGTGAAACAGGCCTCGAATCTTGCCCTGAAGCTTGCGGTGTTATGGCCTGCGAATCAAAGCCTCCATCGGAACTTAAAATTCGGACCGACTTTGCGCTCTTAGTAGAGGAATCTGCCCCGGAAGTCCCGGCTGGCGTTAGTGGTGGTGATACCAGCTCGGGAGCTTTAGGGCTCAATCGGGGCGAAGGATGGCTCATGGGGCTATGGCTGTGCTGAGGAGTTGCGCCAGGCGTAGTCTCGTTGGACGCCACCTAAAAACGTCTGCTGTTAGCTACCTTATATGAAATGTTGATAGTTAAATTTGGATATGCCAAATAAAGCATTATTGCTGGTAAGAATATGTATCAATCAAAGTAATACTCATTTCATAACACCGGAAAACAAATGAGACAAAGCAATTAACGACAATGAACTTGCGGTTTGTGTTTCGCAATCCAAGAAGAGAGGGAATAGGATTTCGTAGACGACTACCTAGGTAATCTATAGAAAACAGGCATACCCTACTAGGAGGAAGCGAAACTGGATCAAACGAATAATTTTGCAGCCGTTGCTCCTGAAGCTGAGCGCCGTGGATCGAGTTGGTCAAAGCCTTTATTAGGTCGGGGTTGGCTATGCTATCTCTCCGGTATTCCGGAGTACCAAACACTGCAATAGGAGGGTCGATCTCGTCAACTACGGATGAGAAGCGTACAGCTGGCGCACGCTCTGAATGTTTCGCAGCGGCATCGGTACGTTCGGCTATATTGTTGGAGCTGCCTATGACGTTGAAAATAGGAATAGTTAGTAACCAATTTCCAATATTGGCATTGGGCACGAGATAGTAGGAAACAGCGACGGTCGTGCTTGACAAAGAGAGAAGATCTTAAAAAATACCTTGCGGCTGCTCCAGTCTACGGTTGACTGCGTCGATCGGGGTTGTCATGGCAATCCAGGTACCCAAAGACTATGGGATACACTTTAGATAAGGATGGGTTCAAATTAAAAGCTTTACAGTACGAAAAAAATAAAAGGTCTGTGAAAAATCTGGGCCGAGGGATGGCCCCCAAGAATGATGTTTGGTAAGGAAAAGAAAAGGAGAAGAGAGAGAAAAAAGAAGAATAAGAGGTGATGATAATATGATGTGCCAGACTTTGGTAAATGTCTAACTAAAAAGATCTCTCTGAAAACTTGTGGGAGTCCTGACTTATGCCCATCATGGTGGGGCTCTCAAGTGTTCTAAGTACATAGGATGGGGATGGGATGGGATGTACGACGAAGGTAGTTCTTTCCGTTGCTGCCCGCAAAAACGCCTACCTATTGACATGGACGTACAAGGTATTTAGTACCCTTTCATCTTCTTTTTTACCCCTACTTTTTTTTCTTTGCGCTGTAATATTCTACATAGGCAGTACCTCCAGCATATATGTACCTAACATTGATAGACATTATCTTAAAATACAAGATTAACAATGTGACGAAAAGACAACCAGTACGACAAGATTTGAAATATTGAAAAAGGCAATATAGGTTCATCACATAATAAAAGTCACCATACAATTAAAAAAAAATACCTACCTACCAAGTAGGTAAGCATTTAAAAAGCCGATACGGCCGGACTACATACCTAAATGTAAGTTGCGAATGATATTGAACGGGTGACGAATTCGAATTTTGAGGCAGATACATAGATACTACATTGGTACAAGTATGTAACCTAAGCTTTAGGTAAGATCTTTTTACCTCGGCGCTTTACCCGGAGGTGCACCACCCAGAGGCTGTTCCGCGTTGGTTGAAAGAAGATTGAAGAAGCAGAGAACTTCAAGTCATTGGGAAAAGGCTGGCTGGCTGGCTGGGCATGGCCAACATGGGTCATCCATGTGGGTCTGTCTTGAGACCCTGTTGGTGGGGGACCAAGATTTCAACCCGTTTTCAGCCCGTTTTCGATTTTGCGTCCTTTCAATCCAGTCCCTGTGTCCCCTGTATCCCCTGTGTTCCCAGTGCAACGTTTGAAGGATACTTTGGTACATCAATGATTAGTGTGGAGACGGGATTGGGTAACAAACACCAACCAGAAATGGCCTGGACTGGACCTAAGAAATGCAAGAACGCCAATCCCGCTATCCCGGCCATCCCGCTCATAACCTTGGAAGTACTTTTAGGTAGTTTGTAAAAAAGAAAACTCTAGCAGCTAGTTGACCCGGATCGACAATGTCTTTAACTTCTTCTTCCTATTCAACGTTCGACAATATTTAATACTTCCTCCGTGGATCGAGAACCATACAAACCAGCCAGTTTGTCCTGAGACTTTAAACATCGACCTGCATGGGACGTACCAGATGTGCCCAATGAAAATAAACGGAGTCATAAGGTGTGCCTGAATTTGATTAGCTTGCAGCAACCCGTCTGCCGGCGGGGTCTGTGATCTGCCATGCATTATCAGGGCCAAGATTTATTCTCCCACAGAGCTTCAACCAATAACCAACCTAGCAAACCCATAGCTCTGGGTTCTATCCAATACAGTTTCTGTGATCTATCAAAGCTTCAGAAAATCCGAAGGCGAATCCTTTCGAAACATCTGTTCAACCGGCAATTTTTGGGGTTACGATCACAGGCTCCATAAATCGACGAAGCAGTTCAAGTCCACATTTAAATATTTGGTTATTTACATACTAGCCAAAAAAAAAAACGTGAATGCTAACCAAGCAGAATGGAGTCAGAAAAAGTGTCCCATGTGCTAATCTTACTATTTGCACTGTCACTAAAACTATCCCCTTTGTTACACAACAGGCATTTTCTACCAATTATGATGAGTATATTAAGTATGAGTTGCCAATATAAGCATAGCAAGGGATACTGACATGCACAGTCCAATACAGTAGGATTAGCACATGGGCGGTCTTTTCTGACTCCATTCTGCCAAGGTACTGATGATAGAAAATGCTTAAACATTGGCACGGATACGGGATCTCACCTGTGCCGCTTAATTCTACTTATTTATGCAACATCTTGCGCGAAGTGCAGGCGGCAAAGTCGATAGCAATGGATCCTTGCGTCCATGTTTACCTGGAGAGTAGCATTTTATTACAAAATATCGGGTCGTGACCCACGTAGTTCTAGAACAACGGGCATTCCAGAATATATTTCGAAGCCGAGTTCTATTCCGAAAAGAGCTTCTCAGGCTGATAGAAGTATATAAATAACAGCATAATACTAGGTATGTATGTAGTGTAAATAACGTTCATGATTTCTACGATCCGTCCTACCAACATATATACGCGAGTACTAGCACAACTACATGGGATAAATATTACCTATTACCAATGCTTCCATGATGGGGACCAACCGGCAATCAGCGAACCCTCCTTCGGATCTTCTCGATTTAAGCTTGTTCACTCGTAGGTGTCATTCTACTCAAACACTACAAAATAAGGAGGACCGAAGTCGCTCCATGATCCGGTAGCACAGGGAACAGCTGTCTTGAAGCATCGATGTCACCCTCACAATGTACATAGCTTAATCCGTATTCTGACCCCAAAAGCATGCCCAGCGCTACCTACGCCATAAGCAACCGGTAATTGATTGCTACGTAGTAAAACTACTAGGTATCGTAGGTAGGTATATGATATATCATATTGAACCATCAGTATTGTGCTAACTTTAGTTGAAGGCGTTATAAAATACCGAATATTTCGTGAGGAGGCGAAAGGCGATATGCAGGTACCTACTCATCAAGGGAGTAAGCATCGAATATCTTGCTTGCATGTGAGAGCATCTGAGACCTTCGGCTATCTTCAAATCCACCCAGTTTCCGATAATTCCGTTGCATAAGAAGCCTCAGCGCACAGCTTGTTGAGGTGACTTTGTTTGATTCGTAAAATCGTACAGGTGTGGTAATACATGTTAATGCTTGTTCATGCATAGAGGACCTCGGAAGCTCCGAAATAGACAATCAACCCTATCCACGGATGTCAATCGCTCCAACGCCCGGGTAATGCAGAAGACAACCAAATCGATATTTTCCAACGTCTACGCAACGACAGCAATACCCATTGACTTGGCTTGAGTGATGACCAATTTGCAAATACTTCGTAGAGGAAGAACGGAGAGTCGCAACTCAGTTTGTTTTACCTTCGCGATTTCGTAGACGTGTTTCATGGTGACCGTACCCGCTATCTCGTGGCCAGGCCTGCTTGCTGCCTTTCTCTTTCCTTTCTTGCCCATCGGTAAATCAGCCGCATTTTTGAGGAACCAAGAGGTTTGTGGTGTCCGAACATCGAAGTGGAATGATCGATCTGCTCGTACCGTAACTCGGGTTGGCATGGGCGTTCCCGGGAGTATATGTGCCGTTCGCGCATTGAATTCCTTGATATACACGGTCAGCTACCCCGGCGTATCACATCATTAGAGACTGAGGTTGTCTTTACCTTACAGAAATCCATAGATTTCACACCTTTACTTCCAAGCGCGGGACCAACCGGCGGACTTGGTGAAGCTTTACCCGCTTCCACGATAAGCTTCACGATCTGGTCAGCGCCAGCTGCAGCTGAGCGAGCCTTAGACATGTTGTAGCAATTGCGCGCGGGTCGGTGAAAGGCGGGGGCAATTGGTCGTCGACGTGAATATTCGAAAATCTAAAGATTAAGTTATTATCAAATATCTCCAATTTTTTCAAAATGTCGAGAAATTTCGCACCAGCCACATTGTCACGGTTTTAATGCGCCACATAATATGTCATCCCACCAGCTCAGCTGTCCACTCCGAGCCTTCCCGGTTTCCCTTAAGGTTATCAGGTGCCGAGATACTGTATACCAGGGTACAAAACATGTACATTGAAACGTGATTCGAGGACCCCGCCAAAAACGTCGAAAGCTTGAGCTACTACTACGCTGCTTGAACGCACTAATTAAGAACTTCTTTAACTCCATACTTACAACTACAACTTATTCCGGATCACCGCTCTTTTCTTCTTTCTATGACACCTATCTAACTTCTTCTGTTCTCTCAACCTTATCTATATTATCTATCTCTCCTGCCTACCTAGATACCTATAATTAATAACCTAGAAGACTACACCTCTTAATCATGTTCAACTGGGCAAAGCAAACGTCAGCAACACATCGCTCTTGATCATATTACCACGTGCCTCCGGCTAACTGATTTGCCTAGTTTGGCTAATGTCGTGGGAACGGAAGAGCCTATCTACGGGCCTTCGGCCATAAAGTCCATCGCTGAAGATGCTAAGACGACGCCGTATACCGAGTTGAAGAGAACCGACCTAAAATGGGCGGCCATGGACTCGACCTGCGTTGAGACACAGACCTTCTATTTCACGGCGGACAACGGCAACTTAGCTTTTTGCCAGGTCATTTATAGCAACGTGGCGTATGAGTTTTTAACCGCCCTGTCGCATCTCGATTCTAGCTGACTTTCCGTGAAGCGGCATTCGCACGACTTGCCAGTTCAACTCAAAAATCTTTTTCGCTGACGCTTCGAAACCTAACCTATGGAGCACCACACCTTTGAGTCATCATGAATTCAGCGAGGATAAGACCGGCTTTTATGCCACCGATTGCGCTTTAGAGCTGTCCGAGGATGGGACGACGTACACGATCAAGTCGATGAACGATCCCCAGGCCATTGTCAATCTTAAAGTGACGAGGGTTGCGCCGGGTTTCGTTGCTGGGAAGGATGGCAAGACCTTGTTTGGCACCGATCTATCCGATCCGTGGGGCAGCATGCGACACGCCTTTTGGCCGAGAGCTGTGGCTGAAGGAACCATCATGACAAAGGACGGTCCTGTCGACTTCAAGGGGAAAGCGTTCTATTCCCACGCTCTCCAGGGCATGAAGCCCCACCACGCGGCAGCGCGGTGGAACTTTGTCAACTTCCAGGGTCCGACTTATTCCGCAATTATGATGGAGTTCACCACGCCACCATCGTACGGTGCTACCGTAGTCGACGTTGGTGGTATTGCCAAAGACGGCGAGATCATTACCGCCGGGACCAGCTGTGGTGCCAAGCACCTCAAGACGAAGCAAGACTCAGAGAACGACTGGCCCGAGCCCACCGAGATCAAATTCACCTGGTCCGGCACCACGAAAGATGGGAAGGCTGTTGAGGCCGTTATTGAAGGTTCGTTCGGTGACAGGGTTGATAGGATTGACGTCATGGCGGAAGTCCCCGGTTTTGTCAAGAAGATTGTTGCTGGCGCTGCCGGCACCAAGCCGTACATATACCAGGTGAGTGAAAACAGGAAGTAAGTCGGGATGTCGATTTCTAATTATGTTTATAGTTCTACCCGCACCAGCACAAGATCCCTACCGTGCTCAAACTCAAAATCGGGGACCAAGAGATCACAGAAGAGGGACGCCTGTTCAGTGAAGCAACCTTCATATCAGAAACAGACTGAGCTTCTCGTGGCTTAAGATGAAGCAGAGGTTAGACGCCTAGCACTAATAATGGCTAAGATAAGCTAGGCAGGGCGCAGCTAGCATCACATTTAGAATACGGACGCTTGGTTGAAGCATATTTCCTTGTAGAAAGGATCGACTGCGTTATAATTACCCACCTTCGGCTAGCATGCAGTCAGGATATTTCGCCTGGATGACTTAGGCACATTGGAGTTCATAGAGGCATTTGATCACTCGTTGAGATCCTGAGGAGTGAGGCCATAATCAAATCCCACTGTTCAAGACCTTATAGTGTCTTTATAGGCTACATTACTAACGCTATTTTTAATATAATCTTTGTTCTTTGGAGTATAACGTTTAGCAGAACAATATGGGTTGATTGAGGGGGAGGGGTATGTAAGTTACTCCGGTGCTACATAGGTAGCTGACGATCGATCAATATATTATGAGTGTAACTATCTACCAACATGAAAATGGCATGCGATCAATCCCAGCCAACCAAATATTTCGCAATAGAGAGACGGCCATGTATCCTACGTCGCATCTCGCGTTTAGTGGCAACCCCCGGGCGCTTAACTCAAACACAAATCGATTGCTGTATCCGATGTTTCCTGGACTTTTAAAGAACCAACATTGAAGGGACATGGATGGATTGGCTATCGACTTGCGCTAGTATGTATATGTCTCATGGGTTACCTACTATCAGGTACATGCAGTAAAGATGACGGGTTATGGAAGCTTAAAATCCTGCTTGATGTAACAAATCAGGCAACTACGCTGTTGCGGTTCCAACATGCTTTTTGAGGTGGAATGATATTGGATGTACAGTACATTGATATATCTTATCGATAATGCGGGGGCGTTTGCCTCTTAAATAATGTAGTACCCTGCTGCCCTGCTGCCCTGCTACCCGGGATCTGATCCGTCTCAAGTGGTCCCAGCTCGCACTTCCCCCACATCGTCCCCTACAGACTTACTTTCGCCTCGCACTACTTATCCATCGTCTGCCTAGCCGCATTACATACGTTCACATTGTCACAAGAATTGAGCACGTTCATTTTCAGCCTTCGATATCGATACTTACCTAGTTCGAAGCTTTCTAAGAGGCCACGAAGCAAACATGACAGGAAAGGCTTTCCCCCGAGGCGGCAAAGGAGGGAAAGGATTGGGCGGGAAAGGCGTATGCCACCCTAATTTCTTATGTCCTAGACTCTATCCGCAGTTACGTGCATGCTGACTTGAGCTACCTGTCACAGGGAATTAAGCGTCACCGGTATGTCGCGTACCTAGTATTACCTGAGTACATGAGTTTTTAAGGTCATAGCTTCTAATCGTTTATGCAGCAAAATTCTTCGTGACAACATTCAGGGAATTAGTGAGTAATCCGACTGTCATGAGAAATATCCAACCTCCTGTTCCAGGATTCACACGTCGCTAACGTATAATCCTCATCGTCTAGCTAAGCCTGCTATCAGGTACGTTGCCACTTGGATCACATCCCCGCAACTCAATTTTATTTTAGTCTTAATCTGTCATATCATCTACGTTATTATTATCTTACTATGATGGGTAAATTTTAACCTTCCGATGTAGAAGATTGGCTCGTCGCGGAGGAGTCAAGCGTATATCTGCCCAGATTTACGACGAGGTTCGCGTTGCTCTAAGAGCACGCCTTGAACACGTACGATATAACTCTCATAAAGCTTTATCTTTTCATTCAAATTGTGCTAAATATTCATGAACAGGTTATAAGAGATTGTGTTATATATACAGAATATCGGCAACGAAAGACAGTCACGATCAACGATGTAAGTCTTATACATCTAGGTAACTAATGTGTATATAGAAAACTAATCATAATTCATACCGCAGGTATTACATTCCCTGAGGCGTATTGGTCGACCAATTTACGGGTTTGACGATGTAACTATGGCTCGTGGCTCAGCTACCAAGAAGAAGTAGTAGCTAGAATTGCTGGTTTGCTTGCTTATTTATTCTGAAGATGTAATACCAGGCGCTGATGGGTGGGGGTGAGTAACACATATGGGCGGCTAGTACATTTGCAACGTTGAAGCACGATTTTTAACCATGATATAATAATGATACCCTATAGCTTGAGAATATGTAGCTTTATTGAACGTTTTCATGGAAAACGATGTATATTATTTATTCTGACCGGAACTCTAAACGAACGGGGGTATTGATCAAGCACTGTTAAACAAGTAGCCGCCAAACGCCAACCAGCCGATGCAGTCAACCTCTCCTCTATCTCTACCTCTACCATCATACTTCTCTATCTCTAGAGTTTTCGTCTCCTCTTGCTGCCTTCCCATTCACTAAGAACCTTCTCTAGAGCCTTTGCCGCCCTTTGCTCATCTTTTCTAAACAACCCATTAAAAACCTCTGGTAGCACCATGGTACTATTAGCATGTTCCTTCGCGAATCCAACTTCGGCATCCCTTCCACACTTCTCCCTCGTCACCTTGACGGCTTCGTGAAGCAAATCGATACCGACGCCCTTATTCCGGTACTTAAGCTTTACCGTCCACGCTCGGATCACGCCCTTGCCCCCTCTAAGCACTGAATTTCGACTTCGCTTCTTCCCGGCTAGGCTCGGGTTCGGCTCGAGTCGCAACACTAAGGCGCCAATCAGGTCCTTCCCGAACCGCACGCCGATTACGGTGTCTTCCTCGCTATCCTCAGATACCATCCAATTCCACTTCATATTCTCAGCCACCTGAATATACTGGCCCGTGCAATAGCGGATGGCGAGTAGGTAGGTCATGACAACGCCGGAATGCAACATGAGTGCCGTGCCAAGGTCGCGCTTTATGCGCCATGACCATTGGTACGCGATGCCAAGCGCGACAGCTAGGACCGCCAATAGATATGGGTGGAAGATTAAATGGTATGAGGCCGATTGTCGCTGCTGAGCTATCGAGTCGGTAACCAAGTTCAAAGCGTCCACTTTGTCAGATTCGCTATCCATAATACCAACAGATAGTGGAGGCAGATCATCCGGTACCGGATTGCTTGGCGGATCGATTGTAACGAGCGGCGACGGAGAAGGTGGTGGAAGCCGATTTGACGACGCGGGTTCCATATCTGGTGTCGACATGGCAGACGGGTTTACGACGAGATTCGCCCGCAGGAAAAGAAAGAATGCTATTCGCGGGGGGTGTTGATCAGCTCTGTCGAAGCGAAAGAAAATTTCTTCTCATTCTTATGTCCGAATCGAATAACGGATCTTGCTCCTCACCTGGACCAATGCATGCAAATTTTTGCGATATCAAGGTGCGAAGGTGAGATGAGAGTTATACCATGTCACTCATAAAGCCCACGGAATGAGATGGTGAAGATTGAACTTTCAATTCAAGATCAAAAGAAGAGCAAGGCACACGACAACGCCAGGAACAAACTAATGATCGATCAATTATAAGGGAAATACTATCCTCCACTTACCAGTACTAGTTCTTAAACCGGGTACCGCATTCATTTTGTCCATGACGGAGCCGGGTCCGTAGCAGGCATTCAAGTCCAACTCTCGTACCACGTGCGCCATCTTGACGTTGTGTGTGGATAGCCAGTTTTGAGCTGCACAATTAAATTTTTCGGTTGGTGTCTCTCGTTAAAATACAAGTGCTTGGTATGGCAATTAATAATGTCGTAATTTTTACCGGCTGCTTGGGACTCCAGGGTCTCAGACGCTTCTGGACCCTGAAAAAAATATTAAAACAAAAATAATATTTAAAAGAGCTAGCTTAGGTACTTTTGCTCCAAGCTCTAAGCGACAGCTTGGAAATGGTGGGGGGTTGGTTCAATTATATTGATGACGACAACCTTAAGAAAAAAAAAAGAATTAATAAAACTGGAGGTTACGGGAGAAAAAAAGGGATGGGATGGAATAGAATGAAGGGAACGAATAATGTGAAGAAAATCAGGATAAAACGCTAGAAATATGATTGACAAAGGGTGCGGTCTTGGCTGGAATGCTTGCTTATATGGGATGTATGGGATGTCCCAAGATAGTTCGCAGATAAACCAAGAGCCGTTTCCGTTTCCCTATAAGCACCCGCAGCACAGGTGATGACATCGTCCCGCGGGGAACGCTCGTTACCAGTCGATCACCCGGTGGTTATCTGATAAGAGTGTGCGTAGACGAATAAGATCGTCGGAAAGCAACTATAGACAACGCCACTATACGCTTGTCGCAAGCCCGGATCCTGTCTAAGCGATTATCGTCGACTTGGGTGGCCGCCCTCGTGGGATAGACGCACCAGAACCATGGGTCGTGAGCAGTTTTCCTCATGTTATACAGCCGTCTTGAGACGAAAGCTGTCGAAACTAGAGGGGGTCCAGACCATCCCTTGCTAAGTTTTAGACTGGTTGGTGTGTGGCAGGTCGTCGTAGACCACGCCATCCAATCCGCTAGCAACTTAGGGACCCATCCGTCTCGAATATCGACATCTTGTCGATCACGCTCCAGATCGTCAAATGGGGAATGCCTGTTAGTCACGCAGATCAATGGACATATTCCCCAGCGTTCGATTTGAAGCTGACGAGAGTTGTCGGGATGGCTCATGTGCTCCTGTTCGTGGGGTGGAACAAGCCTGGGAGTTGAATCTCATCCCATAAGATCCCATGGGATCTCCGTATGTAGGCGATAAGAGACTGGTCTAACCCCGGAACAGACGCGGGGTGTCGAGGTAGCAAGCAGACAGGCAGACAGACAGGTAGACAAGTAGACAAGGTCAGACTTGCGTCTCTTGAAACGTTGAACGCGTAATGTTTGGTAGCGAATTAACTCGAGACCAACAAAAACCACTTTTCCCCCGTAGGAGCCCTAGCGCGCCATTGATCAACAAATCAACTTACCTTAGCAGCTTAGGTAGGTAGAGACAGTAAAGTAGTGTATAGTAAAATTGCGCAATTGGTGTTGCGAAAGCATTCGAGGGGAATACTACATATGTAGTAGATAGGTCGGATGAGACCCAATGAGATGGCAGACATTGCAGGGACGGATCCGCCGCATTACATACTGCGTCGTCTACTGTCTGCGTAGTATATGCACTTGGGTACTGTTGCGTATCAATTGATGCGACATAAAGTCCGATTTGAGAGACTTTGCTGGTCCTCTCGGTGACGCAATGAAAGCTACGCTGAATCAGGACTCGGTAGATATTTAAGGGTATGCTCTGCAGAGGACTTCTGCTATCTAAACGACGTTAAACGTAGAATCATCCAATTGTCAATACATGTAAGTTATTGGTAAGAGAGTAGGTATGAAGATAAATTAAGAGGTAGTGTAATAGCGTAATAATGTAATAAGAATATAAGAATACTCGCGTCGACGAAACAACCTTCATGATAATTAATAGCTTGGTGTTTCATTAGCAACTTGGAAAGACCTTTATTAGTCGGCAGTTAAAAGTCCGAAGTTGATTGAGTTTTCTCTTTACTGAGATCTTGCGTGAAACGGGGAAGTGTCATTATCCATCGATATCGAATAAATGAGGCAAGGTCTAGGAATCGATGCCAAGTCCGAAGTCCTACTTATGTAATCAAGGGCACATGATCCAAAGTCCTAAATTTCAATTTAGAACTTGGAACTCCTCAACCAACGCACAGCCACTTAGCACACCGCCACACATAGCCCTAACTAGCCACTCAGAGCCACAGGGAATCAGGGGTTAGGACCTCGGTCCTTGATCCCGCAAATTGATCTAAGCTTCTAAGACCAAAAATTCCTAAAATGACTTTTATCCCGACAACCCCATGCCGCCCATGCAATCCATGTCAGCAAAGTCATGCTCCAGCCCTACAAGGCGACAGATCTTCTCACGACATCATAAGCCACAACGGCACAGCATCCGTTGTTTACTTCCATTCGTCTGGGTTTACCAAAGCACAAATCATTATACGGTAACGCTAAATGTATTGATATTGTAAAATGTCAAATTACCATATTCATATTGATCTAGCGGAATTACGATTACGACATTGCGCATCGCAAACGAGTACTACAGCTCCATGCTTGCTCTTCGCAATGGCGTGTCCGAAAGCACAGCACGACAAGAGCAAATTGAAAAGAATTGCGCATATCACAAAAACAATGCAAACCACCCAAGAATGGTTCGCGGTAAGATGTGCTACTGTGATGCCGTGATCTCGATTTCTTCTTCGGGCTCTCTCCGTTCAGGTAGATAAGGCGTGTCCGGGTTATGCTTTGGATACAAAAGCACCTATACGTCCGAAAGCGAAGTAATTTCGCAAAAGTCGCAAAGTCGCAAGACGACTATGCAGTCGAACTTGGAAAAATCGAGAAAATCGAATAGCGTGGAGCTTTAGCTCTCTCCCTTTGCAGACGTCTCTTTTCCTGCTGCGCTTCTGATTGGACAACGCCCGAGTCCTGCAGTCAGCGAGCAATTCCCACTCAGCTGGCTATTGCATATGCTCGCACAAGGCGTAATTTGGGGTCCTTTCTGCCTTGTTGCCTGCGTACCGTACTTCACCGAGTCGGATTTTGGACCCCAACTCCATCGCTTGCACTCTAATGCAGCCCTGTGAGCCGCGAACGGTAAGTTAAACGCACTGCCGATAGTAATTACAAGGGCATGCTGGAGGGAGCCTGTCCAGTGGTCACCAATGGCTGGATCTGCTCTTATTAGTCCGCGGTCGTTACCGCTGGTCCTCTCAGGTCCTAGGGTACAAGTACACCTGCACCTGCATCAGTGCTAAAAAGTCCTACATCGTCATATTCAAGGTAGTAGATTATTTTCTAGATCTTTCAGAATAAAGTCATGGATCGGTGGCGATCCACTGGTGCCCCGACCTCTCTCATTTCCTTCAAGTGTTAGTAGTCTATATTCCCTAGTCCAAACTTCTCTTACAGCAATGGATCCGAAAAAGAGCTTTGCCACTACCGAGCCGGCCTCTGTTGATGATGCTCTATTTGACTTAGACCCGCCGGTCGGGCGGCGCGTAGAGGATCCTCAGGCATCTTCTTCTATCCACCCAAGACGGCGGTCACAATCGAGCCTACGATCGGAATTCAACCCACAGACGCCTTCGCCATGCGCGTGAGTAGCTAGCACTATGACTTCAACATAGTTCTGAGCATACTAACTTTCCAAGGACTCGAGAGGCTCCCGGGGAGGATTGTGCACTACAGAGATTCATAGTATGGGCCGCTGTTAAACGAAACAAGTCTACTCGAATGGTACCCAACGATCGCCTAAGATGCCCTCTCGTCTTGTGTGGAGAACGATTCGACGACCATGAGAAGATGCTTAGGCACCTAACCAAGTGCCAACATCTCAAGACCGGTGAATATTTGTGCTACGACTGCATGAAAGTTGAACGATTCAACGACGAAAAATGCCGATGTTGCCTAGGCCATCCAACTAAACGAAAACGTATTATGAACTTGGCGAGGAACTTCTTTTCGAACATTGGAAACAGATCACGAAGAAGCTTGTCCCCATCTAACTTCCAGGAAGACGTCTCTATGCCTCCACCCAGCTACGATTCTCTCGTCATTGACCTTGATGAGATCAGTCAGCAGCAGCAACAACAACAACAGGAGCAAGATCGACAGCAACCTCAGCCTCAGCCCCAGCTCGAGTTAAATGGAAACGAGATACACGAGTTAGACTCGATGCAAATGTTACCGACAGCTCAACTCGATTCCGTTAATTACGACACAGACACCCCAATGACTTCAGACCAACACGATGCTACTGTAGGAACCGTAGCGCCTCAACAACTAAATACCTTCTCACAACACGCATGGCCCGTAACACAGAATGCTAATAAAGACGAGTCTATACCTCCCATAAATTTAACACCCACAAACTCGGGCAGTCGTCGACCTTCTCTAGCCCTGAATACGCATATTGACCACTGCAGACGCGCTCCTCGTTCGAAATACCTCTCTCCAAGTTCGTCGCTCCGATCAACCGGTAGTTCGCAAATGATATCACCGATTACCCCATGGAGCGCAAGTTCTGGTGACTCTGGAGCTTGGACGATGTGCTCTGGCATAGATACCGCGATGACATCGCCAATTACGCCATTAAGCTCGGACTGTCCTCCCTTTGACATTTTACCTTCATCAAAGGCTCCCGACAAGATGCCAGTAGATGATTGCGACTATATGATCGGTAACATGTCTGAACTGCCCGGTGATGACTCTCTGCCCATACCACGTGGCCTATCCGATCCACTGTTCTTCTCTTTTGATCCAAAGGACAACTACTCCTGGATGCCATCAGTGAATACAGAGATATCACTTGCCACGTCGGTAAATATGATGTTCACGGATACCAACTCCAAATCCGCGAACGTGTCATCTAGGCTCGCCGAGCCTACCAGTCATGGACCTGATACCAGGATGCTTGTACAGTCATCATGGGAAGCCTTAGAAGAACATGTATCATCGTCGATATCGAAGTTGTCACATATTGAGGGGAATCCATTGGTCGAACGACTTCGAATGCAGTCGCCGAAAGCGATAGCATTAAGTGGCCTTTCAAGCCTGCGAAATGTGCTCCAGGGCAGTAATCTCACAGACCCCCTCGACTATATCTGCTTCGTTCACCTTATCTATGCATTCTCGCTTGTGATCCACGAAAACGAACTCGCAGCTCGTTGTGATATGCTATATCGACAAGCACTTTCCTACCGACGCTTCATTGATCCATCTCAGGTCGAATACTACACGCAGATTGCAACAATTATCTGGCAACCAACCTCGAATAACGAATCCTCGACCCAAAGAATCTCTCTACGTGGTTCATCTAGTGGAAAAGGCAAAGAGCGTGAGCATCGCACGGGCCCAAGAATCAATATAGACACCGATCCTCTTGTAGCGGTGGGACAGAACTTTCTAGATGGTAAGTTGTGCTCTCAAGTTTTCAGAAATCATTCCACTAATGGATATAGATATCGAACATTCTGTCATAAGTAGTAGTTCAGAGAGGCCCATTGAAGTCAATGCATCTGAACTTTGGTCTACACACTTAGTTGATTTCCAACCAGACTCATCACATGAAAGTCCCTTCACAATAACAGTCGACTATATCATTCAATGCCTGGATCTTAAATTTTCCAACTCTAAAACGCTGTTACCAAGACTAACAGAAATCGGACGAAGGGTTCGTGCTGGCCACATTACCACCATCCGCAAGCTTGAACTCGCAATATTGCAAGCTGGCAAGGTAAGTCTCCGAGGACTACCCTATTTTATACATTAGGCTAAGGCGAATGGCTGACACTCGAAATTGGTAGAAGTCGTTGGAATCCTCTGAAACCTTTGATGAATTTATTCCTCAGGTCAGGGGACTTTGCAACCCCATCTACGCAGAACAGGGATATTCCACGAGAGCAAGATATCAAGTTCTGGCAGTATCGCTGGTAGAAACTTTGATTCAAAGCGTTTCATCCGATTCACAACACACGCAGGAGTCCGGCTCGTTTCCATTTAACGAATTTCTCGAGAACCTTCACGTAACTTTTGACGATCCGAGCAGTGATGATTTCCTTGTCCCCCTAAGCACGAGTGCTTCAAGCCAAGCAGATCTTTCAACAACTCGTAGTTTCAACTCGGCAGTTGATCCTCTTGATCTTCAAGGCATCAATCCTAATGCTCGACAACCGACCACTACATCGGCATCGTTCCCTTCAACCGCCTCTCACCCTGGCACACCCGAAAGCTCCTTCGCCGCTTCGCTACCGATTATTCTAGGGGCCCCTCCAAAGTCTTCAACTTCAGGTCGCGCTGGAGCAAGCCCCAAACTTATATCCTCTTCGATGCAGAAAATAGAAGCGAACGACTGTTGTGAGATCTGCGGGTATCGCCCGAAAGGTGACCCACAGTGGTTCAAGGGCAGTATGGCAAAACACAAGAAAATGCAGCACGCGACGGGGCCGCCAATTATTTACAAGTGTCCCTACCCTGGCTGCAACAGTCAATACAAGAATCGCCAGGATAATCTACGTCAACACCAAATAGAGAAAAAACATTGGGTTGGAGATGAGGCGTCTAGGAGGCCTAGCAAAAGGGCGAGAACTTCACCAAGCTAGGCACTATATTAATAGCACAAAAAAGGGATATGAAGAAGACACGAATACATACGACGCGGAATTTTGCATTAGCTAGGTGTTTGGATTTGATTTTCTAGGCGGTGGCCTTTTGCAACTTCACTTCTCCAAAAAAGCCTATTACTTCTCTACGCTTCTTGAGGCTTGGATAGGAGTTTAGGGTGGGAGACTAGAGATACCACCAAGCTTACAGTAGAGATAGATTTGGGTTGGAGGACACCTTGAGTAAAATATATAACTACAGCTAGTCTGGATATATACAACATTCGTCCGCTTCTTCCTATATGATGTTTTGCTCACCTTGCTAGAGGTAATTTGATAGCAGAAATTGTTTGCATTTCATTCTATATGATAACATTGATCCCGGAAGCTATCTTCAGAGCTCCCTAAGAGCAATATACCATAAGTCGGAACAGTATCCGAATAGGAATGGGATCGAAAACCCAGCCATCTACCCCCGTTAGAATAGGGGACGGGAGAATCTACGGATCAGGGGGCAGGGGAGAGAGACAATTTACTGCTTATTACACAATCAACCACTTAAACACCTGGAACACCTATACTTGCATACCTAGGGCTGAGAAACCTGGCACACGCTACGCTATTGGGAGGTATCCGGACAACGCCGTGGGAGGGAACCTGTAACATCCTGACATCTAAGGATAGCGTCCCGTTCCACTGGAAGGGAATGGAAGCAGAGAAAGGAAAGAGAAGAAAAATGTTTCCGGATCCTCCAGGAAGAAGTTCCTGCGTACGTAAGCCCCCCTGATGTGTATGTGTTGTGTCTAACCTCCCCCCACTGCGTAACCCTAAGTAATATATCTCCGGTCAGCCTTACGGAAGCATGGATTCCTGAAGGAGCGACACGATGCTACCTCGACCACGCTAGCGACGTAGGCAATCTGATCTGATCGGGAGGCCAGCCCTACAACGCGCGCGATAATTGGCAATTTGCTAATTGATGACGGCTTCGACAAACCGGACAAAAAGGCCTGGTACGATGGCTGAGGAGCATGGGTCTTATGGTGCCGTGAAGGGGGCCATCGGGAGAAATAGGAGAATGCGTTGGAAGGGGATAGAGGCGGAGGCCTGCTGTTGGGAGAGATGAGTTTCAGGTTTAGGGACGAATGAACTGGTTTAGATCCCAGGTGGCTCTTCGAATTATTGGGTGTCAAATTTGGTTTCCTTGGTGCCGTTCTACTCTATCTTTGGGTCGCTGGTTATGCAGCCAGGGTGTCGCGGATTCAGCTTAGAATATCTTGTGGGGATCCCGAGTGGTTGGTTGATACGACTGGCTTATTGTATGGTTGGTTAATCATTCGTTATGAAATTTCTGCAATTATTAATATGGTCATAGGCTATGATTGTAATTGCAACCTGGCAATCTTTCGAAAAAGGACTCGCCGTAAAGACCATGCGCACACATCTGGGTATATGTCCTCCAAACGCCATCATAACCGCAAATTCGTAGAAATTCTGCCTACTTGTATTCTTGCCTGACATACCTAGAGGTAGACAGGACTTGTCCTCCGTTTCCACTCACTTCCTACTAAATATCTGCCATTATGCTCGAGTAAAGTTTGTTAAAGCCACTCAATGACACTTCCTTGCCAAATATATGGATCAGGATGAACCCGAACAACAGGGTCTGCTATTCTTTAGTCACTGGAGAGTTCGAAGAAGAAGCTTAGTACTTTCGGGACTTACTTCGGAATCCAACTTTGTAGGCGTATGCGAGGTCAATGACCCAATGTTCCCAGCGGATCAGGCCAGGCTTCAAGCCATGCTTGAACTCGAAATAACTAAGCTAGGGGTTTGTGAGTAGTGATATAATGACTTACTTGGTTAAGGACCCCCTACCTTCTCTAGAAGCTTTTCATAATCTTCTAGTTCATAGGACCATAAATTACGCCCCGTGACGTTGGAAATCTTGAACATGATCTGGAGGCGGATGAGGGAATTTCGTTCAGACCAGGCATTCAACACATCATGTAGGAATTCAAGCCAAACCTTCCCGCTCCTGACATACGCATTTTCGCCGAGGGGGATCTTGATTTGCACGAATCGAAGGTTCTGCAAGGTAGACTGGCTAATGAAATTGAGTAAGGAGAGAGGTGCTGGGTGGCCCATGATCCATGGCGGGATACGGTCGATAACGAAGGGCTGAAGGTAGAGGAGGCTTAATGCTTCTCGCGTAATCTGTTTGCATAGAAGCAGAATAGTAGGTGTCCTAAGGATGAACTTAGAAGAATGTGAGAGTCTAGGGTTAGTAGAACGTGGTCGTAGTTCGATCTTTGATATGGCTTTCTCCCTTTGGTCGTAGTAGTAATCGTATAAGTTCCGGCACGAGGGATAGTCAATAGCATATTGATATATAACATTACGTATCTCGGGCGGGAAACTTGTTAGGAAGGAGTAATAAGGTTGATGAGAGTTTCGGCGTGGATCCGGCTCTATTGCGGGGCTTCTGAAGAGGAATGCCGGAAGGGAAGCCAAGGCCGAAGTTCGATCGGCCTCTGAAATGTGGAGTATCACGGGTCTCGGAGACGGCATCTCAGAAATGAACTTAGCCCGGGCGACTGGATCTTTAGATGCCTTCAATACTTTGTGGCGGCCTCGATGTTGTATGACCCTCCAATCATCAAGCTTCCTGCGGTTCTCATCCTTAGCCATGATGATGGCGAGCCCGAAGGTTGGCGTCAGCTACAAGGACCACAGGACCACACGACTATGACTCTATCTCAATGAAAGCCGGGATAAGGTAGCCAGGCTTCCTGGTAGTCAATAATCGCGACACCTGACCACATCACACCATATGTGCCTGGCCTGAGCGGAAGACAGTATGTTGATATTCCGATACTGGTTCTAGTTTGCTAGGTAAGGTAAGTAAAGCTGAGACCCAATTAGTGGCGTTCGAATTGAACCTGATCAACTTGCCAGCCTCACTTTTACCAGCCACTGAGCCACGCACGTATTGTACAACAAACAATAGTCAAGTGCCTACAGTACTACATGTAGTTGGTACGGTGCGTAATTTAAAGTTTACCTGAGTACCCAAGTACTATGCATCAAGCAGGCAGGCAGCAGGAAACTGGCAGGTGCAACTGTGCCCAAGCTCAGCTCGAATTCGAAATATTATTTTAGCTGTGAGCGAATCTTCAGATGATAAAATAGCAGAGTTTCAAGTAAGAGCTTGTTAATGATATGTTTAAGCAGCTGCTAATGGTTATTCCTCGATGGTATTTATCTACCTACCTGTATATAAATATCAATATCTTATAAGGCTGAGAGATGTCTACCTATATTCATTGTAGATGTTCCCAGAGGAAATAAGCAAGCAAGCCATAGAGCGAGATAGGATAATTGCTTTTTTTTCTCAAAAATTTATTGCCTAAAATTTCCATGTAGCATGCGGGTATGCACAAGACAGATGCATATACATGATTAGGCACGTTCACAGTAATATCGACAAGTCGTTTTTGACTTCATACCCAGTACAGTTTATACCTGTACATGCGCAATGGTTAATGTACACGTCCTGGAACGGAGTGCATAGGCAGTAGGTACCTAGTAATGCGCGTCTGTTACACTTAGACTGCAAGTGGGTTAATAATCCGTTAAAACCAATGATCTCGATGCATACGGACTTTATAAATCGATACGTGGATGTAGCAAACTAGTACCTACATAAGAGGAGACACGGGACACATCAGCTGGTACCTGCCTCCAGGTAGGTAGGCCTTTGGAAACCTTCAGAATTAAAGAATGTATTCTGGAAAAGGGACTGCGTACTTAGAAGCATTATCGTGTTATATATTTAATCTCATGAAATGTTTATTAAGGTTATTTTTATTCCATCTTAATATTTAAGAAACAACCTTGGGAGTGTAGACGTTGCATTACGTAGGTATTTTTATGTCTCTTACCTAAGTCGAGTCTCTGGATTAAAACAAAACTTCGAAATCTTATTGGCGCAGCTCACTACTAGCGTTCATTAATAGGGAAGAAAAAAACACTATTAGCGGCACCTACTCAGTTAGGTGCTAGGTCACAGTGCTCGCACCAAGTACCACGTACAACTGTACCCGCTGTTTAAAAATACCTACCAGTGAAGTTTAGGTGTTGGGTCAGATCCTTACGTGTACACTCATCATGTATTTTAAGGTACAAGTGATGACTGTTTTCTCTTAGCTAGATGAACAAGTTGTCATAGTCATATCGGGGCCTCGGACCTGGAGCAGGTGCGCTACAAAGTTGTGCTGTCTTTCTTGGCGAAGGCAGTTGCATTTCGTTGCATTTCTCACCCTCCCCCCGACGAAAAACCCCTCCGTCGTTTCCTCGATTTCTTTTTCCTGCCTTAAGACTTTACACACTTAACTTGGTTTAGCTTAGTGCGCTTCTACTTTCTACAAGAAAAGGTAGATCGATCTTTTTACACACTCCATCACACTTCCTAGTCTTCCCGTCTTCCCACCGAGTTTCCCACACACACAAAAAACAGAGCGCGCTGTGTTGAGACCCGAAATCCACATCCAATCCACACACACATCGATTTCTCTTCAACCACACCCTCGCCTGTTCCATCCGTTTCCCACCCTAGCTTCCCTTGTTCCCTTGTTTAAGCCCTGGCAAGCCTGGTGAGCCTTATCATGTTGACCGTGTCGTGATATTTCCACACCCGCCACATTTTCTCCCCCTACATTATCTTAACGACCTTACATATTGTATCTGCCATTACCGGCCAGGGTTAACGGGTTGACATCACATCGTGCCCATCCTAGCTTCTAGCTTGCTAGTGCTAGGCTCACTGTCGTTGTATTCTGGGTCCCCTCTGACAATCTTCCTTTCGCCTTTTGTTCATTTTGGTCCATAGCGTTTGTAGTCTTTTGTTTCCCGATTCCCGTCTTCCGGTTTCCTTTCCTCCCCTCCGTCATGTCCGCCTTGGGCCAGGCCGGGTCCAACTCCCATACCCATCCGGGCCTGACCTTTCAGGTCAACGGACTCAGACGCGGATACCAATCTTCACATTCGTCTACGCCGCCTAAACCTTCCCCGACGCCGCAGCAACACCAGTCTCCATACCAAACAGCTCAATATACTCCTCAGCAACCTCCACAGGCCGCCTATGCGCAACATATATTTCAGAGTACTACTCCGTCTCCGGTACCTAATGTCGCTAGCATACCAAATCTCTCGAATTTACAAAATGGCAGCTCGAGGCACACCCACACCCCGGCTCAGGCTGCTCAGCACGCGCAAGCTACCGCGCAGGCCGTCCGCCAGGTTCAACAACAGCAACAGCAGCAGCATCAGCACCAACATCACCCGCATCCGCACCCGCACCCGCATCCACAGCATCAACGCGGAAGCCAGCAACGTCAGATGCAGCCTCAACCGGGCCCTTCTTCCTCAATGGCATATCTTCAACAGGCCATGAATCAGTCTGTCCAATCCGTCCAACATGTCCCGCAATCGGTGCCTCAGCCAGTACCAATCCCGCACTCTCAGCCGATGCCTCAACAAGTTCAACCCGTCCAGTCGCAAACCATCCAACAGGTTCCACCACCCCAACCTGTCCAACCGAACGATAGTAACTTGATATCTCCTAATCCTCCGCACCATCAAGCCCACCAACCTCACCAACCTCACCCACAAAGTCACCCGCAGGTCCACCAGCAGGCACATCAACAACCGCACCCTCAAACGCTGCCTCAAACGCTCCCTCAAGTTCACCAGCAGCCACCGCCGACATTACAGCCTCAACCGACTCCGCAGCCACAAAACCAACAGCCACCAGTTTCTCGGCCCGAACCAAACGTACCGCCCGCGGAATCGCATCACGATGATATGGATATGGATAGTCAGGCAGACTCGGGAGAAGGGGATAGTCATATTTTGCCTAAGCTCATCGAAGGGACCCCCTTCGTTCCGAGGACACCGATGGGTGCGATGATGTCCGCTCCCCCCGAGGGAGGTAGTTTTCCTGGTCTTGATGCTGTTCACAAGCATGTGCTAGCGTATTGCACGTCGGTAGGATATGCTGTAGTGATTGGTCGATCGAAGAAGACTGTTCCGGGATTGAAGAAGGTTCTTTTCGTCTGTGATCGTGCTGGGAAGCCTCCAAGTCGGGTTAGTCCTGAGCATAGGAAACGAAAAACATCCTCTCGCAAATGTAATTGCCAATTTGGATTTTTCGCCATCGAGCAAAGAACACAGTGGACGATTCGTTATCGTCCCGATCAATCTCATCTTCATCATAATCATGGTCCTAGCGAAAGCCCACTCTTACATCCGGCTGCGAGGAAGTTAGACAGTGAGATGGTGGCTGCCGTCAAAAATCTTAAGGAGTCTGGTAAGTTTAGCTTAAAAGCCGCGACGGAATATTATATTGACGCTTATAGGTATTGGAGTCACCCAAACTTTAGAGATTTTGCAACAGCAGAATCCTCATGTCCCTTTACTCCCTAGGGATATTTATAATGCCCGTGCTGCCATCAATAGAAACCCAGAGAAGGTTGAGGCAGGTATCGCTGAACAGCGACCAGCGATATATAGTAAACCTGCTACGTCTCCCGAGGAACGCATACGATCGGACCTCCGCAGGGAACTTGCTCGAGCTAAAGAAGAATTGGCCAAGGTTAAGGATGAAAGTAAAAAGGAGTTGGATGATTTGAGGGAGAAACTGCGGGAGAAGGACAAAATTATTGAAAAGTTCGAGATGTTTATCGACATATGCAATCAGCGGGTCATGGTTCAGAGGGAGAGACTGAACGATACTGGCGAGAGCAACGGTGGGCAAAACGGTCCGAGCAATTAAAGGGGTCTACCGGATGCATCATTAAAAGGGTTTCCAAAAACAGTGAGACATGTGAGGACCGGGTCTGGTTTATTCAAGGGAAGCATAGGCGTCTCTAGGGCTACGACTGGGACTGATGGCATACAACGGGGTCTGGAGTTTTATTTACAAGGTTGCGGTTTTGTCCGCGGAGGGATCTAACGGAATGTCAACTTCGCATCTGACCTTATGACTAGGCATGAAGAGGTTTGCTATCTACTGGAAAACGGAAAATATAGACTTGGGGGTTTTATTCATGTCCAGCGGATTCCATGAAGTGAATTCTTGGGGAAGTACTTCTATCAAGCATATACATCGTGTCGTGCGCGCTATTCGATTAAGTATTATTTTCGGGGCTATAGACGATGCTTTGAATTAGGCCGTTTGCTGTTGTAGAACATGGGACAACATTCAGGTGTACTTCCTATTACTAAGCGCGAGAAAAATGTTATTAGCGAAAATCAAGATTGTAAAATCGCATCTAGCTAGATAAAGGAAGCCTTAAGTTAGTATTCAGCCTTATTGAGTGTACCCTGGAATTCTTACGGTAGAAGTGCATCGTCAGAGATATCGTACGCCTTTCCTTATAAAGATTATTATTATAGTTGAAGAACAATAACTACCTGCCTGTAAGTTGTGTTTCCGAAAGAGAAAGAAACGGGGGAAGTTTACACATTTACTAATGCTAGGTAGTATGAATGTATTCAAATAGTGGTTAGCAAGGTACCTGGCAGTGACAAATCTGCGAATCTGCCATAGTAACGTTGAAAATGTATATCCCGAAGACAGCTATAGACAGGGGTAAACCTCACAGTCCAGACCATGGACAAGAAATATGCAGCTGTACAATGTAAGTAACATGTAAGTTATTCTCATATAAACGGGATTATGGCCAAGTACTTAATTTACAAACTTATTACTGCAACTAGAATACAATATTTTAGCCCTCTGTAACCCAACTACTACTTTTGTCTACCATCGACTCCTATTGATGAAGGTTTTGGTTTAGAAAAGGCAAAACAAGGTGGTGTCTTTTCATCATATCCTACCTTGCTCCTTGCTTTGTTCTATGTACTTACGTCATCATAAAAACGGCGAGTTTTAATCCTTCACAACTTCCTTTTTACCGTTTTCACCATCTAACGAATTGATATGTCCACAGGATACTCTTTTCGGAGCAAGAGTTTACGCAACGTAAGGAACAAACTAGAATATTCATCATATCAAGTATATATGGTTTACTCGCTTCATAGTAATATGTATCTGAATATAAATGAATAAAAATGACTAAGATTAAAGCACTTTAGTAGAGGTAGACTGACAATCTTGATGGATATTCCCCCACGGCTAATGTTGTACTAGGAAGGGCTAAATCTTTAGGTGTCCAGCTGTTCGTCGATAGTGGAGTGCACATGCGCAGTTAAAGACGGTGAACCCAATCCCTCAAGGTTTGAGAACATGTTCTATCAGGTACAGCATCTGGCCATAACCCGATGCTGAATGCTGTCTCTCACACTGGAGTTGGTTGAAGAGAATCATGCAAGACATAATGTCTGTAACTGATGAAACAGGGGCTACTCTCATCAAAGAATTTCAGGATCGGAAAGATAATTGGGTTGAAAGTTGGGATAAATGTGTCAGGGGTTCCAAGAACACATTTAGGTGGCCCAAGCATCTCTAGTGCATGGGTACGTAGCATATAGGTGGACCACTCGTCGTGGCATTCCGTTTATAGATCCACTTTAGATCAGCAGTATGGCCAATCAAATGATACGGTGATTAGATACGTAAATTATCCCCACATGTAATTCTGCATTAGGTACCTAGCAGTCGCGACCCCGTTGGTGTACTTCGCGTAAAATGTGAAATGACTGGTGACTGGTAACATTGAACATTAGAACTTCAAAAAAGTTATCCCTTCTTTTTGTACTTGTGTATTACCATCATCCCCAAAATAAGCACATCGACGATACAGGTCGGGAAACACACCGTGACAAGGTTCCTCTACGGTTCTCACGCTCATTTTCGCCTTTGTCCTTTTTTGCTACGACCTATCTAATTCGCATAGCATTTCTGTAATCACTACTACGAGCTCGTGTTTCTCCTGAATCCCGACATCGTTCCCTACTATTCCGTATTCTAAGAGATGCGACCGACCCTGTAGAATTCGATCAAGCCTTCAAGTCAAATCGCCACGATGGAGGCCGTGGCTTCTCCTTTGGGCCTGCAAGGTCCTACTACGAATGGAATATCGCCTTCGTCATTCATTACCATAGATCCAGCTTTGGTGGTTGAATATTTGGCCTCCGTGGTCACTATCGCTCTCGGAGCCACCCGAGATGAGCTCGAACGTCCCGACAACCTCCTCTCACGAGAGAATCACGACGACACTATACAGCGATGTAGCCGATTTGCGACCGATGCCCAGGTTGCTCTGTACGTTCAGAAGGATGCGAAACCATCAAACGAAATGCCAGATGGCCCGGTTGATAATGGTATGTAGCTACTGCAACATTGTACTCTGATAATAGCCTTGCTAACCCCCAATTTCTAGTCCCCATGTCATACACTTACACAATCACGTCCGAGATATCTTCCTCACCGACGACGATAGCCTATCTTGCGCTCCTCAAACGCCCCCAAGCCATCGACCCCTCGCTGCCGTTAACCTCGCAGATCCAGATCCAGACACTACCTGGTACTGCTTCACTTACTAATCTTGTTAGTGAACAAGGTCCGACTGCTTCTCCTTTCGAGATACTTCATTCTATTCTCCACAATGCGCTGGCGCCATATTTTGATGCCAACACGAAGACCTCTCAAGTTGCAAATGGTGGGCGGAATCGAGCAGACGTGGATGCAAAGACGGGTATCCCTGTAACGAAGAAGCGCATGACGGAGCTTGAGCTGAGCTTGCTACACCTCCAACAAAATGTCGAGATTCCCGAGCTGTCTCTTTCGTTTCATCCCGTTGTCCAGGGTGCCTTGGAAGATGCTGGTGGACGCAATATACGGCCTAGTACCGATATGATATCCGCCAACCTTCTCTCGGATAGTACATTCATGAACAACTTGCAGTCGACGGTAAACAGTTGGATTAAATCGATACAGACCATCACGAAACTAACTCGAGACCCCGTAACGAGAACTGCGACGCAGGAGATTAACTTCTGGCTGTCCATGGAGTCCGCGCTGGAAGGCATCGAGACCCAGCTGAGGAGTGAAGGGGTTACGCTAACTTTAGAGATCCTGAAGCATGCGAAACGTTTTCAGGCTACTGTCAGTTTTACCGCCGATACTGGTCTGAAGGAGGCTATGGAAATGGTGCAGAAGTACAACCAGCTTATGCGAGATTTCCCTCTGGATGAATTACTCTCCGCGACCTCGTTACCCAAGATCCAGGATGCTATCGGCCAGATCTTTAGCCATATGAACAAGAAGATGAGGTTCAGCAATTACCCCATAGCACGGACTTTGCATTTGGTCGAGGCTATTTCGGCGGATCTTGAAGAGGTTATGCACCGTCTTCTTCCAGGCTCGGAATTGGTTGACCTTGATTATAAGGACTTCAAAAGCCTTATGACTACTGCTGACGAAATCTTCAAGTCTTGGGATGCTCAGATCAAGGATTTCACCAACATTGCTAGAGAGACGACACGTAGAAGACAAGAAAGGTTTATCCCTATCAAAGTGAACCCGAAGCATAGTGAGCTTCAGGCTCGACTCAAGTATATCGATACCTTCCGAGACAACCACGAACAACTGCAGAGGACGATCGTTAATGTTCTCGGCCCGAAGTCGACTGTCAATGGCATTAATGAGGAGACGGCCGGTAACAACGTTGCCCTTGTCGAGGAGATGGGCGACGTAGACGCCGTTGAAGAAGTCCAGCAAGCTTGGGAAGCATTGAAGCACGTTGACCTGCTTGATGTTTCTCCCGAAGGCACCCAACGATGGGTCAAAGCAGAGAACACCTACAATGAACGAACCTCTCGAGTTGAAAATTCTATTATCGCCAGATTACGTGACCGCCTTGCAACGGCAAAAAATGCGAATGAAATGTTCCGGGTTTTCTCCCAGTTCAATGCACTCTTTGTGCGACCCAAGATTCGGGGCGCCATTGCTGAGTATCAGAACCAACTCATTGACAATGTGAAGCAAGCTATCTCAGGGCTTCACGAGCGCTTCAAGCAGCAGTATGGTCACTCCGAGGCTCACGCTATGGCCCAGCTTCATGATTTGCCCCCTGTCTCTGGTGCCATTATCTGGGCGCGTCAGATCGAGCGACAGCTTGATAATTATATGAAGAAAGTTGAGGATATCCTTGGTTCCGATTGGGCTCTTCATACCGAGGGCCAGAAACTACAAACCGAGAGTGAATTGTTCAGAAAGAAACTCAACACGGCAACTATATACAAAGCTTGGATTGAGGATGTCCAGCGTAAACAAATCTCGATAGCTGGTAGGCTCTTTAACATCAACAAGATTAGAGCGGCCAACAATGCGCTTGATCTCTCGGTGAACTTCGATGCCCAGATAATCGCACTTTTCAAAGAGACTCGTAACCTCGGCTGGCAAAATTTCAATGTGCCTCATGCGGTAAATAATATCGCAAAGGACGCCAAGAGAGTGTATCCGTACGCCGTGAGTTTGATGGAAAGTGTGAGAACATTTGCGCAGACAACCAGACAGATATCGGAACTACCTGAAGTCTCCATTCTGTTAAGCGGCTATCAGAACGACGTCCATGTTCTGGTCGCGAAGGGTGTACCTTTGAAGTGGGAAACATTCGTTAACACCTGGGAATCGTACCAGAAGCCTTCGCTCGCTAATGGCAGTCTTGAACACACGATGGGCCGTAATGGTGAGACTAAGCACGTCTTGTTCGTCCGGGATTTTGCTGCTGCCGCTTCCCTTCTTCAGACGAAGACCGTTACCCTCGCAAATATTCACCTCAACGTTCAAAAGGCTTTGGCAGAATTGGCCACCTGCTCCTACGAAGCGTCGGAGTTCGAAGCGCGTCTACAAGCGATCCAAGCGGCCGTTGATCAACTCAACTTAGAGCAATACGTCAATCTTGGCTTTTGGGTGGAGAGGATGAATGAACGAATTAAGTTAACTCTGCTCACTCGCCTTCAACATGCGGTCTCGGCGTGGATCGAGGCATTCGAAGATGACACGCCGATAGATCGTATTGAGGCCAACCGACGAAAGCAACTAGCGCCAATTGGAGAATCTCTCAAATCTGATGCTCCTCTCATGAGGCACTTGATTCACGAAATTACGATGAAGAATCAGGTCATCTATTTAGACCCACCTCTGGAATTCGCGAGAGCTAGCTGGTTCTTGCACTTGCACAACTGGATAGGCATTGTCTGTAACCTCCCAAAGATTAAGGCCTCCAGATACCAGATGAGCTTAACGTTAAGCACCGTGGTTCATGAAGAAGCTCGTTTTAATGACCTTCCGAGTGATTGCACCGATATACTTAGTAGAGTCTATACCTCAGTTGAGAAAAAGTTGCATGGTATCGGCGAATATGTCGACAAATGGTTGCAGTTTCAATCTCTTTGGGATTTGCAATCTGAACAAGTGTACGAACTTCTTGGTGATGAGCTCTCTAAATGGCTGCAGTTGCTGCAAGAGATTCGAAAATCTCGTGCTACATTTGACACCACCGAAGTTAGCCGCTCATTCGGTCACATTACCATCGACTATGAACAGGTCCAGATGAAAGTCAACTCTAAGTATGATCAATGGCAGCAGGAGATCTTGGTGAAATTTGCGAGCCGGCTTGGCAATCGTATGCGAGAGGTCAATGCCGAAATAGAAAAGGCCCGCAGAGACCTGGAAGGACAGAGCCTTGAAGCGACTTCGACTGCGATGGCGGTCCAGTTCATCACCATTGTTCAAAGTTGCAAGCGCAAGGTTAAGACATGGGCTCCTGAAGTTGAGACCTTCCGCCAAGGCCAATCCACCCTCGTTCGAAACCGATACAATTTCCCGAACGACTGGGTCGATGTTCAACAGGTTGATTCTACGTGGGAGGCTCTCAACGAACTTCTAAACAGGAAGGCAAAAATTGTCCAAGACCAGACTGATGCTCTGAAGGCCAAGATCGTCGCAGAGGACAGGGTGGTGATAGACAAGATAACCGAGATTGCCACACAGTGGAACGACGAGAAGCCTGTTTCAGGGACGATTGCCCCTGATGTTGCGTCTGCCACTCTCACCTCTTTCGAAGCCAGAATCACCAAATTGCAAGAAGAATTTGACATGGTGTCTAAAGCTAAGGAAGCGCTCGACCTCCCCGCAAGCCCCGAGTCTTCTCTTTCGACCATTCTGGAAGAAGTCCAAGACTTTAAGTCCGTCTGGGCTGCTCTGTCAACTATCTGGAAGAGCTTAAATGAACTTCGTGAGACTTTGTGGGGAAGTGTTCAACCCAGAAAGATCCGAAGCAGCATCGATGGCTTGATTAAGATGACGAAGGAAATGCCAAGTAGGATGCGACAATATGCCGCTTTTGAGCATATTCAGAATATCCTCCGCCAGCTTCTGAAAGTGACTAGTCTCCTCACTGACTTGAAGTCAGAGGCCATTCGAGATCGACATTGGACGAAGATCTGGAAAGATATCAAGCCTGGGCGACGATACTCCCCTGTTTCCATGACACTCGGAGACGTCTGGGATCTGAACCTCGTCGCTACCGAAGTTATTGTGAGAGACATCATTACGCAGGCTCAGGGTGAGATGGCACTAGAAGAGTTCTTGAAACAAGTGAAGGAGACCTGGAACAATTATCAACTAGATCTTGTGCCATATCAAAATAAGTGTCGTCTTATCCGTGGCTGGGATGATCTTTTCGCGAAGTGTAGCGAGAATCTAAACTCGTTGCAGGCGATGAAACATTCGCCATATTACAAAGAGTTCGAAGAGGAGGCATCGTCTTGGGAGGACAAGCTGAATCGCGTCCACGTACTGTTCGATGTCTGGATTGACGTTCAGCGCCAATGGGTATACTTGGAAGGTGTCTTCACCGGAAACGCAGACATCAAGCATCTCTTGCCAATCGAGTCATCCAGATTTCAGAACATCAACAGCGAATTCATGACTGTGATGAAGAAAGTGTACAAACAACCGATGGTAATGGATGTTCTAGGTATCACTGGGGTGCAGAAGTCTCTCGAACGTCTTGCCGAACTGCTCAACAAGATACAGAAAGCGCTCGGTGAATATCTCGAGAAGGAAAGAGTGTCGTTCCCTCGTTTCTACTTCGTTGGTGACGAGGACCTGCTGGAAATGATTGGTAATAGCAACGATACTTTGCGTATTGCTAAACACTTCAAGAAGATGTTTGCTGGTCTGACTGGGCTGGTGATGGACGACGAATCGATCATTTCAGGATTCACTTCAAAGGAAGGAGAAATTGTGCGACTTAAGAAAGAAATCTCGTTGGCGAAAGTCCCCAAGATCAATGATTGGTTGGCTTTACTTGAGAATGGTATGAAGGTCACCTTAGCTGAACTTCTTGCCGAAGCTGTTGAGGTATACACTCCCTTATTCGAATCGGGCGAAATTAGCCCGGATACCTTGAACGAATTCATGAACGCCTTCCCCAGTCAGATTGTGGTGTTAGCTACCCAAGTAGCTTGGACTACAGCAGTAGAGCGATCATTGAATGAAGGTGGTAAGACGCTGCAATCCCTCTTTGAGCGGGAGGTCCAGGTTCTCAGACTTCTCGCCGAGACTGTTCTTGGCGACTTGGAGGTGATACAAAGGAAGAAATGCGAAGCTCTTATCACGGAATGTGTTCATCAGCGAGACGTTATCGAGAAGCTAGTGAAGCTCAACGCCACTGCACCGACACATTACATGTGGTTACTACAAATGCGATACGTCTATGCACCCGAGGGAGATTACCTAGAACGTCTCCATATCAAGATGGCAAATGCCAAGCTCAACTATGGCTTTGAATACTTGGGTGTTCCTGATAGACTGGTCCGAACTCCTCTCACCGATCGTTGTTTTGGAACCCTTACCCAAGCTCTCTGTCAACGACTTGGTGGTTCTCCCTACGGACCTGCAGGTACTGGAAAGACGGAATCAGTCAAAGCCCTTGGTGTCCAGCTAGGCCGCTTTACTCTTGTCTTTTGCTGCGATGACACTTTTGATTTCCAGGCCATGGGTCGTATTTTCCTTGGTATTTGCCAGGTTGGAGCTTGGGGTTGTTTTGACGAGTTCAATCGTTTGGAGGAAAGAATTTTATCTGCTGTGTCGCAACAAATCCAGAATATCCAACTTGGTCTTAAACAGGGCGCGGAAGACGACAAAGCCCAAATTGAATTGGTCGGTCGGCAACTCCACGTAAACGCCAATACGGGTATCTTCATTACGATGAACCCTGGATATGCCGGTCGTTCCAATTTGCCTGACAATCTCAAGAAGCTGTTCCGTAGTGTTGCAATGTCGAAACCGGACAAGGAACTTATTGCTGAGGTCATGCTTTACTCTCAAGGTTTTAACCAAGCCAAACAGCTCTCCAAACAGACGGTTCCTTTCTTCGACCAATGTTCCGCAAAGCTGTCCAAGCAAGCACATTACGATTTCGGTCTCCGTGCCCTAAAGAGCGTACTGGTCAGCTCTGGTGGCCTCAAACGTGCCCGGCTCACAAATAGTGACGGCAGCATTGGTTCCGAGGAAGTTGTGGAACCTGAGATCATTGTACAGAGTGTTCGAGAGACCATTGCTCCAAAGCTAATCCGAAGCGATGTGGAGATTATGATGGCAATCGAGGGAGAATGCTTCCCAGGTGTTCAGTATGTTCCTGCCAACTTAGTGGAACTTGAGGATTCAATTCGTCGTCTCGCAGCAGAGAGACATCTTGTGGTCAATGACATTTGGATGACCAAGGTCCTTCAGCTCTACCAGATTCAGAAGATCCACCATGGTGTGATGATGGTGGGTAATTCGGGAACTGGAAAATCTGCTGCATGGAGACTTCTCCTAGATGCGCTTCAAGAAGTGGAGAAAGTCGAAGGTGTCTCTCATGTTATCGATTCTAAAGTCATGTCAAAGGAGGCACTATACGGAAACTTGGACTCCACTACAAGAGAATGGACCGATGGTCTATTTACCAGCATACTGCGAAAGATCGTTGACAACCTTCGTGGAGAAGACTCCAAGCGCCACTGGATCGTATTTGACGGCGACGTTGATCCTGAATGGGTTGAAAACTTGAACAGTGTCCTCGATGACAATAAGTTACTTACTCTCCCTAACGGTGAGCGTCTCAATCTGCCACCTAATGTCCGGATCATGTTTGAAGTCGAGACTTTGAAATATGCTACTCTGGCAACTGTCAGTCGATGTGGTATGGTCTGGTTTAGCGAGGACACTGTCACACCAAGCATGATGGTCGCCAACTATCTCGATACTCTCAGGACCGTGGCATTCGAAGATTTGGATGAGGATACGGCTGCTGCCGGCCAGAGTCCCGCGAAGACTCTCCAGATTCAGAGCCAAGTTGCCGATCTACTCAATGCTTATTTGTCGGAGGAGGACTTTATTCTTGCTGCTCTAAAGCAAGCCGAATCTTACAATCATATCATGGAGTTCACCGTAGCTCGTGTCCTGACAACCTTATTCTCTTTACTAAACAAGGCTGTCAGAGATATGATCGAATACAACGCCTCTCACGTCGATTTTCCTCTGGACCCGGAGCAAATCGAAACTTATGTCTCGAGGAAGTTATTGCTCGCTCTAGTCTGGGCGTTGACTGGCGATTGCCCTCTCAATGATCGAAAGATATTCGGAGATAATGTTGGGGCTTTGGCAAGCTTTGGATCACCGCCTCTTGACGGCACCAGCTCTCTCATCGACTTCGACGTCATCCTCCCTAGAGCTGAATGGACGCCGTGGCAGAACCAGGTCCCTACAATTGAGGTCAACACACACTCAATCACGCAAACAGATGTTGTTATTCCCACATTGGATACTGTTCGCCACGAAGATGTGCTCTACTCTTGGCTTGCCGAACACAAGCCTCTTCTACTTTGCGGTCCGCCTGGATCTGGTAAAACAATGACTCTATTTAGCGCACTTCGAAAATTGCCCAACATGGAGGTTGTCGGTCTCAATTTCTCTAGTGCGACTACCCCCGACCTACTGATCAAGACTTTCGAGCAATATTGCGAGTACAAGAAAACTCTGAACGGGGTGATGCTATCACCTACCCAGATTGGGCGATGGCTTGTGATCTTCTGCGATGAAATCAATTTGCCAGCACCAGATAAATATAACACGCAGCGAGCTATTTCGTTCCTTCGTCAATTAGTGGAGCACAATGGCTTCTGGCGGACGTCCGACAAATCTTGGGTGACACTGGATCGAATCCAATTTGTCGGCGCCTGCAACCCCCCAACTGATGCAGGTCGTACGCCAATGGGCGCCAGGTTCCTGAGACATGCACCGTTAATTATGGTCGATTATCCCGGCGAACTGTCTCTCCTTCAGATCTATGGCACTTTCAACTCCGCTGTCCTGAAGATAATTCCGGCGCTACGTGGATACTCCGAGCCACTCACCCAAGCAATGGTTCGCTTCTACCTAGAATCTCAACAACGATTTACGCCTAAGATCCAGCCACATTACGTATACAGTCCTCGTGAATTGACTAGGTGGGCCCGTGGCGTGTACGAGGCCATTCGCCCATTGGAGACACTTTCTATTGAAGGACTAATCCGAATTTGGGCACACGAAGCCCTACGACTTTTCCAGGACCGTTTGGTTGCAGAGGACGAGCGACAGTGGACTGACGAAGCTGTCCGACGAATCGCATTAGAGTTCTTCCCTACAATCGACGAATCTAAAGCTTTGGGTGGCCCAATCTTATTCTCCAATTGGCTTTCCAAGAATTATGTCCCCGTTGATCGAGAACAGTTACGAGACTTTGTCAAGGCTCGTCTTAAGACTTTCTGCGAAGAGGAAGTGGATGTTCCACTCATTTTGTTCAATGATGTGCTCGAACATGTCCTTCGTATTGATCGTGTCTTTAGACAACCGCAGGGTCATTTGATATTGATTGGCGTCAGTGGAAGTGGAAAGACGACACTTTCAAGATTTGTCGCTTGGATGAATGGTCTCAAAGTTTTCCAGATCAAAGTCCATGGAAAGTACTCCGCCGAGGACTTCGATGAAGATCTACGGGAGGTTTTACGCCGCTGCGGTTGCAAAGGCGAGAAGATCTGCTTTATCATGGACGAATCTAATGTCCTTGACTCCGGTTTCTTGGAGCGCATGAACACCCTTCTTGCTAACGCTGAAGTCCCTGGTCTTTTCGAAGGTGACGATTTTGCATCCCTTATGACGGCTTGTAAAGAAGGCGCACAGCGACAAGGTTTACTGCTGGACTCTCAAGAAGAACTATACAAGTGGTTCACACAGCAGATTGTCAAGAACTTGCACGTGGTGTTTACTATGAACCCACCTGAAGATGGTTTATCCTCCAAAGCTGCTACTAGTCCTGCTTTGTTCAATCGTTGCGTGCTCAATTGGTTTGGAGACTGGTCTGACCAGGCGCTCTTCCAGGTCGCTAATGAGCTTACTCATTCCATCGATCTTGATAAGCCCAACTTCGCGGCTCCTGATACTATTCCTGTTGCATATCGCGGTCTTAACCTACCTCCTTCCCACAGAGAAACAATCGTCAATTCCATGGTTTATATCCATTATTCTCTACAGCGCTTCAATAGCAAACTTCAGAAACAACAAGGCAAGGTGACATTCCTCACCCCGCGCCATTTCCTTGACTTCGTCGCTCAGTATGTCAAGTTATACAACGAGAAGCGGGAAGATCTAGAGGAACAGCAACGCCATCTAAACGTTGGACTTGACAAGTTAAGAGACACGGTCGAGAAAGTCCGCGATCTCAGGGTCAGTCTAGCTGAGAAGAAGACCCAGCTCGAGGCAAAAGATGCAGAGGCCAATGAGAAACTGCAACGCATGGTTGCCGATCAACGGGAAGCCGAACAGCGCAAAGGTGCTTCACTAGAGATCCAAGCAGCGCTTGAAAAACAGGAAGCAGAGGTTGCCACTCGAAAGGAGGTTGTTTTGAACGATCTTGCAAGAGCTGAGCCTGCTGTTGAAGAAGCTAAAGCTAGTGTCAGCAACATTAAACGACAGCACTTGACTGAAGTCAGGTCTATGGGTTCTCCACCCCAAGGTGTCCGACTTGCGATGGAGTCGGTATGCGCATTACTGGGTCACAAGATCGCCGATTGGAAAGGCGTTCAAGCTGTGGTGCGACGTGATGACTTCATTGCGAGTATCGTCAACTTTGATAATGAGAAGCAGATGACCAAGACCCTGCGAACGCTAATGCGGACCAAATTTTTGAACCACGTCGACTTCACATACGAAAAGGTTAACCGTGCCAGTAAGGCATGTGGTCCGTTAGTTCAGTGGGTAGAGGCTCAAGTTAACTACTCTGAGATTCTCGACAGGGTCGGTCCTTTACGAGATGAGGTGGATCAGCTTGAGGAGCAAGCCCTCCAGACGAAGGCTGAAGCAAAGGCTGTCGAAAACACCATCATCAGTCTAGAGCAAAGTATCGCCACTTACAAGACTGAATATGCTGCTCTTATTAGTGAGACCCAGGCCATTAAGGCCGAGATGTCTCGCGTTCAATTCAAGGTCGACCGAAGCGTAAGACTACTCGACAGTCTTTCCTCAGAACGTACTCGTTGGGAGGATGGAAGCAAGTCGTTCGAAACTCAAATCAGCACTTTAGTTGGAGACGTCCTAGTTGCTGCGGCTTTCTTGGCCTACAGCGGTCTTTATGACCAGACCTTCCGAAAGTCAATGATGGAAGACTGGTTGCATCAACTACACCTTTCCGGGATCAACTTTAAGCCGCACAATCCCGTTACCGAATACTTGTCGACTGCTGATGAGCGACTTAGTTGGCAAGAAAACACCTTGCCTGTTGACGATCTTTGCACAGAAAACGCCATCGTCCTTAAGCGCTTCAACCGATACCCTCTTATTATCGACCCTTCTGGCAGAGTTACCGAGTTCCTTCAACGCGAGTGTAAGGACCGTCGTCTTACTGTGACTAGTTTCTTGGATGATTCTTTCACCAAACAACTCGAGAGTTCTCTCAGATTCGGTAACCCGATTCTCATTCAAGATGCCGAGCACCTGGACCCCATCCTTAACCATGTCCTCAACAAGGAGTATCAAAAAACAGGTGGTCGTGTACTCATTCAACTTGGCAAGCAGGAAATTGATTTCTCGCCTGCGTTCAAGATTTACTTGTCGACCAGAGATCCGTCTGCTACATTCCCACCCGATATTTGCAGTCGAACTACCTTTGTCAACTTCACAGTCACGCAGAGCAGTCTCCAGACTCAGTCCCTTAATGATGTCCTGAAATCCGAGAGACCGGATGTTGACGAGAGGAGATCCAACCTCATCAAACTCCAAGGCGAGTTCAAAGTCCATCTTCGGCAGCTTGAGAAGCGTCTTCTTCAGGCCCTTAACGAATCTCGTGGCAATATTCTCGATGATGACAACGTCATCGAGACTCTTGAGACTCTCAAGACAGAAGCTGGTGAAATCACGGCTAAGATAAGCAATACCGAAGGCGTAATGGCTGAAGTAGATGAGATCACATTGCAGTATAGTATCATTGCGCGATCGTGCAGCGCAGTCTTTGCTGTTCTCGAGCAATTGCATTATCTCAATCACTTCTACCAATTCTCGCTTCAGTACTTCCTAGATATTTTCCACTCTGTTCTTCACGGCAATAAGCACTTGACAGGCGAGACAGATTTCAATGTACGCCGAGACATTATCATCAAAGACTTATTTGTGACCACATTCAAGAGAACAGCTTTGGGTCTACTACAGAAGGATCGAATCACTCTGGCTATGCTCCTCGCTCAAGCTTCTCCTTACAAGATGGACAAGGGCCTAATCGATGTCATACTTGACGATCGTATCGAGGGCAAAGATCTCTCTACTGAAATCGACGCGAAAGATGAGACTTTTACTAGAGCCAAGAGGCTTGGCGTATTGAAGGACAAGCTCGATCAAGTACCATCCGCCGCCTGGGAAACATTTTTAACAGAAGAATTAGCCGAGAACGTTATCCCCCAGATTTGGGATTCGAATACCCCTTCATTTGATCAAGGGTTACTCTCGCTACTCCTTGTCAAGCTCTTCCGCCTCGACCGTTTCGTCCCAGCTGCAGAGCGATTCGTCGCGTCTGTCTTTGGGGCTGAATTATTCGATATTGTGGACGATCTCAAAGAAACTATCAGCCAGGTCCCTTCAACTCGCCCCATCTCGCTTGTTTCGAGCCCTGGCTTCGATGCCAGCTACAAGGTGGACAATCTAGTCGAGAGAACGCGTGTCAGATGCACAAATATTGCCATGGGATCAAATGAGAGTCTTGCGAGTGCGGATAAAGCTATTAGCAACGCAGCGCAGGTCGGATCTTGGGTTTTGATCAAGAACGTTCATCTCGCACCTACTTGGTTACAATCCCTGGAGAAGCGCATGGAATCCTTGAACCCGCACTCTGATTTCAGGCTATTCTTATCGATGGAATCTAGCCCTAGGATTCCTGTTAACTTGCTTCGCGCATCTCGTGTGCTTATGTACGAACAACCAGCTGGTGTCCGCGCCAACATGAAGGACTCTATGTCTTCTCTTACAGATCGAGCTACGAAAAGCCCCGTGGAGCGCAGCCGATTATATCTACTGCTCTCGTTCTTACATGCTGTCGTTCAAGAACGTCTACGCTACGCACCCAACTTGGGCTGGAAGGGTTTCTGGGAGTTTAATGATAGTGATGTAAGTTACCTACCCTTTGAAAATATGTTTGACAACAACTAATCTTACCTTTTCGTAGTACGAATGTTCTGCCTTTATCGTGGATACATGGGTGGAATCTGTGGCACAAAGCCGCTCAAACATTAATCCACAGAATATCCCTTGGGACATGATCCGCTACTTGGTCCGTGAGACATACGGCGGCAAGATCGATGACGAAGGCGATTTCAATCGTTTAACAGAATTAGTCAACCAATCTCTTACGCCAGCAGCATACGAAATCGGGCACAAACTGGTGGAAGGCACGGAGAAGGATGGGCAGGAAGCGAGCCTTGTGGTACCGTCTGGCACTTCGCTACAAGAGTTCATGGCGTGGATCCAGAAGTTACCTGAGCGCGAGCCACCAACTTACTTGGGTCTGCCTGCCAACGCAGAGAAACTACTGTTGGTTGGGCTCGGTAGAAGCCTGATAGGAAACGTGAAGAAGGTGACGGAGTTATTGGATGAGGGAGAGCAGCTCATGGGCGAGGTGTGATATGTCTGAACAAGACTATGGACGTTGTTTCTTCATTGAGGAGTTTGGTCTTTTTTTGCTACAGACTTCGAGATTACAACCCTTCATACCCTGATACCCCCTTTTAGTTTAGATTGTTACCTTTTTTTCCCTTCTATTAATTACAGGTGTATAAGTTACACCATACGCAAAAATTAAATTGTTGCCCAATTACCTAGTACTTTTGTGAAATGCCTTTTCCGTCTAATCCTTCGATTGGTGAATGGAAATGTATCATTTTAAGGGCTTTTGCTCTGAGTGACGACACGTCGGGCACTGACATCATTTTCTGTACACTGCACAGATCTGTACGTAGCAGAGTGGTATTTGTTTAGCGGCTCCGACTATGCATGTTTCCATTGCTCAACACCCAATCAGACAAATCGTATTTCAAATAATAGAGGCTAAGTGTTCCCCTCGTTGTACATATTTGTAAACATGATGTAAGTGTAGATTTTACCAATGGGCAAACAAATACACGATGTTGAATGGAACATTTCAGATAGCTACTAGGTAAGCCCTAATCTATCGTATTTTTATTAGATACTCCGGGCTAAAAAGGGGTAAGCGAATACTGAGATAGGTGCCTATATTGCCTAGGGGTCTGCATAAAGGAGTACATAGTGGTAAGATTTAGGTACGATTGATTAGGGTATGATAAGATATAATGTTCCAAAGTCGCATCCATGCTGCATCTTATCTACGGAGTTCCCCCTCCCTTCTTCCAAAACCTAGGCTGTGGTACGTATGTACCACAGTAGCCTGCTTCTGCGGCTGCACCATGCAAGGAGATGGACCTAGATAAAAAAGCTTGGCATTAAGAAAAGAGGGACTGGCAATTCAGCGGGAATGATCAAACCCTGAAGGATTGAAACTTCGGAAGTACTCCGTACTCCGCGGCCGGCCTTAACGAGCGTGCCTACCCCCTTTTGGGGCTTCCAATTGTTCTACTCCGAATTTACCGGAAACCGGAATATACTTAGGTACATGCCTACACAAGTAGATGGTGAAAAGGGTGTGAAGACACAAGGCTTAAAACGCCTGGTGCAATTTAACGACATAGCGCCTGAGCTAATGAAAGGCAGGACGGAATGTTTGAGCATGTTTCTCGCTTATTGAACACACGGGTTGGCGCAGGCCAACGGCAGACTTACCAGCGCAGGCGGCGGTCTCGAATCGTCCTTGGAACCTTAGGTCCCAGAGACTAGGGGCAAGACCAAAAGTGTACACCTGACCGCCAAACACAGTACCGATATGCGGATACATACCTATATCAATTGTCTGTGTAGATATGTACCTATGTACCTATACTGCTAGGCACAGTATGTGGTGTAGCCATCAATGGATGTTGGTCATTATGGCCACGTTGGTTTTGATATTTTACATATTATATTAAGGATTTGGGGCTGTTGAAAATATGTATGTACTGCAAATTGATATCAGAATGATAGATTATCACCTAATCAGATGACAAGGATTGGAGATTGATTACAGAGGTGCCTTTCAAAAGATTTTACCATGCGTCAATCCCTGTCAGTTGCGACACCAGCTGGAAGCTCTTATTTGCCAACTGGCAGGTCATATCACCAATTTTCCTCGATTACCTCTTAACCTTCAGTTGATATTTTACAACCACTTCTGAATTTAAGTCAATAAAAACTTCTTAAAAGTATTTAATATTAAGTATTATTCATAAATACGTAAAGCTTTAGGCTTTTAAGGCTGGATATCAAAAGAAATAAGTAGTTAAAGTCAACGGTTTATCTGAGGTGATAGGGCAGTTGGCATTACAGCTGGCATCTGAGCTGACAGCTGTGCACTGCAGCTGACAGGGATTGGTCTATGGTAAAATCTTTTGAAAGGCACCTCTGTACGTTTTGTGAAGTTGGCAGACCGCCCTTCCGAGATATTACTACGATCAGCCAATCGTCAGGTGAAGATTACAAAATGTCCATCTAGTCTCGTCATGTTACCAAATCTGATCTACACCAGAGCCAATCAGAGTTGATTTAATAATAATTGCCTCGATTCTCATTCAACCGGGGCGCCGACATTCGGGATGGGTCTCTTTTATCTTTTTTGAGAAAGGGTAGATCCATGTATAGTTTATGCTAGACGACGCTAGCAGGCACTAGCCCTATGGGGAACGTTTATCCCCCTTCCTTGGTTTATTGGGACCAGCATTGTCCAGCACTGTTTAGAGCGGCTTCAGCTGGAAGGAACCCCTAAGAATGATAAACCTAAGTTGGGTAAGCTCCAGACCCAAGACTCGCCCAGCCCACGATTCTTGTCTAACCCGTCTAACTTCCAATCGTTATTCCACACAGCACACACACCCCCCCCTTCCATGTGGCATTCCTAATTTCATCCACCGCCGACCACCAACTCATCAGATCAGATTATCTATGCTCTCGAATCTCCGAGTTTCACCTCGGACTAGACGCTCGCTTCTACCTCACAGCCTCGCTGTCTCACAGTTAGCCGTCGTATGACAAACTCTTCCCTACTCCGATTTGTCCGATCTTATCTCCACGGATCAATCCCGACGTGGCGGAGCATAAGCAGATAAGTTGAGTTAAAGCGTAGCCTGTTGGCCTGTTGGCCTGTTGACTGCCTACGTACGAAGTGCGTTGACAGCGAGGGTGACGCATGCGGTACAGAGCAGAACAACTCCTGCAGTGCTCCGTACCGTACATATCATACATACCTATCGTACATACCCGTACAGACTTTACAGACTGTACAGACCGTACATACTACTACTACAAACATACAACCTGGAACGCTCGTCCTCGTGATCCGGGCATGGCCATATCCCGTAACCATAACGCACAAGAATCAACCCTTCATCACTCCACCCTCTTCCCGCGCTTAACCCATCTTCACCTGTCTGCTCCGGCCCTACGTCTATGAGGAATCCACACGAACCTCTAGGAATATTGGCCCCTTGCGTCCGAGTCCACCCCATAATCCCGTCTTTAGCCACCCCAGGTGACTTCGCTGTCAATTGTACATAGTCGAATCATTGTCATTCAGCTCTGCTTCGGCTCCTCTTTTTTTTATCTACCATCGTACGCAGCTGGTCTAGGGCCGCATAGATCTTGTATAGACTACCAGTCGCCACTATTCAAACTAATAAGCATTACGAGCAGTCACGACATACTGTAGCCCTTGCGACGGTTCTTCGGTCGATCACTTACTAGTTGACCCACCACCGCTCTCGTTCGTTGAGCCGCCAATATCTTAACAATAGAACAGAGTTCTCGCATCGAGCATCGGCATTTCATCATCTACCCCATCTAAGGACTATTTCCCAATTTTGGGTTCTAATCCGGAACCCCATGTTATCATAGGACAAAGAAAGGTACCTATCGCGACGACCGCCGTAGCTGTGTCACGACTAGGCCAATTCCTTCGAGAGGGTTTGATCGACGGGGAGTCATCATGGAGTTTGCTCCCTATCCATATTCGAATGTTGCCAGGTCCGATCCGAATTCTGTGAGAACTGCGCTTCCCACACGTCCTGTCATCTCTAGAGAGGGCACCCAACCGTCAGAAACCATGTCCATCCAAAATGCCTCCTCCATTGGCTCGAGAAGCCCAGCAGCCTTAAGTCAGAGTGATTTTTCGGACGCGCCCAGTCCATCGATACAAGGATCCGAACGAATTCATTCCAAAAGTCCTTCTCCCTTTGATACACTCCGTCAGGAAAACTGGGCAACGACGAAGTCAAACTCGGCGTCTAATCAAGGCGGCCAGGTGTGCAGGTAAGTAGACTCGCTACTAAAGAAGTAACCGACGAGTCCTAATTCCATCATAGTAATTGTAGCACCACGAGAACGCCGCTATGGAGACGTTCGCCGCAGGGGGCTACCATCTGCAACGCATGTGGACTCTATCTAAAGGCGCGGAATTCGTCTCGTCCGACGAATCTCAAGCGGCCGCCATCAGTGATCTCTACCACGCCGAAGAAAACGCCCGAGAAGCCGCCATCCAGCTCCTGCTCCCAGAATAGTTCGGCGAATATTCCAGGCGCAACGTATGTCGCGGCGGATCAGATGCCTAACGGATCGTGTCCGGGCGGAGGACGATGTAATGGTACGGGTGGTGCGGAAGGATGTAGTGGCTGCCCAGCTTACAACAACCGAGTGGCAAAAAGTGCCCAACTCCAAAACCAAAATCGACAATCCAGCAATGAGCAGGGGACGCCTTTGGAAGAAGGACCAGCTCCAATTGACATAAATGCACAACAAGCCTCTGCTCAGACAACAGTTGTTATAGCTTGTCAAAATTGTGGTACTACGATAACTCCGTTATGGCGTCGCGATGAATCCGGCCATACTATATGCAATGCCTGCGGTATGTGGTGTGCTTAAAGTTGTATTCGTGAAATTTTCACTAAACATGAATCACAGGATTGTACTACAAACTCCACGGAGTTCACCGGCCCGTAACGATGAAGAAATCCGTCATCAAGAGGAGGAAACGTGTAATACCAGCAAGTCAAATGGATGGCGGAGTAGATGATGTGATGGCGGTCGATTCGATTGAACAGCAGAGCCAGTATGCCGAATCCGACATGGAACGGGGTAGTATGAACGAAGATGGATCTATTAATCTCGGCCTACGACGTAAAACCGAGCATCCTCTCACACTGCTTCCCGATCCGATCCGATCTGGTGCGGGATCAACCCCAGTATCCACCGACCTTATGGCATATCATAACACCAGCGCTCCACATCATATTCTCGATATCCGGGATTCTCTTACCGACGACAATCGTCTGGCTCCGTTGACGTCTATCTCGGTCTCGAGCGACCGTCAGTCGTCCTTGTCCCCAGCCTCGTTTCTCTCTCCGTCGAGGAAACGCTCCTTTTCGGGAACCGAGTCGGAATACGCGCCGAGCGAACCGGGCTACGATAGCTCTAAAAGGTTATCATCAATAAAGTCACTCCTTAATCCGTCGTTTGAATCGAGCCCTAGTTTTCGACCGGGCGAGAGCACACCCGAGTCGTTGCGGCTTCGGTCGCCAGCGAATTCACTCATATTAGCACCGAGTCCAAGTCCGCAATTGGTTTCCTCCAACATATTACCGAGCCTCCATTCTAGAGAGAGCACGGTCGAGGATGAGAGGATGAAAGCCGGCCGATTAGCGACACTACAACAGGAAACAGAACGAATGCGCCAATTACTCGCGGCCAAGGAACGCGAGATGGCGGCACTACAAAAATAGTCATTAATGTCTTACCGAAAACTCCTTTTAATTAGCGCTGATGATTTATTGCTTTGATGATCAAGATTTACGACTGGAATTATCGGCGTTGCTCTACGGAAACATGGCGAAAACAAAAAAGGGCGAGCCAAAGGTTCTGAGGCGTCAAAAGGTAGAGCTTAGCTAGTGGCATTTGCTTTTAAACAACATACCTAGGTAGCATATGTGCTTGGCGTACACGAGTCTCCAAAATACAGGAGAGGGCTAAGGAGGCAAGGTGTTCTGAATTGCATTACGTGGTTGCAAAATCCCCGCGGCGAAGGAAATTTTAAAGGAAATTGAATTTTTCAAAAGGAATCTTTCGTATGAATTATAGAGAGGGTTAACTATGGGAAAGGGGCGGGACACGGACGGAGGCAAAGGATCGGTATAAGTCGGGTTTCGTAGTATTGTTCTTATACTACTAGCATAGGTTAGGCAGCTCCTCGCATATAACCGCCCAACTCAGATGAAATTAATGAGCTTATTTATATGAATATCTTCGGCGACGTAATGTTTAATAGCAAAAAGTGCATCAATATTCAGAATTGGGTTCATAAGCATATAATATCATGGGTAGAATAATTCGATCGAGTCTATCTCGTCTCTTACGTCTAGACTCTTTGCACATCGACATGGTCGTACATGGTGAAATCCACGGCATTTATTCGTACATATCAGGCCATCGTCCCCAACCTAACCGGACCCTATACTCGGAGCATCGAATTAACTTTCTAAACACTTGCATTCCAGCCGCAATTTTTTAATCTCGTCCAGGTTTTTCGTATCGTCAGTCTCGGTTAGAAACCGACTTCTGTTCCGTCCTTGCCGCACCTCGTCACTCGGTACCCTTACAGGTAAACCAACCGCCTTTTCCAAGCCAGGGATTCGTTCGTACTCTCTGTTTCTCGTTCTGTTTCTCTTTCTCTCTCGCTCCCTGCCGTCCCAGCATACCCGCGACACGTATCCGGGAACTTTTCCAAAGACAAATATTCGGGTAGGTAAAGCTCACTAGCAGGGCAGGCGAGCTCGCGAGAAAAAGACGTATAGATTCATATGTCAAACCTAAACCTGCTCAGCGCCCCAACCCTGGTCGTCCGCCTCGCGCATATTGGCAGGAGGCTGAACGGACGGGACGAACTCGAGGGCGGTGTAAGCGAGACCGACGGCGCCAACGATGGAGCCCGCGATGATGCGCAGGACGCCGTTGTTCAGCAGGATGGAGCCGACGAAGACGTAGAAGATGCCCCGGCCGATGAAGGAGAACATGAACGAGGCGTACCGCGATACCTGGGGCGGGATCTGGAACTCGAGAAGCGCGACGCCGAGACCGAAGATTAGGACGTACGCGCCGATGATGATGGATTGGCTGGGGCGGTGGGTGAGTATGGTGTGTTGTTTTGTGTTACGAGGATGAGGGGAGGGGGAGGGGAGGGGACGTACAAGCTTGCGTTGAAGAATTGCGATATTCCGCCTAGGACCATGATCACGCCCACGGCGAGGTTGACGATTCGGCTGTATTGGGGAAGTTTGATGTTAGCGCTTTATAGATCGGGGTGGATGTATACGCGACGAAGGAAAAGGGAACCCGGTTAAGGGGGTGCGTACAATGAGTCGGAGAAATCCATCTTTGCGATTCGGTTAGGTATGTAACTATTTTGCGCGATAGATTTATATGGATGAATCAAAGTTGATGTTGAGTCGGTTCGATGAACGGTGGTTTCTGCCAAGGACAAAGGGACGCGCGGAACTTATGGTAGGTATGTTTATAAGTAATAAGGGAGATAGAGATGATGCTATTTAGACGAGGCTCGCGATGACAGGCTTGGGTAGAATAAGGATAGTTCGCTCCAGGCAGACGCTTTTTCCGGCTACGATCTGTATGGACGGATGGGGGATGTTTGTGTTAGGTTTGCGTCAGGAGGCTGGAGCTAACTTTTCTTTCGATAGGGGAGAGCTTTCCAATGTTGCGAGCTACCTACGCTAGTGCCGACAGGGGTGCAGGGGTTGTCGTCATCTATTAATTCAGCCACGTCTGCTCAGCCTTATCTTAGATGTGGCGCAGATTAACCATTCTTATCGGGAATTGGGGTGAAGAGTCAACTTCGCTGATTTCTCGCCATTTTCTCGCGACAGCTGAAAGCGACGATAATATCTGGTGTATATACCTGCATAGTATGAAAAGGCATCAATGACTCTGATATGACATCCAATGTCCATATCATACATAAAGCAGTAACCTCAGTCACTAGTTTAACCCAAGATTCCACCTCTACGCGCGACCTGATACTGCCCGCACGTTTCCCGTCTGACGCATACTACACGATTTATTTACTACGTACTGTCATCTATGGATTGGAAACACATCAAACTATAGCATTTACCTTATAAGAACCGATCTATGACATTTATAAAAAGAAAGAAAAATGTATATAATCTATCTAGATTCTAGAATATGTGTATTGCTTTACCTAACCTCTTCCTCTTATCATTACAACCTACGTAGGAGAGATGGAGCAAAATATAAAAGGTGGCGTTCTCTTCAAGACTCAATACATATATATTTACTACCTACTCAGATTGCAAGATATTCACCTAGCCAATCGTCAGGATCGCAACATAGAACATCAGGTTTATGTGTCATTCAAAGACGCTTCCACCATTGTTCCTTAAAAGAATACTCGCCCTCTCCCAGGGGGATACCAAGACATGAATCAATTCATAAGTCAACTTCGCGCACTCATTCCTTATATATAAATAAATAAAATTGCAATGAAGCTGATGACTTCAGTGAACCCAGATGATCTGGATGGAACGGGACCACGGCCAAAGTCGATAGGTTCGTGATCTTTCACTTCTGTCAAGAACAGTTAAATCTCCACACTACCTCCAACAGCACCTGAGACAGACGAGAGTATTCAGGGGAAACTCACCTTCGGTGATAAATAGATCATTGGAAAGATCAATACGTAATTGAGTCTATTCATACTCTTTCCATAATCCCCTTTCTCTTTACGTACTAACATACATATGTGTTAGGTACAGCCCGTGTTGATATGTTATGTACGACATTCTTGAAGATCCTGAGTATCAAGAGAAATTCAAGAATTAAGAGACATATCACTTGCGCTCGACGCCATCTCCAAGCAGATTTTCCCTTATGAGGCAAATACTGTAATGTTCACCAAGATCAGGAGATTTGTTACAGGAACAGTAGTCGAACCCAACAGAACAATGGATACGTACCCTATTTAAAATTAAGGCCATAGGAAGCTACCTGATATCAAAGTATATGATGCATACGTATTATTGGAGGTATTTAGGCATATTACATTTACATATAGATTAAGCTAATCCCAACCCAGCCGACTATGCAGAGCTCCGATATTCTGACAGCGATAAGGGACGCAGTGCACTGTGCCCTCCAGAGGGCTACCGCCGTGTATCAAGACCGCGTTGTCTGATCCCCAAAACTTCCAGAAAATCTGTGAATAGTCACAAGAGAGTCGAATGTTGACACTTCAGATATCCCGAAGGGAATGATAGATCAGGGGCAAGAGAGTGACAGGTTTAGTAAAAATTCATGTTAGACATTGCCTATATTATGTAACGAGGCAGATTTAAGACTTATCACACACATCTTGTAGGAACTGGGTTGGCTATCTTGAAACATTACAACGACATGAGCCCCCCTTCTCTCCAAATGGTGCTATCCTTTGGTTGCTGAGGGTAAAATGGGATGTCAGTTCAACCTTCGCTCATGAACTTTAATGTTGCTATTCATATTTTCGTCCGGTCTTTCTCGAGACTAAAGTGGCGATCATAACCTTTACTATCGACGTTCGGGTCCGAGGGGGAACTTTCATACACATAATTCAAGAATCGGTATTCTTCCATCGTCGCCGTCAATCTCATAGCTTAGTTGTCTTGATGTAATTTCGATGTTATACGTGGTAGAAAACAGGTCATATTTGAATATAAACTTGGGATCAAATCCAGGAGTACAGGATCGATGAGGCCGAACTAAGTTACAGAATCGTCTGCTCCGTAGGTGGTAGCAAGGAATGCTTTCTATGACCGCTCGATCTAAGCTGTTTCGTATTACCCCGACATCAACCAAATAGACATGCCGCACGTTTGGGATCCAAACTCTATCTTTCCATCGGCGTTCACCATTCTTGCCGATGGCATTGCGATTGGCCAAGGAGAGGAGAGGTAATATCGGCATGTCATTCTTCATATTCCGTAGCAAGGCATCATAAACTCCATATCTCAACGTTGGAGTGCCACACTCGATGGTGCATATTGGAGCCTGTCTAGGTTTCTAGGAGGGTTCGAGAAACCTGCAGAAGTTATGCGTAGAGAGGGGAAATATGGAAGGCCGATATAAGTTCGTAATCCTCATTACGACATACGCGTCCCTCGCATTTCTTCGGTCTTTTGGTATTTCTTGAATGTCAACTAAGAAACTGCCCCCTAGCCACTTTGACCACTTTGATCATTCTGACGATGCTGCCTCGAGGCCTCATGATACGAACGTAACATACGTCCCATGACTGAGTTGATATCTTCATCTACCGGTTGGGCATAGGCGAGAAGTAAAGTCGTAAGACAGGCTACTGCTCTGGGTTTTGTCTTTAGGACGTCTATCGATATCCTTAGGTGTTTTGGAGGGATAAAAGAGTTATGACGGGGAACTGGACAGCACCAGCTCCCCACGGGAGCACTGGGACAAGTCAAGTAAGCAACACCAAATACGCCTTCAACAATAACAACAACACTCACATCACAAACCAGCTAGCCAAACACCCAGGCCCCCCCTACGCCTCAACCAACGCCATCGTAGGCGGCGAGCCAACCCCCTCAATCGACGACCCCATCGCCGCCGTCCTGCTCCTGCTCTTCCTCCTCTCCGCCTTCGCACACCTAGCCATCCTCAGAATCAACAAACAGCGGAACCTAAAATTCGTCTTCTCAGGAATGCTATTCGCTCTATGTTTCCTCCGAGGCGTCTCACTAGCCGCGCGCATGGTCTGGGCCTCGTACCCGAAGGCGGTGAACGCCGTGATAGCGGCCAGCGTCATGACGCAGTGCGGCTCCGTGCTGATCTTCATCATCAACTTGTTCTTCACCCAGCGCGTTCTCCGCGCTTACCACCCGCGTCTGGGCTGGAGTCGGGCCGCTGGTGTGGTTGTCTGGTTTTTGATCATCTGTGTGCTGTGCTGTCTCGTTATGGCTATTGTGACGACTATCCACAGTTTCTTCACTCTGGACCGAGCTTCGCGCAGAGCAGACCGTGCCGTTCAGCTCTTCGCTGGCTCGTATCTTGCGTGCTTGGCTTTTCTGCCCGTGCCTATAGTCGCGCTCGCCGCCGCTACGCACCCGCGGCGCTTTCACGTCGAGAAATTCGGTTACGGACGATGGCGTGCGAAGATTGGACTCTTGGTATTCGCGGCACTAGTTGCTACGCTAGGAGCCGCGTTTCGAGTGGGTGTGAATTTCGACGGCAGGCCTGGCAGGGCGCCGGCATGGTTCCACAGTCGAGCGTGCTACTACGGGTTCAACTTCGTGACGGACCTAGTAGTATCGACAGCGTACCTCCTAGCACGATTCGACCGACGCTTCATCGTGCCGGACGGGGCGCGCGGACCAGGGGAATACTCCCCTATTATCCCATCAACACACTCAAACAGCAGCCATCTTGAGGGCAAGCTACCCCTAATGGGAACCAGCAAGCCCGTAATAATGCTTCGCCAACCCTCCAGTCCCTCTGTCCCACCCAGCCCCCCGTTTCTCCCACACACGATAACAATGACAGCAAAAATGCCCTCCTCATCCTCATCCTCACAACAACACCTCATCGAGTCCTTCACCGACACCACGAACACCGCCGTGCAAAACACACCAACCACCAACCTCAGCCTAAACCGTAAAGACAAAACACTGCACCTAACACTGAAATACCACACCCACAACCACTCCTACACACACTTGCACTCGTACCCCCACCACCATTCCCACAGCCACCACCACAACACCACCAAACCACGCCCAAAAAGCGCCCTAAAAAACACATCCAACCCCCGGCCCAACCTCAAATCCCGCACCCGCACCCGGCGCGCCGCCCTCCTGCGGATGCGCATAAACAGCGAAGCCGACGTCTACGGGCCAGACATCTCAGCGCTAAACCCGTTAATGAGCACGCCCGCAACGCATTCCCCGTGCGGGTCGCGCGAAGCACTAGTCCCCTGCCACTCACACTCCCACACGCACACACACGCCTACACGCCCAACAGCGGGTTGCGTGCGCCCGCAGCGGTGCATTTCGTCGGACCACCGATCCTGCCGGATCTAGATCTCGATCTGGAGTTGCTGAGCGCGACGTTGCCGTGGCCGTTGGATAGTTGGGGGTATGACGTGCGGCGGAGTTCGCGGGGTGGGAGTACGAGTGGAAGTGGGAGTGGGAGTGGAAGTGGAAGTAATAGTAGTAGTAGTGCGGCTCTTATGAGCGGGACGGAGGATAGTGGGACGAGTAATAGCGATAGTAGTAATAGTAGTACTGATAGGAGTGCGAGTAGTAATAGCACGGGAGGAAGCAGCGGTGGACAAGGACAGGTACAAGGGGAAAGAGAAAGCGCGGAGGCTGTAGAAGTCGAAGAAGGAACTAATAGTGGGAAGAGTAGTGGGGGTGGGAGTCAGCGATCGATGCGGTCGTGGCGGTCGAGGACTATGTAGGTACTCTAGGTACTCGTAACTCGACTGCTAGTTAATGAACCGGAGAGGAAGAAAAGGGGGGTTCGAGGATCGAAGTAATTGTTGTTTGCTCGATATTCCCCTAACCAAGAAGATGTGGAGATCTGAACCCTGGAAATAGGGGGGAACCATTGTACATGAGATAGCCCGGCGAATATGTATACCGCTGGATATCATCTTTGTTAGTAATTATACCTAGCTACTGTTTATATCAAGCAACGAGAATTAGTATCCGTCAATCTGGGACTGAATAGTCTACACCAATGTCGCTACTTGGATGAGTACTTCGCCTACACGAAGGGCATTACAATAGCAATCTCGGTTCCCACTTGGGATATAGATCAATAGTTTCCTTGATTACTCCTTATTACTTACAAGCATCAACAAGCCCCCAAAGACCGCCACCAGGTTTACATAAAGCCACTTCACCACACGACGGATGCTAGAAATTATATCTCTCCTTTTACTCGTGTCTAATGCTTGGGTATTTACCTAAGTATCTACCTAAGTACTTCGCATTAAGCTGCTCAAAACATGTATTTGCCCACCAACATAAGAATGGGCAAAAATTAGACCAAGGGGCGGAAACGCGGTAAGGTGAGGTAGGTGGGGCCGTTCCGTAGCGTAGCACGAAGCGTGTCGGAGGCGGTCTAGTTAAAGACCGTCGACATTCGAGTTCTTAGGGAGGTAACCCCTATGTGTGTGTTTGACGCAGCCGACATGCATAGGTCGCCACCTTGACTTTCGGCAAAGACAGGGGGGTGTGGCGACCAAGTCTCGACGTATCTCCCGAAGACCCTCCTAAAGACCTTCCAAACCTTGAATCCGCGCACCGCATCTCCAAGGTGCGACACCAAATCTTTTCGGAAGCTTAGAGGAAGTAATCCGGGGTGCCTGTCAAGATGGTTAGTTTAACTGCTAACGATCAGAAGGAGTTAAAAGGTGCTTACGTCGGGAAACCATCGGTTCACCGGCTCGCGGGCATGGGTCAAACTGTAAGCTGCAGAATAGCGTAAGCATTTACTCAAAAGCTAGGCCACAAAGTGGTCCAAGTTCGATATGAGCCACTTACAATGTGTATTTTAGGTGTTCGTCGATCTCCATGATAGCTGCTTGATTACCACATCGGTAGCAGTAGTTAGGTGCTAATAATGATCAGTATATTATTCTGTAGGACAGGGACAGGAATAGAATTCACCAGAGAAGATGGTGACCACGTTCCTATCTTGCGACCAGTTGTACCCTTCCATAACCAACTGATGGGCGCGTGCGATTAGCGTGAGGCCGTTATTATGGTTAAACGCTTCGGAAATATCCTGTCCAAAAGTATAGCCGGCACCTCGGGGGCTAATACCCCAGCCGCATCGGTCGTCAGGGTCGGACCAGAGCAGATCGCACATGGGTCCCTCGTGGGGAACCTCTTGAATCCGGTCGAGAGCTCGGATGTTATCTAGTGTATCAATACTAGGGGAGAGGCCGCCGTGGAGGCAGAAGATCTGGCTGTCGATGAGCGCAGTGAGCGGAAGGTAGTCGAAAAGGTCGGTGAAGAACTTCCAGACATTGGCATTGCCATATTTGCGCAAGCATTCGTCATAGAAGCCATAGACTTGGGTGATTTGGCGGGACTCGTGGTTTCCGCGCAGGATGGTGATGCGTTGGGGGTATCGAATCTTCAAAGCGACGAGCAATGTAACCGTTTCGACAGAATAGTATCCTCTGTCAACGTAATCACCTATTATAGTAGTCAGTGGTAATATCCTTTATAGTATTTTGGTCGCGTATGGTAAAACATACCCATAAATAGGTAGTTGGTGTCGGGATTGGGGCCGCCGATCTTGAATAATTCCATCAAATCATGAAATTGGCCATGTATATCGCCACACACCGTTACCGGACATTTCTAGGTATATGTTAATGACTGCGATGGGATGGTGGGCGGAGATGAGAATAATAACATACCACAGGTTGAACGTTTGATTCCTCTTGCAATACATCCCTAGCCTAAACAATATGAAACGTATTAGTATAGCGTCGATGGTTGAGATGGTAAGAGGGTGAGATTGGACTGTAAAGAGTTGCTGTAAGCTACCACGAAGGTGACGGATTACTCACCTTCTCGCAAAGTCTCTGGACATCGACCTCGGCAAGCTGCTTGCAGTTCATAAGGCTCTCGATCCATCCATCGAGAGTGGGGATCGTAGTCGGCTCTGTGACGGGTAAGGGAGCCAATTCGGCAGGGACTCGCCCTACGTCCTCCATGTTTGTATCCATGATGATAAAACAATGGCAGCAATGTGTGGAGGAGAAGCTGCTGTTCGGTCAGGTGTGGCGAGGTATGGTATGGTACAGGATGGTATAGTGTGGATCGTCTGGTTATGTGTAATTGTGTTCGCGTCGCGTGTTGGGATTTTGCAATAGCTTGGTATAAAAAATCGAGGAATCGATGGAGTCGGGGGATCGGTTGACAACTGGAATGACGTTTGAAACGGCAGCAGGAAAAGCGCAGCACCCTCTTTCGTCTAGGTGTGGTGGAATTTGGGGTGGGGCTAGGACAGGCAAGATGGGCAAGATGGGTATCGTTCGCGATATAGCGCGAGGATGTAGAAAATAAAAAGTAGGTAGGCAACTATCTATCAATCGTAAATTTAGGACGAAAGCTTGTTTGTCTTGCTCTCGCCCTTGATCGTCACTTATTACCTACTAATTCAAGGAAGTATCAAGAAAGGATCAGGTCGATTGTAATGTAGGATTTTTCTTTTGTTTGAAGATAGCAAGTCACAGGTGGAATAGAATGCGGTCGGACCTTACAAAAGGGAGGTTAGGTACCTAACGTAAGGTACTGACGCTACAGCGCTACAAATACCAACCTATTGTACCTACCAGCTCACATGTCCAGGCTAGCCGCTACCCTGGGGTACGTACCCTCGCAATACGTCAGTTTTCGCTTAACGTGCGGCTCCCGTCCCTTATATCTATACCAGTATCTGTCAAGATATATTTATATGGGTGAGAGTTAGATGACAAATATTTATGTAGGTGTAAATATATTGAATTATATTGATATACCCTTTACCATCCTCCAGCTAATCTTATATGTACCATACTACATTAATGTATACATCCAGTCTACCTAGGAATAGGAATACGGGAGACCTATGCCAACCCAAGACCAACCGGGTCGTTGGACTTCGTGCCCTGGGGGACATCCCGACCAACTAGATCTCGGAAATCTAATTGTACTTCTTCCAGCATCTTCGCATGAATCTTTGCTCTTTCCATGCACTGTTTCCATACCACTCCGTTCCTCTCTGTGCTACTCAGCTGCCTAGCTAGGATCACGTTGAATGCGTCCACTTCCTCCTTGGCCCATTTCACGCAGGCGCTCATCATCGCCTGCGGGAAACAGCTTTGGAAACAGCTTACGGTATTTCTGATGATGCTGAAATAGACAAACGAGATCTGCCAGATGTAAAGATGGAGGTCACCCTGGAAAACACATTGCCTATGTCGAGTTAGTATCTACACATCCACCAGAAGTCATGCATAACATACCTGGAGCGCTTTTGAATTAGATCGCTACGAGCCTTGAGATAGGCATCTCTTGCACTATCCTCAAACCCAAGCCTATTTAACCACTCGACATTACGCTTCGCTTTGAGTGGCTGACTATGTGCGTCGATAAGTTCCCGTATGATAAGTCCAGCTAGTTTCGTGCATCTCTCCTCGACCTTGAAGTTGATGAAGTCTTGCGCGATAATGTTGTTCTTAAGCCCTTGAGCAAGCTTCTGCATCCTCTCGACGCGGTCAACTGCTAGCTCGAATTTTTGAAGCGCGATATCGATGTCGAGCTCGTCCATTTGACCCTCAACCCAGCGAAGATTATGCTGCTTCCCATCCACCTCGATCAACATATCCTTGATATCGGATAGCGTCTCGAGGAGCTCCGTCTTCTGTAGCAAACCCGGATCTCGAGAGGCAAAATAATTAATGGTCTCTTTAGCCTTGTTATTAGCCTCCAACTCGGATTGCAAGTTCTTTCGCAGTTCCTCAACTGCCTTTCTAATGTTCAATACCAGGGTTGCCTTCTCGGTGTCTTCTGACTTCTCCGTCCGATAGATAAAAGATTCCTGGCCGACACCTCGAACCATGATAGCATCCGCAAGTTTGTTCCTGCCGCTGTACGAATCGCTAGTTGCAGCCATATCAACGACTTCGATGTCCAACAATGGCCAACAACGATCAGCAACCAGCTTCGTCGCCGGACCTCGTATGTCGTTGGGGTTATCCGTCTTACGCTTCTTACGCGATGCAATGAGTAGGTGGTCATTAAGGAGAAATAGCTGCATAGATCTCCTCGATTTGTATGTCGCATTGTCAAGTTCAATCCAGGGCCCGGCATTTTGGACAACGTGTCTACCCATCGAGTTGGGAAGGAACTTCTGGGAACCTTCGACATTCTTGTAGAGAGCCTGCATCTGGGCATTCCAGAGAGCCGATCTGTCGGCCACTGAGCTGCGTTTGTCCCTCTTACTGAGGCCGCTCGAAAATTCGCCGTTTATAGAAACGCTATTGCCTCCAGATGAAGCCCTGAGTGCGTTCGTATTCGTGGCCAGTTCTTTGAATAGATTGCGTAAAGAGCGCATCTCTGCCTTTAACTTCTCGGCTTCCTTGCTAATCTTAATAAACTGTGCCCGATTTTGGTAGACACTCTGCTGTAAATCTGCCGAAGCCCTGTTCTTCAATTTGCGCAAGGCAACTTCGTAATCTCGAATTTCGTCTTCGGTAGCTTCGCTCAAAATGTTTGAAACATATTGATCAGGTATCAGCCTTGGGTCTCTGAGTGCCTTTGGATCAACTGTTGGTGGCGCGCCCCTGGGTGCACCTCCATCGCGGGACGGGGGCGGTCGGGAACGTGGTGCGGGCTGATCGTACCTCGACGGATCGAAGCTAGGCATGGAAGGTACTGGGGGAACATTCGGGTCGAAATCACTAGGGAGGTTGTTAAAACGAGTTGAATATCGTCGCTTGACTAGATCGCTAGTCTTCCCACTGGTTGAAGGGGGTTGTCGCTGTCGGGGTGGCGGTGGACCACCAGGGCCAGGTCGTCCACCGGTGCTGCGAGGCACAGGGACGTCATTGTTAGGGATAGGTTCGGAGATTTGGCGGGGGGCGCTGATAGTAGGACGAGCTTTCCTCTTAGGGCCGGTGCGTAGCGATATCTTGCTTCGTTCCTCAGACATATTGAGTGTCTAGATTAGAACAGAATCGGGGAGCGATTTGTGTAATTGAATGCAAGAGGTTGTGCAGGAGGTTCAGCGTGGTCGGTATACGTAACGATCCATCAAGGATCGCCGTAAGAATAGGGATTGATAATGAGTGACAATCCCCAGTTCAAGGTGCTTTTTTAGATCAAGTGCATCCAGCAGGCGGGTTGGTCGTTCAATGCCGTTCTTCTATTGAGACGGTTATAAAGGCGAACAGTTGGACATTAAAGGTTGAAGGTTGAAGGTCAAAGTCGAAGTACAGATGTAGGTAGAGACGGCTTAGCTGAACGGGGCACAGACACTCAATTGCTTCATATGCCGCTATGCGACAGACAACGCTCCTTCCCATTGATGCCGCCTACTTTATCGGCCGGATTTATTTGGTAGCGGATACGCTAGTCCATTTCTATGTCTAGCGCGATTGAGGGTTGCAAGGATCTGGGGCTTAAGCTGCCATGGCACGTCAACGGTCAGGTATCGAGCTAAGCTGCATTGAAAAAAAATTACGGAAGGCTCAAGTGCTGCTTTTATCGTTGAAGACCTTTTTTAGGAAGTAACCTTGCAGAACCTCAACGATTCGCATTGTACCGGACAAGAGATAGCAACTACGACACGACCAAATCGTAGAATTCGATTAGATCATTTAAACCGCAACCGCCCTGCATTAAGCCAGTTAATCGATTTCTCCTCACCCCCACACGGGACAACCACAGCCGTCACAATGGTCCAAACAAGTACGGTCCTGACGATATCAGCCGCAACGGCGGCCACCAGTCTACTAGGTACACATCCCTACTCCTCCTCCTGATCCTACTTCAACTATGTCCGCGACTCCCGTCAATGAGGACAATTCTCCCATTCGCAACGCCGTCGTTCCTCGGCAACCCTCCCTGTCCGAAGTGCAACCCCGCTAATACGTCCGTCTTGAAACAGCATACGCAATCTACTTCGACTACCAACGTCGCGTAGACCCCAACTTCCGAAGAAACTTGCGACGGGAAGAGCGACGACAAGCGCGCGCGGAGAAGGAGGAAGCCCAGGCGTTCAACAAGCAGAAGCGCAAGGACATCCAGCTAGTAATCGACGCAACTAAGGAGGAGGGATTCCCCACGGGCGTCAACGAGAAGGAGCAGTTTTTCATGGACCATGTTCAAAAGGGAGAAATGCTCGCCGCAGAACGTAAGTCACGCATATACCCTTGGTCTACATCATTGAGCCGGAGGAGAGGCGAAGATAGGAGAAAAAGGGAGGAAATTATAGGAGGCTATTCCGAAACAAAGAGCGACAAGCGCTAACTCTGAGCGATCCCTACAGCATCTCGAACGATGGAAGCCGCGCTAGCCTTCTACAAGGCTCTCAAGGTATACCCAACTCCGGGCGACCTAATCAGCATTTATGACAAGACCGTGGACAAGGTAAGAAGCCCAATGCGAAATCGCACATTCGCCATCACGAATATCCCGCTAACCATATACCCCTACGCAACAGCGAGTATTAGATGTCTTGGCCGAGATGATCGCCTACGACAAGGACCTCGACCTTGGCGCCGGCGGCGGCAGCGGCATCAACCTCTCAGACCTACCTAGCGCAGGCCTGGACTAGAAATAGGATAATAGGATAAGAATAGGAGTCTAATACACCCCATCATCCTCATCCGTACTGAAATCCTTAAAACGACACTACTACTCCCTCCACTCTTCCCACATGAAAACAGACGATTGGTAGATAGGCTTCGCTCACCTAGGGATTGGTTAAGTAAAAACGCCAACCTCCAGGTAGAGATAGACGAGAAGCCCCTGACCAAAAACAGTGAATGGTTCCCGCGGTATAAGAAGGGACCTAGGCACTTACGCAGAAAGGAATACCTTGAATACCATGTATGATATAATGATCGGTCAGCAGCATGCGCCTGGCCGTATACTCTTCCTGTTCGGATGTTCCGGTAGATAGGGCGGCTCCGCTGTACATTTTTTCACGATCATGCTCGGTGGCTGGTATAGACAAACGAATGGACCATGATTCTTTATTTTCTCTACCCAGCTGACTCCAACTCGATTGCTCAAGTGTGATGATATAGTCCAACGCCCCTTAACCATGCATCTTATACCTACCTAGGTACCCACAGGTAATCAAGCCTCGATCTTCCTACCCTTCCGATCCACCCTCACATCCCTCGGATCAAACCCGCCATTTCCCCAGGTCGCCCACTCGGGCGTCTCGGGACCCATATACTCTTCGGGCGTCCAATCGCCATCAGCGCCCCGTTCCTCAAGCAGTTCGAAGAAGCGCTGGTAATCAATCCTCGTATGCCACTTCCCATCCACCCTAAACCTCTCACTAGCAATAAGTACGCAACAACTATGCGCGTGCTCGGCCGCAATACCATATTTCAGCCCCCTCTCCCTTAACTTTTTATCGAGCGCGGTGACGAATTCCGTCACCTCGGCATAAAACGGTACATTCGCCATACTTAGGCCCGCGCCTGCGCTGCTCGACGTGCCGCAGTATGTCACGCCCTTAATCTCGACAAAACATGGTAATCCCTTCTCAATTAGGTCCGCGTACCCCTCAACCTCATCTTCTACATTAAATCCCTTAACAAGAGTCAGGCGGAAGACGGTGCGTTGCTTATTCCGCTTCTCGCGCAGGATCTCCAGGCAGCGCTGGAACCGCTCCCAGAAGTCGCGGTGCAGCGGCCTGTCGATCTTCCGTAGAGACTCCTTGTTGCTAGCATCTATGGATACGTATAACTGTGTGACAGCTTTAAGCGCCGCTAATTGGTCCGGGTGTTGCGCATTGCATACAAGGAACGAGGATATGCGCTCGCCGTGCAGCATCGCGAGGAACTCGTTGATGTGAGGGTAGAAGATTGGCTCTCCCACCAAGCTCAGCGCGCAGTGGCGGATGCGCATAGCTTCGGCGAACCTCTCGGCCCGGACGCCGGGGATGCCGCGTAGCATCTTGATTTTTTGGTAGTGGCCGGCCTTGACACCGTCGAAGATTGTCTCGGGAGGGTCGACGACCCAGCGCCAGGTCGTGCCTACCGGGTTCGTTCCGTGTCGCCAGCAGAAGACGCATTTGTTGGAGCAGGACAACGATGGTGTAGTCTCCATGCATTGATGCGACGCGATGCCGTAGAATGAGAATTTATAGCAGGAGCCGCGCCCGCGGAGCGCTGACTTGGTCCATCTGCATATCTTAACCCCTGAGTGCGAGCCTACGATAGTGTAGCCTTGCTTAGTTAATGATGCATAAGTAGGTGAGTTTTTGGGTACCATCTCTTTGATTGTCACCGGCGGTTTCCTCGATTTTGGTTTGTTGTATGTTGTGAAGTCTACAGCGATTGGTGTTGGGTTAATCGATTTTTCGGGTTTGTTTTGAGAGGCCTTCATAATTCTCCCAAGGTCTTCAACATCTTCGATATTTGCAGCATTCCCCTTCTTTGCCTTGCTCGTCGTTAAAGATGGGTCGATAACGACCTCACCGTCATCGTCGTCGCCGGAACCATATTCTTCGTCACTTTCAATGGCGTCTCCGCTTCCCGGGACTCCTTCCCCTAAAGATCCTGTACGAGCGACATGTTCCAGGATATCCTTCACACCGTCTGCCCATTCATCTAACCTTTCCCTTAGATCTCGTTTTGTGTCTGCCATTCCTAAGGGATAGGCTCTCTTACGACCCGTCAATCTAGCCATCCATTTGTCAACCTCCTTAGCCTGGAAACAAAACCCTTCATCTTCAGTCGGCCATCCTTCTCTGTCACCCAGGCCAAATACAGAGTAACCTAGTATACCCGAAAGTGGAGCTGTGTCGATCCTAAAGTCGTGATGGGTTTCACTCATATGCTCGAGGTAATTATCGTTGATAGAGTCGATGTTATAGCTCGGTACTAACAGAAGATAGAAATAGTCCACCGGTATATCTTGGTCCGTCGGTTTAGGTGCACTGATGAAATACTCATCGTAATCTATCTGGGCCAAATCTAAGACGACGGGGCTTAAGAAAGACTTTCCAGAGTTATTGGCTCGCTCTCTTAATAAAGTACCAAGATTTTCGGCAATTCCACCGGCGGTCTTCTCCGTGCTTCCGGTCAGGGATGAATAGAACACGAGTATTTGGATGGGACTTTTGCGACTCGGTTCTATGTCTTTTCGTGTATTATCTACTCTTCGTAGCTCGCCCTTGATGCGACGCGGTCCAGTAGTAACCTCTTTCGCCTTTTCTTTAGGCAAATCGATCTTCTCTTGCGGAGCTATCCCATTACTTCTCGGTATTATCTTCGTAAGTTGCTGATCTAGGTCTGATACGTTGGCCGTGGTACTGGTTTTCTGAAGGAGTTCTATGTACAACCAGACCACGACTAAGGTGCAGGTTATCGCAAATAAAATCGAGGGTCGGTGCTCGTGCCAGATGTCAAGGATACCTAAAAGATTGTAAGCAATTATTCACATACATTCGAGTACCAGGTATGTATCTTACCCTTGAAAGGCCCATTGGTATCTAAACCAAGCCCCCCTATTCCGCTTGCCATAGTTGGTAGTGCGGTCGTGGTGTCGAAGTTGACACAGCTTTTCGAGTTTTCTTTCTAGATGAGCAAGAGAAACTTAGCGGGGCATTAATAGCAACCAGTCGCATATGTAGAATTTTAAATAGAAGGGCAATTTAGGTCAGGAAGAGCCCCGCAATAACCCCCCAGATCACTAATATCGATATCGATAACGGGTAATAGATCCCCGGGGCATAACCTTGAAGTCGATTTCCACCCATCGGAAAACGACTATGGAACAATACAACAACGGAACTAGTCAATCTAATTTTGACTACACTTTGAGATAATATGGTATCATCAGCAATAATTCAAATAGCTATGCCGTACTATTTTGGTATCTAGGCCTCGATTGGTCTCAGCTGGTCTCAATAAGCAGCAAAAAGTTGATATCAATCCGCAATCCAAATATGACGCCTACAAGAGTAACTTTCAATCCATCCTTCTCATTAGCAAGGATCTCTTGAGTCCGCTAGTACAAAGGAAACCTGTCAGAACTTTGTCGCTATCCTCCTCTATGGGTAGGTATTGCGTATGTTACGCATCCGGGTCGCTGTCGACATTCGGGTCCTCCAAGAGTAAATCGGGAATCTTGCTTGCCACATCTGCGAATAGATCTCGGGCCCAGCAGACAGTAACCATAATTGCCAGCGCATTCCACTGGTTCTGGTTCATTTCCGATAAATTCACTTGGATTGGGATGTGACAGCAAGATAACGGGTCTTGTGAGTCCAATGTGACGATGAACAATATGTGCTTGAAGATGACGAGCCCGAATATTACCGGCGGTGTTGGCCTCTGGTCTTTGGGTATACGGTTTAATACCTCCCGCCACGATGCAGCCACCTCCGCCATACTGTCCTGGATGGGTACATGCATGTTGTCTTTGTCCGCATCATACATCTCTATTAATCGGACGTTGGGGGGTAAGGAGTTGCTGTACTTAGCAATGTCCCCATCGAGCTCAGCCCAACGCAGGACATCCTGAACCCTTCCCCTAATATGTTTGACGATTCGTCGTTCATCTTCATCTCGCGTAGCATCTGTTCTTGCTTTGCGTATGTCGCGGATCCGCCCGTGAATATCCATCAATCTACGAAGCGCGATAGCACCTATTCAAGAATTAGCTGATGTGAGAAACAAGCTGGCAATAATAAATTCAACATACCTCGATATTCGAGCCTTTCCGTGCGCGCGTATATCCTAGGCCGGGTGCTTACAGCGTGGGTTTTGATGTAGAAAAGGCCTTCTGGCAGAGGAATCCCCCGGAAGTGCATTTTCCAAGTTGAGGGCATAAGCGAGTATTCGTCTCGTCCCCTCAAAATTTGATTGAGGAAGACCTGTTCGTAACGCCACCCATCTTCCGGGTCATAGTCTTGGTTTGTTTCCTGAGTAGTTGAGGATGCTTCTGATTCGCTTGCAGTTCCATCATCACTTAATGCGATGCGTTCTTCTTCTTCTTCCACGTCGCTGGCGGCTCCATTGTGGTGATGTGCAGGGTGCTCTAGGGGTTCTTGCAGCAATTCGTCTTCGATTGATGCAATGGCGAGTACGTTGTTGTAGCTGTCTGCCACGCGATCTGGAGTTTCTGGCCTGTCATCTACCTTCTTGTCGTCCCCATAATTATGGTTGTGGACATGAATTTCGTCTTCTTCGAAATGATCACTATCTTCTTCCTTTTTAATAACGTGGCTAGCTTCTTCATCGTCGGTCGACTGAGTCGCATCCTCTCCCGTCCCTGGAAGTCCTTTCCACCCACGCCCTTCTACTTTGTCGGCCAATTCTTCATGCGTTTTCTTCTTAGGTGTCCAGGAATGTTTAGTAACACGGCCACCAAAGATCCTATTTCTCAAAAAGCCATTATTCGCACCTGCAGGTGTAATAGGCGAACTATTAGGTGCACTGCGAGAGAACCAACTAGTGAAGCCGGCCATGTTGTCGGTGGTGGACTTTTTGCTGTTCTAAGATTCTTGTCGCAAAGGATTTGAGGGTGATAAAATGGGTGATGTAAAGCGTGAATTGTGAATCGCAAAGAAGTCTGCAAAGGAGCGCAGCACTCAATCAGATGTGTTGGATTGGAGCTCTCTGTTTCTCATAATGCTGGATAAATGAGGAAGAAAAAAGATGATATGAACATCATTGATTTATTGGACGAAACCAGTGAAGATGTTATTCACAGTTGATTGAGGGTGACTCGTCAACTACTAGGCAGGTATTCAATGTCTTTCACATAACTGCCCAAGTGTTGTACCGCTTTTGGTCAGGTCGAACATACCAAATTGAAAATGAATTACAAAGTTACAATGATGGTAGTACCTAGTAGTAAAGGAGGTATGAAGTGGATAATTGTCACAGGTAGGCCGCTTCCGGTGAATGCGAATTCGTAACTGACAATAATTTGAAACTGCCTACTCTATACCTACGTAGCTGCCCATCGTTACGAAGATTTCTTAGCTACTACTTACAGATGTTTTTAAACTTATAAGGACTGATCGTTCTTGCCGGAATCTTGATTATGAATGGCACGTGTGGGTGGTCGCTTTATGTTGTATTTTGGCTGAAAGATAACCGTACTAGGTATGGCAAAGTGCGTGCATTTCTGGGCGCTGTGAGGTCAAGAGCTAGTCCAAAAATGGGATAGATAGCATAAATCTACCGATTACATAATGAGATCCTGCACGCAGCTACATAATATTAAGTCCTAGGTACCTAGGTACCCTGTGATGCGACATCAATACCTCCAGTCTGTATCCACTATTAGCTCAGGGTTGGCAGCCGAGTTCCAACTGTTCGGCTACCCCTATGAAATTTTTTGTAGTAGGCAGGTAAGTAACCTGGTAACTACAAGACTACAAGACCGCGACACACGCGCCGGCCTAACTTAACCTTAAACACCTAGCACCAAAACCCAACATTGAATGAGATGACATCTTCATGATCCATGATCTCTTCGGCGCATCCCTCTATCTACTCTTTTCAAGTACAACAATTACAACGTAAAGCTTAAAACATATTCCCCTCTTAGCTCCCCGTCTCTCTCAACGATATTCTCCAGCATACATAGTAGACGAATACGGCAACCCTTTACTTCGTTTGCACTTTATAAATTTCCACTTTTTTTTTCTTTTCCGAGCAAAGCTACCTTCAGTCCCTGACGATAATTCGGAACATCTTCTCTCATCGCACAGATAATCAATTACCTACATACGAACGCGCCCAGCTACTCAATCGTGATTACAAACCTCCTTTTCTTGTTGACAAGAATCATACAAGAAATGTGCATACTTTCATAAATTTACCATTCATTCCCATACCCTTTCCCGTCGCAAGCTATGGCTACAGACTGGAACAAACTCAAGGTCGTTGACCTAAAGGCCGAGCTTAAGCGCCTCGGCCTGCCTCAGAATGGCCTCAAAGCTGACCTAGTAGCACGTTTGACAGCTGCGGAATCTGAAAAGGAGGCTTCTCCCTCCCCTGACGAAGCTGTCGAGAATACTGAGGATGTGAACGGCGAGCCACAACCCGACCACGAATCGCCTCAGGCACCTGAAGTCGCGGAACCAACACCCCCAAATGAATCCCCTAAGCAAGCTGAAGTCGGAAACGAAGCCGTGCAGGCAGAATGGGAAACTCCTGCAGCTGTACCTACAGCCGAGGCTCAGTCTATCACGGCTCCGTCGTCCTCTGGCGCAACCCCTTTACGAGCGACCGAGGTTTTACAGGATTCGCAGAAACGAAAGCGAAGATCGTTGAGTCCCGCCCCCTCTACTCACGAGGTTACACATAAACGAGCTAGACAAGAAGATTGCGATAGCCAAAAAGGCCAAGTTGTGGATTCGATCCCGGAGAATGTCGACGAGGCAACACCTCGAAAGGAAGATACCTCTGTTCCTTCAGACGTCGAGATGCAAGGCGCTAAGGATGACGCGCCAATCGAGCCCGAGCCCGAGCCTGAACGCGATGATGGCATCGCCCAACCTAGTCCTACGGATAATGCTCCCTTAGCTGCTCAGAACGGACACCCTGAAGACATCACGATGAATAATGCCGAACCAACCTTCGAGGAACGTCACGAGGACACGCGCCCCCGAGAAGAAACTTACAACGCGTATCCAGCCGAGATAGAACGCGATGTCGCGCCGTCCATTCACCCAGCCACGTGTGCACTTTACATTAAGGACTTCATGAGACCCCTTCGAGCGCAGGCGGTTCAGGATCATTTACTAGGCCTCGCCACACCGGTAGGCGCTCCCATTGAAGATGGTACAATCGTTGATTTCTACATTGACAACATCCGAACACACGCGTTTGTGGTGTTTAATAGTATATCGTCTGCCTCAAGAGTACGCACTGCGCTTCACAACCGTGTCTGGCCTGACGAGACCAACCGCAAGGCTTTGTGGGTCGACTTCATGCCGTCAGAGCGCTTCGAGGAATGGGTTGATATGGAGCAGACATCTTCCGGAGGACGTGGTTCGACAAATCGTTATGAGGTTGTCTACCGTACCGATGAGGATAATAATGTAATTGCCAAGCTCGAAGAATTCGACAGCACGGGGCCTGCGCCAAAGCAAGCGCTTATTGCACCTGAGCCGCCGCCTGAGCGTAAGCAGTCTATTCCCACTGGGCCGTCCCGACCATTCGCCGGCATCGAAGGCGCACCTACGGGGCCGCGCGGGTTCACTGGAGGTCGTGGCGGCGCGGCGATGCATCCTAACAGGATGGCACGACTGGATGACGCCGGACAGCCAACTCGTGCCTTTCCTACCATCACGTACCAGCCTGTCTCGGACGAGTTAGTGAGACGACGACTTGACACAATCTCGGCAGCGAAGACTAAGAATTTAGACGGAGACTTCGGCAAAGATTACAAGCGTTACTATTTCGAGAATGGTGATACACTCGTTGACAGAGGCCCGGAGATCTTCTTAGGTATCCGCCCGCCCCATCGGGAACGTGAGCGCCAGCATAACCAGCGTGATCAGAGAGACCAGAGACGCGATCCACCACGTCCTCGCCGAGGTGGTCAAGGTGGTCGACGTCGTGGTGGTATGCCGATCTTCCACGGCGTTCCTCGAGGTGGCGATCGATTCCGTCCTGGAGATTCTTCCGGATCAGGTGCCAACGGCCGCCCTCGATTTTCAGACGACCGACCAAGTCGCCGCTACAGAGATGATCGCGGAAGTCGAAGGGATAGAGATCGATACTAACACACTAATTACCTCTACAGGTGTCTAGAGACAGCAACACCAAGCCAAAGTTAAGTGATATTGCTGTAAGGCATTCTGGAACCAACTGTATATGAACGAATTGAACGTACAGTGCGCGGTCCCCATTTTCCCGCGCCCAATTCGCAAACGCAATCAATCAAAAGTTTAGGGGCATTCTTTTTTTCGGAGCATAAAGAGACGCATAGGAACGAACAACAGCATTTCGCAGGACAGACATAGGACGCATTGTATGGAAAGGATACCCGGTCCGAAGGGGAGGAGACGGTGGCAAGGCAAGCCCGATTTTACGAGACGAAGAGGGCGACACGAGACGGCTTTTTGCAAGACAAATCTGACATGACGCCTCACTAATTAGGTACCTAGTAGGCTATTGCAAGACAAGTGTGCTAATAATTGATGATTCTTATACCGAGATCCTTCCCAAGCTTGTGCGCCGCTGATTGAAAATGCTGTTTTTATTCTGCGTGTATATGTGGATATCACCGCCCAGCCCTTGACTCCTCGTTACTAACCAACTACCTGACTAACCCCTACCCAGGAGTATATCCGTATACCTAACATAAAGGTAGCCTACCCCAGCATGAATGTGACGAGTGGGAAGAGAACTATATACATCAAGAGGAAAGATGACGTACTCCGACCCTACGAATCGTGATCACAATCCTGCAATTGCCTCGCCGCCAGCACGCCACCAACAACCGAGGACGCCCATAGCAATGTATCATCGAGGGAGCTCACAGCCGCCGGCCGCACATGAACACCATTGACGCAAGGATCGCGCTCCCATGCATTCGTTGCGCACCACGGTCGTCCATGCTCCCGCTCTCGCAACGCTTCGTCGCTTGAATACGTCTCGGTAAGATGAGACAGGATATGTCGATGGTAGCGTTCATAATGCGGCCTAGATCCACGAGACGAAACATCAGCACAGTACAGCCACATACGGATACAACGAGATAGACAAGACAAAAGCAAAGCCCAACTCACCAAGCAACCTGATCAAAATACCCCCCACTCTTCCACCCCTCGCCCTCCCTCCTCCTCCCCTCCGGCACATCCAAATACCTGCTCCTCCCAAACCGCCGTACCCTAACCTCCTCCCTCTCCACCGGCAAAAAAAGCGCCACATCAAACCGATCCTGCACGCGTCTCAACGACCGCAGCGCCACCGCCTCGGTATCAGACGCCGAAGCAGACGACCGTCCGATGGGATCATGTTCCGCGTCCCGCGCGAACAGCGTGAACCCCTCCACAACAACGAACCGGAACGGCACGATGGGCACGCCCGCGTCATCAAGTCGGATATGCTGGGTTTTCAGCGCCAGCCTCGTCGTGTCGCGCCGGAAGGCATCGCGCATGGCTTCGACGGCTGCGTCGAGGGTCCCGGGGGCTAACTCGTTCGCCGCGGCCGCCGCGGCGGGGGATATATCGTCGCGCTCCAGCTCCCCGTCTTCGGTTTCCTCGTCACCTTCAACGTGTATCCGCGCGCGTTCCTGCAGATTCGTTAAGAACCGCGGATTCGGCACCCCCGTCCTCGCGCGCTCGTCCGGCTCGTCGATATGTTTCGCGAGAAGCTCTATGTCGCAGCTCCCCACACAATCGCGGTCTTCTACCAGTATCGGCGGGTCGTTCGGGCCCGTCATATTCGCCACGAGTTTATCTTCCGGCCAGAGGGGCTGCACCGAGACCATCGGACCCCTTTCTATGCGGTCTTTGAAGAAATACGCGTCTTGGTGTATGACGGCGGTGTGCGGGGGGAGCTCGGGGTTGTATTCGTGGTTGCCGGAGGCCATTCGGCAGACGGCTTCGCGCAGGACGACGTCGAGGAGGAGGGCGAGTGTGGTCTTGCCGGCGGAGGTGCATCCGGATATCCCTATGACGAAGTTCTCTTCGGGTTTCGCGGGGATGTCTTCGAGACGGTGTCGGTTATGTTCGCGGCTATCGAGCTCCATTATGCCGTAGCACGACCATATTAACTGTTCAGTGTAATCCATCACGTAGTAATAGCTCGGTAGAGCAGGAGGTAAGGTGTTTAGAGGCACAGGTGCTTAAGCTACTCGGACGTTTGTGATACATTTCACTTCGATTTACTTTTAGATATCTTGTACCTTATAACTCACACTTAACACATTACTCGGTACTTTTAAGAAACACAACGGAGTTGGTAGATATATTCTCCTAACTGAAGGTCGAGTCTCCTGACTATCATACTAGGACCCTTCTCGAGGCCGGGAAATGATCTAGATGCTATGGATCATCGATATTCGACGCAAGGCGTGAAAATGAGTCGATGTTTACAAGAAACGGTCGATGCCGCTTCAGCCTCAATAGGTACCTAGGTAGTTCGTATAGGGCATATGCCTATTGCAAATATCGTGTGTTGGTGCTCAGATATTAACGTAACTGAAACAATTTTAATATCCTAGGTAATCCTTCGAGTTAGCGATTATTAAGACAATCAGGATTCATACTAACATTTACTATTCTAATCATTCATACCTAGACAATTGACAAATACACTTGACAACATATTTTGATATGTAGTATGAGGATCGGCATGTGCCGTCTCGCGTTAGTAAAATAGGAGAAATGGGACCACCACACCATTTGAGGCGAATACCGCATCATGAGCCCGGAACGATTTCTCCATCATCAAGTGATTGTTATTAGACGTTCTATACTCCAGTGGGTGTTCGTCATACAGTTAAAACCTGTTCATGGAAATTCTAGATTATAACAGATTTGTACCTATGTTTTGGTGATACGCTATGGACGAGTTAAACTCCGGGTAGCCATGCGATCACGCTTATGTTGGACCAAATGCGATTCATATGGAAATTGATAAGTTAGAACGAATGTAGATTGTTTGTAATTTGTCATAAAATGTCACATTAATTTCCCAGAAATAGACTCCTATCCCAGCCAGTTCAAATCAATAATACGTGTATGCTACATATGTAACTCTTTAAGCAGCACTGGCCAAAGGTTCTGGCTGAACGCCGACTCGTTCTTTGCTCAAGATATCAAGCATAAACTGGGATGGCCGGTTGTCCTTGTAGACAGTCTGACAGGCCTTGAAAGCCATCACATCCTCAATGTACTTGTCAAATAGATAAGCACTATCCATGGGACCACCTCTGGCCTCGGGATGGAACTGGGTCGAGAAGATTGGTCGAGAAACATGACGCATGCCCTCGTTGCTACCATCATTGAGGTTGACGAAGTACTCTTTCCATTCGTTTCCTAGAGTGCTGGCATCGACGGCATACCCATGATTCTGGCTCGTGATGTGGCATTGTCCGGTCGTCATGTCTAGAGCCGGGATGTTGTGAGCTCGGTTACCATACTTCAGCTTGATGGTCTGAGCTCCAGTTGCTAGAGCTAGGAGCTGATGACCTAAGCAAATACCCATGATAGGTACTTGAGAAGTCTCCATCAGTACTGCGAGGTTGTGTACAGTAGATTGACAGTGTGTTGGATCACCAGGGCCGTTAGAAATAAACACTCCGTCAAAATTGTCGGCAACCTTCTGGATCTTGAAGTCGTAGGGGAATACAGTGACGCTGGCTCCGCGGCTCACTAAGCTCCGAAGGATGTTCTCCTTAACGCCGCAATCGAGTAGCGCAATATGATATTTGGGGTCATGTGCCTCCACAACGAAGGGAGCTTTGGTGCTGACCCGTTTCACGAGGTTGATTTGGCCAGGATCGATGAAGCTTTCGTCTTCATCGGCATCGTACTCATCACCAACCGAGATTCTAGCAAGGGAAGAACCTTGCTCTCGGAGGTGGGTTACAATGGCCCGGGTATCAACACCTGAGATGGCAGGAATGCCTTCTCGGGCACACCAATCACCTAAACTCTCAACGGCAGTCCAATGGCTGTACTTCTCGGCAACATCGGCCACAACAATTCCTGCACATTGAATATGGGGAGATTCGAAGTGTCTCAATAGATTCCACTCGTCACGCACGCCGGAGGGTACGCCGTAGTTTCCAATTAATGGTTGGGTAAAGACGAGAATCTGGCCACGGTACGAGGGGTCAGTCATTGACTCCGGATAGCCAACGAGAGAAGTTGTAAAGACGGCCTCGCCGGAAATGTTCGAGTTAGCCCCGAAAGCTGTTCCGTGGAAAATGGGACCATCCTTCGTTGTAGTCAGCATTATGTAAAGATTGAAGTCGACAATGGCTATAACATACTCGAATAGTAAGTGTAGCCTCCATGCCAGAGGCAGGTTTCGTACCCCTGGAGAGAGTTTGGGGCATCTGCCTACCCAGACTACCTTCGGCAGCCTGGGCGGCGAAACTGCCGGAGGTAGAGAGGAATCGGGCTCGGAACGAGGGCCCAGCAGCACGGAATGCTGCGGGCTTCGTAGCCCTGATGATGAGTCGTGAGAACATTATGTTCTGAAGTGATAAAGAAAAAGGTTAGAGCTGGAGAGGTTATTCAATGGCCCCCTTAAGCGGAGAGAGACCGCCACAAGTGGTCTAAATTTGAGTTAGTCAAAGCGGTGAGTCAGTTCGTGATGTTAGACAAACCAGAGATATAATCCTGCGAAGATAAAGAGTTAGCAAAAGCCATGACTAAAATGATACCAAGGGATAGGGATAGGAGTCTTTCTAATGGTGGTGGTGTGGGACGCAAGGATAGGAATTGGGTTCCGTGATGTGGTTTTTTTATGATTCAAATAGGCGGGACACTGGTATGAAGTCATCCTTCAAAGGACGTATAAGGTGAAACTCACCTGTGATGTGAAGACTGACGAGCGCCCGTTCATAAGGGCAACTGTGGTAATTTCAACCAGGATCGGTAGGAGAAGGAAGAGATCAACTCAATTGGATTGAGAGTTTAGAAATCAGAAGAATATGAATATGAGCTAGTAAGAGGTGAATGGAGAATATCGTTAGGTCTTAAGAGGAGGATTGGGGAAAGAAAGGGAAAAAATTATGTTTTCTAATTTCTTAGCGGGGAACCAAAGGGCGATTTCGATCTGACTAGGTTCCGAATCTGCTAAGCTAGATGTTTTACCCCATAATTATAGTCCTTTGGGCCAATCAAAAACGTTATATTAACTGGTTACACATAATGATACCGGTCTGCCGCTGCCGCTACCTTATCTGCATCCCCCCCAAAAGAAAAAAAAAAATCCATCATGGGCCGAAAACGGCCTATCAAAGTGACTAAACCCTAGCCTTAAATACCACAACGCCCCTAATGTCACTGAAGGGATAGTGCATACTAGGTACAGTTACAATGTCACAACGAATCGTCGTATTTTGATCTTAGTCACCCGATGCATACGCATTTATTAATATGTTCTTGATGAGGAGAAATTCCTTACGATTGGTTCTATTGCCGTGAAATTCTTAATAGTTTCGTCATTATTGATAAAAGAATCATACAACTCTTGCATTTCTGGCTTCTTAAGAAATAGGCCAATTATTAACAATTGACAGTTGTGTATCATCAGAACGAAGATGGGTTGTGGGTATATATCCCCTTCGTACAAGTTGAAGAACAAAGCTCTCTTACCGGACCTAGATGTGCAATTGTAAATGTAATGTTATATTCAGCAGTGACCTCTATGGGCTTCTCAAAACTACCCAGGCTACTGCTAGCTAATAGGGGTTGATTGGATGTGGATGAAATGAAAGCCCGTGTCTTCGTTATTCATAGTCAGATCCATGGCAACTAGGTAGTTAGCCAGCTTCATACACCGTAAATAGTGTCGATATGTAGATTTAGACACTATGTGCTCGATATAATGTTCCATTCGTTCATCATATAGCACCTAATTCCTTCAGCTTCGAGATCAAGCCATCAACATCCTCAACCTTACCACCACCCTGTCTCGGCGCCGGTTCTGTAACAAGTTAGCATGCATCCAACATCAACTCAACCCACAGCCTCTGTCCCATCAACCACAATATCTCAAGGGGGAAAAACATACCAGTAACCTTAACAACCCTCAACCTCCTCTCATTCGCAACCCCCAAATCGCCCAAGCTCATCTTCACCAGCGGTTTCTTCTTCGCCTTCATAATATTCGGCAAGCTCGCATACCGGGGTTCATTCAATCTCAAATCCGTCGTAATAACCAACGGCAGCTTCGCACGAACCGTTTCCACGCCCCCATCCACCTCCTTCGTAACCTCCACCAAATCGCCCTTAGCAAACGAAACCTTGCTCGCCTGCGTAGCCTGCGGCCAGCCCAGCAGTCCCGCGAGCATCTGCCCCGTCTGCGCCGCGTCGTCGTCGATGCTCTGCTTGCCGAGAATAACCAGATTGCTCTTCTCCTTCTCGACAGCCGCTTTCAGCAGCTTCGCCACGCTGAGAGGTTCGAGGTCCTCGCCCTCCTTAACGTCGACGTGTATGCCGCGGTCGGCGCCCATCGCCATCGCTGTGCGCAGCACGTCTGCGGCCTTTGCCGGCCCCGCCGAGATCACGCATATGTCCTCGACCCCACCGGGCGCCGACTTCTTCTCGCGGATCCGCACCGACTCCTCGACCGAGAGCTCGTCGAACGGGTTCATCGAATGTTTGACGCCGGCCGTCTCGACGCCCGTCTGCGCCTTGTTGACGCGTGGTTTGACCTACGAACCCCCCAATCTCAATGTTAGCCATCTCTCTTCTCTTTCCTAGCACCATTTTCAAGCAGACAGGTAAGGAATTGCGATCAATTGAAACTTACCGCATAGTCAATGACCCGCTTTATGGGCACTAGAATGCGAAGTGCAGACATGGCTTATTCGCAGCTTTTGCTAGCTGTCTTGTAAAAGGCGAGAAGAGCGTGGTAATAAGTGAAGCTTATTCCGCTCGTCTAAATGTTCGGAATAAAGCTCCGGTTCAATGACGAAAATCCGCGACCGAGACCGGCGGTAGCCGCGCTCCCACTTAAAAAGCCTCGGCCAAATATAGAGTTGACCACGTGATAATCTACCTATAAACCCCTTTTTACGTACGAAATATAAACTGAGATAATGTTAGGTTGCATGCATATTATGATTTGTTGTTACATGTAGGAATGTATAATTATTGGATGGGTTGCAATTGGTTTAATTCTCAATACAGTGAGGTTGGTTATCACCACAGTTGGGCATTAAACTCCAGTAGCTATTAAAAAAGGAAGAAAAAAAAAGAAAGAATATTCCGAACCCCTTTATTGATTCTAATAAGCATAGATATATATACTAACCTAGACGCTACCCAAAACTCCATCTAGGTGACATAATTATACAGCTGACATCGTTTTTGTCATCTAGAGGTATAACTCGTATAACTCATACACCACGATACTCATATAGCCACCTCGCTTACCTATGCTTGCTTCTTATCACCAACCCTAGTCCATCACATCATTACCAATCGTCCCACTCGTCGTCCTTCTTAGCCGGTGCCGAAGCATTCTTGTTACCACCCCTACCCATGGCCGAGGTTCCTACGGAACTGTACTTAGGGCCGGTACCGTGTCGTTGATCTGCCACGGCAGAGAAATCATCCCAGAAAGCCTTCTTACTCTCATCTATCGGGGCTCCCCTCTGGCCCTGTCCCTGGCCGTTAGACCCCTCAACGAATTGGTTGAATCGTTCCTGCGCAGTCATCGCGCCGGCCTGTGCAGCCTTGCCTACATTTCCCGCTGTCGCTCTCGCCTGCGCCGCAAAGTCCGATTCCGAGATCTGTTTGTATCGTCGTTAGCAACTTAATTTTCCTCGCATCTATGCGCGGTCAAGCAGGTGAACGCCGCTTCTCACCTGCTTAGCCGTAGGCTGAATGAAATCATCGTTGAATCCTTTCGCTGTCTTGCTTACTGTCGATGTGAACCAGCCGAAGCCTTTCGTCAACGCAGCCACGGGGTCCTTCTGCACATCCGAGAAATCTGGGAGGCTTCCTCCATTACCGCTCTGAGGTGACATAGGCGTGTTTCCGAATCCGGCGTATTTCCCACCTTGGCTTGGTGGCAAGTCCGCCGATCTAGATGCATTCTCCTTTCCTAGCCGCGCAAAATATTCATCGTCGACCTTGGCCTTCGTGCCCGTTCGGCTAGGACTTGCTGTCCGGCTTCCGCTCGTTGCCACGCCCTGGAGCGGTGTCCCGGTTCTACTGATCTGCTTCGGGGCAGCCTTCGCAGCATTGGCAGAGGGCTGAGGTGTAGGTTTTCGCTCGCCGGGTACGTAATCTTTCCCCTCGACCTTTGCGCCTAGTCTCTCCTTCCATTCCTCACCGACCTCGCCGCTGTACCTTTCTGCGATGGTGGCATCATCCCAGCTTAGGCCGCGCATCTTCGTATCCTCGTGTTGCTCGAAGAATGATCTCCATCCTTGATTACCGCCCAGGCGCATACGTTCGATCTCGGCCTGCTTGAAGGCATCCATTGTAACGGAGCGGACGAAGGAGATGTGGACACCCAGGCCCCGATGGACACCGGCGCAGGAGAGGCATATGAAAACGCCGAACTTGGGAGACGCCCATTGTGGGTTCGGGGCATTGCAATCGCAGCAGATATTATTATTGTTCGTTTTTTGAATGGCCAATAGCTAAAAAGGAAACGGTGATCAGCAAGCATCTAATAAGAGGCTAGTTGAATGTTGACGCGTACTTTTGATCTGGTTTCGGGATCGACTTCCCACATGGCTTTCGAGGCCATGATGGGCTATGGTTTATGTTGAAGAGTTATGAGGGTTGAGCTATTGGTCGTTAGAAGCGAAGCATTGAAAGCGCCAATATCAGTCACTCGAAGTTTGTCAAGATCCGGGTAGTCTATTAATACGTGGTAACAATAAACATGATGCAGGTGCATAGGTGCATAATCATCAAGATTAGCAGAATAGGGATGTCGGATGCCAAGACCGATTATTCACGCTAACCATATTGGGGTTTAGCGCGTCTATCCCTGACGCACCGACCAGGGGAGAAAAAAGAAAAAAAAATCATCCATGAATATTTCTTGCCGACGATGTGTAGTGGGATGCTACTAGGAACTTGGGCATTCAGTCTGGGTACATACATCAATCCTTAAATTTTTATGAATATAATAAGTGGATAAGCTCCGGGTCATATAATTAATCATCAAACTGGCATTCACTTTCATATCCACTGTAAGCTCTAGAAATGCATCACGTAGACGAATCATGTATCCATATTCACTAGGTCACGTCGAAGAGGTCGTATCATCAATCCGTAATCATCGTATCTATTCTGCTCGCGAGAACTTTTCCGAGCCTACCGTACCCCCTCCGTTGTCCACCTAGTGTACAACCCGTGAAAATGCTCGAGGTGGTTGTTAAAGTCATCGTGAATTAAGGGGCGTGCCAAAACTAACATGACAGTCCAGACCCCCGTCAGCCAAATGCAAATACTGTTGATGGTATTTGCCTACTGACGATATCTGGGACCACGTCATGCCGCTGCCTTGGTGCATCTGCGTAACTATGGTGAAATCAAAGAAAGAAGCCATCCCCGACGTAATTCGTCACGTAATCTCGATCGACGCATAAAATAAGACGTTCCGTAAAATAAGCAATGGGTTGTTCGGTAACCATCTCTCATAGGAAATTAAGCCGGTTCGTCATCGAGATATGTTTAGGCCATCTAGGCGGCGGCCGGAGCGGCCTCCTGCTGGCCATTGGTCTCATGCTCCTGAGGAATGTTGGCTTCCTCGTCAGTCTTGTCAGGGCTGTCAATGGCGACCTTGACAGCAATCTCACGACCCTCGATCTCCTTGCCGTTCATCTCAGTGACGGCCTTCTGCTGGAGCTCCTCCGATGCGAGGGTGACAAAGCCAAAGCCGCGACCCTTGCGGGGCTCACCACGAGCCTGCAGCTTCTTGATCATGAATCGAGGGATGGGTCGCAGAGCGATCTTGGCGGAAGAAGGCTGGTAGTCCTGGAAGAGATCCTTCAGCTATAGAGAAGTTAGACCATGGCCAGTTTTCATTCAGGTTTCACATATCAACATTACCTTCTCCTCGGTCAGGTCGTAGGGAAGGTTAGCAACCATGACCTTGTTCTTGGAAGGGATGCCGTCAGCAGGAGGTCCGCGTTCACGGCGCTCACGGGGAGGGCCTCTCTTCGCGGTCTTATCAGCCTTGTCAGTATCCACCTTGTTGGTGATATCGGTTAGAGGAAGAACCTCGTTGTCGGCTGGGGCACCGGTAGCTCCCTCAGTAGCGGCATCATCCTTGGCACCATCCTGGATTTTATGTTAGCTCAATCATAAACACGTAAAGATACATAGAACAAGGTAAAACATACAGCTCGGCCGCCACGACCAGCGCGACCAGCACGTCCACGACCTCGGCCGCGGCCACGTCCAGAAGGGCGACGGCGAGAGCCCTCAGCACCAGTATCGCCGTTAGTAGCACCCTCAGCCTTCTCGCCAGCCGGCTGGGGAGTGCGGGCAAGCTGAACAGAAACCTTGCGCTCGAGGATCTCCTTGCCGGAGAGCTCGGCGATGGCACGTTCAGCCTCAGTGGGTGTGGATAGATCCACGAAGGCATAACCGACAGGGCGGTCGGTGCGAGGGTTCTTGGGGATAGAGACGGATTCACTAGGTGATACGAGTTAGCGTAGGCACCGACATAACGCCCATTTGTAAGGTGCAGATCTTAGCGAAAGCAGAGCAGAGCTGACAACAGGACAATCCTAGCCCATTACGATAATTCATAAGACCACCTGCTATCGTTGCACTGGTTGCTTGTTGTCATGGCCCCACAGGAGCAGGCATGTGGAAGCTCAACATGTCGGTGTGCCCAGGTGGGACAGGGCAATCCATAATTGACCGTATGAGTCAACACGTAGGCAATCAAACACAAATTGTTGATCGCTTGCATAGATGCGTGTTGTGCGAAGCTGTAGGAAGGAAGAAATGAGGGTGAACTTACACAAGATAGCCCTTGAAGAATTCTTTCAACTCCCCCTCGGTTGTCGCGTAGGCGAGGTTACCGATGTACAGGCGGCGACCCTCGGCAGCGCTGGCGTGGACGGCATCTTTGTTTTCATCCTTGCCAGTGATTGAGGTATTGCTCAGAGCGTTCGTAACGTCGTTGACGGCAGCGTCAGCAACTTTCTCCACGGTGGTGGCCATTGTGATTGATGATTTTCTAGGTGGGAGATTAGTTGGAAATAGGTTGATTGACTTGACGGAAAGCGATGGTTAACGTTGAGGACGTTCGGGTTCGGGTTCAGCTATTGAACTCTTGAACAATTTCGGGGGAGGAATAGGGTGGCTACGTGCCCTAGAGAAGATTGAAAGAGTTGGGGGTTTGAGTTGACTGTGACACAACGAGCTTATGATTGATGGGATTTGAGAGGTGTGAAGAAGAAATGGAAGAGAGACCAGATGTACGGACGCGGCCAGAAATTTTTAAGGGTTGTTGTTTCTTGTGTGGGTCAAGGAAAAGGATAGAACTACGGCAGGTGTGGGGGAAGTGCATATAGATTGCTTGGCAGGTGCGTACGGTCCAATGGGAAAGAAGTGGGCGTGCGGGTCAGCATTGTCACTGTGGGTACGTACCTTGTCGTCAAAATTGCGTGAGCTAGCACCTATCAACGTAAGATTCGGAAAGCTTCAGTGCGCGACCTAATGACGTTATTATTAGCTCTCGGTAAATTATTTATCGCGGAGAGGTTGAGCTATGCAGGCAAAAGAGTAAAATAAAATAAACGAGAGGCTTACCAAGACCAGGAGGCTCGTAGGTTATAGGGACGTCGGTATGGGTTGGACGGGCTGGGGTAACTTGACAAGTGGCGGGTTGTTTGGTTTTTGTTTCGTGGCGAATAGCGGTTAGAGGTTATGTAAAAGGTGAAAAGATTTAAAAGGTGGGAGGAAACATTCATGCGGTCAGGTAAAGACTGGCAAAAATAAAAAGGTGGGAAGCGGAAAGAATCGTCAATGAATTTGGTAAAGCTGGTAGGTGCACACACAGTTCAAAGTGCGAGTGAGCCTACTTGTTCCAATTGGCAACTTCAGGTTGTTCTTGCCTTCAACTTTTTAAAGTTCTGTACCTTCCGTGGTGAACGGTACCTGAGGATAAATATTAAGAAAGATCAAACCGATCGATTTAAATAGGGACTTTAAAGCGTACCTACATGTATTTACCAAGCAACATTCACCTTCAAACCAGTCACACGCGTACAGACATTCAATCTACATGTATGGATGATGTTGTTGCGTATTCCTCTATTTGAAGTTCAATACTCTGATCAAATATTCCGATCATCAATCCACCTAGTATTCATCATAATAGGTATGTATCTATCCGTCAAGTATTCATAATTTAATACCTAGCATCAAATATTCCTAAGTCATCATTTTCGTCAGTTATGAGTTTGTCCTTTTAAAAAGCTAAGTTGGTATAGCAGGCCATCTGTAACCTGGATACCTAATAATAGGTAAGAATTCCTTAGGTAGGTAGGTTGCATGATTTTCTACGCATCTGGATATCCGAATTGTTGCGCTTAGACGTAGAAGTAGATCGGCGCTGACATCTTCCTAAGGTCAAGCTTCGGTAAGATGCCTGCATTGTCGAAATTGGATTCTGCGAAAAGCTCGGGGTGCATTGAGAATAGCAAATTACGCCATGTCAGTGCTTGCTTGACGCGTCTTTGTCAGCTGGAATTCGAGAAAACGCTTCCAGAGACAATCCGGCGTATTAGCCCTTTTCTGTCACATCCACTGTGCTACCGTGTCGCGCACGCGGTTCATCCAAAAAGGGAATTATGCCAGGGCCTTGTTTCTTATTGATGGTTTTTCTTTCCATACGCGAGCTAGAAATCCAGTCATAAATCGGTTGACATTCTGGAAGCTTTCAAAGAACCTTGTCTCCGGGGTTTCGATGATCGAGCCACTCGATGGGGACGAAACGAAGCCCTGCAAGGATCTTTCTAAATACACCCCTTTCTTTATTCATCATTCAAACACCTCGCTCACCTATGATCCTAGAGAACCTGAAAGAAAACGTCCCCCCTTTTTAACCCCTTATAATCGCATCGCTATTAAGAAAAAAATATAATTTCGTTAAATTCTTGCAGACCGTGCTGAATCCCGCGGGTTATTCAAAACCCCGAGATAGTCCTATCACCGTGGTTTGCAGATAAAATCCTCCCAGTCGCCAATTCCTAGAATTTTTGTTCTCTTTTCAGCGAATAGGTGAGCAAGGCTTTACGTCGGTAAATGAGTCTTCTTAATATCACATTCAGGTGTCTATGTATGCGAGGTACTACAACACAGTAGACAAACACGTTGTTAGCTTTGGTCCACATGGCTTTTGCCGATGTCTTCGGCTGGGTTAGGTAGCTTGTTAAGTAGCTCCTGTTGCGTGCATGAAATATTGCCTGCCAAACAAGCAGCCTTACCAGAATACCGGCACCTCAAGAAATGCAGACGACCAAAAAATTCAACCCAACGTTACTTTGCAGCCCGGCTATGGAAAGGTGACTGAAGTTGTCAAACTACCAGTTACTCGTCACAATTCGCAAGATTTACCGATACATCTGTACATACTAAATACTTATATCCTACCCACCTGCCTAGATTACCTAGTAGTACCTACCTGCTTAACCGCGCGCAAGAGCAGTCAGCACCTGGCAGCTAAACTACCTACCTTTATCTAGCGCCGTGCCCGAAGGTTTAAGCCTATGGTCCTGACAAGTGTCCCATCATGTATGGATTTCATCCACCTACTAACCCATCTATTATGTAAGTTAGGGGAGAACTATGCCCTACGAAATGGATCTAGAGGGTCCTGCGACTCCTGCCCACACCTGCCCACATGTTCGGAAGTTTAAATCCAATCATAGTCTGTGCATATCACGTGGGGAATGGACTCTATTGTCGTAGCATTCAATATTTTCCACGTTCCGCTTGAATGAGTTCCCACAGCATTAAGAGCAAATGCTATTATACCTATCGGATGTACCGAAGATGTCGGGTTCGATTTCATAGCATTTCTCTGTCTCCTTTCCGACGGTGAGCAGATACCAAGTCTTGAAGAAAATAGAGTGCTTTATAAGATTACAGATCTAAGCTTAAGTGTGATTGCGCTAAACCCGCTTTGCCAGTTGTATACCCCACCTCACCATATCTCTCAGGTCGTAAAGTGTATCTACCTAAGCAGTGCTTGGAAATTATCAGTAAGTTAACACTTCGAAGTATTCTTTGGTCATATGCCTTCACAATGTACCTGCATTATCGCAACACTTTTCTACACAGAAACGACAAGGAATCCGTGTTGTTTGGGAGTTTTGGTGCTTTTACTATTATTAGAGCTAATCCTAGGGGGTTGACCCAAAGTCATGAAAATTTTGGTAGTACTTAACTTTTTACTTTACTTTAAAATGTTGAAATGCCCGGAAACGCCATATACTTAATGAAATCCACATACATCGCTTAAATCTTCAAAGTACAGTTATATTTCGAAGAGTTTCTAGGATTTCACTAGTATCAAGTCTGAAAGTTACCCACCTTGTAGGTATATAATAGGTGAACAAAACTGGTCGTTTAAAGAGATATAAGGATTGGCAACATAAAATCCATCAATGAAAGTCACCACGGGTCATATATAACAACGCTAACAGCTGGCATGATTAATCGTATTACCTACCTAGGTACTTACTTACCTAGTGAGTACTTATATTGATCAGTATCATGGAGAATATGTCAAGTGTTACAGTGTATATACCAAAGACAAATCAACGTTAATCAAGGTCAATACGCCATGGAAGTTCCAATCGATTATTGGTTGCTGATCTAAACATATGTCTATATATAAGTCAGTATTTCGAGGTTATGAGCCCCTATGGAAGAGCTATTCACGCTATTAGTTATAGCAAATAGGTTTTCAGATGTTAAGTAAACAGATTGAAAAAGGGGAACCGAAGAGTAAGGTTCCGATCGGACAAGGATACTACCTAGGTACTTGCACGGACCAATGAGGTAATAAAGTTCTTACCTTACATAGCAGAGTCTTTATCTTATCAATCTCATCATTCAAGGTTTACCATTTAACCCTTGTAACATTTTGTTTCATTCTTTTCTTATTATAATACTTTCTCAATGTTCATGATGACTTCGGGGCTTGATAAAGACCTTAACGACAATGGAGATAAAACGACGAAACTTGAGGATAGGCGCATGCTTATCCTTTACGGCTCCGAAACAGGGAATAGCCAAGACCTTGCCGGTGACCTTGAAAGGCTCGCTGAGAGACTACACTTTAAAACATTTGTGTGTGAGGTGAACGATGTCGAACTTGTAAGTCGAGTACGAACAGCCGGTTCATTCATTCATTCACTTGTTTATCGTCACATTGCGAAGTTCGTTTCCCGTTTACCTGCCTAGGTAGCCAGTCATCTTTCTTCAATGACATTATCCACCCCTTTTACTTGGCCTTTTCCTTAGGTGTGTTTTTACTAGGTGCACGGGACATACGTCAGATCCCCTCTAGTTCCAGGTAAATTTTACCCAAGGTAGCAAATATACGCATTTCATTCTTTGGAGTGTTGTTTACTTGCATCTTGGACCCGCGCTCTCCTACTGCTTATGCAGCCATTTTGGCCAACTTACCAACGAGATGCACCTGGTAACAAGAACCTGCCTCATTTAGAGTAATTTACTACAATACCCTTTGATAATATTCGTCATTTCTACCACCGGCCAAGGCGAAATTCCTCGGAACGCAATCAAATTCTGGAAGAGCCTCCTGCGCAAACGACTACTACCGAACTGTCTACAGAAAGTTAACTTCACTACATTTGGTCTTGGCGATAGTTCATATACTAAGTAAGCAACGTACCTCCTTCCAATTTCTCGCATCTTATTTTTATTTCCTGGGTCATTATTTCCCATATTACATCATCACTGACTGAAGTTTTTTCTTTTTTATTTCCTGCAGGTACAACTGGGCAGTTAGGAAACTTCACAAACGTCTAGAACAGTTAGGTGCGACCGAGTTCTTTCCCCGTGGCGAGGCTGATGAGCGTCACCAAGACGGGTATGTCTCTCCGAATTCTACATGTTTGCTAATTTTTATTATGCTTTCCTCATCCCCTTTTTTTCATTTCATTATTTGCCCGTCTTATTCAAGTTTCTCGATATTTTTGGGGAACACGGCTACTCGCAGTTCTAGACTAATATTTTCTGACAGCATCGACGGCACATTTCTAGCTTGGTCGCTAAGCCTTCGGAGTCATCTTCTAAAAGAATATCCTTTACCCGAAGGCTTATCGCCTATACCCCCGGAAGTTCAACTTCCCCCCAAATTCACATTAGAATTAGTATCCAATATGGATACGTCAGATGAGCCAATGCCTGACCGGGACACGCGAGAGTCTAAGGTCCCGGGCAATCCAGACGCAGATGGAGCTCTTGCTACCGCCACATTACCAAGTGGCAATTCTCATCCCGTCTACCAGGAAAAAGCTCTTGATAGAACTGCAGCGCTTTTCAGTCATCCCGACACGCCTAACCCAAATGCTCTGGAGCAGGCTCTACGGGCAGAGAGGATGTCCATCAACAGCAACACCTACGCTGCTCGTTTATCAGAGAATACGGCTAAGGTAATTAAAGGCGGAATAGATACTCTGGATAGACCTAATGTACTGAGAGATCATCCATCAAAGTACTCTCTAGAGGATTCGAGCACTAAGGAGGCACTTCCTCCCGCAGATCTTCTTCCTATACCTCGATCATGGTCCGCCACTCTCGTAGAGAATCACCGAGTTACCCCTGCTTCTCATTGGCAGGATGTTCGCCATCTAGTCTTTGACGTCCCTTCACAGCCAGACACTTCTAGAAAGGGAGACTTGGGCCTCTTCAGTTACGTACCTGGCGATGCAGTCGTCATCTACCCCAAAAACTTTCCCGCGGATGTGCAAGCGCTGATCGATTTGATGGGTTGGCAAGATGTCGCCGACTTGCCTTTTGAGCATCGTGCAGCCCAACTGCACATGCTATATACACAGCCTAGAAATTGCCATCCGCTTACTAATTCTACCTTACGACAACTCCTACTCCATAACTACGATATCACCGCCATTCCTAAGCGCATCTTCTTCCAAGAGATCGCGTTCTACACCAACGACGCTACGCACTCGGAACGGCTCAGGGAATTTTCAAACCCCAGTCTATCAGACGAATTCTACGACTACACATCCCGTCCTCGACGCTCCATTTTAGAGGTCCTGCAAGACTTCCCGTCAGTCAAGATTCCTTACGAGCATGTTCCGTCCATCTTCCCCGTCATGCGTGGTCGGGAATACAGCGTTGCAAGCGGCGGTTCGCTTCTTAAGAGTGGAGATAATCACCAGGTCACAAGGGTTGAGCTCTTGGTAGCGTTAGTGAAGTACAAGACTGTGTTACGAAAAACCCGGCAGGGACTTTGCTCTCGTTATCTGGCATCACTAAGTCCCGGAACTATCATCAACATGACTCACAGGGAGTATGACACTCTACAGACGGAGCTCATTCGTAGACCGCTCCTAGCGATTTCCCCGGGCACTGGCGTTGCTCCAATACGCGCTCACGTTTGGGACCGTCATGATTACGCGGATGCCGGTGATATCCTCTTGGTCTACGGCGGACGAAATCGCGACGCCGACTTTTACTTTAAGGATGAATGGGACACATTCGGCATCAAGGTTCTCACGGCATTTTCCAGGGATCAGGCGGAAAAGATCTATGTACAGGACCGTATCCGCGAGAACGCACTAACGATCTGCGATATTATTCAGAAGAGATGCGTGATCTTTATCTGTGGAAGCTCGGGGAAGATGCCGGAGGCAGTTCGTTCAGCCCTGTACGATGCTATGGTGATTGGAAAATTGGCTCCCGACCGAGAGGTGGCCAAGAAGCTGCTACACTCGCACAATCCCATGTGGGAAGAAGTCTGGTGATGTGGAGGCAAATTGATAGCAATTATCTATCCGGACTGGGTTAACTGAACCACTGTACAAGTTGTAGCTGTCTTCGCTAGGCTAGAAACTATATGGGATGTAATAAAGAGCATCTCGAAAATTGCCCAAACGTATATGCTAGAGTGAGTGTCTCTATGTGACTGCCAAGTAAATATTGGGGGGGAACTGTTGGTTGTTGATTTATGATTATCTGGTGGTCTGAAGTAAGATGAATCGTCATTCTATGCCTTATAAGCAGGATAATACGCAAAAGCCCCTTTGAATACTTCCACTAGTACCAATTGTCAAGTATTCCACCAGAATCCATGGTTATTATTGCCGGAATTGCCAAGTGATTTCGCATTTCACTATTATCTAGGGGGGGCCTTAGATATATACTGAGGTCCCGTACCATATCTTGAAATTTTGTATAAGGGGCATTCATTACAATATGGTAATATTTGTAGGTACTTCCATGTAGCTGAGTTAGACGTTTTATGGAAGTAGTACTCTGCGGTCAGTTTATGATGGGTTTTCGCATATACCTAGTAGGGAAACAGCTCGTTACGATGAGGATTGCTTGATATTCTCTCGTAATTAGGTAGGTATTACCTACCTAGGTATATTGAAAAATTACTTAACACTTATAGATGACATATAATCCTATATCTCAATTACCTACCATATCACGAACTCGGGTGTCAAATTGTCTCACCCAATCATGACTTCCCTTCCCCCGGCTGCTTAGAGATCGGTGGGAGCTATTGAAAATCTGTCGCCTCCGTGGATTAGTGCCGGCATGCTGCCGTCATGAATAGACAAGCGGAAATAGGCCCGAAGCAGATCCCACAAGTCCGGGAGTTGCTCGATGGGTCCCAGACCATAGTGTTTCTCCATATAATGTTGCATGAAGTTGGCGTTGGGAAACTAGCGATTATCATATGATGGGGATGACGCAGCTTATTGTGTGTTCTCTTAACATGCCTATAGACACTAGGATAAGGGCTATTGTATTTGCCTCGAAAGTCTATGAGAATATTCAAATATTAGAGTTGTAGAAGTGGATATGGCAGTGATGCGTGGAAACAACATCACAATATTCAAACCCCTGTGAATTAACACCATGTACAAACCAGTAATAAAAATTTCTTATTAGTATGACGAGGACGTGTTTCGGCAGGTTTAAGGAGCCAGTTACTTATTGCTAGATTTCTATGGTAGATCTTCCATCTTCACCCGTCTAAGCTGTCGAGTACTATAAGTAGATGGTATCTTATTAACAGACAACCATAGAACCATTACTCATACATTGCTCAGCATACAAACTAATTACATCCCCGAAACTAGGTAAGTAACTGAGAGAACGAGTATCTCTACTATAACCCATCCTCAAACATCAATACTCGAATTCGTACAGACGAAACAGCAGAAAAAGGCATTGTCCGCCTCTTACCCGTCCGTAAAAACCTGGAGAAGACGCATGACGAACAAGCCCATAGCCATGTGTCCAGAACCCCCAAGGCAGAATAGCGAACAAACCGTGGCCTCGGCCCCGAAGCCGACCCCTGTCTGCGCCACCGACGTCGCAGCCAAAAAATCCAAGTGCCGGTAGGCCTTCCGAAAGCAGATCTCTGAGCCCGGAGGATCGACTCGGGCACATTTCGAATAGAAAGAGTGCATCGTACGGCACTTCCACATTCCACCCCTGTCTTCCGACCATGCCGCGTGCCACGCCTCGTCCATGTTGAAACAAATCAAGGTACATACATACGTTCATAATATGTACTGTATATTGCATGAGGCCGTATTCCCATCCATGGTAGGCTTTTTATTCTCCCAGAACCATGCCGTTTACGTGCGCATGAACCCAGGGGATCTCCGCTGCAGGGACCTTCCCCGGCGACGTTTCAAAAAGCGATGTGGCCGGGGCAAGCCGACGTAGAATTTTCTCGATGACGAGTCACAACTCACAAAACGGGACGCATGTCAAATTTCAACATGCAGAGAACTTCTCTTTTCGGTGAAGCAATCCTTTAGAAGCGCGTATGTACTGGTATGTATACATGTAGAAAATTTTGCCTCGAGTACATAGGTACGGTGGTAGGTACCTTGTTGGTCCCTAGACCCCAACCCCTGACAATGCGGCTCCAACATGCATCGGTCGATCACCTAGCGTACCTATCCTAGGTGAATAAATTACATGATGTCCTTCTAGGATCCTTCGATCGCCTAAAATGATAGATGCAAGATGTGAGATGTATATGTTTGCCCCACGGGTATCATAACGTCGTTAACTTGAACGATTGATTTTTCGTACTGCCCCCCCTCTCCTTCATTTCCATTTTGCGCCATGCGAAGATGAAACCAACCGCTTGAAAATGTATGTATGGTAGGCGAGTATACACGTAGACAGCCTGAGCGATAGTACAACAATTGGGAGTTTTTTTTCTTTTTCACAATAGGGCAAGGCACCCGACGCCGACCGAGAAGAGGCGCTGCAGTCCCCAATCTGGTCTTGGATTTTGTCCTCCGTTTCCTTTTCTCTCCCCCACCGACCCTGATCCCGTCGCCGCTGGTATCGTCAAAGCGGCATTATTACCGCCACTGCTACCACCACGACCCGGGCTAAGCGTCGTGGTTGATGCCCCTGGTGCCCCCAGAGTCCAAGTCTCCATCCCAACACCTTCGGGGCCGATAGTCAGAGTATGTTCCCCAATAATCGTAGTCAGGGCCTCTGAAGCTCCTATCCCGACGTGGAATGTGACACCGCTGATCTCAACTGCTGTGAGTCCCATCTGCGTGACCGTGGCTCCGCCCGCGATTGCGTATTTAGTAACTCCAGGTGCCGCTGCAATACCGCCTAGAGTCTGGTGATGAATGATAACACCCATCGGTGCCACGAGAACCGTATCCCCATCTACGACCGTTGTGAGCGTGGTGCTAGCGTCGGGTCCGTAGGTGAGTGTGGTGCCCTCGATGATGATTGTATCGGATCCGATGGCAGTAATAAGCTCGCCGCCCATGACGGCGGTCTGCGTCGGCCCGGGCCCGCCTGCGGCGACGTGGAGGGTTTGCGTGGGGAAGACGATGTCTGTGGGCCCGAGGGTTATTGTCTGTCCCCTAACTACCACTACCGTGGACGTGGGTTTGATAGTAAATATTGTACCGTCTATTGTTGCGACGGAAAGCCCGTATGTCACCCCTAAACCTCCTACCGAAGTCGTTATCGGTGTAGGGGTAGGCATGAAACCAACCCCTACATTAGACGGAGGCCGAGTAATGGTGGCACCAGCGCCCACCACCTGAGACGGACTGATGATAAATGAGTCGCCTCCTATAATTACTGTAGACGTTTGTTGCGCTGGATTGTCGATAAATGTGTGGTCGCCGATTATTACTGCGCCGGGCTGAACTATTACGGTAATTGGAGGCGAGCCGGCACTGTTGCTACCGCCATTGCCACCATTTTCATTTCCATTCCCACCACTCCCGTTCCCGTTTTCATTCTCGCTTCCATTTCCGCTGTTTTCGTTATTTTCCCCGCCATTCTCTCCGCCATTTCCTGTATCAATGTCATTGACTGGAGTTGGTGACGATTTAGCTGATTCGATAGGTGTTGGGTCTATACCATATCCAGGGGTAATCAAGTTTCCGCCGCTTATGGCTGATTCGTGGCTATTTGGCCCAGAAGGAGACCCGCCATAACCGGGAGGCGTTTGGGTCGGAAAAACCACAGCAGGATTCTTGTCTGTCGTAATCAATGTGACAGTCGTAGTTGGGTTGAGAAAGTTATTTGTCGTTGTAGTGTGGATAAATGAGCATGTCTTACCCGTGCTGTCGCAAAAGGTTATGGTAAAACGCCCTGTTGGGCTTTCTTTGGGAGTGCATGGTACCGGTGTGCTTATTGGCGGGTAAGGGGGTATATAGTCGGAAGGATCTCCACTCCATGTTATCGTCGATGTGTAAATGATAGAATATGAAGTGACAGTAACGGACCCGCTATCCTTCTCCGGGCACTCGCTCGGTGTAGCAGTAATGGTAGGGGTTGTGCTAATAATTGATGTAGTTTGAGTCACGGTAAGGGAGGGCAGTAAAGATGCGCTGGATGTGTCATTCCAGCCCCATGGTCTCGATGTCGCATTGAAAGAGAATGACGACGCTATTGGGGGCGAGGGGGCTCCTACGCCCGTGTTCGAAGCAGAGCTTGAACTGCTATCAAGGATCTTTGAACTGCCCCTTATCGGTGTTGACGTAGGCAATACAAGCGTCGGCCTCGCAATTGTGGTAATAGTTCCTAAGTTCAAAGGCTCAAAGAAAAGGTCAGGCGATGATAGAATAGAGCTCCCGCCTGAGGACGTTGTAACGACAGACGCGTCATTAACAGAATTCGTAATCGGCGCGTCTGAAACAGTATCTATAGGCCTCTGATACGTCTCTGAGCCCGTTAATATGAAACTAGAAGCTAGTATATCAGGTGAGCTTGTAGACTCCGGGATCACCGAGTCGTTGCGAGATGGTACCCTTTTGTTGAATTGGCCAGGGCCGTATTCTAGAAACTCGTTAGCATTGAGAGTGATTGAAACAATTGATGGGCCTCGACTGACCGGCCCTAACCAATTCTAGGCCATAACTTGAGGTCACCACAACACATAATACTATTGAGTTGATAATGAGCATTGCTAACCCGGGGCGAGTACGGTTATTCGCCCCTATCTCTCACCCGGTGCTTACACCGGCGTGTTTACTTCGAGAAGGGTCCAAGTTCTCGGCTTTACATCTGGAACTTAAAGGGAATTGATATGGTTTTATCAGAAAACGCATCACGTGTAGGGTGGAAGCGAGACAAGACGTCGCAATAACCCCACACCCACTGGCGAGAAATGCTCGGCTGAGCCGCGACTTTTTATGTGAAGCACCATGATTCGGAATTGGCAGAAGTCCAGGCGAGCTAAGACCTGTCGGTAAGTGGCTCGCAAGTCCCGTAATGAATTGGAACGCAGACACGGGACGTTTAATGGTGAGTGGTTGTAATAAGGTGAAATTGATTTGCAACCGTTTGGGTGTTCTTAGTGGTGGGTCGATTCATTTGGGATGCCGCCTAATAAGGGGAAATATGCATATCCCCGGAAAACAAGAACCCCATACGAATAGGTAACTACTTCGCAAAGCTCTCAAATAGACCTGTTTCGTACATATAAGCGAGGTTTTTTACGTTGTACCACTTACATATTTGTTTCTAGGTAGTTTTTATGTGTCTGCCTAGGTGCCTAAGGTAGACATATAACCTCATGATTCTACGTTCGTGTATTACTTGGATACTAGGTAGCTTTGCCGTCGAGCGATTTATTCCGGTAGGCCTCTTGTCCGATAAGCCATAGCTGAAGAAAAAAGAACCGAGAAACGAGTTTGTACGAGAGCGGAGATCTATACATATGATAAAGTAAAATGGCGAAATGGAAGTAACGAAGCGACGATCAATTAAATTTGCCGGATGAAGGCCAGATTGTATGGCATGCTACACTCGTACCGAGCGCAGGGTCCTATAGGTGCAGAGGCAGAGAGGTTAACGCCGTATAAACAGCGCCCGACTCCAAGTACAGGTGGGAGGTGCTCGCTTAAGCTGCCTATCTTGGTTGTTGGTAGCATCTTGGGGTCTCGTTGCGTAAGTCTTTAGCAACTTGATACGTTCCAGGTATCCGGGGAACATTGATAGGCGTCTTCGGGGTCGATGACGCAAATATTATAGGAAAAAAAATAGCAGACGAATAATTACTCTGTAGGATTGTTATGAGAGAATCCAGCGGGTTTGTCGGTTTGTCGGTTTGAACAAGGCTGCTGATCCTGTAGCCTCATGGAATCCGGATCAGATAAGTCTAATGGTCGAGACCAGCGTCCAAATACTGGCAATGCGCTGGGGCGCTGCCCCTGGTAGGAGGTAGGTACCTAAGTGGTAGGCATCAACTTCGACTGGTCACAAGTCCGGCCATAGTTTTATGGGAGGTAGGTCAGCCAAGAAATCCTTCCGCGCTCCTCTCGGTATTAGCTGGATGTTCCAGTTGGAGATCCTGATGGCGTTCCTCATTTGAGTTTCTGGTGGCCTTTTTAATTTGCGCGCATATCGTACGTAGAAGACAGGTCTAGAATAGATAACAAGTGTTCCCGTTGGTCTATCGATACCGTCGCTTTGGTTGAAGCTGATCGTCTAGATTCTAGAAGGTGAGAGCGACGATCTGGAAGCTTTGAGCAACCGAGAAGGGGAAAATATGACAAGATGACAAGATGACAAGCATTATTGAGTAACATAGGTAGATATTGATCTTGTCAAATAATATTTGATATTGAATAGGAAATAGGAAATAGGATTAGGTGAGCTCCAAGATAGGTCCTTCCGGCGGACAACCCCTTTCATCCCTATCAAGGGTTGGTCTCGATGAGGAAGGGGCATTGAAAGAGAACCTTGGTAAAGAAACGCAGAAGGATCGATGGCGGGGGATAGGCAATTAGAACCTTGGACATTCAATTCGGAGGATTATTCATCTTTGTGCTACGCAATTGACGGAATTGACGCAATTGATGACCCGCCGATCTCAAACAGACTCTCAATTCCCTCGATTCCTTATCGTGTCACTTTACTTATCCTTCATTATGCCCGCAGCCTCAGTTTGAACTGTTGAATTATACGAGGTAGAGTGGGAGATACACTCTTATGAAACCGTCTAAATACCGCAAATTCATTCTTGAACATACCATTATACGCGTACAGACTACGCGTCGGTCTCGGTCGCTTTTTATTACTCGACGTGTCGGCAGAAAAGGTCTTCGATCGTCTTATTTAACCAGCCCTGTCCAAGTAATTTACCACGTATTAACTAGTTTTGGCCATTGCCCAGATATTCATGCGCTGGTCATCAGATACCTAAAACTGCTAGTTGCCGGTTCCATTCCAGATGCTACCTCGTACCTCAGTTAGGTAACGGGGGCGCAACACTGCCGAAAACCGCGAAGACCGTGGGCTTGTTAGGCTTGTCAAACAAGATCAACCAAGCAGCCAAGTCAACCAATTGATCAACCAACTGGTCAACCAACTGGAAGTCAGTGGGTCGATCTCTAGTGCCGCAGACTCTACTATGCGTACCGTGCTCCAGCACAGCGAAACAGTTAGATGTGGTCGCAGTAAAATGTCAAAAAGTCCCAAACGACCCCAATTAGTCGACGTACGTACTATCTAGAAAGGTTCCAGCCAGTTGGACTTTTTAGACTTCAATGACAGTTACCGAGAGATAGCTATCCCTGATACTATTGTATTGTACCTTACCTATCCTGCCTATCCTACCAGGTACGTACGCACTACTGTAAAGGATGATCATCTGGGGAACACTAGACCGAAAAGCCACGCGAGAGGATGAGGCAACGCAGCAGCCAAAGCCGAGAACCAACTCGCCAGTCTTACAGCGTGCTTCAAAACCACTCCTCCGCCGCCTCTCTCCTGCATAGTAGCCAACTTAACTAAGACAATACATCATAAATTGATAACACGTAATAGCACTAAGACATAAGACATCCATACGAGCTACACAACTGTTCCTGACAATATTACCATCACTGACGCCTAAAACAGATCGAGTTCCAATAATTCTTAAAGAAGCTCGAGTTAATAGTCCTAGTCAGATAATCAAATGCGTCTTTGTCGCATTCCGCGTATTGTATCAACGAGGTCTACCCCTCTCGAGTCAAGCAAAAAAAGAGAGGGAGAGAATTCGATGTTCCATATTCCATGCAGGTAGCGTGGTCATACCCCTGATGGACACCCCCGGCACCTCCACCGGTAAGACCATGCTGACCTGCATTTTAGCCACAAGATGAACCCCCTGCCCCCATGCCCTGTCCAATATGCATGTACGGGCGCACATCACTGCTACCGGTAGGTACTAGATAGCACGCTCCGTCGATCTACACTGAGCGCGGGCATGACATGGGATGGCATGGACCATAGCAGGCATGGCATTGGGCAGTGCCTGTGTAAAACCCGTTCGTTAGCTATACCCCGGCAGATCCCGCCACTGACGGAAATCTGCCTTGACTTTATCATTTTCGTTTGTATTCTCTCTTCTTGCAAACCACCACGAAATTTGGTTCAACAGAGTTTATACCTACCCATTCGACTTTAGGTACGGCGATAGAGACATGATAACGATCGCAAACATCCCGACTCGCTCCATTTTCGGAATTTGATGGATTTGGATGAAAGAGAAAAAGACTTATTTGGACGTCTCTACTAGCCTGATGAAGCTTTGGAAGGGAGATAGGTGGTGACCTTGCGCGTCTCCTGTACGACTGCCGAGTTGGTGCGACACAACAGACAATGTTGACATATTTTCTCGCAACCATCGTCGGGACGCTGCTCGTACCCGATCTAGTCAATGCCGACGACATCGACGCTTTATGGATCGAACCATCACTGCAATGGCACGTCGATCCGACTTTAATTTTGTGATGGATATGGAGTTAATTGTGACCTAGGTACGGCATCGATGGTAATTGGTCTTCAATTGGCCTCTTCGTGGGAGAGCCAGCACAGGAGATCAACGTCACTATAAGTACGAGCCTGTCCGAAATATGGGTTATTGAATCTGGCGGCTGTAGTCCTAGTAAGTAGACTCGGAACTTGAAAAGATGCGAAATCATCGGCTTTAGCCAATACCCTGACACATTATGATCAGATGTCCGTTGCGCCGACGCTCGTGGTGGCATTTATAACACTAGCGCATCGCAAAGTTGGTCACCGCTAGGCGCATGGCAGCTCGGTTTAAATTATCTCGGGCTGGGAGGAAATGGCGACTACGCGATGGAGACGGTCGTTGTTTATGATAGCGTACGTCGTTGGCAGACCTCCTTTAATAAGCAGGTCGTAGCTGGCATCAACAACACCGATTACTATACCGGATACTTTGGTTTGGGTATTACTCCTGGCCGCTTCAACAACGTTGTTGCACAGAGTCCCATTGCTGCGTTAGTTGAACAGGACGGTACCATCCCTAGTCATAGTTATGGATATACTGCTGGGGCATACTATGGTGAGTTTTAAGTTGAACTGGGTACCATGGATGCGCTGTCTAACTATAATCAGGAGGTTCGAGAGGAACACCGTTGTCTTTGACTCTAGGTGGTTACGATACCGAACGTTTCGAACCCCACGACATCAACTTTAACCTCAATGCTACTACGAGGCAGCCAGAAGTGCTCATAAGAGCCATCACTGCGTCAGTATCTAATGCTAGCGATGCTCCTACTTCCTGGCCAGCCTCGTCCGTGGCGCTATCATCTTTCAACGAATCCGTAACAGCTCTGCTGGACAGCTCAACCCCTTATCTTTGGCTTCCAGGATCTATATGCGATCGATTCGCTGCCAGTTTAAATCTCACGTGGAATGAAACTTTTGGGCTATACTTATTTCCAGATAACAACAATCTTGAGCGATACCGCTCGTCCCCGGACCTCTCGTTCACTTTCACGCTATCGAGTGCGGACAATCATGACGATTTTGGACACCCACTCAATGTTGCTGGAGTTGTGAACATCACAATTTCTGCTAATGCATTCATCCAAAGTCTTCGCTATCCATTTATGAACCTTATCGAGTTCGGTGCTGCAGCAGTACCCTATTTTCCTCTGAAACGCACTGAGGAAAACGGACCTGTTATCATTGGAAGAAGCTTCTTCCAAGAGGCATATTTGATCACGAATTACGAAACGAGCAGTTTCTCTTTACATAAGGCCATATTTCCGGGGAACCCACTTCGAGATACATCGATCAAAACTATAGCAGCTTCGAGCAACAGTCCGTATCCTGGCCCGCCTGCACGATCTAGTACCGGAGGTGGTCTTTCCCATTCCCAAATCGTGGGCCTGGCGATAGGAGTTAGCTTTCTCAGCATAATAGCAATAGTGGCTTTGTTACTTTTGTGCCGAAGAAGGAGGAAGCCGAAGACTACAGAAAGTTCGGAGGAGGCTTTCAAGGACAAAGCTTCTACAATCGATTCGTCGCCACCTACTACCCCCGTAGGTCGTATAGTATCTAGGATATCGAAGAATTGCCCGATTCGCAAAGCTAGAAAGGGGGGTGCCCGCGAAGAGCGGGAGGAGCGCGATGAACACGAAGACCACGATTCGGATAAAGAGCTTAAAGTATTTGAATTCGCTGCGGACCAAAACCACGAACGCTATGAATTGCCAGCTTCAGGGCCGGTAGAGTTAGACGCTACCAGGAGTAGGGATATGGATAGCAGTGATGGAGAATCACACAGATCGAGCGATTATGAGTTTGCAAAATATCAATTGGAACAACAGAGGCAAGGTTTGGTTCCCGAATATACTCCTCGTACAGCAGAGTCGCCGGTCAAAACATACAATATCAGTCCAACATCACAATACGGTCCATTAAACCGCATTACCGAGTCCCCATCACCAACGTCGAGCCCGACGTATGATAATTCAAGCAACAATATGCCTTCGCCACTAAGTTCTCAAAGCGATTGGACAAATAGAATACCAGATAGCTACTCCCCTCCCATGGGGTTTGTCCCTTCACAGACGCTCTCACATTCAACCTCTAACCCAAACCTTACATACGCACCGTCATCACCATCATCGCTTAGCAGTCCCGGAACAGCTTCGATAGGCCGTTCTGCTTCAACCACGGGGTTTGGCATGTCGCTGCAGCCTCCTACAGTTGGGCCGCCTCCCGCCTCATTCCAGAGAGCACCCATCGACGCATCCCGGGTGATCTGCTTGGGTCCTTTACCGGATAATGTTCGCTTACCCAATCAGCGCCCCCAGCAATCTACACAAGCTCCTCAGATACCTCAGTTGTCGATACCCGGAGTCCTCCATCTCGACGGCGAAACATTCTCTTATCCGCCTATCCCTCCTATTCCAACTACCGAGGAATGCTATCGTGCTTCCCGTCGCGTGTCTACAGCCGACACTCTAGGAAGCAACTATACTGTCGAAGAGGAGGCGCGCATGGCGGCGGCCCGGGAAGCGTCACATACTCTCGGCCGAATAGACGGCGCCGATCTGATCCACATACCGCAACCGGCATCCAAGCGATACAGTTGGGAGGAGCCATAAAACAAAATTTCTTTTCACATATCTCCACCCGCAACGTGATGTTCACGGGAGGCCTTGTCGTTTTCTTAAGACATTGTAATTAGTCACATCGACCTTGCTCGACGCACATATTTTCTTCTTCAATTTCCTTTATAGACTTGTATATACATACCGAGTACCTACCTTACTAACCAACTAGCAACGGAGTTTAGCGGAGCGGAATCTTTGTATTTGCTTACCGTGTTTTCTTAGCGGGATACATGCCTCGGCGACGATGACAAGAGGTATGAGGGAGTGTGTTTTTCTCTCTCTTTATTTTTCCCAAAGCATCAAACTGGCGTTTAAGTCGGGCGGCTGTTATCGAAAGTTCCCCGCGCACGGTGCCGTGTTGTGTGTGGGGATGTGCTTGTAGATACTAATTACGCTGTGGGACGAGAAAGAGATTGGACGGACGGATGGATGGATCGTGGGTACTTTACGCTGTTGTGCGAAGAGGCTACGGGTCGGTGATGTCGATGTCAATATTACTACGAATGAGATGTTTGCTGTAGGTAGCGCTTAGGTTACCGTACGGACAAGCTAGTAGATGATTAGCTATACTTAAATGCCAAATTACATAAAATACTCGTCCTCGAATGCTGATATTGTCTACTTATTTTGATTTATTTACATTGTTTGCCCAATGATATAGTACTTGCCTTCCCCGTATGCTAGCGCAATTGTCTCTGTTGATCTCACTACAGGTAGGTACTAAGTATTATGATCCTGCGCTGGCCGACAGTACCAAGATCCGCCATCCTGCCACTTTATTTTATCCGCTGTATATTTTAGTGAGATTGCATCCACTGAATTTGCACTCTAGTGCTATATTTGGCCACTAGATACCTTATGTATATAGGGGACTTAGGTGACATAAAGCGCTAAAAGTACAGGCGCTTCAGCGCATCGTCATAGTGAATAGCTTTCAACCAATCACCTCCAGGGCTGTCTATATCACGCGTTGACTTCCGACGGCGGACCATAAGGCCGAATCCGCCAACCCGCCAATTCAATTAATGTATTGAAATGTGTATAGTATGATATACTGTAATACCGTATGGTTTGATATATATTTTACACGGTGTCCCGAATTGTACAGTGGGTTACAGCGTTATAAGGCGCTAAAAGCTTTATACTTTATAGGGACTACAGCGTATAGCCTTTTATATAAGTACTTAAGTATGATTCGGATATATTTACTATTTTACGCTTTAATATCAAGTCGCTAGTAAATATAATAATTTTATTCGAATGCGCTTTAAAAACTCTTTATATTTATATATTAATTATTGCAAAGCTTTCATACGTTGAGTTCTAGGTAAACTTATGATAATATATACCTAATACTGTTAACATTTACTTTAAGGCTCGGTATGTGTCACGTCATATCCTTCGTTTTGAACTATTACGCGTATATGCTATAAGGAGCTTACGTGCTATAGCCCCTATAAGTTATAGGGGCTTTCAGCGCCTTATAGCGCTATAACCCCCTGTAAGATCTAAGGCACCGTATGAAATGTATATCAAACTATACGCTTTTACACATTAATTAAATTAGCGGGTTGGCGGATTTGTTCTTATGGTCCGTTGTCTACTTCGGACTGTAACTCTGTAGACTAAACTACGCTTCCCTTCACCCCTCGAAGCATACATACGATATCTTATAGCCGACAACCTCAAGTTTCGACATTGTTAAAGTCCACACATGGCAAGAATGACAGCCTCTGAGCCCTTCTCGGCATTCACGTCACCAAGATAACCAAGCTTCCCCTCTCCAACACGTGCAAGTGCGACCGCAGTTTCACCCTCATTGTTGACACTGGTAGGAGCAAAGACATGAGATTCATGAACAGAATTCTCGTTAGTCTGATACCAAGCATCCTCGAATGCTACAGGCTTCACAAAAAGCGCCTTTTGGCTATACCGTGAAACAAGCTTTGCAGCTAACACGTCGCCTACGACCTCCTGATTAAGCACAAGTGTTGTTCGGTGGTAGGACCCAGATTCCCAAGGCAAGCCTGCCTTCGAGAAGAACGGTTTCATTTTATTCGGCTTGACGAATGAACTGAACTGGCCCATTGCTACTGCCGTGCCTCCCTGGCGCACATACTGTAGGACCGCCTCCCAGACGTGGGCATTCTTCTGATCAGTCAGAGCCTCGTCGGTTATAAGAACCGCAGAAGGTCGGGGATTTTCGGACAATAAACGGATAGCCGTATCTGCCTTCTTTACTCGATGAAGTTTCCCCTTCGTTCCGAGCTCCGTGAGCAGGGACCTATATATTTCATCGAAGTATGGTTGTAAATTGAGCGAGATGAGGAGAATTTGAGGCCTTGGCCTCTCGTCGTTTGCCATATCAAGTCTGACTGGATGGAGCCAGAGAATCAAGAAACAGTAAATGTAAATCGTTGGATGACGACGAACCTTTCGAAAAGCGGTTGGCGACCGGAGACTGTGCTGCTGACCTTGCCTTCTCTAATAGTAGGAATTCCTGAAAAGAAGTTCAACCGACATTTTAAGAGCTTGTAAGTAGGCCAGCTAAGCATTTATACTGGGAAAAGATCGCATCAAAGCAAACGGTTTCCAGAGGGGAAACTCAAACAGCTGTAATGACGGCTTGGCAACTTTATGCAGGCAGGTTACTGCAAATAGGATTGGCCCATAAGTTGGGATGGTTACACGAAATGTGCGGCCTTCTCCGCGCTTTCCCTTGCCTTCCATAGCTTCTCCCCTCCTCAATTCTTTCCACGTGAGCCCAGCCATTCAGGAGCTGGTCATGCCCTGAATGTGGCGGCGATGAAGACGCTATGCCACAGTGCACCAAGGGCGAGCTCGAGTTCGCTCTTGATATTGTTGGCGCGTACAACGAGGTCCACGATGTCGAGCTGTCTTGGACGCCACTCCTTCGACTGCCCAATTGCTGAACACGGCAGGCTTTCGGAAGTATTATTCACGTGATAGATACACTTACTACGCATATCGCGTGGTGGTGCTCCCATTCTTTGCGTGAACGGCGCGTGCGGGGTCATGAACGGAGCTACATAGCTATTCCTATGAATATCTCAGGAGACACGGAACATAGCTTCGAACATATCCACCTACACCCACCACCCTCAAGAGTCTGGGCACCACGAGCAGCTATGGGTATTGATGCAGGCTTCGATATGGTACCTCGCTTGTCAAATGACACCGGTGATATAGAGAAATGGGCCCGCTTCATCGATCAAATTAGAGATACATACCGTGGTGACGCACAAGTTCTTATCAAACCTTGTTGTATCACATTCGAAGCAGGCGAACACCCTAGGCTCCCTTTTGAAGGCCATAAGTTCTTACGTTTCAGCTCCAAGGTTTCAGGACGTACGGCAGAGGCTACGGGAGTAAGAAAATATATCAGGGAGGTTACAGTTATTGCAAAGGCTCACTTCGGCTCCCGTATTCGGAACTGGGACGAGGGTATCGACCGGTTTGGTGTCTACCGGTGGGATGTAGTCCATGAGTCGATGGCATCTTATGAGAAGGTCAGTTATACCGTTCTACTTTCGTATGCGGCTCGTCGACAACCCCTACTAATTTCATATAGCCGGCTGACCCCAAGGTCTCTCCCGCTATCGTAATTCCACCTAAGGAGCCAGGGGTTCCACTTTACTTGGTCACCGAAGTTACCGGCAGAGGCAAAGGTCTCGTCGCACTATTCCATATCCCCGCAGGCACACGTCTCCTCTGTGAGAAGCCGCTGTTTACAGTGAATAACATGCCGCCTGATGAATTGGAGATCTGTATTGCAGCGAAGCTGAAAGTCTTGTCCAAAGGGGAGCAACGACAGTTTCTATCTCTGCACAATAACTACCGTGGAAGATATCCGTTTAGCGGCATTGTAAAAACCAATGCTCTACCTTGCGGACCTAGCTCGCCTGTAGGCGGAGTTTACCCTACGATATGCCTCATCAACCACAGCTGTCTCCCAAACTCTCATAACAATTGGAACGATAACGAAAGACATGAGACTATACACGCAACTCGACCGATTCAGGCCGGAGAAGAGATCACCATCTCATATGATCGTGGTGGTAAGGCTCATACTCGAAGGGCATTTCTGAGGAAGGCTTTTGGTTTCGATTGTAGCTGTAGTGGATGTTCTCTTCAGCCTCCCGAGCTCAAAGCCAGCGACTCCCGCCGCCAATCAATCCAAGATCTCGACGCGGCCATTGGCGATCTACATCAGATGGCACACAAACCAACAGAGATTCTGAGGAAATGTCGAGCTCTGTTTCAAGTCCTTGAAGAGGAATTCAAAGGGTATGCTTGGCCTCCCAAAGCCAAACTTTACTACGATGCCTTTCAAGTCAGTATCGCGCATGGAGATGAGGCCAGAGCAAGCCTGTTTGCTGAGAGGGCGTACGAAGCTAGGGTTATATGCGAGGGTGAAGATAGCCCTGAGACGCGGAAGAAAAAGTCTCTTGCATTGAAGCCCAGAGATCATAATGCTTATGGTCTGTACTCTATGAAATGGAAGAGTGAGAGAAACATGATACCAAAAGGCCTGAGTACAGAGCAGCTTGAGAAGTGGTTATGGAGGGAGTGAATGTTAGGAGAATACGACTATCTCGTGGAGAGCAACGTCACTCGATGGCTGCGACTAAGGCCGAGTGCTCGCATTACGTCATATATACCGGCCGAGTGATTCCCGAGTCGTCATTTTGCCAGAATCCGTGGTAGTGGCTCGATTATGCAGTATGGCTGGGGCAGTTTTGATTGCAGGGGTGTCTTGACTTCCGCATTGGCGATACTATATCAAAGAGCACGGTTCATACCGGAGGAAATCCCACGTATGTCGTGCAGTCCTAAAGAGCCTTTTAGTACTGGAGTAGAGATCCCGTATGCGATGCAAGTTATCATGGCGGCCATTACGGCTTGCGTTATGATTAGTGGTGGAGCCCACAGCGGTCTCTACACGACTAGGTAAGCTAGCTGTAGGTGCAGCAGTTTCTTTTTGTTGTTTCCATTTGCGACCCTTCTGACACAATAGCCACTTCTTTATCTATCGGTAAGTCTCGTGCTCCGTAGATGTTCATGTCGAATGCTGAGCTTGGCCGACTCCGGCTAATATGAACAGTTCTAGAAAAAGGGCTTGCTAAATCAAGTATTACTGAAAGAACAGTTACATGGATCTTTCGGATAGAGTTGTTCAGGGTGTGCCAAAAGGGTAGCGAAGACTCCGTAATCAGTATTGTGCTGGAACTTCCAGCCGCTTCGACGTTTTTCATGAAGGTGAACTGTGAGCTATAACTGTCTGCTAGGCACGTTCGCCGCTGTTCTTGCAGTTCCAAGGCCGGTACGTTGGTCGATAAAACATAGAAGCGCCATCCCGTCATATCAATTTATCCTTTTATAAATTTAGCGCCATACCTCCTCTAAGTCCCCTATAATTACAGGGGATTTAGTGGCTAAACATTACGCAAATATAGTACCTATATCACACTAACGACAAATTAATACGGCGGGATGGCGGATCTATGTTTTATCGGCCAACGTATAACCTTATAGGGCAGCTCACACGCTAGAAAATTGTGGTACAGGGATGTGACAGTATTGACAAAGCTAAAAACGACGCAAATATAACTACCTAATTAAGCTCGAAAACAACGAGCAAGAAAACAATAAACACATCTAATCTCAAGAAAACAACCTCTTATCAAGAACACGTCATGTCTTCTTTGCGCTTTAGACAACCTTTCCTTTCCCCTTGCCAAAACCACTTCCTCCAAGCGAAGGAAACTCATCCTCCCGATCCATAAGAACAGCCATGCTCGACTTTCTACTCTCTTCCTCTGCCAAACTAAGCTGCAGTGCAAATTCTAGATCGTCGTCTGCGCCTGCTTTGGAACCGGTGGCTACAGCCTTTGAGGTTTCGGCTGGTTTGACCATTGGGGTGTGGCTTGATGACGGGAGACTTGACGATTTCTTTCCACTATTATCCTTGATCACAAATGGAGAATCGTACTCTCCAGACCCGCTAGCCTTCGGCGAACCTTCCGTATCATTCACGCCTTCCATGAGGGACAAGCGAATTGCGGCTTGAATTTGGAGCTCATAATCGCTTTCATCCGCAGTCTCATTGCGTGCACTTGAACTAGCAGCCAGAGGGCTTGGTCCAGTCACACTTGGGTCGGGAGTGAGGGTACTGCCAGAACTAGAGGTAGTATCGAAATCTGCAGCTGAGCCCGTATCGCTGGCGCTAGTTCGGCGCTGCTCATCAAGGAGGAATGATTCTTGAGATACCATCTCAGCGTAGCGTATGGCTTCCTCTTCTGTTAGTTCTCCAAGGCCAACGCCGAAACGAGAACGAAGGCGAGCTTGTTCTCGCGCCTTATGTTCTTGTTCACTGCGTAGCTCTTCAGCCTCTGCGGCAATATAGCCAGCGACACCACCACCGTGACGTCGACCAGCAACCCGACCTTGGATATCTGAATGACGGTGTCGACGTTTTCGACCTGTTGCATGATTCGAGGAACTATACGACCAATAACGCACAAAGGTTCCAAACGATACAACTCCGTGAAGCAAACCCGGATCGGGATCTAGGTAGATGGCGCCAGCGGCAGCAAAATTAGAGTTGCGTAATGCTGGGTTGACGGCAAGTAAATGCCGAGGCATCCGACCTGGAGAACGTGAATTGATAGTCCGAATTGGGTCTAAAGTAGACGCCAGAGGATCCCAGGCTTGGACGAGGCCATCGCTACCGCCGTGAACAAGATAAAGAGCCGATAGAGCTAAACATGAAATCTCAGGAGATTCCGTTTGGATAACTCTGACCGGGTATATGCCATCACTAGCATGGGCTTCTCGCATATTCCACAAGATGACCTTTCCTTTATTCGTGCCTACCCCAAACAATCTTGCTCGTCTGCCGGGAATATCTGAAGGTGCTTGTCTTGTTGGCGCCGATGGATTACTTGAGGTAACACTCCCTATGTTCTTTAAGGGATCTTCAAATGATGTAATTAAGGCAAGCTGTGAAGAATCCGCTCCAGTCGCGGTTATTTGTGAATTGCTCAGCTCTTTCGAGTAGAAGAACGTCTCGCGCCAATCGTCCAGGCTTGGATTTGCGGCACCAGTGGTAGCCGGCAGAGCAGATGCCTTATCTGAAACTGACAAAACTTGCTTCAATAATGGCGAACCGGATGAGTTCGGGGAGGATGACCTAGTACTACTATCACCAAATATGGACGGGGCAGGGCTAACCACCACCGGAAGTTCTGGTTCAGGAGTAGGCTGAGTACTGAGTTGAGTTCGGCTTAGTGCACTTCGGCTAAGTCGTTTGATAGCTGAAGTCTGGTCTTCTTCTAGCCCGCAATCGATGATGAACACGCTTTCGCCAGCTCCGTGTTCGTCATCACTCGCAAAGTCTACCTCAAGCTTTCGACGCATATCCCAACCGTAGCAGACCTTACGAAAATGAGCTGGCTTATAACGAAGGAACTTTTCGATCTCGCGAGCTTCCGCCGCCATTTGATCTTTGGTCAAATTCATATCGTCTGAAGGAGACCGTGGAGAATAGGCACCACGGAGTGCGTTCCTACCCGATTCATCGGGACGTGCCTGTCGTCGAGTCGCCTCTACTAGGTGCCAATATGTTGAGCGGCCCGTATGCCATGCGAGCTTAAGACTGTCGTCGGTTTTCGTCTTGCTAGTAGGTGCAATTGGAGGTTGAGTTAAGTAGTATACCTCTCCCAATGCGTTTAAAGCAACTGCCCACACCCGACTAAGAGCTTTGCGCTTCTGACTATAGCTATCGTCGATTTTGAGTGCTATGATAGGCACTCCCGGACTAAGAACCCAACGAGCGCTTACCTCACCTGGAGCGTATCGCGGACCCGTGGGATCATATCCAAGAGCAAATGCAGTCACAACGCCCAACGAAGAGCCAGTCATGATTCCAACCAGCGATTGAGTCGCGGAAGGAACAGACGGTGACTTAGCAATCCAAACGCAGCAGACGCCTTCTGACATCCCCGGAATCTTCGGAATATCGGGGTAGGCTTCGACTAGACCCGCATCTTGACCCAGGTATTTGCCCCTATATTCATTTGTCGCACGATAGAAGACACGGCCGCCGGGAAACCCTTCTCCGCCGAGGAGGCCGTACGGCTGACTAACATCCATGACGTTGGGAACAGCGGCAGGTCCTTCACCAATCCCATATGGCAGAAAATTTGGTACTACTTCCTCCAGTTGGTCAAAACCAAAGTGGTCATCTATGCCCCATTTCTCAACCTTGCCACTGGTAGGGTCACTGAGAGTGCCGATACCCATGTCGGAAGCCCCGTGGATAAGCCTCGGTGGCTTCTTCCCGCTAGGCTTAAATGTAGCATGAATATGTGTTACTACTGACATGAGTTTTGTGTTGTACGTCAAAACGGCGCTTGCCTTCTTGCCAGATTGGCTCGACCTAGAGGAAGATCCGATGCTACCCGAATTTGTCCCAGGTTTGCCTCTGACAAGACTACGGAGAAGTTGTGTTCTTCGAAGGTATTCACTGCGCCAGGAGGAATGAAGCGCTAGGCGTGTGAAATGGCGAACTTCTGATCGTACAATATCTGGATCTTCTTCACCCCATATTCCATTTTGATGTTTACCGGTGGTGGCTAATGCGTCCTGTCCGGGGAAAAATCGCTGGAAAGCCATGCGCCATGCATGAGGGGTAGTGACCAGATCATAAAATCGCTTCGACACCAGAGAAACAGCAGCATGGGAATCTGGATGCAAGTGGGATAGAATATGCGTCAGAATCTCTACGATATAGTTAGAATAGTTTTTTCATTGATAATATACGTCGGAAGGATATATACCATTTGGCATATCAGACAGCTGAACTCCGTCGGAACGCGTGTCTGCGCGTTTAATAACCTTGAAGCCTAAAGCTTGTCTAGGTACTGCCGGTGTCAATGCATTTTCATATTCAGATATACGCTGACCTGGAGCTATGGTTTGTGTCGCATTTGGCTCCTCGTGGACGTCGTTCAATCGGCGCAATCGTTCGTGGAGGGTGTCCAGATTGACAACTCCTTCGCCATCGTCAATGGCGCTGTCTCCTCGCTCTGAACGCGGTGACATTCCGTCGGACAGCTGTTGCAGCAGAGAACGGCGGGCTGAGCCATTGAAACCATGGTGCTGAAGGCCATGTTGAACGGTTTGGTGAGGTTGAGGGGCGCTGTCTGGTAGAATATGTTTTGAGACCTCAAAAAGCTCTTGTTGCATAAAGTACTGTAGGAGAAACGAGGGTAAAATGCGCTTTTGACTGTGCGATAGACGATGCACAGTCAATAATCAATGATGATTAATAATTTGGATAAAAAAGAGAGCGGGTCACGTTATTCTGCGATACTTTGTTTCAATTCTCGTTGGGAGATTGAGGAGAAAAAAGCGAAGTTGACGATTACTCGCGTCGTTGCTAGTAATCGATCCCGTAATCTCGTAATCTCGCTACTACGGAGCAATCTATCCTGTAGGTAGGTACTTACTAATAAGGCCGTAGTTGCTAAACTTACAGCAGCTAGCCCCGATGATTTACCGGTACGTAAACTACTACCTACCTACCTCTAAGGAGCAACTACGTTCTAGCTTTAGAGATCATTATAATAGTCGGATAATTACATGAAGATATGTCAATAAAGGACTAATGAGAGAGGAATACGTCATTCTTAGGTTGAGGGGCGATATTAAATATCTTTGTTAAAATAGGTAAAATAAAAAGGTACTAACGATTATCTTGATTTCGATACAGCACTTGCATAGGTATTCAGAGACAACAGCAACAAAAAACAAGGCAGCCAGGTTATGCGATAGATGATACAAGACATACTCGATTGATCCACGTTCTAAGTCTTGCGATCCGGCAAGAGCTTCCACTCTCAAGAGTCAAGGCCCAATCCCTCGCACATGTGCATCTTGAAGAGGGTGCTGTCCGCTTGTTTGAAGTAGGACCTATGTCCTAGTCACAAGGCTAAAGTGGAGGCCGTCGTGAGACTATCATCACTAACAGTTGACGGTCAATTTAGGGAACGAGTAGCCAAACTCTAAATGCCTATCAGGATACCTAGTACAGAAAACAGATTCTGTATTACCTCCCTCGCCTAGGAAGGCTAGTTGAGGTAAGTGCTTCATTCGGTCCGAGGATCTTCGACATTGTCTACCAGTCGAAGGTAGGAAAGGGATGACCGCAGCAACTGAAGTAGAATGTTAGCTCACTTACATAACACAACATTGTGCCTACGAAGGTAATACACAGAAGAAAAATAGGCACTATATACATAAATAGGATTGAATAATCAATTAATACAATATAGAATTGGAAAAGAGATGCCGTATTCTATCGGTAGCGAAGTCCCGATATGAATAAGCATCCATATTAAAGGATCCCACCAACTGGCCCCTCCCAATGTCTCAGGATAAATTACCACTAGCCAGCCTACCCCTGAGACAGTATTATGCGGAAACCCTCTGTCAGCCGGTCGTTCAAGAGAACATTTTTAATATTGTCTTTTTTTCGTCTATTCATGGTATATATCACAACCATTAAACACAATGGGCTCTAGAGGACCGCTGCCGGTTTTGAAACGACTATCTCTTTCTTTCACAACGTCGTTCTTCTTACTCTTCTTCTCCATTCAAACACCGGGCTTCCGAACCAGACGTTCATATTCGGGACAGGCGTGACAGTCATAAATGTACAAGTATCCGCGGTCAGTCATCTTCCCCGCCGGGTCCTCTAGAGTCCATTTTTCGACACATTCCGATTCCTCCCTTTCAGCCGCTACTCCAATCCGGCACGCAAGAACACCTTTCCCTTCTCTCCAACCCCCCATTCTCAAATGTAAACGCAAACGCATTAGATTAAAGTACCTGGTCATCAGATCCAGGCCAGCAAAAGGTGGGCTTAAATCTTTTTAGATGCCGAGGATTCGTAACTATTTTTTCCGGTGGCAGACTCAAATATCCCATTGATAAACCGACCGTCTTAGAATGTAAATCACAAGAATACCTGAGCGAATGCTCACAAAGGGTCGCAATTCCTTAGGCAGGCCGCCCACAGTGGCTTCTGTTCAAAACAGGCAACGCCTTCTGGATGGGTATCGAACTATAACTAAAATGAAACGGATGTGACGTGCAGGTCGTATACGTTCGCTCAGTTCCAGCCAAGAGAGTTCTCAGCTGCGACTGGCGCCGAAATGTTAGCGGTGCGTGCTGAGCTGTTCATTCCACTCCTCCCACTTCCTTGACTATCGCGCGTATTTCCTACAACTCCACCGTAACCAGGGTTGCTCGTAAAATCCCGACTCAGTAACGCACCACCCATCAGAGCCGGGCTTCCAGCTTGACGCATCTCGGAGGGCGAGTTGATGGAGCTGCTCCTCTGGTGTCTCTGCTTCTTGCGCTTGTAGCGGCGGGCGATGATAAACATGGCGGCGCCATAAGCACCAGCAACGCTAGCCGCACCAACGGCGATACCAGCTGTGACGCCCTGTTGCGCGCTAGTTGTCTGCTCTCCCGGACCCTGGGTGTCGAACGGGTCGTTATTGGCGGAACCAGTGTCAGACGGGTCTGATCCACTGCCTCCAGTAGAACCGGTAGCACCATCTAGTGTAGAACCAGGCATGATACCGATAGCGGGGTTGATCTGGCTGGTCAAGTTGCGTACTAGAGAGTCAGGGCTGTTGTAGAGAGCGGTCGTCGGGTACCCGATATCTTGGCTAAGCTTGGAAACTCCATCCGTGGGATACCATACCATGGCTTGAGAAGTAATGTAACCTAAACGAGAGATGGTATCGTAAGGCTTAATGCTGTACATTTGAATTCTCCCTACGTCATAGCCACCGCCGTACGCAAGTCCCTGTGGAAGGAGATTGAACATCTGAGAAGCGGCCAGAGGCTCATCCACTAGATGCTGATAGTTCTCGCCAAAGAGGAACGAAATCTGGATAAGAGTCGTGTCTGGGGGTTGAGCAGGAGATGCCGTCCATGGTGTAATAGCCTTGGGCAGGCTTGTCGGAATTCCTGTCGCCGTAGGTTGTCCAGTTGTGCTGAAGGTGCTGGTAGAGGGCTGGACAATAATCGTAGTGGGGAGCCAAGACTGGGAATCAGTAATTGTGCCAATCACAGGAATACTCGTGAATATGGGTGCAGTCGTAGACGAGGATGTGGTTGAGGGGGCAACACTCGTTGAGTAGACCGTCGACGACGAAGTGCTGGTGGGTTGAACAGTCGTACGTTCAGCAGAGGAGGTCAAGGGAGTGGTTGTGTTAAGAGGGACCGTGACAACGCTTGAGGACGAGGACTGCGTAATAGGGACTTCCGTTGCCGAGGTGGTAGTATTAAGTGGAACAGTTGGCGAAGTGACCGGAGTGGTGACAGGCTCAACCGATGACGTAGTAGTGTTGCTGGGAATCACAGTGGGCGTGGGCAAAGGCAAGCTAAGACTGAGGGACTCTGTGGGCAGAACGGTAGGGAGGATAGTTGAATCCGTGGTATTAGCGATCGATGTCGGAATTGCTATCGACGACGAACCGGTACCGAATAGAGGTGGTAGCGATATCAGTGGCGTCTCAGAGCTTGTCGTCGCAAAACTTGACGCAGAGCTTGACGATGATCCAGTGCCCAGGAGAGGTGGCAGCGAGAGGAGAGGCGCTGTAGAGCTTGAGGTAGACGACGCAGTCGGAGCAGTGCCAGGGAATGTGGTAGTCGGGAAAAGACTGAGGCTTGAGGGCAACAGAGACAGAGATGGCAACAATCCACCGTCCGAACTGGTGGTAATTGCACTGGAGGCATCGGTGCCTAATTCCGTGCTCGATTCCGTTGCATTGGCCGAGGCCGAGGCCGTCGGGAGAACAGCGCTCGTAACACCTCCCACTGCACTCGTAACTCCACCAACAAGACTAGTCACACCACCGAGTAATCCACCGCTTGAGCTGGTTGAACTCTGGGTCACAACGCCCGTGGGGGCAATTAAAATGCCTGAAGACGAAGAAGGTACAGTCGTGGAGGGTACGGCCGTAGAGTCGCTTGCAGTCTCGATGGCAGTGCCATTGGTAGCCTCTCCCGTTGTCGAAACTTCAGCAGTAGTCCCCGTAGCAGTTCCAGTCGCGGAGACGGTTGAGTTGGCAGAGACAGATGCCGTCTCTGCATCCGAAGTGGGCAATAGAGACGGAAGATCCAAGCTGAGCGTTGGCAAGGAGATTAGCGGAGGCACTCCTCCGGTGGACCCAACACTACCAGATGAGCCAGATGTGCTAGCTGAGCTAGATGCATCAGATGTCGTCGCTGTCCCTTGAGACTCGGATTCGGATTCGGATGTTGAAGATGCGCTGATCGAGGAGCTTGCGCTGGTAACGTCCGACGAAGTCGTTGTCGTCGATTCGCTGGGATCGATCCCTGAAAGGAGGCTAGACAAGAGATCGGATATTGAGTCCTTCTTAGTCTCGGAATGAGTCGTTGAATCCACCGTATCGCTTTGGATACTCCTCGATGCCGAACTCGTAATCGTGTGATTAGTGTACTGCCTCTTTACATGTCGTGGGAAATAGATCTTCGGTCTATTTTCAGTTTCTGCGGTAGCCAACGAGGCGGCGGCCACTAAGGCAGCGACGAATAATGAAGTAGAATGCATGATGACTCAAATTAAAATCCAATTCGTCCCAGATAAATCAATCGCTAGATGGCTGTTGCAACGGCTAGGTTCGAGTATCGACTGCAGCGTAAAATCGTGGCTAACGGGGGGACGTTAATGTCGCTGGCGAGCGATGGAGCTCTGACCTGGCCACTTACTATGTCAGGATAATTTAGAACGAATGTACTTGACAATGTATGTCAACGAGTGGATGCTAAAAGAGAAAAACAAGGTCAGTGTCTTTTTCGATCACGTCTGCAGTGGCATCAACAACGCATTAACGATCCACGGTAGATCCTCAAGCTGCCTGAAGAAACTCCGCCCCATCGCTCCACGTCTCTTAGGAAAACGGCTTCGTCAGCGCAATAGACTCAGAACTCACCTTGTTTAACAAGCAAAATATTTTGTTTATGTGATGTTAATCTTTTCAAAAGAGTGGCGCGACGAATAAATCGTCAGCTGAAATCAATAATAATTTAACGTTATGTTGTATGGCGTTCACGACGTATCGCACGGGCGATTCTCTCAGCGATGCATTGGTCTCGACACGCTTAAACCGTCGACTAACGAGCAGTCGTCAATTTTAGGAGGGTCAAGACTCCAAAGTCAATGGATGGCCGGCGCGCCGAAGGGGGGAAATATTGTCGTCGAAAGGTAAGCCTTACGAGGTCGGCGAAAGGGAAAAGAGAGCGAAGGACGGGAAGAGGGACGTGGAGGGTAAGGCGGAGGGCAGGTCGAAGGGGGTAAATGAGAAACAGCGAGAGGAAACGTGAGAGGGAAAGTGTGAAAGAGAGAGTCGGGACCCAGGATGCCAAGACACTAAAACCCAGGGGTGCCTTCGTTATTGATCAGTCTGCTCATTGATCAGGGGAGAAGAACAAGGGGTCTAGTGAAGGGGGTGGGGTGGGATGGCTAATTACGTGAGACTATTCCCTAAATAGCTTAGCCTTAGTGGGGACCAATATCGCGCTCTCTTATTTAGGAAATAGTGCCAGGGCCGACTTTTTTTTTCAAGAAGCCTTTAAACGGTTTAAACGCCTAGTTTACCAGCTCGAGGCGCTAATAATTTCTATGTAGGCTGTTAGGCTGTAGAGCTGCATCAAATGCATTGTCTCTATGATTTCATCTTGTTTCCTTGGTATGAAAGGGAAGAATATGAAAAAGGGAGGTTAGATAAGGGAGTGTTGTACGGAATGCTCAAAGGATAATTCACGAATCGACCTAGACATACAAACAACTATCTTGCTCATTTGATCATTTCTCCTTTTTTTTGCTTCTTTTTCCTTTAGGATTCGTCCCATCTTTTTTAGTGTTGTGTTGTGCAACTGATACGATAGCACTGAGCAGGCAACGCTAATACAGATAGATACTTGGATACCTTCCAAGTTGTGTGCGGCGCTGCGGGTATTCTATTCTAATTCTTCTTGTTGTTCTCGCTATTCAACTCCCGGCTTCCAAATACGGTTTAGTTGCTACTAACATACATAGAGCTTGGAACATTTGAATAATATCGAGGCTACGACGTCCGTACCAACGTGCAGACGGACGGGTTGGATGAAGTGCAACTCGCTGCTGCAACTCGCTGCAAGTGCACTACGACACCTACATAGTGCTGTAGGTAGAGATTCCCGTGCTTGCTGCAGCACAAATGCAAGTTAATATGTCCAGCCTTGATACTGGCGTGATTGATGGGAGGGGTGGCTATGACCTTACAACGGACAGGACGGGTCGCCTATGATGAAGTACCCCAGGTCCCATCTAAAGATACTTGAAAAATGGCGCTATCGGCCCGCAAAGTGGGAAGTGTCCAGTACAAGGAAACCAAAGTCAACCGAGATATCGACGCGTAATAAGATCAAGTTCTTGATGGCGTCCAACCCCGGCATATTAACAAGCCGTTAATTGGTTCGGTTCTCCTAGAAATAGCGGCCCAGGTCCCATCCAATTGGCTCTCAAAGATGCTGCGCCCTATTGCTACCTCAGGCAATTTGCTAATTTCCTTGAACTTCGCGCTGGCGCTGGACTCATGCGCCATTGCACCATTTTGGTGGATGTTGAATTTCTTCATCGCTTGTTCAGCGGGTATTTCGCATCTCCACGTTCACAATCGGAGCGAGCAAACAACGCCGGCATCTTGGCCGATTGAGATCTGCTTGTTCGGTGCGAATTTCTATGCAGCTGGTTTCGAAACGGGAAGAAAAAAAATTTTCGCATTCTAGCAACTGGAGGATCATGTTGTAGTAAGTCGGCGAATGAACCGTTTCATCGGGTCGAAACATGTTAGTAAAGAGTCATATTCCTCTTATTAGTCTACTGTCACTGTCGCTTCCAGATACATCCATCAATTGATCAGTACCTAGTACTACAATAGCACTTATCTACATATATGTACCGTTAGTACGGTAACTATATCCGCGGGCCGTCAAACTCTGAATTGAGTTCAGTTTAGGTGATCCGAGCCCTAACCATAAACCATAACTATAACCATAAATAAAATAAAGATTTAAGATTAAGCTGAAGGCTGTCTGAGCTGTCAAAAGCAAAAAGCCAACCCTTCTGGAAAGTCAATTGTTTCGGAAGAAGATGCACACGCGGCAATTCTCTTTCACTTTACCACCTCATCCCAGCATCCCTCCTAGCATCCGTTACTACCATAGTAACACCCTCTCTCACCCCTGTATCATCGAACAGCTCTGACTGCTTCAAATCGGAACCTGGGCTGCCTGGGTCAGATTCATATCTCCCCGCCAGCCAAAACGGGACAAGATATGCAAATCGCAATAAGGAATCATAGCTTGACTTTATGCAGGCAATAGGACCTAAGTAGCAGATCACAGAGCTAACCGGGGCTAAGCATACGCCTGTCGGCATCTCATCTCTTTGAGGTATCGGTATCAGGTAGGTCAAGCAATTAGCTCAGGTAGGTATTCATCCTACCCAGAATATCCGTATTCCTCTTGTTTACAGGAGGGTCATCGTCTAAACTACAGTCTACTACTACAGTCTGCTACGATAACCACCTACCTAACATATTAGCATCCCCTTGCTCATGTTTCGTCCCATAGCTAAAGGTTTAGAGGTCGAACACGAGAAATGTCCGTTTTTAGTTCGACCATTCGCCTCGAATATCGGTGAACGGTGGATCTCCAAAATCTTGGACCGTGGTGAATGGCGCGAATCTTGGAAACACGTTCGCGCGAATTGTGGATAATTCGGATCTTTTATGATTCGACCACTAAACAAGCAATGGCATATATTGGTACGATACTCCAGTACTCCAATATTTAATAAAATGAAGGGAGACAGAAAAGAGGAGAGGCATAGAGGCGTCTGCAATCTAGATTTCTTCGCAATACAAAACTCCGCCAGTCTCGTTTATTGGATCATGATCATGATGCGGAGTGATATTAACACTCGATATTTGGTAGGTAGGCTGGGTAGGCAATCTGCAATGCAAGAGCCGGACCAAATTTGGAAGCTTGATTGTCTTTCGCCAGCTATTCGCGTGGCTTACGGGGCACATTCGGGCATGCTTTTTTGTCTACGCCCGGCCGTGCGGTATTCCGGTTCAAAGGTTGTGTACCTGCATCTCGCGCGCGCGCCACGCAGTCCAAGTTCTCGTGGCAGCGTGGCTCGATCCCCCAAATGAAAAAATGGTTGCTTACTTCGTACTTGTATGTACCTATTGGCTCCAGCTCGTTCGTGGGATTTTTTCCCGGGTCCGCACGTTCCTGACTATCGAAAGCCATCGCGGAAGATCTAGCCGCCAGCTTACCGCAGCATTTTTCTTTGCTCATCCTTTCTTCCTACGATAGCTCTTACGGCGATCTTTCCGCCTAGCCCAGGAACGGAATTATAAGCTCCTGCTAGATCTCCGTAGCTTTTCCAAAAAGGATCGACATGATGCGATGCGATGCGATGCGAAGATGTTTCCCTTTTTTTCGCCGAGGCGTTTCGTTTCCCGAGAGGTGCAGGTCACGATAACTCGATCTCATCGTCTCACCTTGTTTCGGTACAAAGTCGCCGTAGTAAGACGAGCATATTCGCATTTCACCACTTACCTGTATACATATATTATGTTTGCAAATAGCTGATGTAAGGAGTGTAGGCATTGCTACCGCGTCTTTCGTAGCTCCCTTACGCAATCGCCACGTTACTTGTGAGCTGCTAGAGTTCACAGCTTGGTGATGGTGGGTGGTAAGATGAGAGGCTTGGTCTCTTACTGCAGTAGTTCGCTGCACCTATTACATTAGCACGCATCTCGTTCCTGACTAAACCGAATCGCAATCTTACGCTTACATGGACGTGGGAATTGGCGTGTGCTAACCAAGCCGCGATCGCATATCTATTGAGCACATGGTCCGGATGTGAAGCCCGGGATGTATATAAGTCACCGGCATCTAACAGCACCTAGCAGGCCAGATTAGATCACAGATGCCAGTGTAACAGTTTTGTGAGTTTTATCTATTGTCTCTTATGCTTCATTTCCGCGTTCCGAATTCATCTCATCTCCACATCAGCCGTGCCCCGATCTGACAGCTATGTGAACATTCGGAAATGAATGTATTCCTCCAGGGGGATCTTAGGACATTTCTACTTGACTACGCTACTATTGTACATACAGAATCAATCGAAACCTCAAACCAACAAAAGCAGCATCCCCTGCTCCTCTAGGCCTCCGGGGAACATTGTTACAAGTTCCAACACAGCCCCCAAAGAAAGTCGCTGCCTTCTAATCGCTACTAAGCATTTATTTAACAAGCCTCCAGCCGTACTATGTATGTATGTAATTGTGGCGTGAGCCAGTCCGGCTTACTTTCCTAGGTAGGTACTAGACGGCCTACAAGACTTGGCCTACATCACCTAATGCCTAAACCGTATCTACATGCTACGGGTTAATACGAGAATTGGTTCACCTGAAGCAATTAGCTGTGAGCTTACCTAGGAATTTACTATTTACATATCTCAAGTGCTAAGATAGGATGAATTAGCTCGGTCGTCCTCCCCCTTAAATCATTGCAATACAATACGCGTATATTTTAATTGTAATTAAAAAATGTGAAAACGAGTTCATTTCTTGATGAAATTCAATATTTTCCTATCTAATAAGTAGGTACTAGCAACTAGATATTTTATGTGAGATCTGTGTAGTGAATGGTATTTCTACATCCATAGACCCAATCCAGCGAATGAACATCGCCCTTATAGTCGCTCAGGTAGACGATCCTACCATTTAGCGTCATACGTCCTTCCCTTTGCTCTCAAACGTAATATTTAGTTTATATATATATATATCCGAGCGTTTAACCCATTTCTTTGAAGACTCTATATACATATAAGGCATTGTTAAGTAACACCGCGTGTCTATGTACACAATAACATGCTCTCTCCTTACGTTATCAAGCCAGTTATACTCCCTAAAAAATCATATAGAGCCCGTCTAGTGATTCCAATCCTTTAAGATGGGTTTATATAGAACTCCTCACTACGAGAAGTTTTCTTCATGCTCCAGAACCTTTCAATATAGCCACAGTAAGACCATAGGAAGTATCTTGTGTGAACCGACTTTTTGCACCCTGTCTCTTATATGAAAAGAGGACCCGTGAGTTATGTAGGTAGTATTCTAAAGACGAGACAACTAGCTGGAGCTAAGCATCCATGGATGACTATGCATAGTAGTATAACTACTTGTTGTGTCCTAGAAAGCTGTATTTTAGGTGTGTTTGGCGAAGAGCATGGCACTATATTTGACGATGTGAGAAAACCCATCGTTAAATGAGATCTTTCCCATATATGTTTACCTACTCTTCCTAATATCCGAGTGAGATGTTCCATATATTAATGGTATATTATACCATCATAATAGCCAGTCTATATTAACCCTCGATGTCTAATTGTTCACTTGAGATAATTAATGCGACTCTATACACCAGCAGCCTTTATAATTATGTCATATATGATTTTCATATTTCCACATATTGTATCTGAAACATATGGGTTGTAAACTCTTACCATCTGAGATGGTCCATGTATATGTAAGGAGGAGCATTGGCTGGTTTAAAGAAGAAAATGAGAATATGGGTGAGCATAGAATGGCTTATTTATGTGGCGATGTTGTAACGGAACGCCGCCCCTAACGCTACTAGTACAGCAGTTTCTTTTTTCCCCATGTGATTGCTCACTAATCAATATCTCCTGAGCTGAAATACACGTATCGCTTTATTTGATCAGTATGATATTCTATCCAAGCTATAGATATGATGGATTCTAATACATAGCTAAAGTCTTATTACTATAAAGTGAAAATAGTTAGATAAGAAAATCTTTTGTCACGTTCACATACCCTGATGTTACAAATTTACAGATCAGTACCCCTCATAATCGACGAGTACGCGTGGTATTTGTTTATGGGCCATTGGTTCATATAAAGTGGGATCTGTTGATGGTAAGGGTGTCTAGGTATGGTTGAATGCCATTTATCAACTGATGACCGGGCAATAACAGCCTCCGCTTATCGTTTCCTGTGTGATCATCCCTCGGGGAGGAATATTTTTGCAACTTATGAAAACATACTATCATCCCCTGCTACGTAATTATCTATGTCCATCCATATGCCGCTCGACCTCGTTGTCATCCAAGTGGCGTGATATACCAATACGGGCGTTCTAAACTGCATCCACCAACATCTCCAATGCAACAACGCTCATGGAGGTTGCAATTAGATCAGGCACCACAGTTGAAGCAACAGAGGTGGACGTTGACCCTGTCAAACCCCGTCATGATGACGGCTCTGTTCGGGCATGACTACAGACGTGGGTGGCCTTGATCCTCTCGACAATACCAAATCCCGTAGACTCGCGCTTACCGCTTCAAGAAGCCGAATAGCTGCTGTACCATGACCTCAAGGTCATGTCGCTGAAGTCGAGCTCGTGTACCTCGTGACTAGTGTACTAGGTTCTCATGTACATAGGGGTAAGCGGGATTCGTAGTTGGCGTTCTCTTGGAATGGCGTCACTCGAGACTGGGATATAATATTTATGACGTGTCGTATGCTGCACTTTCGAACGCCGCTGGCTGTGAAAAGAATCTTTCCATCGAGGTTTGATAGGGTACAGCGGGGCCGGTTTCCGGATGAAGTCGTAGGCTTATCGGCGTCCCGAGAAACACACCGTATATAGACCGGGGTGGATTCGCACGATGTCTAAGTTGCCCAATGAAAAAGTTGGTCGTCGTTGTATATTCATTTCTTTGTTCTGCTGCAGCCCTTGACCGGGGGAGGAGTGTTGAAATGCGAGGCTCAAGTCAAGATCTATCTCCCAGCAATGCACCGTGCTACCTGTCACGATGCATAAGTGAGTCACTCATTCTCGTCGGCTAAGTCGCTTGAAGACGAGCTCCTTCGAGAACCGTCTCTGGCACGAATCGGGAAGCCCGCCTTTCCTTCCGACCAATCATCATCGAAACGTGACCTAACTATTGTCAGTTGTCCCCCAAGCCTATTCCCCAGGTTATGCGTACCTAAAATTGACCAAAAAGTGCTCCAAGAATAGCGCAAGAAATATAATATTCAAATTATGACATAATTTGTTAGCGAATTGTCCAAATTGAATTGGTATCTCTAAGCCTCTTGGACCCCTAAAATGCGGCTGCATCCGACGGCAACAACCCCTGGTCTGAGCTCGCGCACTCGGTTGGGGTGGAGGGGGTTTGCGGAAACCCCGAAGCGCCGGCAAGGGCTACGATTTCGGATCCGTCTTTATCTCCTATACTCCTCTTACATGAGGAGCGGTGTCTTACATGCTTTTACAGCCGAGACCTACAGGCGGTGACGGCGGAAGGCCAGGGCCGCCACCCCCGGCCTTGTCTAAGATTTCGCGTAGCTGCATGGACTCGATCGAGACAGTCTACCCGGTGCAGTTACCCTAACATCTCCTGATATCTTTCCGTAGAGGACCTCCACGCCGCCTAAACACGACACAATGCCAACGGCTTAATGCATACTAGGTACGGCCTAGGAATGAGTGGCGTAATATTAAGAAGTAATGTCGGGATATGGGAGGTTAGGTATGTTGCCCGTGAAGGGTGATTACTCTTATTCTATGCACCTGCTGCCCAATGAGTTCCCCGGGCAAAATTCAGCGCTTTTGTTTTAAGGAGAGAAGGTAAGATTGGTGATGTCAGAGACCCTTTGTCAAGCCATGTGGCATTGGACGTGTCCTTTCCAAGTGACGTAACTGCCCTGAGGACCCTTCGGACGATCAATGCAAGTGGCGTCTTCCTACTGTGCAGGACTGGTCTTGTGATAGGTAGTCGCGTCGGTTTCTCACGGAGAGGTTTGACCCTCTTCGTCCCTTCTTTTTTGGCCTCTTAACCGTTGGCCCGTTAAGTTGCGGGATGGTAACACGAAATAATTGTCAGGCAGGTTGATATGTGACAGATGTGCATCTATCGCCTCACCTTATTCGCTGCCCCAGCCATGGGTCCTTGATCGGCAATTGATATCATATCAGAGAACGGACGGGACGAGTTCCGTTACCGAGGCGGGTCCCAGTGTCCTGGAGGCGAGGAAAGCTGGTTCTATGCGTGAAATTGAGATATATGCCTCAATTAAACATACAATACCTTAATGTGACAGACAAGTGGGAAAGATACTCGGAGTAGGTTGGTATGTAGGTATGTAGGTAGATGGATGGATGAATGGATGGGAGGGAAGAATGCGGTTGCGTATGTCGTTGCGACTGCTGCTGTCACCTTGTAAGACGTTTGCGTCAGTCATGTGTATAGCAGATGCAGGACCCCTTCGGGGTATTCATTCGCAGGGAGCGTGCCCCCCGCGTAGATCTTGGTTGCCTTCCTTGCGAGCTAGAATAGATCCCATGCCATATTGTACATGCCACATGGGCAAGATGTCCAATCACAGTTAGAGATATCGCAAACATATCCGAAAGCGTGCTGAGAGACGCCATGACGGCTAGGGTACATCTGCAGATCGAACCGCCTTCCCATGGCTTGGTATGAGTAGAACGGGTGAATCGGGAGCTGAAGACTGACGTCTTGTTGCATTCGCGTGAGCACAGTGAGACGGAGAGAACCCTCGAAGGACCCTCCTGTATCCATTTCCAAGCCTTGATTTCCCGAACGAAGGATGATAGATAGATTAGCTTTAGGACCCTTATCTTGATGTCAGGTAGTAGGCCGAATCCGTGTTGCACTCCGCGATGCATATGCCAGATGGATGTGGATGTGGAGGTGGAGAGGGAATGCTAACACTTCCACTTCCACTTCCACTTCCATCTCCCCCCCCAAAAAAAGCTTCAGCTTTTCTGGAAGAGGGCAAAGCGGCTGTGGGAGCGGAAAGTGACACAGGAGGCTGCAGATGAAGTTATCAGCTGACCCAGCGTGAGCCAAATCATGGCATTACACATTACACGACGAGTTACTGTCCGACTTCAACCTGTCAACCTGCGGGAAAGGAGGCGCATCGGCGTATCGGCGTATCGCAACGTCAGAGCTCTCAAGCGAAGCATGGAACAATGCGACTCCCACATCCGGTATACTATTAGGCTGCTAGGTAGGTACAGTACATACCTAGTAATCTCCACCTAGACACACCGAGATTTCAAACTTCTTGCAAGTTTCGTAGGCCGGTCATTCCTCTCTCACTCTCTCTATCTCTCTCTACAGTAAACATGGTAAAAAGTATGTGTCGCATACTGTGGGGGTTCGAAGCCCGGTCGTTAAAGCTGCAGCACTGCTGAATTCGGTCATCGGACGAGACGATTCTGGAATACTACAACTGTAAGTTTAATAATAACTTCCAAGTTGTTACCTATAGCCCTGTTACAGGCCTGCTAGGCATGTATAACACATGCAGCATAACAATGTGGCAGTGTGGAAGCATGGAGAAGAATCTGGCTTAAGTGGCAGAGTTGAAAAGAAGGTGGGAACATTGAAGAGATGCAAGCCGGCTGCAAGGATCTATCATAAGCGATCGGCCCAACCAACCCCACGGATAGCCCCGCACTGAACCCCAAGATCTTCAAACGTTCTTTCCTTGTCCTGCTTGTCCACCTATTTTAGGTACTTTTGATGGTTATGGTTGTTTAGTTGTAGGCAATCGAGGCAGCAGCGTAGTGGCTTTGGTGGATTTCAAAGTTGTTTTCGAGATCGGCCCACCGCCTCCTGCGCTTGCCGATTTTCCAAGGTGTGCCTGGCTTTCCGTTTCGTTGACGAAGAGATAGCGTACAAATTATACAGGTGGATAATAAGATACGCGCGCTATACCTTGCTAGCATCACTATAACCCCGCATGTTCATAGGTATAGAGATTGTACTTGGGTTGGGTAGTAACGAGATTAGGGTGTTCCCGGCAAGCAAACCAATAGTATGGTAGAAACATATACAGGTATAGGATGGATAATTCCTATCCCGTGTATCGAAAAGATTGGGTTTGCTACCAACTAGCTACACCATCTAGCAGCTATTTGTAAAAAGGCGCATAGATTTGTGGCATCTAGAGTACTCGAGCATGAGATTGCCTAGGTAGTAGTAGAAACATCGCCCACACCTACATCCACATCCACATCCACATCTACCCACTTGTAGGCAGGTATCCGATCCAGCCAGTGAGCATTTCTGATTTGACGTGCCTAGCATTCTCAGACAGATTTAGAGCTTGCTAGCTCGCCTAGTTGGTCTAGTAGGTACATGAAGGAAAAATGTGTGAAGAGTTAAGACGGGATGTGCTTCGTCATGTTGATTGACGTAAGGTTCCATTATTCATTATACATAACACATTCAGTGTTCATAGTACCTAGTATGCGTGTCTTATGTACCTAGGTATGTACCTACTAGGTAGCATACATCTGTACATTTCGCCCGCGCATGTACTGTTAGACTTTCTACATACTACCAAGGTACCTACCTAGGTACCTATCCTTCTATTGTGTGTTCCAAGGTTCCTCCAGGGCTCGGAAGGAACTCGTCAGAATTGGACAAACTCAACCTTCGAGAAACCTTATTCGTCCGTGCATTCGGGTGTTCCTGCCTGTCATACGGGCTGTAGATCGGGTACCTGGCAACTGGCAACCTACACGTTACCTACCAGCATCCATGGATCGTACGCAATACACACCAATACACACCAATACACGATTTGCTCCATACGCACCTCCAGCTACCTACTATTTCCAGCTTAGAACATTTAGAATTAGAGACTTCAGTGTTAGGAAGACCTTTCCGGGGAGGGTACAGGGTGACAATGTGATACACTAGCTTAAGTATACATATGTACCTTAGATCACAGGGTACATATATTTGCGCCTTATTAATGTACCTAATGGACCCTATTACGTGCTTCATCCCAGAAAATTCAGCGCTCAAGCGATATTCGTTTCCGTTTCGACGTTCCCCCTTTCGACTATTTAAGGTTGACAGTTTCCTCACCCGTTCCCCTCCGAGCCTTCCAGTCTGACGTAGTCTACTCAAGTTGACTTTTAGCGGTTTACTTAATCTTAAGGTAAGTTCGGCCTTGCCCTCCATTCCTTCCTCATCTTTGAGCCGCCCAGGTACCCATTCGTATATCCGCAGAAATAAAAAGACGCTAAAACAGCCCACCGCAGCTTCGTAAACTCTTTCACAAATTTCTCGACTTGCAAAGAAAATAAGAACTTGATATTTTCTATTTCTAGAGGCATCTCTTAATTTATTTGACTACACACACCTATATATACACAGTTCGTCATAATGGGTGTTACGAAGACCATCATTCAGGAGGGCACTGGTGCTCAGCCTGTTGCTCGTCAGACCGTCACTATCGAGTACACGGGCTGGCTCAAGGACACCTCTAAGCCTGACAGCAAGGGAAACAAGTGAGTTTTCATACATCCAGTTATCACTTAGACATTGAAGCAACTACTTGGCATTCAGGCTGAGTGTAGTTGGGGGTTTATGACAATGAACTAACCATTTTTTAAAAAATCAAGGTTTGACTCTTCTGTTGGCCGAGGTGACTTTGTCACGCAAATTGGTGTTGGCCAAGTCATCAAGGGTAATATTCCCTCGCTCTTCTAGAACCCGTTTTATGTTAGGACTGACAACTTAATCAATTTAGGTTGGGATGAGGGTGTCCTCACCATGAAGGTCGGTGAGAAGGCCACTCTTGACATCAGCAGGTATGATATCACCAACTACCACCACTAAATTTAGGCATTTAGACTAACACATAATTACAGCGACTTCGGATATGGAGCTAGGTAAGATTTATTAATCGTTCTGCATCGTACATTATTCTTAATACCCACCCGTCCGATTCCCCGGCTCCGTCCCTGGAACCCCAACGACTATACCCCTAAGAAACGCTCAGCTTACGAATTATTCAGGGGCTTTACTGGCCACATTCCTCCTAACTCTGACCTAATCTTGTAAGTGCCGTCTTTCGAAGAGGACATAGGAAACTGCCCCAATTTTAGGATTATGCGCTGATTTCTGGCTTGCAGCGACGTTCATCTCAAGAAGGTCCAGTAGATACCATTATGGTAGTTACCTCTTGACGGAATGGAGTTTTCGGTCCATATTATCTGGAATGGATACAGGACAGGAGGTTCTCTCGCTTCGGACATGTCTATTTTTTTCGGGCTGCATGCAGCATGGGTTAGGGCGGCTTCTGTGTGAGAGGGAAGATTAAGACAATAAGACTATCGTTGATCACTGAAATTTTCTATTCGCCTGTGCTCTTAGAGACCTGCGTGACACCTTGCCAGTTGTCTGGGACTTGCAGCTGGGCCAAGTGCTTTTTGCTATCTCTTAAATGCAAGCTGCATCGCACCGATGATCCTCTGCCCTTACAAACTCTTCCGCCGAAACTCGTACTAGCCCAAATCGAGGTTACCTGCCGAATCTCGGTTTCACGGCAGACGGCGGTTACGATAAAAATGCGAGTTTTGTGGCCGAATCTACTCGGTATGTCTTGTGCGATTAAGACACGATTGAACGACCCTCTTTTTATATCTGATCTCGGTACCGATAGTTAGCTGGGTTCATACCCAAGTTCCCGTGCCCTACCGGCCTACGTCCCAAGCATTTGATGTGTTTCACACATCGAATTCTAGCGTGTTTAAGATCTCGTATCGCAGGTGAATGACTTAGTACTGTATCTGGGTAAGTACCTAGTAGATACAGGTATTTGAAGATGTTGATTTAGTTGCCGTATACAAGCCGATACAAGTCAGGTTTCGCTTAGGCGTAGGTATTTCGCCGCGGTCGTCAGTTACACATAATCTAAGACAACTCTGTCTACAAATCTGCCTACGACAATGCGATCGCCCGACGTTGGCGTCCGCCATTGTAACACCATGGCCGCTTCCAGCCGCTTCCATCTCACATCGAACAGATCTAGGCAAGTTTAGGCTTTATTATTGTGACCATTGCGTAGGTAACGTGTAATGGAAGGCGAAGAATGGGGGCTGTTCTATGTATTCAAGCTGTTTTCTACCTACCATACTGCGAAAAGAAAAAAAGCAAGATTTTTCTCTCTCGTAATGATGTCGGGATCAAGTTATTGATGTTGATCTCAATCCTTCCCTACTAATCGCGGTCTATAATTGAGAGTTCCATGGATCGTGACAGGAAATAAACCCATGCAGATATACCTATGATAGGCTTTCACACAAGAGAGATGACGGGTTGATAGGAATTGCAGCATTGCGACTATCGATACCGTATAAGGCGAGGCAACTTAGCGACAACCGCCAAAGATTATCACACTGGGGTTGAAGGAACGCAGTCATTGCCGTGTTGAGAACTACTCGTACAGCGATTCGAACTTGACAAACGGGCATCTATTACGTAGGTACCTGCATACAAATTCAATCTCCAAGTACCTATCCAGAACCCCTCGAAATGGCACCCCTGATTCCCCCCTTTCCGTATCTTATCGACAGGTTCAACTCTTACAGAAACGCGACGATCTTCTCGGGCGGATGGAGTGCCAACATGAAGACGACATTAGACTAAAGAACATTTATTTATAACATGTCTATACCTATTAGTTAACCCCATCCAAATATCTATCCATCTATAAACCCTATTATCTCTTTATGCCACAGGAATACATCTCACGCCTTATCGTTCAGAAACCTCTCCAGATCTTCAAACTCCCCGCTGTGCTTCATCATGTCGTAAAACTGCCCTTTCGTCTCGTAAAGCTCTTTCGGACTCCCGACTCTAGATATTAGGTTAGCTGATAATGAATATATAGTGGATTTAGGTATATGGGAATACGCACTCGAGGACGGAGCCTGCGCTCATAACTACCACACGATCGTAATCGATGATGGTCTTCAGTCTGTGAGCAATGGTGACCAGAGTCCTGTCTCTTCCGTACTCATTTAGCTCCTTCCTTAAAACCTCCTGGATTCCCTGGTCGGTCTCGTAGTCCATCTGTGGTATCGATATTAGTAATTAAAATAGCCGAGAGGGAGTAACAAGTGATATAAACATACGCTTGCAGTCGCCTCATCTAACAACATCAACTTGCTCCCGCGCACCAAAGCCCTGCAGAGCGAAAGCACCTGTCGCTGTCCGTGGGAGAAATTCTCGCCCTTCGGCTTCACGGGGGTCGAAAGAGTGATACCAACGTCACTGGGTGATTCATCGGAGTAAGTGTCGTTATCTCCAATAAGCAGTCCGTCTCCGTTTTGCGCGCGCTCGGCGTTCTGGTGGTATTGGAACGATGCGATTCCGCTACAGTATTGCAGCGCTTTCTCGAGCGTTTCCGTGGGGATTTCGCCTGTCGGATCTAGGTTTGATCTAACATCTCCGTTGAACAGTACCGCTTCTTGTGGTATAATCGTGAGTGCTTCTCGAAGCTTCCTGCGTGGCAGCATTGTGATATCTACACCATCGAAGAGGATTTGTCCGGAGACGACATTGGTGAAACGCAGTAAAGATAAAACCAACTATGAGATTCGCAGGTTAGTATACCATCGTCTTTGGTTTCGGACATTTTACTTACTGTACTCTTTCCAGAACCAGTCCGTCCTACGACTGCGACTCTCTCGCCGGCTGAAAATTTGAGGTTGATGTCCTTTAAGATTTCCGGTCCATCCAGGTCGTACTTAATAGTCACATTGCGGAACTCGACTTCGCCAGTTGTTGGCCAATTATGAGGCACCGCGGATTCGGGGTTATCGGAATATTCGGTAATTTTCTTGACCTCCTCTGGCTTCTCCTCGGGCTCAACAGAGGCATATTCCCGCACTCGGTGGAACTTGAAATATGTTAGCATAGTGATTCCAAGAAAGCTCATTTCGTCCAACTTACGCTCTGCATCTCGATTTCAAGTTCGTTACTTGCTCTTACAAGCATAATGATAAGTTGACTTAGAGTCTAATTGACATATTAGCAAGTTAAGTCTGATACCCTTTGGGAATAATAATTGGCTTACCGTCGCATTCGACAACGAAAATCCAACAACACCTGCAGCGATAAGACCTGCTTTCGACACCGCAATGGCACCGGCGGCGACAGTGACTAGCGTAGTCATCATGTCGACCTTGAGCGCAACCCACCTGTTGCAATTGAACTGAGCTTCGGAAGATCTCTCGAATATTCGCAGCTTATCTGCCAGTTGCTCGCCGAAAGTCTGAGCCATGTTTGCGCGAGCGCGAATTATAGGGAGACCAGCCAGAGTATCGGCGAAGTGCGCGAACAGAGGCGATTGCGACGACGACACGAGCCGTTTGACCGCTACAGCTGTCCTTGTGTACAATTCTCCCGCCACAATCCCAACGGCGCAACAGGCGGCGGCCGGCAACATGAAGACTGGAAGTACGGAGCCGACAGCTACAATTTGAAGGCTAAGGCGTGTGAGCGTTTCTACACCCATTCGAAGCACTATAATATCCTATATTAGCTTCTGAAGAGGGAGTAATTGCATCAATAATTGCGGAGATTTACTTACTACCAGCCACTTGGTTATCAATAGAATCCATGTCCCTAGAAAATCGATTGACCACTCTGCCAATAGGCGTCGCCTTATACCAAGAAAGGGGGACGCTCAGCACTGCCTTGATAAAAGTAGTGTGCAGCGTCCTTGCGGCGTACCAACCGCCGTTCTCGTATGCGATATATGTCAAGCCACTGAAAAGGACGTCTGCGATACTCCATGCAGCGTAAATACCGAGGTAGAATCCAATATTATACGCATCATCCTTCCCATAAGCGTCTACCCAGACGGCAATCCACAATCCTGTCCCGACAAAGGAGGTGGTGGAAAGGATACTCATCGAAAGAGCTAGCATGGCGTAGAACGGATTACCGAATAGTCGCATGTATTGGAAAACTTGAAAGATATCTCGTTAGTTTATTTTGGGGCCAATGAATAGATCGACTGGTTAGGAGATACTCACATTGTAACCGGGCAGTTGGACCAGTCTTCAGAGCTTCCTGTGTAACCTCATCTCGGCGTTTATCTTCGGCACTTTTGAAGTCACCATTAGAGCTTACGTTAGAACTTCCATTGAGCGTCGTGTCATTGCTTTCGGCGGTATGAGTCGCAGCCGCTTCCACGGTCTCGTCGAGGTTGCCTTCGTCGACAAGGGTCTTGTTGAGCGTTACGGATTTTCGGACCACGCCAAGGTTCTGCTGGATATCCTTTACTGAGCCGTTCTCTAATGTTACTGTTAGGTCTGCTTGGGGCGCAATCCATGGTAATTGTGTTACGAGTACAACGGTTCTTCCCTTAACTATAGGTTTACAGTTAGTACTTGCTAGTTGATCCCTTCAAAAGATTCTTTTAGGCTATAAGGTTTCCAATGTGTTTTCCTCGGCTTCAGGAGTTGTAGGGAACGCAATGCAATACGAAGAATACTTACGTAGGTCGCCGCAGAAAGCCTCCTCCCATAAAAATGCCGACGTTTTGGAATCAAGAGCGGAAAAGACATCGTCAAGCAAAATCACGGACGCTTTCGAGTACAGAGTTCGCGCGAGGGCAACCCGAGATTTCTGGCCGCCGGATAACGATGCACCGTTCTCTCCGACCTCAGTACCATCTCTTTCCGGAAATTCGTCGAAGTCTATCGGCAACCCGCAGGCGTTGATTACTCGGTCATATCGTGCTTGCTCGAAAGGACTGTTGAAGAGGATATTGTCGCGAATCGTCTCATTTTGCAACCAGGGGCTCTGGGACGCATAAGCAATGTCTTCGGGACATGTGATTGTGCCATTCTCTAAGAGAGTCTCGCCCAGAATCGACATGAGTAGTGTTGTCTTGCCACTCCCACTCTGACCTGTTATCACATTTAACCCACCCTCAACGAAATCGATAGAAATATTTTCTAGCCCAAATGAAGCTTTCTTGTGACGCCTGAACGTCGCTTTGCTGATTTGAAGCGGGCCAACAGGATGAGACTGTAACGGCGTAGTACTGTTTAGGTAGCGGTCTAAACGTTTGATAGAGACACCTGCGGCGGTGAAACCTCGTGACATGTTCGACGCCATCGAAAGGTTTCGGCGGAGAGTCCTAATTAATGTAATGGCTGTGAAGGCGACCTCTGCTGTTAGCGGTTCTTTGCGCACAAGTACCTGTAAGGTAAAGATAAGTACTAGTGATAGATTCGGAATCGCCTCGGTGAGTTGATTCAGGGTGATATAACTAGCAAGTTTCGGTTAGTACTTCGCCAAAAGATATGTCAGGAGTGAAGCAACTCACGTCATGTTTAAGGCCCATATCTTCTTCTGTTCACCAAGCCTGATTTCGTTGACTCGCTTGATGATAGCCTCCTCCCAAGAAAAGTATTTGATCGCTCGGATCGAAGCTAGATACTCCGAGATGACTGAAATTCTCGAATCCTGTATTCGTTTCATGTCACGTTGGATACCAGCCATACGCCGGGCGATTAGAACCGGAAAGGGCGAAAGTACTAGCATTGTAACAATACCAACGAGAGCCGTCCAGTCTAATAACTTGTACAATCCAATGAGAGCCACGATGGATCCGGACGTCACCCCGAAGGCAACGAGAACGACGTCTCGGCCCCTCGCAATAGTATCCACATCGGCACCCATGAGATTTGCTAGGCGACCTGTCGAGGTAGTGGTTTGTTTACTCTTTTCTTTTTCCTTGTCAGTAGCAGCGATCTCGGCAAAGATCTCGTCGTCTAATTCCATAGATCCCAATGCTTTATAGTATAACTCCTGGGTCAACGCAGCTCTAACACGCACAAGCAAACGAGTTGATTTGAATACGTATTGCTGAAAGCACACAGAACGCGACAGTGGTCCTATGAAAAGGAGCGCTAGCCAGACCCATGGCCGGAACTGAGATCCTTCTGGGTCAGAAAGGTAGCGAAGCAACTCGTACATAGCGTAGGGAGCGATCATTTCAAAGATGAAAGATAACGCAATCCAACAGCCCATGGTGATGACTTCTCGATGTAGGAAGTATACTAAGGTCCAAAATGTGGACTGGCCTTTTCGCCGCGCCTCCTGAATTCTAGAAAGCAGCACGAATGGCTCATCATACCAAGGAAGATTAGGAAGTTCTTCTAAGGTCATCTGTCGACGCAATCCCTGAAGCATGAGAGGCGTAAGCCATTCGTACGTCACGTAATATTCCAACCAGCTGCATGTTTCTTCGGGGGACGGCTCTCGGGTTGGTATTTTCTCAGAAATATCAAGATCTAGTGATGGTGGTATCCATTCCCTTCGCGTGGCGAAAGCTACAAATACAGCGGCAGCCAGTGTTGACATGCTACATATCATCATTGCGCTCATACTCCCGTCATGATCCGTATCAATGTAGGGGAGAAGCTCTCCTAAAGTAAGGATGAGTAGGGAACCAGCGAGGATGAAATTGGTGTGATGTAAGGCAATGTGCCTCCACTCGAGATCGTAAGCCAGGCGCAAAACACCAATGACGAAAGCATAGGCTAAAGCGGTCGCATCGGTCCACCTGCCTTCGCCTTTAACAGCGGCAACAATCATAAAAGCCAACGAACTAGCTCGCAGGAGCTGGCTAGATAGTTCGAATATCCATGATACCGCATGCACATTGGATTCGGGCCCAGAGACCTTGGAATAGGGTCGGTGAAGAAGATATCTGACGATAACCAAAAAGGACGCAATAATAATAGTAAGCTGTAAGTACCCGGCTCGGGTAAAATCCGAGAGGTCATGAATCCATTGAAGACTCGAAATACTATTTGAATTCATTAGAACATCTGCCTGCTCTCGAATGATCGGGGATAAGGGATGAGCATCTAGTTTACCTAGTCTTTCCGTACGTGCTGTTTAGAGTATAGAGCGATTGCGATCGAAGGGGAACAGAGTCCCAACCGTAGTCCCTAAAACCGAATTGATGCATGACTTCTCATGGCAAAGGCTAAAAGAAAGAAGGTATCGTGAGCTGTAACGGATTTCCTAATAAATCAACATGAAAATCTCGATGAGAAAGCTGTTAATACTCGGATAATTGCGTGCCCGGAGGCTAACCACCATCAGGATAAGCTGGAGCCTGGGGGTACCTAGTAACAGGATACCCTTGCCAAGAGGGTAAAAGTAACCTTAATAATTGCCTGAAGCTATTCTGACGTTTATTGCACCGTATACCATAGAACCATAGAATTGGCTACATAAAATTGTAACTTGGATAGTCTATATTAATTGTAAGGATGTAAGATTTCCATTTGTCATTGGAAGAATTAGGTGAATATTTAGGTAGTAGGTAAGTAGCGCCTAGCTTCCAAGGTTCAGGGGTCCTATGTACCGGAATTATGTCAGTCTAGAAGTCTGGAAGGTCTAGAAGTGGTAGGTAAGGAAGAGCGAATGCTCCCCAATGCGCTTCGCTTCTTCGGTCGACTCTGATTGACCTGGTTGACCTGATTGACCGGATTGACTCACCAATTCATTTATCTTATCTATACTTCACAAAGTCCTAGATATTCGACGATGAACCATTGGAACATTGCGACACACCTATAGATGAGTGGATGTCTTCCTCATTCGGTTGCACTGCAGGCTTCCGCATCCTCTTTCACCTGTCTGCTTGTGTTCGGCCAGTCTGGAAGCGTCGGATTTAGGGCGGATACGAGATTAGCGGACCGAGGACAACAAAATTCGACATATCTTATTCGTCCGGTGTCCCTCTTCATCTACACATATCCAACCGAGTCTAGCGACTGCGCCTCAACGGACATATAGCAACCAGCCCGGTGTGCTTAGTCTCTCACCGTCACTTTGAAAACTTTGTGTGTCCGCCCGAGTGCGATCATCGCAGCGAGTTTTCGGCGAATCAACATCCAGTATTATGGGATCATACCTTGTCATCGATCAAGCAATAGGCTTCGAAGTCGGACGTAGCGTAGTATTTTTTTTGTTTTTGAATTAATGAGGGTCCGATAGTATCCGCAGCTCAACGCATTAGTTTCCGGATCGGACCCCGGAGCGGCGGTCTTAAAGCTGACAAAATCCATGGTCAACTAGGGACTATGCGAAGCCGGAAGTACCGACTATGCAGCTTCTATCCAACCACCTAGACAGCAAGATATAACATGCTGTATCCTGTATCCTGGGTTGCCGGTAGTTGACTTTGATTTCATCGGGCGGGTATATTCTCCAATGTTCTTTTGAGCATTGGATGTCTAATACGATCGCATATTAGCTCAGTTTATGGTACGAATATAAACTGGCCAGCGAGTTCGTGAGTTTGTGACTGTAAACCTCACTCCTCATTGCGGTATACAATGGAATTGCCGAGGCTCGTAGGGAAAAGGCAAGAGGCATGGACGAGAGTGAGACATTGAGTACATGGAAGCCGTGATAATAAGTGGTAAGTTTGATGTGAATGGATACCTGAACTGAAGGTGGATCGATTCATGTGCCTCATCATAGATCACAGATTCCCTTGCCAACCTTAAGAGGTTACTATTGATTAAATTATTGGAGAATTTCAACAGCTTGTTGAAGGTAAACCAAGTGATATGGAAGAGGGGGCTATAAAGGCAATAAAGAAGAAGGTAAAAACGGTAAAAACAAGGAAAGAAGATCTGATCAAGCATGAGGGGATCGGAATAAGATATCATATTTTCGGAATACACTAAGACCGATCAGAGTATCAACTGTGCCTCTTGGCGCAGAGCTTGTGGTCTGTCTATGCATGATGTTGTTGAGTCTTGGCGAGATGCCGTCAAACCAGAATGGTAGTTTCGATTATAATTACAACTGCCGACCTCGAAACAGTAGTACTCTCTGCAGCCAACAATTATAATGACACTTCAATGTCAAAGGAGAGGAGTCTTAGAAAAATAACTGGTGACCATATCCATATATTTCGGAGATTGCTGGTATCAATAGGCAGAGATGGAAGATCAAAAAGTGACAGGTTATAAATCTTCATGACTCGAGAGTTTGCCTAGATGCTTGTCTAACTAGCCACAAGCACTAGTACAGACAAAGGTGGCTAGTGTGTATTAAAGTGGGACACTGTATAGTTAATGTGGCTGCGATATCAAGGTTCTAATTGTTCAATGTTTCGTACCTTCTACGAAAAATGATGACTTCAAAATATTTAAGATGACAGGTTAAAACGACGTGAGTCACGCGAAACGCGACACGAAAGACACATAATCAACGAGCATACGACCGAAATACTATCTACCTTATTCGGCGAAATGAAATGCGAACGATATCTTAATATATCGCTCGTTTCTGCCTGTTGGGACTCGCGTTAACTTTCTCGACTCCTGCCTGCATTACCCTAACCAAGCCATCGAAGTCATCGCAGTCGTCAGAGTCATCCAATTTGTCTCCAACCATTCATCGGCAGGATTGAAAAATCGACACCATGGACGACGATCTCACCGAGCTCGAGCTCCTATCGCTTGTGTCGAAGGTCACACATGAACTCCAGAATCATTTAGGCATATCCGAAAAAACCGTAGCCGAATTCATCATCGATAAGCGATTAGGATGTGGTAATATCTCCGAGTTCAAGAGCGAGCTGGCCAGTCTAGGCTTTGCAAACTGGCCAGAAAGTTTATATGAGAGTATCGATCGTCTAGTTCGAACTATGCACCCCAAATTCAAGGGTCAAATAGAAGCAGAAACAGAAACAGTAGAAGAACACCTGCAAAGCCGGACATTCGAGGAGAAAGAAACACTTTTCAAAGGATTATGTATCCCAAACAAGCCAACCAATATTACGGATGGAGATGATATCGATGATACATTGGCCGCTTTAGAAGGCCTAGAAGGCAAAGCTAAGAGTGCGCGTTCCGAACGGGAAAGACCGACTAAGAAACGACTATATAGTCCTGAGAGGGAAGATGGTACGGATCTCAAACGAAAAAGAAAAGAGCGATATCGATCTAGATCCCGCGACCATCGAGACCGGGCTTACGATGACGATCGTGACTACAGGAATGGTCATAAAGAACATAGGAGTCGAAGGGAGGATCGCGATGGGCACAGGTCACATCGCAGCAGCTACAGGGATAGAGACAGAGACAGGGGGCGGAAGTACGATGACGAGGATGGCGATGACGATACCCTTCGACATGCACCAGAACCTGAGGTCGATGACTCACCGGTATTATACAAGGTTTACGATGGCCAGGTCACCGGTATAAAAGATTTCGGCGCGTTCGTTAATTTACACGGTGTCAAGGGCAAAGTAGACGGAATGGTTCATATTTCAAATTTAATCCAAGGTCAAAGGGTCAACCATCCTTCAGACCTTATCTCAAGAGGCCAGAACGTGAAGGTCAAAGTCATCAAGATCGAGCCGAACCGGATAGCCTTATCTATGAAAGACGTCGATCAAGAGACCGGTATGGACCTTGCACCACAAGCTCGAATACAGTCGGGTGCGAACATGGAGAGTCTTGGAAGTCGAAATGGTGTGGTTCCTCGCAACGATGACAACCTAGCTTCTCTTTCAAACTACACTGGGCCTCCGAGGTCACGAAAGAAAAGGATGACATCTCCAGAACGATGGGAAATCCGACAGCTCATTGCTTCCGGTGTTGCTAAAGCCTCGGATTACCCCGATTTAGAAGAAGACTATAATGCTACCCTGAGAGGAGAGGGCGAGATGGAACTAGAAGAGGAAGTTGACATAGAAGTTAGAGAAGAAGAACCCCCATTCCTCACAGGTCAGACAAAACAATCACTCGAACTGTCACCTATCAGGGTAGTAAAAGCGCCTGACGGATCGCTTAATCGTGCAGCAATGTCCGGGACGACATTGGCAAAAGAACGAAAAGAATTACGGCAACAGGAGGCTGAAGCTGCTGCAAAGGAGGAATCAAAGGTGGATCTTGCATCGCAATGGCACGACCCGATGGCAAATCCGGAAAGTCGAAAATTTGCCAGTGATTTAAGAGCTGCCAAAACCACTGCCGTAAAGCCTGAAGCGGTACCAGAATGGAAACAAGCGGTTGCGCCTAAAGACCAATCATTTGGTAAACGAACCACAATGTCAATCAAGCAGCAGAGAGAAAGTCTTCCAGTTTTTGCCTTCAGAAGTCAGCTCATCACAGCTGTCCGAGAGAATCAAATTCTGATTGTAGTTGGCGAAACCGGATCTGGCAAGACGACTCAACTGACTCAGTATCTCGCTGAAGCGGGCTTCACTAACAATGGTATGATTGGCTGCACACAGCCGCGACGAGTGGCAGCTATGTCTGTTGCAAAGCGTGTAGCAGAGGAGGTTGGCTGCCAGTTAGGTCAAGAAGTCGGATACACCATCCGGTTCGAAGACTGCACAAGCCCGGCAACTAAAATTAAATATATGACTGACGGTATGCTGGAACGCGAGATCTTGATGGACCCTAGTTTAAAAAGATATTCCGTTATCATGTTGGACGAGGCTCACGAGCGAACTATTGCGACCGATGTTCTTTTCGCCCTACTCAAGAAAACGGTGAAGCGGCGAAGCGACCTAAAGATCATCGTTACATCTGCTACCCTGGACGCCGATAAATTCTCGGCATATTTCAACGAGTGTCCTATCTTTACGATTCCTGGACGAACCTTCCCCGTTGAGATATTATACAGCAGAGAACCTGAGTCCGACTATCTTGATGCGGCTCTAGTTACAGTCATGACAATCCACCTTCAAGAACCTGCCGGTGACATCTTGGTTTTCCTTACCGGATCGGAAGAGATCGATACCGCGGCTGAGATATTATACGAACGAATGAAGGCTTTAGGTCCAGGTGTTCCTGAACTGATTATTTTACCAGTATACTCTGCGCTTCCTAGCGAGATGCAGAGCAGAATTTTCGACCCCGCGCCTCCTGGGAGCAGAAAGGTCGTGATAGCCACGAACATCGCCGAAACCTCGATCACAATCGATCATATCTACTACGTCGTAGACCCCGGCTTTGTAAAGCAGAATGCTTACGATCCAAAGCTTGGAATGGACTCGCTAGTCGTTACACCTGTTTCTCAAGCACAGGCTAATCAACGAGCTGGCCGTGCTGGCCGAACTGGTCCTGGCAAGTGCTTCAGATTGTACACCGAGGCTGCATTCCAGTCTGAAATGCTTCCGACTACTATCCCCGAGATCCAACGTCAGAACTTGGCTTCTACAATTCTCATGTTGAAGGCTATGGGTATAGATGATCTCCTCCACTTCGATTTCATGGACCCGCCACCTACCAATACCATGTTGACGGCCCTAGAAGAACTATACGCTTTATCGGCGCTGGATGATGAAGGTCTACTAACTCGTCTTGGCCGCAAAATGGCCGATTTCCCCATGGACCCTGCTTTAGCCAAAGTTCTAATCGGCGCGGTTGACATTGGGTGCTCTGACGAAATGCTCAGCATCGTCGCCATGTTGAGTCTTCAGACCATCTTCTATCGACCGAAGGAAAAACAGACACAGGCTGATCAGAAGAAAGCTAAGTTTCATGACCCACATGGAGATCACCTTACCCTCCTCAATGTCTATAACGGTTGGAAGAACAATGGATATTCGGCGCCATGGTGCTTTGAGAATTTCATTCAGGCACGTTCAATGAAGCGCGCGAAAGATGTGCGTGACCAATTAGTGAAGATCATGCAGCGCTATCGCCACCCCATCGCTTCTTGCGGCCGGGACACTCAAAAGGTTAGACAAGCGCTATGCTCAGGTTTCTTCCGCAACTCAGCGAGAAAAGACCCGCAAGAAGGATACAAGACGCTAGTCGAGGGAACACCAGTCTATCTACACCCGAGCTCAGCCCTGTTTGGAAAGCAGGCCGAATGGGTGATCTACCACACACTGGTGCTCACTACGAAGGAATATATGCACTGCACGACTAGCATCGAACCAAAGTGGCTTGTTTCGGCTGCTCCAACCTTCTTCAAGGTCGCGCCTACTGACAAGCTCAGCAAGCGCAAGAAGGCTGAGAGGATACAGCCTCTGTACAACAAGTATGCGGCGGAAGACGATTGGAGACTCAGTGCCCAGCGAAAGGTTGGACGGTCTGGTGGCGGAGGTGGTACGTGGGGATAAGGGGGAGAGGCTCCATCGGCAAGCGCTATTACTAAATGGCCTAGGTCGAGTTGTAATTCAGCGATTTCTTCAGGTTACTCTATTCAGGGGTGCACCTTTAGAGTATTGGTATGTAACATAAGTCCTGGGCCGCTTGCAATATAATTAAAATCTACGATACATTGTTGTCTCATGTTATCAAGTGCTGAGTAGCTAGTCACTTACTAATAGACGGCGGTTTTCACTGCGCGGCCGCCATATAACCTCTATTGAAACTCATGACGTAGCAAAGTCTAATAACCATATATGATTTTAGTAATTTTTTTTTTGCTCTTTAGGGCGAATACGAGAGAATATCAATCCCCGAAACAATCAACACCATGAAGTAGACTAGATTTCGCGTTTTAAGACCACTCCACTTCTCGATTCTCAGATTCAATTAGTCACAGATTTTCGTCTTAAATTTCTCGTTAGAATAGAAGGCTCGAGCCACGGGCCGAAATCAATAACTGCCCATTAAAAGAGCAGACTACGTGGGTTGCTCGGGCGTCGTCATCGTCAGTCCAATCCACGACACCGGATATGAGGCTTGAAACGACTCCTGCTTCAGTCCAAGATGCACCGCCTCAGAGTCGCAAGCCGTGACCGGAGCACTCTAAAACCTCTTGAAGGTCCGAGTTAGCCGACCGGGCGGCCTCAGGATTCTGAGTAGGCCGATGGTTACGGACCCGAGGCGCCTTCAAGCGACAAATCGGAGAAAATGTAACATCATCACGATCGTTAACGGATAGGATTATCAATAATTGCCTATGGGCTCTGATAGGAACATGAGGTAGTATCATTGTTCAATATCATAATTCTCACCGCTATTATTTCCGCAGGAAGTTCTGCTGGTCTCCGTGATATCGTATTCGATATCACACTCTTGTCGCCAATAACGACTCCTTTTTTAGCGAGAAGAATCCGTGAAAGGACCGATATATGAACTGATATCCCAATCAAGAGGGATATACCTTGAAAACGTAGCAATGAATCGCAACTGGAAGTTTTGAGGGCATCCAAATATGTTCTGTTTGTTCAAATTTGGCTTACTATGAAAATTCACTCTCCTCCCTTCGCTAGACCTCACCCTATCTCTCACCTCTCACCTCCGACTCAACATGCAGATATTGCAGAACAAGTCCAATACATCCACATATGATCGCCCGTTGTGTGACATAACCTAAGCAGCGCAGCGACCCCTACATCCAAACCCACAGCAATTAGGACACCGGGCCGTCGATGTCTCGGCACCAGGACGTGGGAGGCCAAGGATCTCGCGCGAGCGCAAGTCTCAGAAAGCCTCGAGGAGTTCGTAAGGTAGTATAACGACCGGTGCAGCGGCGCCAAAGCAAGCTAACTGCAGACATCCGACACATGCCTCAGCACCTCGACCTCATATCGAACCATTTTCTCTTTATTTTATCTTTCTTTTTCCCTCGCGTCGGCACCTCGACGCCCGTCAATATATTTAATATAGTGAGCACAGATATTAGGACCCGTTCTCGCACGAAACCTGGGAGGCTCGCAAATAACCAAGCAATAAAGCAATAAATCAAGCAAGCAAGTAGCAACGCATTACACTACCTCTCTCCCCTTACGTACCTTAGATGGGTAGGAAGTATACCCAGGTTGGGACGAGATTAAATACATCTCCCCTAGGCCCCCTTGTCCTCAATATACGCAGAGGTGACGCAGGGCTTCCCAAGTGGGATTTCCGGCAGCGCAAGGTGACGTGCGGGTAATATGGCGAGAGACAAAGAGGCGTGCCAGCGTCCCCACGTTCCATCCGCAGCCGCGTCGCCAACCCCAATCCAGCAACGCGGGCCCCGGCGTTTCGAGTAGAACGTCGCGGACTGCCGAGATATGGATGCATCTAAGGTGCGCCGAAGCTGGGATTCACCTTCGTAACGTGCCCTCTCCGCGGATCGCATTTAGAATACGCGCATGCTTTGAATGTATGTATGTATGTAGGTAGGTGAGTTAATGAAAACACCCCTACGTATCCCTCACGCGCGCGCAGATAGATACCATACATACCTACCTACCTACCTACCTATAGACACACATACACATGTACGCAAAGTGACCATGCAGCATGCAGGCACGGGACTTCGAATATATTGAAAGAATCGCGGTGAGCCTGCGACTGCGCCTGCGCGAAATAGAACCCCAACCTGCAAATCCAATCCCCAATCTCCAATCACGAACAAATGCATCTCTTATTTGCTCCAAAGGGACCAACCAACCAACCAACACATGGTCGATGTCCATAGGTAATATTGGGGATTTTAACCACAGCGCAGACCTTTTGCGCGATACCACCTCCTTACCCCATTTCTACCGAAATGCAGGTATAAATCACTGTTGATCCCGGATCCTCTCCAATAGTGGGGGTTGCGCTGCTAGCCTGCCGCTGTTAGGGTGGACCGACCTGTCAGGAAAGGTCGCTGGCTATAATGACGTCGATCATTTTACTTCAACCGGGCGACGCCAATTCGAAGAATGATGACGATCGCACTTGCATTGAGGGTCCACGGGATGTGCTGCGATCGGCCGGAATAGGCAAGCCCAGGCAAGCTTAATCCATCCACAGGCGCATTCTCATGTAATAATAAGGGTAACACAGTAACAGCCCTATGTCCAAGGAGGAAATGAGTATCACGAGAGCTGCACGAGTCGTCGCAAATATCACAAAACTATTCAACTTCGGGAATTGGAGATGTAGGAGAATAGAAGAATATCTTTACTTTATTTATTGGTTAGGTATTATAAAAATGCACCTATAAATCTAAACTGCGGTGCCGCAGGTGACTAAAATCATAATGAGTGGTATCCTAGTGGTATTCCTTAACATCCCGTGCTAATTACCCCAAACGCCAGTGCGCCAATAGTACCTATCCAAGTCGCAAAAAGGGGCGCGATCATGCTACAGCCGCCGCCGCCACCAGAACATCCAGGGCGGAACTTTGCGTGCCCGCCGTGGCGTTAGAGAAGGGTCCTTCCCAGCTAGCTCCCAGCTGGTTCTGCGCATTACGGTTCTTAGCCCATATCGTATCAGCGTTCGTAAGCAGGAAGTTCTTAATCGCATCCATGGGCGCCGCCTTTTGTAGGTAGTGCAAGTTCCGCATAAAGATACCCTTAAATTGCGATCCATCGCTTCCGCAGTTCGGCTCGCAACCGTCGGAAAGAATGCCATCTTTGCTGAGATGCGAGATAGCAGCCGCGGCGATGGTCTGCGCCTGGGTGAGTAGTGACTGATCGCCCGTAGCTTGGTGAAGCTCGACTAGACCACCTAGAATGACGCCCTGGTTGTAGGTCCAGGTCTGCATGCCGTTGTTTTTGCATGCGTCCGTGAGTCCATCATTAATAAGGTTATCTTTGTTGATCAGCCCGCTATTCTTAAACCAGTTCCACTGTGCCAAGGCGGTGTTCAGGAAATAATCTTTCCTAGCAGGTATCCGGTTCGCAAGAGAGGCGGCGACACTAAGGTAGAGCTCGTTCGCAATGGCGTTCGTGTACGTTCCAACCTTACTCCAGTAGATACCACCGCAGGTCGAATTACCCTTCTTCATATCCTCAAAGATTTCAACCGCAGCTTGAATATATTGCTGGTCTCCCAGCCCTTGAACGCCGAGGTCATGGCTGTGGATCATAGCTAGCGCCCACCATCCTTCATCGTCGTAGTAGTCGTTGAGAAAGTTATCGAACCCTCTCTTCTCGATTTCAGATCGTTTCGTTACCCTAGTGTATGTGGAGATAGGAAGACCTGCCACCGATAGGACCTTCGACGCTTGTACTTGCGTCTTCTGTGCTTGCTCATACTACGGCATAATGTTAGTGATTCTCCTTTATGCGAATAGTCCTGGCATGATCGATTTGCAAGGCCCGCAAAGCCTGTTTTAGGCGCAAATCGTTGCCAAGCAGATCATCAAAGGTGGTTTATTATGCCTTCGAATAAGGGCAAGGGTTTTGTTTCTGATATACTTACAGTATTTTGGATGATATCTGGGATATTTAGGCTATCAGAAGCACTTGGGTTCAAGACAGCAAAGTCGGCCAGCACAGTTAGACAATTGGCGCTATTCCACCAACCAGTGGTATCCCATAGACCTGTGTTGCGGTTGTACCAAGTCTGGAGAGTCTTCAGGCCATCGACGGTATGAGAGGCGTATGTTGCCGAGTCGGCGCGGTTGGTGATATGACTAGACATTAAGAAAATGGCTCTGGAGGCCAGAGACCCAATTACGGTAGAGGAAACCATGGCGAATGACCGAAGTGATAGACTTATTAGAAGGTAGGTAGAGAGAGAGATAGGAAATGTTTCATAGGATGGACACAGAAGTTTTCCAGAAACTTACTGCTGAAGGAAAGGAAACGAGAGAAGTATAAATAAAATAAATAACTACTAGTTACCACTAGGTAGAAGTAAAAAAAGAGAGAAGAAACTAAATCGCCACTTGATGAGTGCAGTGAATGGAATGTGACGGTCCACTGGATCTCATCCAAAGTAGATTAAGGGAGGTAGACGAGGATGCGCACCTTGTCATCAAACAGGCTGCATCCATCAGGCTCATCTGCTGCGGACGGGACTCACATGAGCTCATGGAGCCCCGGGCACGGTTCGGTTCGGTTCAAACATGTACCTCTAGTATAATACAAATTTCCAGACATGGGTTGTTTTGTGACCCGTAGATCACGAAGAGTCGACGGTACGTGACTGTGACTCCCAAGGTGTACAGCAAGTACTCTCTTGGCTTGGGAAGTTGGAACTCTTGGGGCTGCTTGGTACTCTTGGTTGCAGGTTGCAGGTTGCAGGTATGTAGGGCTGGTAGGACCGACGACAAGTTCTGTGCGAGCCGAAGCCAGCGGCGTGTTCCTGGGTCCCGAAAATGACGATCGCGGCATTTGATGATTGGCGATGGGCTGGCCACGGTATACAATGGGCAATCGTAGAAAGGGATGAACAGGTTTAGCAAGAAATGCTAGGTTATGTTGGGTTATGCCGGGTTTGGCTGATGATTAGCTTATTAAGATCTCCGATAGGGTTGTGACTTGTTTCAGAACAGGCATGATTCTCATGCTGGACATCCATGGGATGACGGATCCGATGTTGCATGACACCAATCAACCCTTTAGGCGGACCTGTTCAGTATCTGGGCAGCTAGGCAGCTGCTAGGTAAGTATTCACCAACTTTTCACCAAGAAATCCATGGATAATCTAATAAAATCCCCGGTACCGTCAGTGGCTTTTCTTGCAGGCTTTGCGGACTTGCAGGCTCTTGCAGGCTTGTCGTCCAGTGTCCACTTAGATTTAGATCTTGCCGAACCGGTTCCCCTAGCCAACCCCCCAGTCGACCCCTAGCCCCTTCGCGTAGATCATCTTTAACGAATCCGTTTCTGAAAATGCCATATGGTCACAGGAATGGGGAAAATGTGTGCGGGCAACCTCGTGAGCATTCCAATAGCCAAGACGACAATCGTCAATTGACCGCCATAACCGCTGAATCTAATGTTTTAATTCGATTTCTTCAAGAAACTAGAGAGCTGAAGGTTGAGTTGTTGGAAGTTGAGGAGAGTTTGTTTTAGTGGCACGTCTGGCCGGCGTTAGATGAAACTTCAGCGCTTATTAGAGTACCAATTTTAATGTATCTGAGTTTATGCAGCCCCGGAACATTGAAATTCTAGATAAATAGGAAGGAATAACATTTATCCAGCTTAGCTAGTACCCAGCTATGTACGATAAGAATCCAGGAACCCCTCTGCCCCTTAAAAAAAAGTTAACCTTCCATGTCTTCCCTTTCTAGCCTTACCTACCAAGTACACGCTAGCGGGTTAGTTCCAAGTTGGAGGCATACGGGAACACTGTCGCACATGAACAATAATAGCAACCTATTAACTCAAAAATCGTTAGCGCTGTGTGTATTTTGTGTACAGCGTACAATGCACTATGAGTATCTCTATCAATACATCGTATAACCCGTACCACGTTGTAGGGTCGGGTATTATCTAATAAAGTTTGGTTTGTTGGTTGGTGTTGCTTCCGCCTCCGCCTCCTCCCGCCTCCACACCCGATCCGTCTTACTGTCTTACAGTTTACTGCACACAACACAACACAACTCTGCCCGCAACATCTCTCACAGCTGCAACTAAAACCACATGTTATCCATATGGGATGCGCCCTGTATGTACGATGACGACAATGACGATGACGATGTCGCCTATATGTATGCGTGCCTTACCTTACAGCATGCAAGGACCTTCATACGCTGTCATGAGTTCTGATTAAACATTTATTGTTGCTGCATCCGGTCGCCCTTTTTCCAGGCGCGAGCAATAATTTGTTACTATCCGACTTTTGACAAATCACCTCTTCTCTTAATATCCTCATTAATTACTACCCAAACCCAGCTGACTGGGAACAGGTCGACAGCGACAGGGGGGTAACAAGAAATGCAGTTGTACTCCGAGAGAACCAGACCAACATCGTCTAAATCACGAAGCTTGGCATAACCTATTAGGTCATTTTCTATAGATCATATGTCTATATATCTCCGAAAGTCAGTTTCGCCGATTCTCCAACTCACTCTCAAATGATCGACATACAGCCTTTTTCAGCTTGGCCTTCGCAAGACAGCTCACAATGTTTTGGGGGCCATTCGCGTCATTTTGCTTTTGCGACTTCTTTCCAGGACATTTCCAAGTTTGCGAGGTGACAAACATGAACTGCTGCTTTTAGCAACAACATCACTAAGCTCAACATAATTCCCAGGTGACAAAGCTTACCAACGGTCTAGACTTCTCTCGTAGTTATGTCTCGCCAAGACTTCTACCGAGCACCGAATATATCCTTGGAATATCTCCAAATTTGCTTCTCCGCAGCGATATGCCGTTGAAGAATTCCTATCATTAAAATTAGGCCTCACCTCAGCTCCCCACAAACTCCCCGCATTCACGGGCTCTACCCCAGACCAGGGGCGGGATAATTACCTGAGGATGGATTAGGAAACCTATCCAGCCGCAATGGTTAGCTTAATTATTCCAATTGTCCGGGAGTTCGCTCTAAGACACTTCCGAAGATCGACAATATAAACAAGCTGCTTTATTAACAATATTCTTCAGAAGGTAGGCTAATATGCTCTCGTATCACGCGTCTAAATCTTGAAGTTGATTCAAGATGCTATCCCGGTTTTCCTCCAGCTTGTGTCTCATTCTCTTGTCCTTTTCTAGATGTGTCTGCGCGAAAGTGGTTGCAACCGAAAATGGAACGGCGCTAGTTATCCAGAATGACCGTCTATTCACACGTGTCGACAAGGCCTCTGGGGCCATGGATGCGATACTCTTAGACGGCCAAAACCTCCTAGGCACACGATCTGGATCTACCGGCATATTCAATTTAGACTGTTATTGGTAAGTCACGCCATGAAACATACAAAGTAACGTAACGTGCTGAGCCACGATCAAGTGTTCCCAGTGGCTTTTGGACTCCAGGATCGACGCGACCAACCTATGAGCTGTATGCCGGAACAGACTCTACGGGCACCGACTATGCCGGGATCAGGATGTCCGACACTTACACGCCCACTGGGCAGATTCTGGAACAGTATTGGTTCCTCAGAGACGGGGAGACTGGCCTTCATACGTTTTCACGTCTTGCGTATTACAACGAGACCACACCATTCTTGCGAAACCTTCAAGAATTCCGAACATTATTCCGACCGAACTCGAACATATGGACTCACCTCGCGACTAACGGAAGGCAGTATGCGCCGTTACCCGGCGCAGAGGCCGTGAAAAAAGAGGTCGTCGTACAAGGTAAGTAACCATTGGAATCTAGGTTGGACAAGTCCTTTGGCCATAGGCTCGGAGGAATATCTGTTTCAAGAAACCCCGAGACACCGTTACTCGTCCTTCCTCATACGTAATATCTCTATACTCGGGAAGTGCTAATCACGAGTGTTATAGATGCTACCTGGTACTTGGGAAATACACCTAATGATCCATATGTTCAACAGGAGGCCGACTACTTCACTAAGTACACGTTCCAGGATACTTGGAGAGACCATGATGCTCACGGGATGTATGTTGCATTTCCGTTAAGCAAGCTAGTACTATATTGACGTGACTCTAGGTACGCTGACGGGTCCAAAATCGCGGACAATTCAACATTCGGAGCTGTATGTTTACATTTTCCTTCGAGGTTTCATCAATCACATAGTCGCCAGAACACCGTACATGTCTCGCGACTTAGAACGAGATTTACCCTAAACGCTGCCACTACGTGTAGATTCTAATTCCTTCTATTATAGTGGATGGTTATGAATACGAGGGAAACCTACTTCGGAGGTCCTTTGCATTCTGACTTGGTCGTTGATGGAATCGTCTATAATTACATAGGTGAGTAATAGTATGCGATTTTAGAATATGATTCAGCGCCTAACTTTGGGTTCAGTCTCAAATCATCACGGAGACCAAACGGTAAATGAGCAGCACCCCGTTTACGTGACAAAGGCCGCTGACAGCTTAACAGCCAAACATCACCAATGGGTTTGACCGGACATTTGGCCCGGTGAGTCAAGAGTATCGAATGTGCGCTAGGATTTCCACTGACAAGATTAGCATTTCTACTATTTTAATCATTTCCCAGCCGGAACTGATCTCCAGGTCCTCCGAGAGGACGCTGTGAAACTTGCTGATCCGGAATGGAACGCCGACTTCTACGATTCCATTGCAAAACACGTGCCCAACTACGTTACCAGTAAACAGCGTACTACTTGGAACCTACAGGTAAACTTACCTAAGAATGCCAAAAACCCCATAGCTGTATTAGCACAGAATAGGGTAGACTTCCAAGATAACGTCTTAGACACCAAAGCCTATCAATACTGGGCTGACATCGATGAGAGCGGTCATGCCAGCATCCCACGTGTGAAAGCTGGCACGTACCGACTTACAATCTATGCGAACGGCATATTCGGGCAGTACACTCAAGATGATGTAACAGTGCGTGCCGGCAAGGTAGATACGACTCGGGTTAAATGGGTAGAGGAAAGCCAGGGAGTCGAAATCTTCCGTATCGGCACGCCTGACAAAAGCAGCGGTGAGTACCGGCACGGTTACGAGCCAGACTTGACGCACCCACTCCAACCAGAGCAGTACAGGATATACTGGCCAGTGCACGACTTTGTCAGCGATTTCCCAGAAGGTGTGACGTTCAGAGTAGGCGAAAGTGATGTGGCCAAAGACCTGAACTACGTCCATTGGAGCGTGTTTGGGGGCTATGCCAACTCCCTTCGCACCGAGGCTTACTACGGCGACGGCAATGTAAACAATTGGACCATCGTATTTGAGTTGGAAAAGTCCCAATTCTATCAGAAGCAGCAAGCGACATTCACCGTTCAGCTAGCTGGAGCCAAGACTGCCGCAGGAAACACCGACGTGTACAACGCTTCGGAGCCTTATTCCAATTTACCGTATACGGTTAATGTCAACGGAAAGGATCTCGCGCCCTGGATAATTCCGTACGTATATGCTTAGCGATTAATATTCTAGATTCGAGGTGACTAACAATTCTGCGGCCAGTTACTACCACAGCAGCTCTTGTGCAGTGCGGTCCGCAGTCATCTGCTATAACGTCGCGAACAAGTTTACATTCGACCCAGCCTTGCTCAAGGAAGGCGAAAATAAAATCGTCTTGAGCCTACCATATAATGCCACCGACTACGAGAGTGCGGTGCTGCCCAGTTCGGTCTATGTGCAGTACGATGCATTGAGGCTAGAAGTCAGCTCAGGGACGAAGCATGGCCATAAGAGAGCCACGTAAGGCATTTTAATCCAAGATCTTGGGGATCTATAACTAAAAATAACCTGAGAACTTATTAGCATTTAATAATCAAAGCATATTTCTTCTTGGCTTATTATCCACTACTCTATCATACAGCAGCATTCGCTATTGCTCATGATAACCCCAAGCAATCATGTAATGCATACTAACTGAAACTCGTATTGCTGTTGAGTGTCCTGAAACACTTGTTGTGGGCTGGAACTCACCCAGCAAGTTACGATCGAATCCGTAGCTACGTTTTTCGATGGGTGTAAGCGCTAAGGCAAGATAATTCAACCATTGCTCTGCACGGAGACAAGATTGGATCTTATATGGCTGAACAGATGGCCTAGGCGATCTCACCATACATATGTCCAGAGCCAGCACTGACACGTTTAAGAAACGGGATGGTCTTCAGCACTAGGCAGATCGAGAGTATGTAGGCATCACGATAAGTCCACCAAGGTTCGTTGATCCTACCCATAAGCATCCTTAGCCTTTCGAGCGTAGATTTGGGGTTGCTTCTGCAGGTATACAATATTGAACTGGCATAACGAAATCTCGAGAACTACCACTATTTGGTCGGACTGCTTCGCAAAGTCGGGAAATCCGCGCCGCAACCGGAACGGAGAACTAGCTATCCCCCTAGCGAGCCTTATCACAGGGTTCGGGATATCCGAAAATAGGACCCACGATTGTCAAGCCAGAGGTCTTGGAAACCAGGTTTATATTGACAGCTGCACGCCATACAAGTCCAGCAAACGTCATAATTTCTAGTACAACTCTGTATGGAATCGGTGATCCCTTGGAACGATTTGAAACTAGTCTCAGCAGACGAAGTCTTATTCGTTAATTGCAATAAATCTGTACGCAATTGGCTATCCCTTACGTAGCTCATCAGCTGAGACGTTCGTATACACATCCCGCCAATGACTAGAGGTCTACAGAAAATCTAAAGAGGAGAATGACTCGGCGATGTTCCGATAGGAAGAAACATAATATCAATCTGTTGTAACGAGATCCAGCAGCCAGGTCGAGCGAGTAAACGAGGGTTATTTATCATGTAGTGATACGAAACTACCCCCATGGGAAGTAATCCACATGCACGACTTTCAATACTAGCAGCTATAATACAGGAAATAAAAGGGGTAAAATAAATATAAACTAGGTAGGCTCCATTCTTCTTCTGCATTGATTAGCATATATACGCACATCTAACCAATAAACCTTCATAGGTCAGATTTTAAGCCAGCCTAGCTAGCTCTTGAAGCAATGTGTGAATAAGCATCTTATTAGGACGCCAACATATAGCAAACATCATATAACAGACGATCCAATATTCTCCTTTGCCCACGTATGATGTTACATCGAAGATACACAACCTCCGTTTCGGAGTGTTGATCGTATTGGCCAGCGGGTTCTTTGACGGTCTCGGGCATTTTTCGCGAGGCCGAAGCCGAACCTCTTTCTAATCTATCAACCAACAGTAAACCCAGGAACATCATAGGCCCCGCACTCAGATCCGACCGGACCGGGCATAAAAATACCTAGAACGGCTAGGAAGCTTTCTGGTCCTTATCGTGTATTGCGGCTCTGCTGTCTCCCCGCATCCATAGATGGCCTCGGTTGACTGTTCGGATCTGCATCCGGCCTAGATATAAATACCGTAACTCGCTAGCTCGGAAACGTTTCCGATCCTATATCGTCTTACCTACATCTTTTTTAATTTGATTTTCTAAATCATCTCGTTATATCGAGGTTACGTGGGAAGTTGTAGGTACTGCGCAATAATCCAACTTGTAGATGTACATCGCGATTTACGAAGACAAAGACAGCTAAGCCTCGAAGAGAATCTTGCCAACGTCATCTTCATCTTATCAAACCCAAAAACGAGAAAAGGCGAGGCCGACGAACCGTCAAGATGGGTCAGCCGAAGATTCGGATCACAGAGGTAAGCTAGACATTTCTCTGTCTATCTGTCTGTCTCACCCCTTTCTATCTTACCTACCTCGAAAAGAGGCCTCCCCTTTCACTCTCACGCAACCACGTGCATCCCCATCTTTACTCGCCGACCTCAAACTCACATACACACACCCTAAAGCTCTACATCTACCCCATAAAATCGCTCCGCCCCATCTCGGTGCCGACGGCACAACTACGGCGCGAGGGCCCGCGTCGCGACCGGCGTTTCATGCTGCTGAAGGACGAGGGAGGCGGTCGGTACAAGAACATCCAGACGGCGTACTTCCCGGAGTGCACGCTGTTCCAGCAGGCGCTGGACGGCGACGACCACGTCGTCGTCACCTACCGGATCCCCGCCGTGCCCCTCTTCCCCCCCACCCCCGAGCAGCGCGGCCAGCTGCGCGTGCCCTTGGACCCGGTCTACGACGAGTCCGACGTCGTCGACATCAAGCTCTTCGGCAGCGAGACCACCGCCTTTCGCGTCCGCGGCCCCTACGACGCTTGGTTCTCGTCCTGCTTCGGGTACCCCGTTATCCTCGTGTTCATCGGCGATAACCGCCGTCGCGTGCTAGCGCACTCGCCTCCCGCGCCCCCGCGCCCGACTAGGTCTTGGCTGTCGTACGTCCCGTTCACGTACCAATGGCCAGCGCAGGAGACTAGCTCGGCGGCGGCCGAAACAGGCGATGCTGGCCTGACGTTCAACGAGGCCGCGCCGTTCCTCGTGACGTCGAAGGCGTCGCTGCGCGACGTCAGCGCACGCCTGCCCGCGGGCCAGGACATGGACATGATTAAATTCCGGCCCAACATCGTCGTGGACCTCGTGCCCGACCTATCTCCGCCCACGCCCCCTTCCACGCCCCCTCTCGACGGCAGTCGCGGCGGAGATAGCAGAAAAGAAGGAGATGACACGACGACCCTGGATGCGTGGGACGAGGACTTCTGGTCCGAGCTGGTGGTCGGGGGTAAGCACCGGCTGGCGCTGACGGCCAACTGCGCGCGCTGCATCTCGATCAACATCGACTACGGCACGGGACGTCCGGGCACGGGCGAGTCCGGGTCGATCCTCAAGACGCTTATGAAAGACCGCCGCGTGGACACGGGGAACAAGTGGTCGCCCATCTTCGGACGGTACGCGTTCCTGCTTCCGCGGGGTGGCGGACGCAGGGAGCCGGATGAGGAAGATGAAGATGAGGATGGAGAGGACATCATCGCTGACGTCGCCGTGGGTGACGAGGTCACGGTGACCCGGCGTATCAGCTCGCGAGACGTGTGGGCCTGGCCGAAGTGAAGCCGCCCCAGTCAGTCAAGTCAGTCAGTCGAATCATCCCGCCGTACGGCCGCGGCCCGGGGGAAAAAAAACAGTGTTCGCCTGTCGTAAGCTGCTGGTCGCCTAACCAACCCCATCCCACTCCATCCCACTCCAATCGTATCAAGGAAGCAAAAGGAAAATCTTGGAACCGGATCGCGAAGAGAGCCAAACATCGCGGTTCCGCGGAAACGCGAGGAAAAAGAGAAGGAGAAAGCGAGGATCGCCGGATGGAGCCAGCGATTCACCACCCACCCCTTATGGCGTCAGCGAGCAGCGGGACCCTTATCCTGTTCTACACCTACCACCGACCAGGTACGCATACATACATACATACACACACGCGCGCACGCGCACAGCCCACCGACAACAACAACGACACAAGCCCTGCCAGCTGTCACCGACATACCTAGCATCCATCCAATCCAATCCGCTCCTCTTCCATATACGTGCGAGGCGAAAGGGTGTGGCGGAGGGGGGTGTGGATTAGGTATACGGTAATGTACGTATATAGACAGTTGTCGAACGACCGGATCGCGATCGAGTTACATCCGGCGGACGGGAAGCCAAACAATCTCGCATCATCTCGGGCAGATAGGGAGGGCCCGTCGATACCGGGCTACAGGTAGCGAGGCGAGGCGAGGCGAACGACGGAAAACATTGGTCGTACCCATCGAGGAGAAAGCGTGTTCCTAAGAGTCTGTATGTATGGTATGTATGTATGTATGGCAGAAAAGAAGGGAAGGGGATGGGAGAGGATGGGAGAGGATGGGGATAGGGATGGGGGGAAAACCTAAAGCGGCAACCGGATTAATATGACGATAGCGACGATGATGAAATCGGAAATGGGACTGGGTATGTACTATGCATGCAATGTACGTATGTCATGCGTGCGTGCGTGCGTGCGTGCGTGCAGATCCATACGAAATGCACGATGAACGATGTACGATACGATGTACGATAGAAAGAAAGAAAGGAACGAAACGAAATGTCGCCCGAGAATTTTCCTCCCCCAAATCCCCATCCTCCCCCCCCACGGTCTAAGCAGCAGCAAGCCCTTCAAGGCCTAGCTAGGCTGGACTGGGGGCGGTAAACCGTTGGCTTGCATGCTGTGTCCCCCCAACGCGGTCTACCGCTACCGTCGACTACCGTGTACAAACGACATACCCAATCTTCCAAACCCTCCCAATCTTCCCCAATCCTTCCAACGGAACCAGCCTCCAATACATGTTCTAAAATGTTCCAGAAGCCGACGGGACCTTGCAGCACTGCCGCGTGTGCGAAAACGCGTGTCCCCACGTTGCACAGCGTTTGTATTAGGGTATTAGTTAAGGGGGGGCGCGCGCGTAGGTAGGTAGCCCTGCCTAACTTCAGCTTCCTCGTTGGGCCGCACGCAGCAGCCTCAACTTTGACTTCATACCTTACCTGGACCTGGGACCTGACCTGAACCTGACCTGAGCGTGGCCCGGCGTAAGCTAGATCGAGCCATAAAATCAAACACGCGCGAGTGGACGAGCGAACGAGTACACCTAGCAACACCTGGCACCTGCAACGTGGCATCGAAGCCCGACCTCTTGGATCTATCTGTCCGAAACCAACAAAAAAACATCTCTTTTTCTCTATCTGGTAGTAAGGTAATGAACATGATCGAGGTATTGGTTGTACTTGCGTACTGGTTTTTCTCTTGCCATAATTTTCCTTTTTTGGTTTCCCTTCGCGCCGGTCAAAAAAAGCATCGGGTGAAAAGGGAGAATAGGTAGGGAGCAAGGGACTGAGGTAAGAGGAAGTCTGCTCGCGTACTGTGTCGCCGTTAGGGGAGTTGACTTTTCCTTGCATCCGTTGCGCCCTCATTTTGTACGAGATAAAAAGGACAGTGAAACCAGATCCATCGTAAATACACAATACAACCGTTTCCAATCCACAAATCCTGCAATCGTAATAATCTTTTTTTGCCCCATTCGCCATCCATACTGTTTCCATTGGTACATTCAAGGAAATGAAATAAAAAGAACCAGGTCTATGATGTGGAAACGCCGACCTTCACTGGCAGTACTGAGATTCCTGCACTGTCCAGAACTCCGAAAAAGACCGTACCGAGAAACGGGGAAATTTAGGCGACTCGACACTCCGAGCGGGATGAGAGGACACCTAAGTTTCCTACAACAAATACAGTGTCTATGGGGGGGTGTACATGAAAGAAATCATAACCATGAATGCCGTCAAACAAGGCTAAGGTGTACCGCGTACAGCCTGTGACAACGGTGTAACACTTTGTCGGGAAAGTGATCTATCTCATCGGGATCTCGACGATTGGATCGGGATGCGCTGTGGCTCGTTGAGTGGCTGAAGAAACAGGGAATGGAAACGTGAAATGCTCATCGAGAGGGCAACGGTCCAGACCAATAGGATCTATTTTGCCTGTCGTGGCCTACGACCTGCAGGATCTTAGCGTCCACGACAAGGGGGGTCCCGCGCCAACTTCCGGATATCGATGGGCAATTGCGTGTTTCGAGAAACTTTTTCCTTGTCGGGGGTGTCGAAAAAAAAAATCATTTTTTCCCGATGTAAATCCCAACCCATGACGCCGGATGAAGAGATTCCCCTCCAATTGAAAAAAGTGAAGCTCGGCTTCGAAAGAGCCGAGACCGTTGGAATTTTCTTCTAAATTGGGGGCCATATTAACACTCTGATCATCTCGCTTGTCATATTTAAACAATAGACCATGACATATGAGACTTGACAGATAAGTTTTATCGAGCTTACCTCAATGGTAAAATCCAGTGACAACAGCGCAGCCCGGACCGGATCCCCCGTGCTTAGCAGCTGTGTACGCATGCCCGGCACGTGTGGAGCTTGCAGTATCTACATTCGAAAATCCACCAGTGCGGACCCGAATGACACATATGGCAGGTCCATTGGATGAGAGTGCTGTCCGACTTCAGCATCTTGAAAGAGTGTGCGCAGTTGTTTCCCACAGCCATGTTTGCGAGATGTGGTCAAGGATGTGTGCTTTAGCTGAATTTCCGACTGCCGGGATCAAAGTGAGTGAGTACCAGACGGCTGGATGTGGCGGCGGTTTTGCTTAGTCTACCCTAAGTTACGGGTCAGCCATACGATTCAGATTTCATGCGATCTACGAGTTGTGGTATTAGTGGTGTGGAAGACTTACAGAGATGTGAGCAGGGGAGTGGTGTGGACAAGGTAGTCAGTCGATCTAGCGTGATGAATGTTCGCGGCGGTTGTACTATGTGATGAGTCGTCCGAAGACTGGGTTTTGTGAACTGTCTGCGGAATAGGGGAAAGAGAAGGAGAAGCGAGAGTATGTGTGAGAGTGTATGTGGGAGTCTGTAAGTGTAAGTGTGAGAGTGTGAAAGTGAGGGAAACTATCGAGGGAAGGAGGTTCAAGATGCGATGGGGAGGTAGGCGTTAAATAGTCAGGCCACAGGTATCAAGTCAACGAACGACCTTGAGGTCCAAACAGAATGTTGGGTTGTCTGATTTTGTTTGCCAAATGTGGGTTTTGACACGGGAGGAAGAATGAGAATAAGGAGGCTGTTTGTAAGTTGGTAGGGCTGGCGAGAATCTGGTAGATTAGGCGAGGCGGAATGGATATTTTGTATCAAAAGGTGAAACCAGAGAATAGGCGGTAAAAGCTCAGATAATAAAATAAAATGAAATAAAAGAAATGTGATGTGTAACTATTCGTTCGTAGGAGATGTCGTTGCAGGCATGGCATGGAGTTGCCTCCAGGGAGGCTCAAATACTATGTAAGTAAGTACAGTCGAGAGTTCCATCGACGATGTCTAACCCTGTCCTATGACGATTGTCACGATTGTCGGCACCGCTCCCGCGAGGTCCATAGTAGGTAACTCGGCACAGGGGCTAAGCAGCTTAGTCGGTAACCTTCCAGAGAGGTAGGGGACCCGGGAATGAATGGAAAGGATAGAAAATGAGTGAATCTTGGGTGACTTGGGTGACTTGGGTGTTTTAGGTAGTTTGGGTGATTCTGGCGTCTTAGAGCTGGGTGAACTGGGTGAGCTGGGTGAGGTGATGGACAACATTAGACAGGAGTCGGGGTGGGAACTTGGAACTCTGGCATATCGTCTGAGAATTAGTCCATGTAAATGGTAAGTGGATTTTTTCGAAGAGCGATCAATCTTCTGCGACATGGGCCTGGATGCGGTTTTGACTTTTCGACTATTACGATTTCCCACTCCCAATTAACCTTTGAACCTTAATACTTAATACTTAACATACATTAGTAGGTAGCTCTAGTATACACAGTACCTGGATTCATGTACAATACTTACACATTTAGACCTAGCACCAAACAAGCACCTAGACTTAGCCCGGCCTAGCCATCAATTAGTATGTATCCATACTAGGTATGGTACTAGGTATCGGTTCAAGTGGATTTGGGATTGCCAATGTACCTACGTACCGACGTACTAGTATATATACACCCGCATTTAATTGTACATCTACGAAGTATTAGGTAGGATATTCACTTTGGCAGGTACCTCTCACTGCGTACACATTGGATGCGTACATGCGTACCTATTTTCCTACGTACATACGTACTTCATGCCTGCTTTAGGTAGGTTAGAGGGTAACTGCCTGAACCGGGACCGTGTCAGACCTTTTTTTTCTTCTCTCTCTTTCTTTCCTCTAAAATGTCGGCTTCAAACTTCCTACCTAATATGCAAGTTGAACTAATAACTAATAAATAACAGCATTTAGACTAGGTAGGTAGGCGATACATTGCAGCTATGTAATGTATGTGTGTATGCAAAATGACAAAGTACCCGGTCATTTTTGTATGCTGTAATGTTGTAATGTTGTAAGGTTGTATGCGGGTGGCTTGACGAAAGAAATTCACCCACTCACGTCAAAGAATATATATAAAATAACACAGATAAACGAACGGTTGTAAATGGTTGTACGTATGTATTGAATGTATTGGAATTTATTTTTACTCTAGCGACTGTATTACGGAGGAGAAATAATTTAAAAAAACAATAAAGCAATAGAGCAATAGGATTTGACAGCGAGTGACGAACCACAATGCTTCTTTGGGAATGAGGGCCTAGGCACTGACTTTTTGAGTGCGCATGGGGTATGACACGACATGGAACGACAACGGCTTTTCTTAAAGGTTGTGGATTTCAATTTCGTCAATTAATATTTGAATTGTTTTCTATTGCCTCTTTTTTTCCTTGTTTTTCTCGTTCTCTTCATATGGATGTTGCCGTTGCTCTCTCTACCTGGTCTGACTACCTGCAGAACCAAGACCGGTCTGCCGTACGATGTCAGTTAAAAAGATGGATGTAAGTCGAGGGTCGAGGGTCATGTACCTTTTACATCTCTCGAGTCTTCTACATAACATGCCTCGGGGGACGTATAAGCGTTCCCAAGGTCAAGGTCTAGGATTGGACAAGGTAAAGGCGTACAAAAAGGATTCCTAGCAACAATTTTTCAATCGTTGTGAAATTCAGTCACAATCTGGAGCTAGCGGACGGCACATAGACGGAAACGTATTGGTCTTATCCTTCACCGGTCGGCTCTCGCCGCCTACCCCTACCCTACCCAAACTACAAAAATTGCCGAATCAGTCACCAGAGAGGACTTTACCGGTGACCATGGCTCTCCTCTCCAGTACCTCGCGTAAAAGTGCTCATATATATAGATATATGTCTATGTACGGTGGTTTGAGCCTAGAAACAATATAGAATCTCAACCAAACGCATATTATCTCTGGTCTCCCGCACTCGATCGGAGACAATCTAGTTCATCTAGTCAATAATATAGTTCCGCAGGACGTAGTAATAAGGTCAGGCAGGCCAGGGGCGTTGAGGCTACGGAAGCATGTACGTGTTTTGGGAACCATTCATGCGCCAGAGGCAGAACATTCGAGCTGGACCGGACAAGACGAAACTCTGGCGCAGTTCGCAATCACCGGCACGGTTCGCCAAGTCCACGATTGTCCATGTCTGATTCCTTAACCGCCGCCGCCATCTATTGGCTGCTCGACTGGTGCTGTTCATCACTTGGTTATATAATAAACCTCTCTATACCCACGCAGCGTCGCCTTGAGAACGGGTCCGGGGGTCACATTACTCGCGGGTGGAAGTGATCAAGTATCCGTAAGTAATAGGTATAACGTGTTAACGTAGTCCTTTGAAGGAAACATCCCGATGTGCTACCTGAAGGCGCATCAGCTCGATTTTACATGCGTGCAAGATCTGACTGCGACACGAGGTCCATTGTACGTACTCTGTCTGCTTCTGAGTAGTATACGGATTGTTCTGTGATACTTCGGAGTTATGGTTAGTCGGTATCAGTAAGAGCTAAGGTCCTCTTCAAACCAACGGCCCACCTGGGTAATTAGGGACTATGTAAGCGTCGAGAGGGATTTACGAAGTAAGAGTCAGGATATAACAAGGCATGAAGAACCCGATCGTTTGGTTTAGCATTCTACAATGCACTGTAAGTAAGTATGAGTGGTGTAACACGGGGGAGCGAAGAGAGTCCCAGGTCTATTGGACAGAAATGTTTTATAGCTGACTAAATTAAAACATTTGGTGTGAGAATCTTACATATTGCGTTTTTTTTAAACTCCGTAATGGGTAGCGAATAAATGGATCCCACCATCTTGGCCCGGTACTTGATCATGTGAAGAAAAGGAGACGTATGTATACTATACTTATCTAATGAATCTTGTGCTACCTACTGTACGGAATCGCGAGCAATTTCCTTCAATGTTTTGTCAACTACCCACCTAGGTATGTGTAATAGGTACAGAAATGATAAGAAACTGATGATCCTGACCGATACTGACTGATAGTTGTACGACCCGCGGGTATTTAAGGCTTTCCGCAAAGCGCGGGGTGATTTGCAGACCGACAGCCTCCGGAGGAAACTTGGAACTTGAGGTTTGTAACCGGTACATCCATAGATGGATTTTGCGGTCTTACATAGCAGCTGCCAAGACAGGGACTTGCCTGTCAAAATGCGCGAATGGGCGAATGCGCAGTTACGTAGGTACATATGCAAATACCTAGGTAGACAATTGATTTACCGTGCATCATATGTACCGCATACATCGATTGATAAGGTATATGTATGCAGGCAGAGTAGGTAAGTGAATTGCATGATATTTCAACGTTTTTAGATATTTTGCTCAATTGATTTTACTCAGGTACATTGCATGGCATGACATTACATACTACCCGACATTGCCTTACTTACACCTGCTCCATCCTTCAAGTCTGATACGTGCATATATATCCAGGCACGCAGGCATACAGAGTCCAGACAGATATACAAGCATACAGGCACGAAATACGTAGGGTAGTATGACGGCGGCTGACAGGCTGCCAGCGTGTCATCGCTATCAGGTACCAACAAGAAGGAACTAACATGTAAGGACACGCAATTCTGGGTTGGAACATACCTACCTACATACGCGGGTCGCAGTTACGTCGAATCTCTTCATTTTCCCTTCATCGGGAAACCTCGTGCCTGGTGCAATCTAGATGCAGCAGCAAGTCGACCCATGGGGGTACATTACCCGCAACTACTTTCTATTTTGAGCCTCCTGCACGCCTGCCGAATAGTGGTTTTCTACGCACCCCTGGACCAGTGAACCTTGATTCGTCTAGTTTTGTTTAAAGTCAACCCAATCAAGGAATAAACTTTTAGCCGAGCTGTATTAGGACTCCACCACAATTCGTTCAACCTTCTCGCTGACTCCTCTTCAGAGTTGCCGTGACACCTCATACTTCATACTTAAGCAAGCCAAGCTGCAACTGAGCACCGCCTGGTGTCCATCGTCTCCCGTGTCGGCTTTAATAACCACTCTTATGGGCGTGTGGCTATAGAAACGTTTACCTGCTTCTTGTCAGGCTAAAACCGCCGTTGGGGTGTTTCTACTAATACGAACCGCTCCTCAACAACGCAAAGTGGACCAATTTCTCTAGTACTACATTCTCAGTACTACGTACAATTCCGAACTCTTGCGCATATTCCACTTTTTCCAATGCTGAGACGGCAAATAAGAGGATTTCAACACCATAACTCATCATCCTAGGTCATACGACAGAGTAAGCTCCGTATTCAGGCACTGCGAGAAATTTTTTCGAATTACTACGTACTATGCGTACGTGCTTTGCCCGGACTATCTAGGGGACCGCGCTGCTCACGATCAATTCGTCGGAATTTTGTCCGGAGGGCGGCTTGTTTTTTCCTTTTTTTCAGGGCCCTTTTTATTAGTTCAATATCTATTCCTGGGATAGGTCATAATATCATATATTATGACTATTGCTGGTAAGGATCAATTTAGTCCCTTGAAAGTTGAAACATTGAGCTACAGCGTACTAATATGATGTACGTGAGAAGCTGACATATCGGGTCCCAGGAGTCCCAAGAGCCAGGCACCTCCTGGTAGTCCCGCTACCTTAGTAGTTACCGGTAGCCAGTACCGGCGCAGTAGCTGGATGGAAACCTGGGTCTGGGCCCTTGGTCTACCCACTTTCTTGCGGAGTTGGAATTCTTTATGGAAGAGCCCTACGGGTGGTAGGACTTCTGTTTCAAACTATCTGGGAAATGGACTCGCCAGGATGATCAAGCACCAAGCATTCAAGGTTATGAAGATATCGAAGATATTTGTCATCCTCGCCCGTCTCGGGTACCTGCCTGCCTGCCTGCCTGCCTGCTAGGTGGTAGCGACCCAGGAGAAAGGTTGATGACGATGAATAATACGTCTATTATACGGCGCATCCCACATTGTCGGTAACCTGCCGCCCGCCTGCCTGCCCGTTCAATGGAGCCTCACCCTAGTCATGGATAAGACATGATGAAGGTATGTAAACATGGAAATATCCCATCACTACGGTACAAGCCATGTACTTAAGGCAGGTACACGGCTTTGTGGCTTGGAAATAAACTGAAGATGGTTAGCGCAAAGCCATCTTAAAGCCACGAACGTCCTATTATTTTTTTCAGGTACGCTCTTGTCTGCTGATGTCTGCTGACCACACCCTCATGCGCCGTCGTCTGCGGCCATCCTGCGGCCAGCGGGACCTTAATTCAGGATGCGTAGCCGCGAACCGGTCTCTCGCTAATAAAAGACTCAAGCGAGGTGTACTGTATCCCCCGCCTGCCGGTTTCATGATTTGAATCACCGGAGATTTTGAGATTTTGGAGAACAAATCACAAAAATCTCCGACCGCAGGTTTGTGCCAAGGGCCAGCATTAGGGTACGGAGTCAAGATTCCAAGGTGCTTCCATGGCCTTCTTCCACCGCGCCAACACAGGCTGGCGTCGGGCTTGGAAATGAGCTTTCGCACGTGGCTTTGACATTTTCGGCCTGTTGGTTCCTGGGGAGGTCGCACACTACTCGGCATATTTATTCCTGTTTGGACATCTGCCCCACCGTCCGACCACAACCAGGATACCTAGTAATGGTTCGTTATCTAAAGACATTGGCCGAATATCGTCGCCAATCGGTTATCTTCCTCGCTACAACTCCTGGGTATGTAAAACTACCTAGTACTTAAGGTACTTGGGGTCGTTTGGATGACCCCAAGAAACGAGAAGAGCGTTCAATGCCGATTGTGCATCTCAACCCTGCCGCGGCTACGCAATGCCAAGATGCTATTTAGAGACAAGCCGCGTATTTGTATTCGGCCTTCAATGCTGCTCTAGCTCCAGCTAGCTCTGGCGTCCAATTGTTTCTCGAAGTTCGAATCGTGATCGTAAAATACCTTGTTGTACGAGATTCATCTTTGTCGTGTGCAGGTGTCATCACTCAATTAGGCCTTGGTCGCTTCTGGTTGGTCGTTCAGCATGCAGACGACCGAAAACGGAAGTCGTCCAATTTACCATAACACCAACTACCGGACACTTTTAAACTAGTCTGACAGACTCACTTGTGCACGACCTATTTGAGAACGAATCCAGAATAGTCGCCGGTCTTATTGACTATTCTAGAAACAAGTTCATAAACTATAGCTCGAGGGGTTGGCTTTACCGGTTAGCCGTCAATACAACATCAATCAATCGTCACCCGCCTCCCCGTAGCCAATCGAGGAGCATCCAGACACGGATGGACGTGTTGAATCGGCCACCGAGCATGTGCGAGATCGAATACGATCATTGCCTACTATATCAAGCCTGCGCTACGAACCGGTCTATAACAAACAAGCCTTCCCGGGGTTCTGAACTTATACGAGCCTATAGCATAAACACCCATGACTATCACTTATAGTTTCGATCCCGACATCCCCGACGATAGTAGCGAGTGGTAGTAGGAGTAGTAGTAGCAGACGAGTGAAACATGTCGTTAGTGGGAAAAAGAAAGAAAAAAGAAGAAAAAAAAGACTCCGTATCAACGCGCATGCACGATGGTGTCGACGCCATGGTAAGAGCCCACCGGCCTAGGTCGACATCATCTACCTACCAGGTAACCATCCCATTGGTCGTCAGGAATGTCGAATGCCCATGTCGATGTCCACGTCCACGCCCACGTCCTCGAAATATTTTTCTCGTCACCGCATTTTCAGGAAAGCATCATGGAATGCTTAATGGGTCCGGCGTAAATATCGGTGATGAGGTCCGGTGGTGAGGTCAGTGCTAAGACGAGCTTCTGAAGTCCTGAAAGTTTTCCCCGGCATGATCTTCAGATTCAAGACGAACGCTTTTTCTAATTCGCAGGCTAATAAGTATGTACCCAACCCTCTTTATGAGGAGGTCCCCCTATGCAGGTAAGCAAAGCGGAACCAGATGAAAGCTCTCCAGGGTTCGTCGACTACCACGTAATACTGTCAAGGTATGATAGGTATGATACCTACCTACAGTACATACCTAACATACCTAGCATGTATGAGCTTGTCCCGTCCCGCCCAGCCTTGCCAAGACGTCCAGATTCAAAGAGACGTTTCAGTACCTGTTTGGTGTCGCTTATCCCTTTGACCGCCAGACATGGGTCAGTTTTTACTCCTCTTATTTACCCCTGTTTAACCTATTAGAAAACAGCTTCTAATAGTTTTCCATATAAATTATTAAGGTTTTTAATAAACTTTATTTAATATAATTAAACTATAAAAATTATAATAATAAAGTTTTAAGTTTAAAAAAAATTATTATTTTTAATATTATATTTATTATTATTTATTAATTTATTTATTTAATTTATATTATTTTTTTTAATAATTTTTTTTATAAAAAACCACGTTATATTTAATATATATAAACGATAATTTTAATTATAATTTATTTATTATATAAATTTACTTATTAATAATTTATTTAAATTTTTTTAAATAAGTTTAATATTAAATTCGTTTTATTTTTTTAATTTTATAATAAATAATTTTATTTTTTAATTAAAAATTTTTTTTAATTATATTTATTAAGAAATTTTTTATAATATAAAATTAAATAAATAATAAAGTAAATTTTTTAATTAAATTTTTAAATAATATTTTTCGAAAAATTTTTTAAAAATATTTTAAATTATATTAAAATTTATTATTAATAATTATTAAATTAATTTATTTTTTTTATATAATAAAAAAATTAATTAAAATTACGTTTATTAAAATAATTAATAAATAAATAATAAACTAAATTAAATAAAAATAAATTTAATTAAAAATTAAAAATAATAACTTAAACGTTTTTTTATTTTCATTTTATATTAATAAACGAATAAAATATTTAAAATTAATTATTAATATTAATATTATTTATAAAATAATTATATATCGAAATAAATAAAAAAATTAAAAAAAGTTTTATAAATTAATCGTTAAAAAAAACTTTAATTATTTATATATTTATAAAAATAATTATAAGTTATTTTTTTTTCGTTTAAATAAAATATTTAAATTTTATAAAAATAATTATAATAAATAATATTAAATTATTATTATAAAAAAAAAATTATATTATTTTATTATAAATAAAAAATTTATTAAATATATTTTTTATAATAAACTTATTAATTTTTTAATTTTTTTTATTTTTATATTAATAAACTTTTTTATAATATTATAATTTATTTTTATTATTTTTATAATTATTATTTTTTTCGTTTAAAAATATTAAAATAAATTAACCGTTAAAAAAAAATTATTTATAAAAACGTAATAATATTCGTATAATAATAAAATTAATAATTAATTTAAAAATTATATAATAATAAATTACGTAAAAGTTATTTTAAATAATTATTTTTTAAAAAATTTAATTTTTAATAATATTTTTTTTTTATATATTAAATTTAAATAAAAAAATAATTAACTTAAATTAAAATTTATATTTTATATTTAATATTAATAAATTTATTTTTTATTTTTATTATATTTAAAAATTTATTTTTAAATTTAATTATAACTTTATTAATTAAAATTATTAAATTAAATAAAACTTACGTTAATAAATTAACCGTTAAAAAAATTTAATTTTAAAGTTTAATTTTATTAAAAATTAATTAAATTCGAAAAAAAAAATCTCACGATTTAAAATAATAATAAATAAAATAAAAACATTAATAATTAATATATCGTTAAATAAAAATATAATTAAAAATTTAATTATTAATATGTTAATAATTATTTTTTTATAATAATTTATATAATTTTATATAAATTAAATAAAAAAAAAAAAAAACATAAATTTTATTAAAATTTATATTTTAATTAAATCGATAAATAAATTTAAATTTTAAATTAAATTTTAATTTATTATAATATTTTTTTTAATATAAATTCGTTTAAATAATAAATTATTTCATTAAAATTAAAAGAAAAAATAATATAAATATATTTAAAAAATTATTAAATATATTTTCATTTAATTATTTTTTAAAATAATTAAAAAATTTTTAATATATTTTAAATTTTTAAATATTATAAAAAAGTTTATAAAAAATAAATTAATTCGTTATAAAATCGTACGAATAAATTTTTAAAAGTTTAAAATTTTTTTTAATTTAAAAAATAAATTTAAAATATATTAAAAATTAAATAATATTAAAAATTTTTTTAAAAACTTAACTTTCGATAAATTTAATTAATTTAAAAAAATTAAATAAATTAAAATTAAATTTAAAAATATCGTTAAAATTATCGTTATTAAATTAAATTTAAAAAAACGTTTTTTTAAATAAATTTATTATAAAATATTAAATATTTAATTAAAAAATAAGTAAAATAAATATTATTAATAATTTAAATAAAAATTTCAATTAAATTATTTTTAAAATAAAATATTAAAAACATTTTTACGAAAAAAAAAAAAATAATATTTATTAATTTAATTTTTTAAATTTAATTAAATTCAAGTATTTATATTTTTTAAAAAATATATACCAACGCGATAAAAATACCATAAAATACGCGCTGAAACAGTCCCTGGATACTTGTAATAAGTTAAAAGGTTAATACCTTCCCTGTTATTTCGTTATGGAATAAAAACTGACCCATGTCTGGCGGTCAAAGGGATAATAAATTGCAACGCCATTTACCGCTCTTTCGCATGACCACGATGTTTCTGTTACTAGGCCTGCTACTATTATGGTAAGTACCTAGCTGCAGGTCCGTCCGATATGGGTACAATATTAATGTGGCTATCAGACTAGTCTCTCACTTTCCCCCCTCATTAACATAATTATTAACTTATTATCCTTCAATGTTATTTTATTTTTGTTTCTTATTGAGGGGCTACTGTAGAATTCCCTGTCAACTCCCTGTCAACTCCCCCACCATAGTCGCCTCTCTTTTCCCTTCTATGATCCTCGTCAACCTCGCTGCCCCCACATTCAATGATCCCACGTCACACAACCTAGTCGACAAACGTATGGGGACATCCGACCGGTAGAGCGCCGGAGGTCTGGTAAGCCTGACGTGCTTTTATTGCTCGTGCAAGGCCTGACCCTGTACTTGCCTAGCTTGTCTTATATTAAAACGTCCCATATTCACGTCGTTCATCAGTTTGACAGGCAGGACGGCCAGGACAGACATACAGGGCAGGCAAGGCTATGGGCTGGAGCTCCACTTCCTAGTTTTGGCTGTTTGGGTACTACAGTACCTAGCCAGCTAGCCAGTAGCACTAGGCGCTGCTATGTAATATTTTCTCACTATGCCTGTCATGCTAGTCATGCAGCTGGCGTTTTCCGGGCAATAGGTTGCTATTGGGTCCCTCGACTTTAAACGGGAGCCCCAAGGAGAGGGATCCAAAGTCGCGACTAAGCAGGGACTGTTCAAACGTCAAGTATGGTTCGGTAAAATTAGAAAACCGGAGCCTTGATGATGGACGCAAGCAATCCATTTGGCCCAACCTACCACTACCAACGCCCACCCCTGAGCCCTACTACTAAGACGGCCAGCTACTCCGAGCCTGATCACGAGATAGTGAGATTCTTATTGGGCAAGTATCAGCCTCGTTTGAAGAGGCGTCGGGTTGGACTGCGACGCTGCTGAGCGGAACTCCTACCGGAAGATTTAGAATCAGCCTCAATCTAAGGTGACGCGGCAAGCCGTCTGCCGTATGATGTCGACGATTTAGTGGCTTGTTCCCCTATCGTACTAGCGATCCGACAGTCATTATTCGATTCTTCGGGCGCTCTTGGATCTCTTCCGGCGACCTTCTAGGCCCCTTCTTCCCCCCCATTCCTTGCCGGTTCCTGAAATTTGGCGGGGCGAGCGACTGTTCACGATAGCGCAGATTTCGTACGACGAGCCGGAAATGTGAGCTGTCATATTTTTTTTAAATCCCTTCCACCCCCCCTCTTCCCACCTTTTTTTTCTCTGTCTTCTCCTCAAAACCGGCCCTCGGTTAAGGACTACCATACCATGGCACTGTATCCGTATCTGGCCTATCTGTCATCTGCGAATCTGCGGTGGCCTTCCCTTGGGTTACGAGGAATGACTATAGACTAGCCCAATTAGCATATGAAAGTGACCTCGGAGAAGCTGACCGACGCTTTTCTCCGTACATAACCTGCAATAGTGCCGCGCGCATCATACCCAAACATGTGAGTTGCGGCGGCGCCAGCGCACAACGACGCAACACAATCTGGTTCGTCACGGTTACGCATCCCGCCATCAGATCAGTCATGCTATGCGATGCTAGTCATCTGTCTGCGAGGAAGCAAAGTGAGGCAAGAACGCACGCACACCTGTAACCAGCCATACATACAGTACACAGCTTTAGAACCCCGTTCATCATCACCTCCATCAACTCACCCCTCCCACTCTACCTCATCCCCCCCAGTCCGTATCTTACATGAAAGGTTCCGACTGAACCGAACGATAGGCGACGCTTTTGGGAGGAGAGGGGGAGGGGGTGGAAAGGCGCGGTTTCCAACGTTGCAACCTCGCTTCTCCAGATGCCAGGGTTGTCTAATACAGAAGATAACCTTACCTACCTACCTTCTATTACATACCTATTCACTTACCTATCTCTAACGAGCTCCTCTAATAGCGCTACATACCCAACCTAGATGCTTCTCCGAACGCTCTAGCTTGTTTTTCATCATTATCTTGCTGTGACTTGCCCTTTTATTTACGGTATCCCTCCCTTATTTTATCTTCCTCCTTTTTTTCCTTGCTTCTAGAAGAAGGGAGTCCTAAGATGGAAGAATCTCCCTAGCCTTTGGTGACGTCTTATGATGCATTGATGATGGATAACGCAAGGGACCAAGACGGGACGGACGGGCTAGTTGGGCTCGCCGCGCCGCCGAGAAGGGGGTAAAAGAAAGAGCGGCAGTTATCTAATTACTGTGGCTAGAAGAAGTAAGAAGGGAAAACGAATCGAAAAGAAAAGCAAAGAAAAAGGCAATAAGAAAAATTTTCCCTTCTCAAAACTTTCATGTCATCCCTGATTCCTCCTCCCTACCTAAGCAGCTAAGGTAAATAATAATCTCTCTTTCCACCACCTCCGTAGGTGGCGGTGAAGGAGAAAAAAGTAAGAAGGCGAGAAAAGGAAGACGAAGAAGAAAAAGTGAGGCATAACCAGGAGAAGAAAAAAAACCGCCAACCAAAGAAACGAAACAAGAAGTTAAAACGGTATGTATGTAATTTTCCCCCCTCCCCCTTCTCCTTCTACATAATGCATCATCGTCGTGATAAGTGATGTGTCAAAACGTCCGTGAGATGGAAAGAGGGTCAGAAACGGGACACGCCGCACCCTAGGGAACTCCTCATCTCGCATCGGCGATCCGGCATCGGTTATGTGTGAGCGAATCTAAGCTTTTTTTTCTTTCTTCCTTCTTCCCTTTCCTTATTTTTCTCTTCAACATATTAATAAGGTATGGTGTATTCTATTTTCTACCTACATACCTAGGTACATAGTATCCATGTACGTTCTAGAGGTACGTGTGGTGAGATTTCGATGCGAGAGAGATGCTAGAATGCCGTAACGTACATATTACACACCTAGCAGACCTAGGTATGTCATGTAAGGTAGGTAATCAATCACCCGTCATTGCTGACATTCGACACGGCACGGCACACAACGCGCATACGCCATCTGCGCATATACACACGCACAGCACACCAACTCCACGTGGGTTTGGTTCGCATGTTACCTCTCAATCTCTCCTCTCTTCATCTAATGATGGCTGCTTCTGCTGCAAGTGCTATATGCTGTACCACCTACATGCGGCCGCTCGTCTTATTCGTTTTGTTGGGTAACAGTGTACATACATAAGACCAGTACATCGAACGCGAACGGCGGCCCATCTCTTTTCTATTATACGCACGTCATGACGCTTATCTCAGAACCATTTCCTTTCTCGACCTCTCGCCGTATGCAATGCCTGTCTTACTCGTTCGATCCCTGGTCCCATTATGAGCTTTTTTTTCTCTCCTCCCCCTTTGCACACCGCTTGGCTGGGCGGCCGGGAAGGGGAAGGAGACGAAACATCATATTAATGGCCTGGCTTTCCCGGTACCATATAGGCAACATCTATTAATTCGCCGGCTCCTTATCCGGATTCCGTGCCGCTCATGCAGACCGTCATCTCGTCTAGCGTCATCGCTGCTGTTGCTGCTGATGGTCGAATGGTCTTCCCGCCTTGGAAATTTTCTGACTTCAGGGGCCCGTTATTCCCGGCGCATCTGCGGCCGGAGGGAGAGCAGCCGTATTAAACGTTGCAGCAGGAGGTGGAAGACGCCGCTCATCAATAACTGCTGGTGCTTCGGTGTCGTCACCGTGATCGACTTTTGTCGATGAAGGGTGTGAAGGTTTTCGAGTCTTCATTTCGAGGACGTCGGTATCGTTGCTAGCGTTGTCCTTCTCGAGACATTCTGCCTCGGAATTTTGACGCTCCTTCTCCTGGAACGTGAAGGCGTCCGAGAGGTTTACCGCAAGGAACGTCTTGGGTAGTTTGACCCTATTGGTTATCGCCAGTCAGCAATCCCATCAAGGATAACGGAGACCGCCTCTCCCTTGTTGCTATTACGTCGGCAACGCTACGTTGTGGAAACTTACTGATGAAACTTATCTCTGAGCGTCTCGATAACTTTCTTCCAGTCCGCGTGAGGCGTCAGGCTCCTGCGCGGCGCGCAACCGATGCAATGTTTACTATCCAGTTGTATGTCCAGCGGATCAAAAATATGACAGCCGGGGCTGATCGTGATGCGGATGCTGTAGTTGAACGTAGGCTGATCGGCGGAGGGCGCATCTACTGCACCCTTCGTCTCCGACTCGTATAGCTCAAAGCAGATCTGCGAGAGATAATCAAGTTCTGGGATCGTCCTACGGTTAATCTTCGTCTCGATACCACCCTCGAGGATGCAATTGAGCAACGTGTAGATGTGTGATTCCTTGGTGAAATAAAAGAATGATTTGGCATCGTCTGATGCCTGCATCTCCTCGAGATCTTGGACAATCTCCTTGAGCAAGGGGAGAGATGTAAGGAGCCCAATTTCGAGCTGCAATATAACGTCAATAAATGTCAATTCCAAATCATGTCAAGACGCCAGGGATGAGCATACCTTTTCGCTATCCGAGATGCCGTATTCTTGTGGGCAGATGAAATCGAACAAAACCTTGGCTAACTGATAAAGCTCCCTGAGAGGTTCAAAACACTCATCCGTCTTCGCTTTAGTCTGATTATTCCCTTTGGGTAAGTGAAAATACTCGGCGGGCCTGTCGACTTCGTGAGGATGCTTCATCCATGATCTTCGTCGGAAAATGCGCTTAACAGCTTTCTGCGCCTCTGACTTATCGGCCCTTTCCGCCCTGTCGAGCCGATCTAATTTGTCAACCTTCTCCTCGGGAGAGGAGCTCAGAACTTGGCTTTTGTCAGACCTGTTATCAGCAGTTTTGACGCCGTCTTCGGACTCCTTAGGCGACGTCTTGCCTTCGCGGTTTATAGTAATACCAAATTCCTCTTCTAACATATGTTTTGGCGGAGTAAAGACCCACTCGAGGAACTGGCGGTTGTGTAGGGCATCAAATTTCATTGTATCATACAATTCCGAGATTTTACTAGGATCGACCTTCTCGTGATCACAAAATTCCGCAAAGAGCTTCTCCCACCGTTCGCGGAATAATTCGGCATCTTCACCACAGCACCATCGAGTCTGGATATTGTTGATTGCATTTGCCTGGGAGAGTGATGATGCAATAGACGTGCTAGATCCTTCTGCGTGCGTCTTGTCCGAGTTAGGAGAATTGATTGCGTTGAGTGAATTGACGGCGCCACTTTGCAATTTGCTGTAATTGTAATGCATCACACGACGATGGAAATTCATCAGCTGTACAACTCGTGTCTGTACTTCGGCGGGTTCGGGCATTCCCTCGGGCCAAGCGAATTGCGACGGTCGCTCGTTTCCCTTGCGCAATAACCCCTTCAACTTTTTCTTGACCTTGTCCATCTCATCCTTCGCAGCATTGGAGTCGTCGAGCAGATCCTTGCGTATAGTAATAAAGTCTTCAGGAATATCGTTCTTATCGATGAATGACGCCGCCCAAATCTGTGCGCTAGCAGTGACTCGCCTTTCTGAACTGCTGAAGACGTGTACTTGATCTAAAATAGCACGGTTTAGCAAGAGATAATCGTTACGCATATTTTGTGCCAATTCCTGGGCCTGGTATCGGGCCGAGTGAGTCGGTTCGCCTCCCCACTTGACGATGAGCTGCAACTTATCGAGAACAAAGCTATTGTCGGCTGCGGTAAACTTTGACATTGTTACCCCTGACATTGAATCTTGGCGTCGCGGCGGGTTTCTCGGCTGAAGTTCATTATCAGATACAAGCGCTTCCGACGTGTCAAGTTCGCGCTGACCATCTTCGGCCGTCGATGGCTGTATCGTTGGAGATTGATCTTGGTCTTGATTACTGTTACCTGGCCTTTCTTTCAGCGAAATGTCCTTAACCTCGGTCTCCATCTTCACCCCTTCGGTAACTCTGGGAGTTGATTCAGCCGACATCTCGGCCGTTTTCTTCTTGCGAAACATCGGTTTGATTTGAACCTTCGTACCTGCCCATCCTCCTTTCTTTACTAAGACATTGCGTAGAGATCTAAGCTTATTTCGATCTTCCTCGCCAGCCTTGATAGCTAATTCGACCGCGTCGAGGACACTAGCTAAGGCTGGCTCCCCAATAAGAAGGACCTCTTCCTGATGGCCCTTTAGAAGGTCAATGAATGGCTGTGTATGAAATGTGAACTTGTACTTCTGTTTCGGGGTGCGATCGGCATGTCGAATGACAGACACCATGCCTTTGAGCTTCCATGAGTGTTTGGGCGGAGGCGGAGGCGGCGTTGGCTGTTCAGTCTGTTCGTCGATCTTCTCCGCTGTCGTTGAAGGGGTAGCTGGGAGAGTTGGCGGGGCTGTAGCTGGTACGCTACTCGAAGTAGACCCGCCAGCAAGGTATACTATCGGACTGATAATGCTGTTCCGTATTCCTGCTGCGATGCCCGTCGCCCCTGAATCTGACTTAGGTGGAACGGGAACTCCTGCGCTCTGCTCATCTTTGCTTTCTGCATTATCCTCGGATGAAAGTGTACCTGTAGTACTTGCTATGAGTTTTGTCTGACTTGGGTGCCTTGTACTTGTCTGCGAATCTTTCTCCTTATTAGTTAGTAGAGCTTTCGCTAACGGGTCGCCAATGTCGGATATAGTGGGAGATGGTAGGGGTGGCGTTGGCCCTCCGCGACGAATTTTCTCCCTGACGAATATGTCCTTTAAAATACTCGCACAGTGATCGTAATAGGTCTCGTTGTCTTTGACAAAACTCCAACCATTGACATCTATAACATAACTCTTGCCTCCAGCTCGAAGTAAATCAAAACCACAAACTCGTTGACCGAACGTGTTTGCTATTTTGCTTGCGATTTCCTTCTCTTCCGGGCATAACGCGGTAACATAACGGATTTCTTTGCCGTGGGTGTTGCGCCGGACAATTCCGTCGACAACGGGCGATTTTCTCGTCTCAGCATGGCAATAGTGTGGCCCGACCGTATAAGCTTTAACATCTTCGGCATTGTCCACTTGCATGAATTTCTCATATATAAAGCTGCCTTCCGGCTCGGTAATGGCGCGGGGAATAATGAGGTCCTTGATAAATTCCGAGCTCTTGTTGCCGATTTTCCTGAAGAGCTTGCGGGCGCCTCCGCCAGATGACTTTGGAAAATAGATGATGATGTTGTGATCCTCACCGCTAGTTGGTTTTTCGACAAATGGTTTCTTTAGTAAAGTGCCGTCCACGCTCAGAATGTCCCCATCGTCGAGTAACTCCACCTTGCGAGGGACACGGTAATTTTCTGGCCCACTCAGCTCGAGGGTGATGCCGGTAACATCCTTTATATGTTTTACAACATCCGAGTTTAATATACCCGGCCCGCCGTCACGGTTTACCTCGACACGTTTAGGGGTCGGTACATCTATTTTGTCGAGTATTCGCAGGCAGAGTCTTCTATCCCAAAGTACCTTTTGCATCGGAACATCATTTACACAGAATGGTTTCCGAGCTTTAACATAAGCGATAGCCTTTTCCAAAGGAAACCCGTCCGAGTAGAAAGATATCAAGTAATCACATATAGGCCAATTCTCCACCTCTGCTCAGTTATTAGTATCTTATGTTACTTACAGGGTACCGGGTTAATGATGAGTATGCTTACCTTCGTCTAAGATTGTTTTATCCCCAAATACTATTACGTCGAATTCGCGATTTGCGATCAACCTGTTAAGAATATTCCTGCTTGGTTTGCTTCTGGCTTTGGAATCCAGAGCGCAAACACCAATTATACCCCATGGTGCTGGTTTAGTCTCTTCCTTCTCCTTGTATTGAGGAGCCCGGTCACTACTGGGACTGTGGCTACTCGCTGCAGTGCTACCACTTAACCGGCGCTTTGCCCTACTCCGAGATCGAGTCACCTGTGGTCGAGGGCCCGGATTGGACGGGGGTGCAGTGCTTCGTTTTACGAGCTCAAAAGGGTTGGCATGAGCGTCCCGCGGGGTCAGCTGAGGACCGCTGACGGGATTCTGGTTATTCAAGTTAGAAGACGTGGTGACTGTCACATTTGACACACTGGACTCAGATTGACCTGGAGATGGGCCTAAACCCTTGCCGGAGGCCATGATGGAAGTGGGGCGTTGAGCACTACCACTGTCGGAACCGTTGGTGGACGGAGCAGAACTTGCAACGCCACGGGACGAAGATAGGGAAAAGATGGAAGAGACAGAAATTCGCTTCCCTGCTTCGTAGTCGGAGGAAGAAGAAGGAGGGTTAACGGCAGGATCTGGCAGATGGTAGGGAGAACTTGTATCTGGAAAAGAATGGCCGGGCACTAATTTTGGAGTGTTATCGATATCCTCGACAGCCACTTCGTCAACACCTGCAGCCGAGGGATGAAAATCTTGACTCCAAATATCGGAACTGGATGACTCGCGTCGAGTGTATGGAGACGACGGAAGATGGGGTAGCTTTAATGGTCTGGCCAGAGGCATTGACAAACGTGCAGGCTCGACAGATACATCAGTAGTGCCAACTGGTTCAGCATGTCGGCTTTTCCCACCAGTTATAGAACTGGCGATGCTACTAGCTAAGGATGAAGAAGAGCGAGTGCGGGTTTGAGACACAGACCAAGAAGAAGAAGCCGAAAGTCTCTTGCCGGAGCTGCTGCGACCCGGATTATTATTATTATCGGTCTCCATCCTTATCGAGAGACACGGGTCCACGGGTACACCTGGTACACCTGGTACAACACCGGAAGCCGTTTCCCGCTAAAACTTTTAAACTCTTGTGCTATAGTGTGTGTTCCGCCGTAGTGAGAAGGTTTTACTATACTATTTCGTCATTTGGTAAGTTCACGGGAACCTATCAAAACGAACAATTAAACCTTGTCTTGCTTTTTCCCCTTTTTTAATCTGTAATATCCCCAAAAGTTTAGTCATGTATTTACAGAATACTCCGTAAGATGTTGGGAAATTGGGAAGTTGCTTTTGGATGCTCCTGCAGAATATGTGGTTACTCACCCGCTCCTTATTAATAATAGGTAAACGGTCTAATAGCCAAGACGAAGTTCGTACTTCGAAGCCAGTGGCAAATAGAATTTTGTTCGCCCCCTGACTAAAAATTGTCTCAGGTACCGGTAGTTAATGCAGCGCAACCAATTCGTAGGTATCTGCGATCGAATAAATGAATGAAGAGATAGGCAATTAAGTTTTTTTTTAGTATAAAAGTTGTATAGTGAGACAAACTCGGGCATTGGCTTCATTAATCCTTTTTGAAGAGAATATCGACTTGAGACCCTATTTATTTCTCAGTCTACCGCACCAGGTAATAACCTAGTAATAGTTGGAAGTGGGTCGCGTATACGGGAACCAGGAATTCGACAACTTTAAGGATACATTATGAGAGCCTCACTGAAAGTTCATTGGAAGAGTGAAGGATTTCAACAGTTGCATCTGTAACCCGTGGCCAGAAGAATACGTGGCGGGCAAACGGACCAGTGAGAATTCTAGACCGTTAAACAAAGCTCGAGGTCTCACTTTTCAGGTGGTAAGGGATTTCTTAGAACGGAGAGCTAAAGGTGGAAACGACTAGAATAATAGTGTAGGTTACCACATGTGAATTTTTATGAGTACCTAGACAACCCTGATAACGTGTGTAGGTAGGTACCTAAATGTATGCAGGTATTCTCTGATCTCAGCTTTGCATCCCACACTACAGATAAGTACGAAAGAAGATGTCGATGCTGGTCGGCACTTTTAAACATAGAAGTGTTCAGGTACTAGGTACCTACTATTTATCTCATGCTAGCCTATCAAGCACATGCCAATATATTTGACGTCCCTGTAGTACGCTAAATAGTCAGGGGCTAATAGCCAATAAGACCTAATAATTGGGATTGTGTGGTGTTCACTGGAGATACGACCGTCGACCATTGTTTGGCACTACGACTGTCGTTTTCGATGTTTTCGGCAAGCAGCGAGGCGGTGAAAGCTGGAAGCAAATAGCCTGGCTAGGCGCCATTTAAAGCAGAGCTGTAAATGCAATGACGACCGAATTACGTCGCATCGAAAGCGCATTTACGCAATGCGCATTTAAGCATTTATTAAAAGGTGACCTCGGAACATCACCTGACGGAAGGATCGATTCTCAAGGTTGTAGAATCCGGAGCCGAAACACCTTGATTATCATGTGGGGGACCGTATCTATGTACAGTGGATCCAAAATCGAGTACAACCGATAACGATAACGATAAGAAATTCAATGTCAAAGATACCCTCAAGTCTTTAAAATTTCAAGTGCTCAACGACGTTCAAAAGGGGGATATGAGAATGTAGTTCTCATGGATCTAATGATTTATATTTTTTTATACTTTCAATCATATACCAGAATATTTCTATATTTTCTTAAACGTCTAGATGGGTAAATTGTCTAGATCTTGCAGCGTGGTACATGTACATCCGTGGATGTATGGTGGGGCCATAGGTACTTCACTGTATGGCAGGAGTCGGCCAAAAAAAGCTTTACTTCCGACTCGAGAAAAAAAAAGTTCCATCTACATGCAGCTTCAAGCAGAGTTACGCGACGATTATCGAATGCGACAAGACCCGGACAGTTTATGTGCGATTAATAGGGGATCTTTTGTCCATGCTGTGAGGCATTTCGCATTCTATCACAATGCCGCATTCAGAGCATGAAGGACGTTTGGTCAAGCGACAGAAGCTCAATGCGGTCGCGAAACCTCAATCCTCTTCGTCGCAACAGTCCAGGATCTTTGCTCCATATCGGGTATGTTTATATACCTACCTAAGTAGACTCTTTAGGGTCTTGATTCTAATGATGAAGTGTTAGACTATCGGTCTCGTCTCTCCTACCAATGTCCCGTTTACATCCGTCCCTCTGGGGAACACCACCTTCCAGGTTACAACCTCTATAGGCCGTTCTCTCCATACTTATGACCTCAAACGCGGCCTCAACCTCGTCTTTATGACCCGACCTCAGACCCCATACGCTATCACTGCGACATGTGCCTGGAAACAGAAAGTATTTGCCGCTTGGGGCGACCCTCGCGAGGGTTCCAAACAGGGTATTTGGATATTCCAGAGAGGGAAGAAAGTAGGCGAGTTGCAACTCCCACCCGATCTTCATCAGCCTATCAGACAAATTCTTGTTTTCGGCTCCTGGGTTGTTGCGTGCGGCTTGACGAGGATAGAAGTGTGGAAGTCGGCAACTCTAGAACATTATACCACCTTGTTTACTATGGCTTCTAGGAAGGGCGATAACGAACTTACCGGTGGTATATGTACTATGCCAACATACCTGAACAAGATCTTTGCTGGACGTCGGAACGGTTGGGTCGAAATCTGGAATGTTTCTACCGGAAAGTTGATCTATACTCTCCTACCACCATCTTCGAACTGTGGTGCTGTCACCTGCATGCAGCCGAGCCCCGCGCTTTCGTTAATGGCGATCGCATATGCTGAGGGCCCGTTGGTCATCCATAATGTGCTTACAGACAAGAAGGTGCTGGAAGTTAACGCGGGTACGGAGGATGCGCCTGTCACGAGTATCTCGTTCCGTACAGATGGTATTGGCGCAGGTCAAGATGGGCGCGAGAATGGAGTCATGGCAACAGCAACAGAATTAAGCGGCGATGTTACGTTCTGGGATCTTAATAAGGGTGGGAGAATTATGGGTGTTCTTAGAAGCGCCCACAACCCCCCGACACAAGAGGGAGCCTCGATCCGTGGGGGTGTAAGCAAGATTGAGTTCCTTGCTGGTCAGCCAGTCATTGTCACGAGCGGCAGGGACAACTCCTTGAAGACCTGGATATTCGACGAGACCCCCTTTTCACCGATACCACGAATCCTACATACGAGAAGCGGTCATGCGGCACCGGTCACATGCTTAAAATTCTTGCCATCTGATTTCGATGGTGCTGAAGCAGGCAACAAATGGCTTCTTAGTGGTGGCAGAGACAGAAGTCTCTGGGGGTGGAGTCTTCGTCGCGATGGTCAAAGCACTGAACTGAGTCAGGGCAATATCCGCAAAAAGGCTAAGAAATATGGAATACTTGACAGCAGCACCTTGAGCCGTGGCCCAACTACCACACTCGATGATTTAAAGGCGCCGGAAATTACTTGTATAGCATGTTCGTTGAACAGAGATGGCGGGATGGGCGCCATGCCTGGGAAGCAGGTTTTGTGGCAAAAATCTCAAAATCAGAAAAAGCCCATCAACGCTGAAGTTAGTGGCATGACAGGTTGGGAGAGCGTGGTTACAGCGCATAAGGATGACTCGTTTGCTCGGACATGGTTCTGGGGCCGTAAAAGAGCAGGCAGATGGGCATTCCAGACCGGCGACGGTGCAAATGTGTCAACCGTGACCATGAGTCCCTGCGGAACTTTCACAGTCGTCGGATCTGTTGGTGGATCCGTTGATATGTTCAACCTACAGTCGGGATTGCATCGCCAACGATTCCCATCGAAACTCACACCAGCGCAAGCGCGACAAGTCAAAATGCAGCAATTAAGGCAGGCAGACACTGTGGTACAGCTCCAGGCCCGCTCTGCTACCGGTTTCCTACCAGGGACGGGGAAGCACACGAAAGCTGTCACCGGAATCGTTGTCGACTCTATGAATAAATACGTGATCAGCTGCTCTCTAGACGGAAAGGTAAAATTCTGGGAATTACTTACAGGAAATTTACTAGAAGAAATCAATTGGGCACCGATGACGGGGATAACGGGTTGTTGTTATCACCCAGCGAATGATTTAATAGCTTTCTCCTGCGACGACAACTCTATTCGAGTGGTGGACATCGAAACAAATCAGACTATCCGTGAATTTTGGGGTTGCCAAGGCAAAATAAACGATTTCATATTTTCTAACGACGGCCGTTGGATAGTAGCAGCCTCCCAGGACGCCATAATACGAGTATGGGACCTGCCAACTGGCCATTTAATCGATGCTATCCGATTAGAAAAGCCGTGTACAGCTTTAGCATTTTCGGCAACAGGCGAATATCTAGCTGCGGCAACTGAAGGGGAGTTAGGTGTCAGTATCTGGAACAATAAGACTCTGTTCACTCATGTTCCGACTCGACAAATATCGGAGGAGTCGATTAAACAGATATCGGGTCCAACAGCATCGGGAGAAGGAGGCCAAGGTCCGCTTGAAGCCGCGTTCGATGAGGCAACATCTCAGGAAGCGGAAGATGATGTCGCTCCGCCTAACTTGGATCAGCTTAGTGCTGACATGATGACTTTAAGTTTGGTGCCACGAAGTAGATGGCAGACTCTACTACACCTTGACCTGATCAAGCAGAGAAACAAACCCAAAGAAGCACCGAAAGCCCCAGAGAAGGCGCCATTCTTCTTACCATCAGCAGCTAATACCGAATCGTCAAATTCGGAGGCAACAGGTTTGAAAACCGGCCAAGACCAGAGCCAATCAAGAATTACTCGCTTCGACCACAACAGGGCGGAACAAGCATTCGCTAGCAAACTACAAACGGGGGCTTCTGCTGGCAATTGTAAGACTTACTCTTTTCACCTTTCGCAATACTATCATTTGTAAGCTAACATTTATTAGTTGATGATTTCATCGAATACCTCAAATCTTTGTCACCGGCGACAGCTGATTTAGAACTGCGTTCTCTCGTAATCGGTGATAATGATGAATCGAATGAATTGCTCCAGTTCATTCGTGCCATGACTAGTCGCCTCGTGGCACGGCGCGACTACGAACTCACTCAGGCGTGGATGGCCGTCTTCCTTCGCCTACATTTCGATCTTATCTTGGAGAGTGATACCCTAACAAACGCCCTGGCGGAATGGAAGAAACACCAGGCGCAGGAATGCGATAGGCTGGATAACCTAGTCAGCTATTGCGGTGGAGTGGTGAACTTCCTTAGAAGTCCACGGACTTAATCGGGAGTTAAGGGGATATAATATCATACCTATTTTTAACCCAAATATCGTTGAACCTAAAGATCTTCCCGTCAAATATGTGATTCATCAACGTGTCTGTCATACTAAGCTTAAGATATCATACTCGTACCTTGACAAACAGACTGACTCTTAGAACCACATAACCGAACGATCGCCAAGTTAGGTACCTACAATAAATCACCACGTCTCCTATTGCTTAGTTCATCGATAATATAAATATAAAAGATTTCGCATCTACGAAAAGCTAGTAGGTCAAGAAAGCTTAGTCTACATATGAATCACGCGTCTCTTCTCAGTTCGTCACTCAAGCAACCGTTAGAAAAATGTATATATGTACCTATATGCAATGTTCTCCATCTTTAAGTTCTTCCCTTCCTCTGATCACGGTCTTTGACGTTAATACTATCTACACTCACTTCCCATCCTCCGCTCGTGATGTAGACAAAGTTCAACTATACCCACAGTCCACCATCAATATCTTTATAAATATTGATAAACAAACCCACCTCTCCAGCACTTTACCATACAGTACATTATCTTGTTCTTCTCGAGAAACGCAACGTCTGGAGACGAATATACCTAGTTATTCCAAGCCTTTCCTTCTAGACCACCTCTTCAAATCCAACAACCAATTAACCAAGGGATAAGACCCTGCCTCTCCAAAACAGCAAAGCCAATCATACAGCAATAGAGAACCCAGAATCTCCTAGACAACACATACACCTATCGTCTTAGATACCAACAACCTCACCATCATCACAATGAACCACGGCACCAAAACGCCCAAGTGCGAGCCAAGCTCCTCGGAACCCGCCTCCCCAGAGGCGTCGACACACGGTTGCAGCACGCAGCAGCAACCTCCATTCAGCTACCCCACAATCTACGGCCCAATAGAAGACGACCTCACAGCAGCAATGCGCGGCCTATACGGGCCCTACAACGCAGACCCCCAAACGGTCTACCCAGGCGAGCAACCAGACCCGCCAGGGCCCTTCGGCATCCCCTACAACCTCTCCGCCCGTCAAGCCTTTTCACCAGAAACCCCCACCGAGCGCGGGCGCGGGCGCTACCAAGTGCCCCTAGCCGCACGCACGCGAGATCCAGCCAGAGCATTCACAGGACGATGCACAGCGCGTCGTATCGTCCTGGACGAAAACCTTACATCTAACCGCACCAACGCCAACACCATGGACCCATCCCTAGCGCCGCGAACCCCAGAACCAGACGTCCCCCTTGGGCAAGAGAATATCCCGCCCAGCACACCTGAATGCACACCGTTCGCGGAGTTCTACGTGGCACCCGCGCCAGGACCGCAGGTTCTACCGACGTCGTGGGGGGTAGATCCACACTACCCGGCAGCGTCGTCGGTATACTCAGCGTCAGATCAACGGTGGAGAGGGGATTCGTCGGATGAATGGGGCGGGACGACGTTGGTGGGGTCGAATTGGTCGTTTGAGCGGAACCAGGGATCCGAGACCTTGGACTTAGGGGAGGGAGCGCGGGGGTCGCGTGCGCCGCCATGGGCGTACTGTGGGCCTGTCAGGACGGGGCAGGAGGATGCTAGTAGCGATGGGACGGTAGACCATGACGAGAAAGATGATGGTGAAGATAGGGGCGCCGGTGCGTATGGGTTTCCGGAGCAGGGGCAGGATTATGGCCCGCTTTACCCGGAGCTAAATCCGGAGCCTATGGATGAGGAACACCATGGGTTGCCCGGAGATGAAGAGACAGTTGTTGGGGATTCGGGGTCCGAGCCAAGTCAGGGCAAAGCAGACGGCGACGAAGAAGATAATGGCGATGGCGGCGGTGGTGATGTGAGGCACGTCGAGGTCGATGGGAACGTCTACATCGATCTCGAGACCGGGGTACCGCTCTCTCGGTTCGAGGAGTGCATACGAGCGCTTCCGACTATGCATATACGAGGCAACTTATACATCCGCACGAAGCGAAAGCAAGCCGGTTCCGTAAGCGGTGAGAAGGGCTCTGAAGATCAAGATGATCAGGACGGGTATTATGGGGATTCGGAAAATTCAGAAGTGTGGGAGGAGCGACCCCCTAAACACCGTTAAATTGAGTTGTTCGCGGAGTGGTATTGTATTGAGATCCTGGTTTTGATGATTGCTGGGAACCTTAGGGTACTGTTTCCTGTATGGCCGAAGAAGCCCTACTGTTTGGAAGAATGCTGAGTTTGGTAAGATGTCCATGATGGCTTTTAATATATTAATATTTGTCCATATTTACAGCACTGCGGTAGCTTAACTGATATCCATTTGATTGTTTAAAATCATAAACGGAGAAAACTTAAAGCAGGCGTGACGTTGTTCAGAGAAGTCGAAGTGATCCTATAAAATTCGGACCTCTTGCCATAATATCGCTATATCATAGATCTCATATATTTTACTGACTCGGAAAGACATGATAGTCTAGGATATCATCTGCTTGCTACAAAGCTAGGCTTTGAGCCGAGGTGTGTAAGAGCCCCGAGTAACAAACGGAGTCAGGGGGTTGGGGGTGTTGGTTGGAAGCTCGGCTCTGGCGCATCGGGTTTAGAACAGGAGCATTTCGATAATTCCGTAGGTAGGTAGAGTTGCCGTAATACCCAGGCTCCGAGAGTGATAATAACATCTTAACAAAGCAATGGCGAGAACCGTTCTATTCGAAGGGAGAAAATCGGCGAGAAAAGAGTAAAGCTTCGATTTCGTATGAAGTCCAGAACGACGATATCCCACATCCCACCATGTGTGTAAGAAAGTTGCGGGTGCGGACGAGTGGGACTCTTTCATCATTTTCGTCGCTTCATTATGAATCGTTGGCCGATCTAATTGTATGGAGACCGTTGAGATGGAAGCATGGCTTAAAATTGCATCTCTGACTTCAGTTTCGCTTTAAATACTCACCTCATAGTGATACTGCCAGCTTGTCTAAACAAAACAATAGTCAGAACAAGGCTCCGTAATGTGTGAAATGTAAGTTGAACAACTGTAGAACAGTCTTGCGTATCATAGACCGGTCATCTAAATCTGCATGTGGCGCTCGTTAGCAGTAAAGCCACCGGACATCTGCATGTGGCGGGTATCACCACACTTGTGGTGTATTTCCCAAATAGGTAAATGGGTATGTCCATCAGCCAGCCATCTATCAGAGGTTTGGTTCCTCTTGCTTGGCATCGTAAATACTTAAGCGGTGATACATGTGGGAGGAGGATATGTACATAGGTGTGTATAAGTGGCCAGTCATACGATGCTGTTGACTCATTCCTGAGAGTGATCAAGCTGAAAACAGCTAACTTTAAACAACATACAAGTATTTGTTAGGTGTATATCCGACATTACGTAGCGAGCTCCGAAATGAGTACCGACCCGCATGAGCCCCATAACGGCGCCCCGGACGGGGTTCCATAATCTTGATGTTGTCCAGCCAATGAAGAGCCCTCAGGGGTAGAAGATGGGTGATGTGGGATGTGGGATGTAAGCAGCGCTACTAGTACCAGGTATGGGGACCAGGTCTGCTGGGTTTAAAAATTTACAGTGCTCGCGCTTTAATAGCCTTATAGCCGTGATTGACCAAGCAAACTCTCGCAACCAACAGTTGGGGAATGTCAATGTGCGAGCGAGCTCGAGCGCAGAGTTTGCCAGTTATATGAATGTGAAACGGAACGGTTTAGCTGCGTGGTAGGGAGAAAAGGAACAAACAAGTTTACCGATCTAGGTACCTCCTTGACTTACACCGAAAGCCATGGCGGCGCCACCAGATGAGATCACTAAAATCTCTCTCGATCGGGCCAGGATCGGAGAGGAAACTGATGTTACACCACAAAGCGCAAGCATCCAAGAGGAGGCGCCGGTTGTGAATAGCCACGAAGAAGATGGTCTCTCGAGACTCCAGAGAATTAAGACGAGCTTCGGAGATCGGCCAGAATGCTTCAAGAACACATTTCAGGAGGTCTCCTTCGTCTTCCAGGCCACCGTCGCGACCGCCACCACCTCGTTCCTTACAGGTGTCGCCTTGATCATTACTGTTCCCGTCTCTAAAGACTTGGGCATGACCCAAGGTGAGATCGCATGGATCAGCGCATCGACAAGGTACGAACAGTGCACATTATTGACCTTATATCCTGCGATGCTGACAGTAACTCTAGTCTCGTCGCCGGAGCTCTTCAGCTTGCCCTAGGACAACTTGCAGATTTACTTGGCCGCAAAGCCATGTTCATAACCGGCATGGCGTCTTTTAGTGCATTCGTGCTATTGGTTGCCTTCTCGCGGAACCCCTTCTGGATGCTGATCGTCTGCGGTATACTTGGAGGCTGTTCTGCAATGGTGGTGCCTCCAGCGATTGGAATTCTAGGGGCCGCCTATTCAACGCCTTCGAAACGGAAGAACATGGCCTTCTCGGCATTTAGCGCGGGAAACCCTCTGGGTTTCGTCTTCGGCACTATCCTGTGCGGTATTGCGACGCAGCTCTCTAGTTGGAGAGCAGCCTTCATCATGCTCTGTATTATCTGGGCAGTTCTCACGGTCCACGCGATCTGGGCTGTGCCGAATGTGGAAAACTTCGACCGAGCTCCCCTGAGAGAACGGTTAAGCTCGTTGAAGCAATTCGATTATGTCGGTACTATCCTAACGATATTTGGAACAGGCATGTTTACCGCAGGTTTGACGTAAGCGTTCCTCGATTTTTTTTTTAAAAAAAAAGATTTCATATACTAATGAAATTAGCCTTGGTCCCGAAGATGGTTGGAAAAGTGCAACTGTAATTGCGCTGATAGTCGTTGGTATTGCATTACTGGTTATTTTTGTGTTATGGGAGAGGATCTACCCTACTCCTTTAATGCCTCCCCATATCTGGAAGGATAGGAATTTCAGTCTTGTAAGTTTTAGACTCGACACGTATTCCCACACGGCACTGATGATATTAGATTATTGCCGTTGTCCTTCTAGGCACCATGGGTTTCACATCTAGCGGCTTCTGGACCGCCTTCTTCTTACAGGAAATTAAGCAATACTCGACCCTCATGGTTGCGGTGCATTTGCTCCCAATGGCCATTGCAGGACTTATTTGGAACATCATTGCCGGCCGAATTTTACATGTCGTCAATAATACCCTTATTATGATCATCGGCGCCATATGTTACCTCGGGGCCAGCTTGCTATTTTCCTTCATGAAGCCTGATAGCAACTATTGGGCATTCATGTTCCCAGCGCTGATTCTCAATGTCGCTGGCGCGGATTTCCAGTTCAACGTGGCAAACGTAAGTCTGACTCTGGTTTCTTCTTTGAAATAATTCATCTGACTTTTTCGTTTTAGATGTATGTGATGCAGTCTTTACCTAAGCATCAGCAGTCCTTAGCAGGTGGTATCTTCAACGTAGTCATCCGATTGGCTAACGCCGCCGTCATGGGAATTTCGACCGCCGTATTTAGCTCCATAGAATTGACCCCGGAGGGTATGGCTGACCCGATGCTTAAATTCACAAGAACTTTCCAGGTATCAGTAGCACTCTCTGCACTGGGTGTGCTGTTTTCTCCTTTTATTCGATTAGGTACGCAGGGGAACCATCCGAAAGAGGAACCGAAAGAAGAGGGCGAGAATGACCAGTCCGGAAAGACGACCGAAGTGGCGACAGAAGTAGCTACTAGTACAGGCGAAAGCGAACTAGAAGAGAAGAAGCAGGATGTCCAGTAAACTTTTAAAATAAAATGCCGATCGTCGTTACGAATCTAGGTAGTCGGTACTATAAAGCCGTTAGGCACAATCATAAAACGGCGATTCAATCTTGGTATTCCTGCCATTTGACCATCCTGTCCTTCAAATCTAGAATTTCTCCATCGACGACGAATGTTCCGTTACCGCGATGATGAAACATCTTTCCGCCCTCTCCGGGCTTCTTATTCGGGTTGATCCAGGCCTTGACCGGTTTTAAAACCCACATAGAGTACTTGCTGACCATCCTCGTATCCTCGACGACACATTCGATATTCGCGATGACGTCAGCACCACCGACCAGAGGCGCCTTAACTTTCGTGGCTGGAAGCGCTTCTAGTCCGAAGCGTTGCCACTTGCCGCCAGCCTCCTCGACCTCGTTGTCGTCCGCAGAACAATTACCTATATCAATGACCACGTCGGCCATCTCAACAGATGGTACGGCTAGCACACATTCGCGCTGCTTTTTGAGGGTTGCGAAGGAAGCGTCCCATGGCCCCAGGCTGATTCCGATCAGAGGCGGCGACTCGTGTTGCATGACCATATGGAAACCTATTGTCATGACATTGTGTGTTGAATCGGCCAGCGACCCTGTCGATACCAGCAATACGGGACCAGGTTCTATCAGACGATAAACTTTGGAGGCCGGATATAGTTCAAAGTTGTCGGGTTGTTTGCTACTTTGCGATTGAGGGGCATTTCCCTCCTTCTCTTCTTCCTTACTTGCTTTTGGCTGTTTTGGCTGTTTGGAAGACGAGGTGGGGGTGGCTTCGGGCTGCTCCTCTCCGCTCTTGCGCTTCCTTCCCATGACGAATGAGTTTAGAGAACATGTAATTGTATAAAAACAAGAAGAACTCTAGAATTTCACGGAATTGTTGTGGGATACTGTGTCTCTATTAAAATCGGCAATCGCATTCGGCGAATTGAATTGCGATGTTGAACCTTATGATCTGATACAACGTTCGGCCTCTTAAGTCCGATGGAAGGTGCTGAACGTGGTCCGTTCGTCACGCCCTTTCCTGGCATTAATAGACCGAGTTCGGACAGAAGAGTCTTTGACATATTTGTCGATATCTGGGACCTAGGTACCTAAGTACATATATTTCATATAGCATTGACTGACGGCAAATACAGAATATCAAGTCCGAAAAAAGCAGTGCATAAGATACCGGGGTACATAAATGCAACTCAGATGAAGGATCATAGCCGTATGCCGTATGACTCAGATTATACGATTTAGTACCTAAAGTGCTACTTATAAAGCTGATACTTGGGATGATAGCGTCCAGATAGGCTCCTGGAAATAACAATCAGGCTTTTTCTCATTCTCTTTTTCATCTCACACAACTTGATGCCAATTATGTCTAGACATGCTTGGAAGATAGAGGTCAGTTTCATATTAAACACCAACCTGCTTTTCGGGGCTATTATAATTAAACATTCCTCACCTTCATTGATATACTATACATATATGTGCCGAGAATGAACGCTGATGTAGTGGATTGGACTAGCTCGTACCATGGGACCCCTCGAGTTCGGAGCATGTACAAAGGATGTATGATCAGCGTGTGGCTTGTGGATGGAGAGCCGATGAAGTACCCCAGGTGAGCACATCTTCAGAATACCACCCCTTTTGCTCTTCGTGTTTGAAAGACGGGGAGTTAGGTATGAACCATGAGATGTCACACCAACCTGAGGTGTCACAACGACAACAGCAGCGGCAACTTAGGCTTTCCTTAAATGGCAATTCCTGATTCTCTTTGGTACAGTGGGTAGACGCCGCAAAGAAAGGCGAAAAGATATTCTATTGGGCTGTAGGTTTTATTATTCCATCCTGATTTGTCCACAGATGGTAACCTGGGGGGCTAGGTGTTTTCGGATACAGTCCCGGACAGGGACGCGCTGATTAAGAAGCACATCGAAGCCTACCCGAAGGTATGTATGGTGTAGTCACTTGACCACGTATTGGATGAGCTAAGAATGCGAAAAAAGGAGTCGACTCCATTGAGAGAGACGGCAACAGAAGTTCGGCTTGTTCCGCGGCAACCAACTATGGCCGAATTCATCCCAATTGGCCACGTTTGCGTTGCCATCCACGAACCTGAGGACGATGTGAAGCTGGGTCTTCCACCTACCGGAACAGTCTGGATTCACGGGCTCTACATCTCGCGTGCTCTGCATGGTGGTGGGTTTGGCGCCGGGACCATGTCTAGAACCGAAGAAATAGCCACACAGAGCCCGATGAACGCAAAAATAGTGGCGCTGGACACCTTATCAAAGGAATCGCAGACTGAACCTGAGACACGGGAGATTCTATATGGAAGTGGGCGTATTCCTGAGCCGAGAGTAAGATGTGATAGCACTGCTACTGGTTGTAACGATGCTAACCTGTCGTCACACATAGGTTCCCAACGAAGACTGGTATGTTCGTCTCGGGTATGAGGTGTTTAGAAAAGGAGACGACATCTTTGTGACAGTCACGGAGGGTGAGAGAATGCCAAGTAAGTATATCTCGATGTTGTATAGGGTCGTTTATTCCCACCTCAAAACGTGTCCTGCCGCCCCTCCTTTCAACCTAACCGAGAGTCAGAGGACTCATGGACCTGGTTTAACAACTCATAATTGCGACTTAATCTTCCCATACTGGGTATCAACCACTAACGTTGGAGGGTGTAGTAAACGTGGTGTATATGAAAAAGCTGGTGTATATGAGAAAGCTAATTGTCTGAGTGAAGTGAGTCAGGGGATTCATAAAAGTTTAGAAGCTCTGGGTGGGACGCTGTCCCTTCATGGTAGCCTATAGCCTCATAGTTGATCGATTGGAGTTTGACCGCGGGAGTTGAAATGATTGACACCACCATGTCTGGTATGTACCTCTTCTCCGTGCTCGCATGCTATCTACATAGAAGAGGAGCAGTAGGTGTGGAGAGCTCGGCGGGATGAAGAGCAATTGGAGATTCTCAACAAGCAACCCGTAGACATATGTTCTGCAAATGCAGAGGTCTTGGATAAGAGATATATGTGCTGCCCAACGGCTACGAGGACTTAGACGCGACCTAGGTAGTATTGCATCGGGAAGAACCGTTCGATTTGTTCGTTTCGAACAAGTAGATAGACGCTTCGCAACATCTGAATGGTCGAGTAACACATGATGGCGGGAAGGTTATGCAAGAACAAGTCATCTAGCGCATCTGGAGAAATGAGGGCGAGGTGAGGCGACCTGTTAGACAATGTCGTGGGGGTTGCCAAGTTGTCGGTGCTGCAGTGGTCGGGGTTTTGGAAGAAGAAGAACTAAAGAATCCGGGGGTGATCCGTGCTCGAAACGTTGATCCACTAAAACCCACTAGATCCGTTGGATTAGGGTATAGAGTCTAGACCCACCCAACCTATTAAACTCGGCAGGTACTGGTCATTGGAGACGCGACTTAAACCTTGTAAATTTCACTGGGACGACGTGCAGGCGTGCAGGAAGTAGGAAGTGTCGAAAGTGCAGGAACGAGTTGTCGCGAGGCTTCTTGTCATCCTCAATTCCCCCTCCAGTCGAACCATCCTGACATTCTCTACTCATTTCGCCATCTCATCCATTGGACTATCGTCAGCCACCCTGCATCCAGTCCCTCTCGTACTTCCAAAGTGATCATTGCGACCCAACCTCGTCGTCGCATCGGGCACAGCATGGCGGCATAATACATACATAATAATACGGCTCTATCTTTCTTGTCCTCTCTCGTCCACCCATTCGACTACCATCCTTGGCCGAACACGTCGAGATTGGACCACGCCAACATCTCAACAATAGAAACGCGTAAAGGCTATAGTCAAGGCTTACGCAAAGTAAACAAATATTGCTTGTGTTGTTTTCTTTTCGGTCCATCACAAAGTCTGCCCACGTCCAGATGCCGCCTACACAGTTCCTGAAGCAATCCAAAACAAAAATGCAGGCCTGGGTAACCAGCAATGGGCTCAATGGTAGCCAGCCTGCTCCCACCGCCTCTGCCTCCGGACCAGGACATGATACTCAGGGCCAGAGTCATCTTCCCCAGCGCCACGTCTTGTTACAACCACCGGCAACCCTGCCAATCCAGACGACTCAGAAGACCCAAACAATACAAGAAACGACCCAGAACTCACCCCCACGATCACGCGCCCCCATCGTCAACGCAAACTCTAACAGAGCTGCCGCCGCCGCCGCCGCTCGGCTACCCGTTCCGACCGGTCGTACTAGTCATGCCCGAGATACGTCACTTAATATGTCACGAGCAAGGGGCGTCGCCTCCGAACCTATTCAATCTTCTTCCAGGAGGCCAGCACCATTTTGGGAAGGGTCAACTGTCGACGGTTCCTTGTTTAGCGACAGCGGTAGTAACCCTGATGCGAACGCGGCCGCCGCTTCTGCATATCGGTTTCGTGTGCCTACTTACCAACACCAACAGAGAGGAGACACCCCCCAACCTCGCCCTATCGTTAAGGATAATGTCAATATACCGGATCAGTATGCTCCATTTACCATAGGACCGAACGGCTTGATAGACGTAGTAGGTGGTCCTCTTACTAGGAGTGCTTCAACACCAGATGCTAGGGGTCATCGTATCGGTCTGAAGGGAATAGTCGCCTCCCCCGATCCTGAACCTGAACCTGATCAAGAGTCGGAGGATAGCCCATACCAGAGCCCAGAGAAGACGCCTTCTGCCAAGCGGCTCCATCATCCGAAGGCCCTAACTTTACGTACTAACCGCCGTGGTTCCTTTTCAGAAAGAGCTGCTTATCCTCAAGTAGAGAATATCGTATCCTCACCTGCACGCCAACCCTATCAAGACCCCAGTAATGACCTAGACGAAGTACGATCGGAGAACTCTATCCATTTGAGAGTGAAAACACAGCACGACCCCCAACGTTCAACCATATTTGCCGACACCGATACTCCTATGGTGAGCCATCACGACGAATCAGAAACCGAGAGCGTGATCGAACCGCCACCTCCACCGAAGCCTGTGACGAAACCCAAGCTTCACCTGAGTAGACAGCTTTTCGCTGCGGGGAGTAGTAAGGCCCGAGCAGGGCTTAGCGAAAGCGCCATGCCTCGTCCATCGGCAGATAAGCGCCCCTTTAACTCAAGAAAGCGCCAACACGAAACAGACTATGATGACGGCGCTTTAGCAGCAATGGACTACGCAGAATTGAAAAAGGAAGCATTCGATTTCGACCCGGCTCAAGCAGAGGCACAGTCAGCGATAGGACCACCTCGAGGCACCCTACCAGAGAAACTTGATATGTTCTTCGACAAAGACCAGCCAAGTCAGACAGAGTTCTTCTCTAAAATGACCATCAACGACTGGGAGGCCTCCGGTGATTGGTTCCTCGAAAGATTCGGGGACGTCATGCACCGACTTAGAGAAGCCCGTCAAATGAAGCGATCTGTGATTGAGGGCTTCGAGAATGAAATTGCTGAGCGAGGTGAGGCTGTTAGGAATAAAATTCAAGGGATCGATTATACTCTTGCAGAACTTAAAAGCGAGGGTGAAGGCATGATGATAGGGAAGGAGTTCGATTGAGATGGATGAACCGCAAAACAGTATATTAATCACCACTTCATCGGGTTGCTATGGTCAACGAATTTTATGAACTCGGATTTCAAAGGGACATCCGGGATGGTTTATGAATGTGTATTAACTTGGTCGGTCGGACTTGCTACCGTTGCTTTACACTAGCTGGCTCCACGATGCTTGCTCATCTAAAATAGCCCCTGTGCTAGATGATGAACGATGTTGTCGGGATTATTAGGTATGCATAGAGGTTACTTGGTAAGATACCCACTTGCTCACATGTATCAAATGATAACTGTCTGCTTGACTTTTCTGTCTTTACCGACAATTAATCTCAACTGACGGCCTGGCTTGTCCGAGAACAGCCCTTCTCTCAGCCTGTCGGAAAAGAGTTCATACGCAGGATAATAAGCATCGACGAACTTGACGACTTGATCGTCCGTCATACCTGTACCCCTTTGCTTCCGCAGCATTGTTTCTTGTTCTAGCCTCCAGTCGTATACCCACTCAGTATCTTCGGCATCGATATGGATGAATGCATTAAATGTGTCTGTAATGACGTCGTAGTCTCCAAGACGCTCGTTAATGAAATTCAGGTGTTCTAGAGAATGCTTGTTCAGTGTTCGACTGGGCGCATTCCATTTATTTGACACCTCGGCAGAGTCTAACTGTCGAAAGCCAACGCACCAGCCTTCAAAAATGACTACCTGAATCTTGGGTTGGCCGTGGCCGTTGACCTCTTCCCATTGCGACTCCGGGACTCTGTCACCTTTGCCCGAATAGGCCGATTTGTCATACTGGGGAACTCTTATTGGCTGCCCCTCGCGCAATGCTGTGAAGAAGTGTCGGGCAAGATTCATGTCATGTGTACCTATATCACCATAATATTAGGAACCAACGAAAAGGAAAACAGCCTTCGATTTGTGACTAAGACTAAGCTGACATACCAGGCTCTCCTCGAACCTGGACTAAGAGGTTGTCCGGGTGAGATGTTGCGAGTACCTCCTGATCCTCATGTCGTAGGTAGAAATCATCGATGCTGCAAACCAATGTTCGCAAACCCTCGCCATCTTGCAACTTTGAAGCCAGTGCCGTGACTAGAGTTGTCTTTCCGGCGCCTTGTACGCCATTAAGGCCAATGATAAAGGGGCTGGTAGGATTTGAGGCGCTGTGGTTTTTATACTGTTCAAGGATGAAGGGGATGCATATAGGGCTTTTATCGTCGATTATCTCCGTTGTAGACATTTTGGTGACCTTACAGCTGTCTCTCAGCTTTGGAAATTTCCTTGTGATAGGCCAATATGCTCGGTTATTCAGGCGGCTGACGTCTGTTACCCCAAGCCTTGTAGCGTTACAAACTAGGTACCTAGGTAGGCACGCTATCAACGGGATTCCTCACGGAGAACTTCTGTGGTACTAGGGCTGTGGAGATGGGGAAATGCGGGGGATTGTTAATGGCTTCTAAATGTTCCGATGCTACTCTGTACATTGTGCTTATGAGCCAACCTCTTGTAAACCAATGATCTAATAGTCTTCGAAATTCCTTCTTAAATAATGTTAATAACTCATCTTTAGTTGGGATATGGCTCTTTCCAAGTTTAGCTTAAGATTATAGTTATCTGTCCAGTATGTCAAAAGGGGTTTAACATAGAATCGGCAATCAAAACAACATTCGGCTCTTGTCAAACTACCTACCTAGGTACTTGTATCGGTTAATTACCCAAACTTGAGCTTAACATTAGATGGTAACTCTCGCTTGTTAGACTGGGTTTATAGGGAGAATGGCTGGTAGTTAGACGATTTATATCAATCATTAATCGAAGAGAAGGACACCTATACATAAATGAGACGAAATACACACGTGATGGTGAACATTATTGCGTACCTAGTAGTAAAAGTATACGACGCGCAAACCCACGCATGACCTCATTCAGATCCATAAGCGCCCTCGAATTGTTCGACATGTGAAGGTCCAGCAAAGCAAAAGTGCAGGAGGACCTCAACTCCGACTATACCGAAAATGGCATGGTAAAGGTTATCATTGTCCGGGACCCACCTGTACTTACACCAGCATCTGGGTCCCCTCGGCATTCCTGCCAGCTCTGTAAGCTGCCTCGGCTGAATAGCCGGAATTCAAATGCGGTACATTGGCAAGCTCTTGCTTCTTTACCCAGCTGCTCTTTATTATTAACCCATTCTCCAATAAATCCAATCGTAATCATCTTTTCGCCATCAACTCTTACTTCCTCCAGAAATGCCAATTGTGTAAAAGAAGCCATCCTACCTTAACACTTGTACTACTATCTTGTCTCTAAAAACTTAATTCCGTGATACCCTAACTTCGAGAGCTTCAACAAGATGGCAGGAGAATTGCGATTCGACGACCAAGTCGTCGTCGTCACCGGAGCTGGTGGTGGTCTAGGCAAGGCCTACGCTACTTTCTTCGCTTCAAGGGGAGCCAAAGTCGTTGTCAATGATCTCGGAGGTTCATTCAAAGGAGAGGGCAACTCGACAAAGGTAAAATAAACATCCACAATGCCCTAATTCATCACAATCCAGTAACCATCGAACGCCTTCTAATGTGTCTTCTATAAATAATAGGCTGCCGATGTAGTTGTAGACGAGATCAAAGCAGCTGGCGGTCAAGCGGTGGCCAACTACGACAGCGTCGAGAATGGAGAAAAGATCATCGAAACCGCCATCAAAACATACGGCCGAATCGATGTCCTACTCAACAATGCCGGTATCCTACGGGATATTAGCTTTAAGAATATGACGGATCAGGACTGGGACCTGGTCATGAAGGTACACGTTAAGGGTTCTTATAAATGCGCCCGCGCTGCCTGGCCCTATTTCCGTAAACAGAAGTACGGCCGCATAATCAACACCGCATCCGCTGCCGGCTTGTTCGGCAGCTTCGGTCAAGCCAACTATTCTGCTGCTAAACTAGCTATGGTTGGTTTCACCGAGACCCTCGCAAAGGAGGGTATCAAATACAATATTATCTCCAATGTCATCGCTCCTATAGCAGCGAGTCGCATGACCCAGACTGTCATGCCTCCGGAGGTTTTGGAAGCCTTAAAGCCCGAATGGGTTGTTCCTCTCGTCGCCGTTTTGGTACACAAGAATAACACGAATGAGACCGGTGGAATTTTCGAGGTTGGTGGTGGCCACGTTGCCAAGTTGAGGTGGGAGAGGTCGGGCGGTCTTCTCCTGAAGGCAGATGACAGCTATACACCAGGTGCTGTTCTCAAGCAGTGGAACAAGGTCGTCGACTTCTCGAACCCCCAATACCCAACCGGGGCCAATAACTTCATGGAACTCCTTGAGGAATCGATGAAATTAGGTCCAAGTGAGCAGGGTGAAAAGCTAGACTTTACCGGTCGCGTAGCCCTGATCACCGGTGGTGGTGCTGGTATCGGACGAGCATACGCCCTTGCCTTTGCCAAGCATGGCGCATCGGTTGTCGTGAACGATTTAGTCGACCCCGATACAGTTGTCGAGGAAATCAAGAAACTAGGCGGCAAGGCCGCTGGCGTTAAGGCTTCTTCTGAGGAGGGCGAAAAGGTTGTACAAGGCGCTATCGGTGCTTTTGGCCGTATCGATATCATTGTCAACAATGCCGGTATTTTGCGAGACAAGGCTTTCTCCAACATGGATGACAACCTTTGGGACCCCGTCTTAAATGTTCATCTCCGAAGCACATTCAAGGTTACCAAGGCAGCTTGGCCCTACTTCTTGAAGCAGAAGTATGGACGTATCATTAACACTACGTCAACCAGTGGTATCTACGGCAACTTTGGTCAGGCCAACTATGCGGCAGCCGTAAGTAACCACACTAATAATGGCATTGAAATATAGTTGAAACTAATTCATTACAGAAAGCCGGTATTCTCGGGTTCTCCCGAACAATTGCTCTAGAGGGCGCCAAATACAACATCTACTGCAACACTATCGCACCAAATGCTGGTACAGCCATGACACGCACAATATTACCCGAGGAGCTAGTCCAGGCATTCAAGCCTGATTATATTGCTCCTCTTGTCCTCGCTCTCTGCAGCGACAAGGTTCCTGAGAACCCTACGGGCTACTTATACGAAGTTGGCAGCGGTTGGTGCGGCCGGACAAGATGGCAACGAACTGGAGGCGCCGGCTTCCCCGTGGACGTCAAGCTAGTACCCGAGGAGGTCGTCAAGAAATGGGCTCAAATCGTCGATTTCGATGACGGACGAGCGGACCACCCGGAGAAGAGCCAGGACTCGGTGGCGAAGATCATGGCCAACATCGAGAACAAGCGAGCGGCATCTAAGGTATGAAGAACCCTTCACTTTCCTTGGTGCCCTCTGTTCGATTACTGTTTAAATATCATGTATCTGTATTATCATGTAGTCTAGCATAAGAATGAACTATTGATATTGACACATTGCTTTTTTGTTCAGGAGACCCCGCCCGGTAATCAATACCTCGCCGCCCAGCAGAAAGCCATTGCCACCTCATCACCGGGAACAGAATTCAGCTACTCGGAACGTGACAGCACACTCTATAACCTAGGTGTCGGTGCCAAGAGGACCGAGCTAGCTTACGTATTCGAGGGCAACGAGGACTTCCAGGTGTTACCGACGTTCGGTGTGATTCCGCAGTTTGACGCCAACATGCCGTTCAGCTTCGATGACGTGGTACCCAACTTCTCGCCTATGATGCTGCTGCACGGTGAGCAGTACCTTGAGGTCAAGAAGTACCCGATCCCGACAGCAGCTAAGACCAAGAACTACGCCAAGTTAATCGAAGTTGTGGACAAGGGCAACGCAGCGGTTCTAAAGAGCGGCGTGACAACAGTCAACGCCGAGAACGGTGAGGAGCTATTCTACAACGAGGCTACTGTTTTCTTGAGAGGCTGCGGCGGCTTCGATGGACAGAAGAAGCCAGCGGATCGAGGAGCGGCGACGGCAGCCAACAAGCCCCCAAGGAGATGGCCTGATATCGTTGTTGAAAGCACCACCACGGAGGAGCAGGCTGCTGTTTATAGGCTTAGCGGCGATTATAAGTGAGTTCCCTCTCCCTAGATCTAAATTTGCTTTTTCCAGTAACTAACGCGTCTCATGCAGCCCCCTTCACATCGACCCCGGCTTCGCCAAGATGGGCGGATTCAAGGTGCCTATCCTCCACGGACTCTGCTTCATGGGTATCGCGGGCAAGGCCGTGTACGAGAAGTTCGGACCATTCAAGAACATCAAGGTCAGGTTCGCTGGCACCGTTATCCCCGGCCAGACTCTAGTTACCGAGATGTGGAAGGAGGGCCCTAACAAGGTCATCTTCCAGACTAAGGTCAAGGAAACCGGGAAACTGGCTATCTCCGGCGCCGCGGCGGAGTTGGTTGGGGATGGCAGAGAGGGGAAGTTGTGAGTGGCGTCTAAGTGGCGTCTCGGTGAGTGAGTGGGGTGAAACAGGTAGAATGGGCGGGATACAAGAAGATGAGTTGAGATGAGATGAGACGACGAAGATAGTGGACCTTTTCATTTGTTTTGCATGGGAGAAATTGAGTTCGGCGTCTTTGCTACAAAATCATTTATATATATAGTAAGAGTAAGTACTTTTTATCAGATGGGTTTAGCATGCATGAATATATATGCCATAGAGGTTGGATACCTATCTCTAGGCTCTTTGGTTCTTGTGGCGTAATTCCGACCTGTCATTAGGGTCCCTCGTCAAATCAATCATACGAAGGTAATATCAGTAATATTTTTCTCTAAAAACTGCAATACACCAAATTACGATGACAAATGTTGTAAGGCTACCTAGAATATATAGCTCACGATGAAGTCGTTGCATGTACGATGCTGTCGACGGGTATATCAAATACGTACCCACACCTTTCCTTAGTCGGATATAACGCCGTGTTCTCTTGTATGCCCAGATCCCGATGTGATGATGCTCGCTTTTTTCTTTTTCAAAGTTGACTGCAAGAACGACGCTTAACCAGTAGCCAGATAATGCACCTCTTTAATAAAAAAGAAAACCACCAAAAAAACCCAGCGAAAACCCAGAGAAAAGTCTATGTCCATCCCATGCTTCCCGTCATACAAATAAGCTCTCTATGATGAAATCGAAGAACTCCTCAATACTCGGGATTTTGCCGCCTGGAAGCAACTGTCGTAGACCTTTAGTCATTTGACCCTTTTGACCGATAGTTCCTACGTCGTCCTCGAGATATGCCTTCTCAGCGTCGGAGAGCTCGCGCCTCTCAGATTCCCTCCATCTCTTTTCGGCCTCCGCTTTAGCTTCCCGAAGGATTTCTTCGGTATTCTCAGACTCCCATAGATTACACTTATTACATTCTTTGCATCGTCGTCCATCGCCCTCTGGTCTAAAGTGTTGGCAGAAATGTGCGTAACCTTCGGTTGCTGGGCCAATGTCTTTACGACAAACGTAGCACATCTTGTATCCGCAGGGGCAGGTTAGTTTGTTGCATCCAGCCGTCTTAACGAACGACGTGTTACACCGCGGGCAAACGCGCTTGATTGCCATTGACATCGCAAGTTCAACTTGTGTACGAAGGGCAACGAGGGACGATTCGTGACAGATATGAATATCCATCCACGCCTTCGAGCATGACAAGCAAGATGACCGAGCGCATACCGGATTCTGACAGGTAAATTTCAACCCGCGACGACGACGCTGATACCGGCTAATGGCGGCTCCCAGGTGGTAGGATACGTAACCCCTAAATGACCCGTTCAAACACAGCATAGCATAACCGATCACAAGTGTTAGAATAGGAAAATAGAATGGTGATAAGACTAAGCAAATAAAGACGATGATAAGATTTACGAGGTTGCTTGCACGAATCTTAGGCCTACGCGAATTAGCCGGTATATATAGCTCGTCGACTTCCGCGTAGGTGCAGAACGGACACCGGATCAGAGGCAAGCCGCTGGATAGGAGACCATACTCTGCCAAACGTTGATCAAGCTTGCGAATAATCTCATCCCCGTTCTTCTCCTCGCGCATAGCCCGATGGATATGCTCGGATGATATACAGCCGGCGCACTCCGTCGATGCTACGGCAGGGCATCGAAGAGAACCCGTTTCTTTGTCGATACTGCGTTGCCATCCTTGTCCAAATATCGCTTCAGTGATAGAGTGTTGAACGCAGCGATAGCAGATTAAATGCCCCTCAGCATCACAGGTAGTAAGCTCCTCAAAAATGACATCGGAATAGCAGCAGTTGCACTCGTATGTCGCTTCCATGGCTTCGGCCTCTTCTGTGAGTAGAGAGATGGCTAAGGCTCGGTCGCTTGTTTCTCTCGAAAGCTGCTCGCGTTGCTTTAATGGAACAATCAACTCTTCGAATAATTCTCTATCCAATTCGGCGCTGCCAGTTGCTTTTAAAGTTGGAATTAATGACCCATCGTCAGAAGCTCGCCATATTATTAGAGGGTGCGTTTCGGCCTCAGTTGAGGTAACCGGCTTGCGACGAAAGAACATAGAAGATATAGTGAACTTCCATGACTTCGAGGATAGGTCCACAAGGGTCGGTCGTGCGTCGAGATACGAGTAGTTGGACTCCGATAATACAGCGTCGATAGAAGATCTTGATAAGCCCTTGAATTCTTGCATCGCCAGGGCCCGTACTGCTTTCTTGTACTCTATCGTTCTAAAGGCCTCGGTTCGTGGGACCAGAGCGTTCGTGTCGGAACTAGTGCCATCGCTAGTTCTCCGTCGACCCTTCACGTATAAGCCGGGATTCTTCAGCAACTTGTCCGTAATAATGAATAGCCGCGACTCCTCGGAAAAGGATGAGAGCATTTCCCGGAAGACCTCTACTTGGACATCGGGGAACAAGGCGGCGAGCATTTCGAGGTTGTTATTTAAGTCGAGGACATCTTGGGGTGTTGGAGCGGCAAATTGAAGTTGCGACTCATCGGAGAGGTATTCAGGGGAAGAGGAGGCATCGGAATCTTGAGGTCGCGACGGCGAGACTTCAGGAGAATGTCTAGACGACTTGGACTTGCTCGATATGATGGAACCCCTCCGACCCGACGGGGCACCGAGAAAACTTGAAAGAAACATTTCTTACGTCGAGTCAAGTGTTGTCGACCAGGCAAGGCATCGTCGTTGAAGTTATTAATGTGTCGCGTGTCGTCTTGAGTAAAAATATGACCGGGGGCCTTGCAAGCATCTGCTATGGATTGGGAATTTGATATTCCTTGACCGAGAACCCTGCGTACAATACAACAAGAGTAAGTCTGAAGACGATGATCATCAGAAGACGTTTAGTACGGAACAGGCCATAAACACGGGCAAAAGATAACAGGAGATGAAGCTGGATGAAGTTAGATAGTCCAGGCGAATTTCAAGTTTGTCACTTGGACGAAAGTCGCGTTGGAGAAATGCAAGCTCACACCTACCTATTCGGGCACTTGACCTAGGAGAGAAATAAAGTTGACCTAGGTACCTACGTATGACTTCAACCTTGGAACTCCAATCAGTTCTTTCAGGGATGTCCCGGTTGCTCTTGCCCGACATTAAAGCGGAGCTAATCCATAACAGGAAGGGCCGATGGGTAAGATGAAGAAAGGGACATAGGTACTTGTTTGGGCCATTTTTGATAAGCATAGAATGTGCGATTGTACAAGGCTCAATGGTCTAGTGGTAGGATACTCGCTTCGGGCTGACCTTGGTCCGTCTCATCTAATGAGATAATGTGAGTGGTCCCGGGTTCAAATCCCGGTTGAGCCCTGTTATTTTTTCTATCGCCTTTTGCAACATTGATGGTTGGCTGCTCTCCTCTATCATCTTTTTTGGGTCTTGTTACCGATGACTACCCATTTTCGGACCCCGCGGGCCCCGCTAAACACCCCTGATTAATTGATATTTCGCGTCGCGTCGTGCCTTCTTAAACTTCAATTCACCTAAGCAGCTACCTGAGCAGTTACAAGTCTAAAACTCTAGATTTACTTTTGAATAGAGGAAAGAACAATGACTCCGGTACCTCACCTAAAATCCTAGGTTTCGTACTTGCAAATAATTGCAGATTCGAGCACCTGCATGCATGGACCCTGTAAATTGACGCCACCGCGTCAACGATGTATCCATCCCTCCCACCCTACTATCTCAGCTTCTGGTGGTTAGGGGACATCTAATCGCTATTCGTTCATCACGAAAAGCATATGCCGATGTTCTAATATGTGACCATCAACTTTTGAGCCAGTTCCCCGCCTTCCATGTTACTTCCTGAAAAGGAGCTCAGCTTTGTGAAGATACGTATAATAATGGATGCCTCTTCATCAGATAAGGACATGTAATTAATATCCATATTTACCTAAGTAGTCAAGAAAGCTTGAGTTCCTCTTCGCGACAGTATTTTTTTCTCACTTTAACACATCACCTAGCAATGGCAAATGTATCAGTCAATGAACTAGGATTCTCCCCGAAGCAAGGCGTCAACTGGTCGAACTATCTTGTCTACCGCCCTGTATATCAGACATCTTTCTTCAAGCGCATATTTGACTACCACGCAGAGAAGCCGGGCGCAACATGGACCGTAGGCCATGATATTGGCGCCGGTTGCGGAATTGTCTCGTTCACTCTTGCTATTCATTTCGACAGCGTTATTATCTCGGATCCCAACGACGGCTATGTTACTCTCGCTAAGAAGCTCCTTATTGAAGAAGCATCTCTCCCAGAATCCAAGTTCACTTTCCTCCAAGAAACCGCGGAGGAAACTTCTGTTGATTCTGGAACGATCGACCTAATCGCGGCGTGCGAGTGCATCCAGTGGACTAACCCCAAAGCTGCTATCAGTGAATTTAGCAGGCAACTTAAAGCCGGTGGTACACTTGCGATCACGTATTATGCCCGCCCACTGATTGATGGGAACGAACGGGTGCAGAATGCTTGGAAGGGGGTTTGGGGCGCACATTCTAAAAAAGCCCAAGGCGAGGTGTTTGACCGTGCTTTTAGAACGATCAACACAGCCCTTGAAAATATAGAGTTTCCCGAAGGAGAATGGGAAGCTATCAAGAGAGTGTACATCAACGCTCGGGGAGACGTCAACGCTTTTGTGATGAATAACCTGGTAGATGAGAGGAAAGTCAAGGAAAAGGAAGAGAAGATTTGGGTTGAGGATGACGAAGAATGGGTCGGGATGAAGGACATTGAGTGGTTCAAGGCATATCTAGCTACTTGGGTGCCGTATATCCCAGAGGCCGAAATGCAGGACGTCTGGGATGAGCTAGAGCTTGCTTTGGAGGGCAAAAAGGCTAGAATTAGAACACCAGTTGTTATGATTTTTGCCACGAGGAGGGCATAGTCTTTCACTGGCCTTGTCAGCGTCAAAAAGGGCTCAGCTGGGATTTGAACCCAGGACCTCACTCATTCTCTCTATGATAGAGATGGACAGAACTGCCCGAAGGGTGCGCGATGACCACTTCGCTACTGAGCCTGAGATATTGGCTTTCCTTGAGCAAGTATCGAAGGAGGAAAGACCGTTTTTTTTTTATTGGTAAGGTTGTTTGATCTTATGTCTTATGTCTATTCTGGCCGCGGTTAGTTGTTTTGTAATGTGTTAGGAAAGAGGGCGTTTGAAGGATGACGTAGTCATTTTATTGAGAAGGAGCTTCGGGTGTGAAGGTGCAAAGATAAATGACGCCGGAGAGGAACTTATTACATATAGGTACATATGTATGTAGGTAGGTACCTACCTAAGTACGTAAACGCCACTGCTTGATCCAATTCTTTAAAAATGAGCAAGATACATGCAATTGCCTCTCTCATAGTTAGATACAGCTACTGCGTATTGAATAATTTATTCACATGGTAACCGGTGGTGTAACCTTGATCATGAATTCGTAACTCCGGATGTCCGTCCTCGAAATCATTTTCCCGCCACCTTCCTCTCCCTACCGGTACAGCCACTATGGATCTTATCAATACACACGAGATAATTTGCCTTAAATTTTATGATTAGGTAGTTGCCCTGTCATTATAGACGATCAAAACAAGAGTCTTACCTTTCGTTCACACCTTTACTTTTGTCTCGCTACACGATGTTTCAAGCCTTTCCTGCACGTGGCAAATCAATCTTTTTTGAGAGAAGCGATATCTTCATCCCGACCGCAAGGAGCCATAGAATCATCAGTTGAAGAACTGTTGGTAGGGCTGCCTCGCTGAGGAGCCTGCGAACTTCTTCGTGATTCGCATTGGGCTCGATAAGGGTTATTCTGCGAGTCCCTTCGTCCTGTTCCTGGTCTACGATGGTGCTTGAGGCCGTCGATTGTCCAGGTTGGATATCGGGAGCCGATAACCTTCCGTCACAGGATTGTCGTTGCTGATGGTCGACCGGCAGTAATATTTCTGTCGTCCGGTCCAATCTATATTCCCCTATTGAGGGACGATCTAAAGACAACAACGCTAAGGCTTCCCCCTGTATCTCCTCTAGAGCTACGGAGTGTGAATTTTCAATTCTCTGAGGTGGAGGTGATTGAACATGGAGATCGTCCTCTTGTCCGGTCTGCGACGAGTCCCCTTCATCGACAATCTCGTAATCTGGTCCACTAACTGGTTGATTTCCTTGAATCTGCGCGACGGGCTTCCGGTTTCTTTCCATCATGTCTTCCGGTATTTTCTGAGCCAATTCATCAAGAGGGTCCTGGTAAGGATTGTTCCTCCCTCCAAAATTCACCAACGTCGTTGCGGATTGGGGTTCAATTCCGAATTTAAACCTCTTAAATTTCTGTTTCGCCTTCTGTCGTATATGTGAGGCTATCCCTTCTAAACAGCCAGCAACTTCGACCTGCATGAAAAACGGTTGTCCGTCATGCTCAAACGCGAATGCTGTGTGGAAAGTGTTGTCATGCCTCGGCTGCCGATCAAGCTCACTTTCAACCAAATCCCATCTAAGAGTTGTGGCCTTTTGAAACCGGTTAGGAATAGGTTGACTTGAGAATTTCCACTGGCTCCGCTGGATATATCTCTTCTCGGAATTTCGCCCAATGCCACCAGCACCAGCAAATCCGCCAGCGTCAATCCAAGGGGTAAATGAATTCTTTTCGATCTTAAGAGCTTCGTCTAGTTGCCCATGGAGAATTTGCGGGCCATGTTTGGTGATCTGAACGGGGACTTTGACATTAGTTGACGGATTTTCAGCACTAAAGTGGCGGCGGAGGTCTTCATCTTTTTCGTCTAGAGTCAACAAGATAGTTGCACCCCTAAGGCGGCATTCCTGTGGTTCGGTGAATGTCAAATCCAGGTAGACGACACCTCCCGGGTTCTTGTCCGGAGTCAGAACACCCCATCGCGACTCTCTGAATCGAAATCTGCATGCGACATCCACGTCCCCGATCTTTCCTTTGCCAAGGTAATGGTTGGAACCCTCCAGACGTTCAAACCGCCCAAAGTCGTATTTCCCATACCTACGACCGAGCTGGAAGCGTTCTTGCCAGGGCAGCGCAACACCACTATAAATTGGATGATGTTTGCTTTCAAGCAATGACATTGTATTATCGAGCGAAGTCTAGAAAACCACAAGACATGCCGATCAGGCTGTAGAATACATACCTACTATTTCAAGGTTGTCCTTACCTTGTGTAGAGAGACGAAAGGAGCTGAAGAGGGGAGGGGGCTTAGCTTTTTAGTCGGTCAATTAGCCAATCAATCTAGCCTACAGTGATGCAAAGCCTCTCGAGATGCAGGTTATTAGGTTGCCTCAATTGCGCCTGATAAGCAAGAACGGGGAGCGTCTACAGAACTTACGTGGGGTTATTTATAGGCAATTAGTTCGCGGACAAGTTTCTGGTGGCCTTTCGGGGCTCATCTCGTGAAGTCCTTCACGAAGATTCTACCTCGATAGAACTTAGCTGACGACAGCAATGGTAATCGCAGCATCCTTCTTAACACTCTACTAGATTTCCTAAATCATGCGAATTTAACACATCTTTAATCTTTTCATCCAACATCATGTCAGTACGCCAAATGCAAGCAAAGCCGACAAGCGATGTTGGGCTAAATCCTAAGTCTCCACCATCTAAATCAGTGGACGATCAACAAAATCCATGGGATTTGAATCATAAAGACAAGAACAAGGATAAACAGATTGTACCCAGAAATTATCCTGTAACTCACGTTGGCACGAGTCACCGTGAGAACGAAACCTCGAGCGTCGTTTCTAGGAAGGCCACCGAAGTTACTCCTATAACGCCTGCGCAACCTACCTCTGCCCCGCGGAAGGTTCCTTCGAAACGAAAAGTTAATGGCGTTTGGGACTCACCCCATGCCACCGATCTTACTGTTCATCTAGCGTTGTCGGCAGAGGAAGATCTTGACGAAATCCTTGAAGAGTTTGCCCGTCTCCAAAGACTTGGTCACTTCATCTCTGCTAAACAATTATTTGCGGAACATCTCCGTGAGCACATGGAAAGGCCGCAGGTCCTTATTGAATATATAGAAATGTTACTCGAGCAAGGTGATTATATCACTCTATCTGAGATAGATGATGGCACCATACGTCATGCGTGCGATAAACTCGTCAATAGCGAGGACAGAATATTACTTACGATATATTGGAAATTGGTAAAGGTAATCTCTGCTCACTACAAACCAGATAGACCTGGTGTTTTCTCGACAAAACGGGAAGTTATTGATGGAGCCATCGACGACTTTTACGCCGTGATTACCGCCAGTGAAAGAAATATAACTTCAACTGAGGTAAGTCTACCTATAATCCCCTATTATCGTGTACTTCTTACTAAGTAGCTAGATCAAAATGCTTGCTCTGTTTTATCGCCTGTGTGATTTCATAGACGATTCTGCAATGCCAAAACGCCTCCAAGAAAAGTTTCCCTCAAAGTTTCACGAAGAGTTATACAGCCTTCTCCTAAGAGAAGGCCGCATATGGGATTTTCGTGACATTGCCGTAGCAAACGTATCTATCAGTTTTTGGAGCAACACGAGCTTAGTTGAAGACTGGTCGAAAATGACAACGGATACATCGACAACCCTTGCACTTCTCGATATTCTTGTATCCCACATAGTTTACGAACTTGAATTCTCAGCAGGATCTGAAGATGACATTGAAAATATGCTGAGGAAAACTGAGCCACTTGCACTTTCGATTATAGAAAACGACCCCGACAAGATGAGAAGTCGACCATTTATAAGGTGGATGTTGGCAAAGGCCCAATTCGCTGATGTGAAAGGGCCGCACCACGCTCGCTCTTATGGGGAGCAACTTAAGGCATGGCCAGGTCTGGTGTTCCATTCGAGAAGACTTCAGTTACCTCAGTACATTCCTGTACACGGCGAGAATCCGGGATGGAAGGTGGATGATGCGGCGCCCAGGTTTGAACGCCCCATCAGGATGGCAATGAACATCTCAAGAGAACTTGGTGATTATCAAACCGAGGTTATAGCCTTACAGAGACTGATCGTGTTATCCGCCAACCCAAATAAGGAATTCGAAGAACTTTGTAACCTACAAAGGATAACCCAAGGGGATGTCTGCGGTTATTCGAAAACGTTGACATCGAGATATTTGATATCCGATACGGAGGACTTGAAGCAAGATCTGAAGCAGAAAATTTCTGGACTTTTCGACATCACCAACTTTTCGGATAGTATATCAATGTTGGACTCTTGGATCCTCAATATGCTTCAGTACTCTCTAGAACGCGAGGGACCGGCGGCCGAGCGAGCCTTAGAAGGAGCTGGAGAGGATTATCAAGATCTCCCATGGGCATTCAGAGTAGAAATCGACAAGAAGTTTCAAACCACTGTTGGACGAACAACGAACCGCCAATCATCGTCCAGGCTCGAATCGCGGTTTAAAAGGAATAGGAATCCTGATACGAGAGAAACTTCTGAGGGTGTGGGCTCGAGCGAGAAAGGAAAACAACCAGCGATCGGAAGAAAAGACGTCTTGAACCGACAGAAAGACGGGGAAAGCATGGAACCAGCTAAACAACATCCCAACCCCCGAGTTCGGATTTCTCAATCGCCGGAGGAGGATGAATGGACTGACGATTCTTTAGAAGCTGAGCAAATTCTTCAGGGGACCAAAAACTATGCTCGAGAAGAGAAAAAAGTAGAGGTGCCAACGGCAACTTCCCAGAAAGACTGGCACTTGGTAAAACTTCCTTCCCAACCTCGACAAGGTGGTCCAGGATTGGCCTCGGATGAATCATCCACACCGACATCACGCGCCGCCCCTAGTATTTTTGATCAATCTGAGACCAGTTCCGGGACAGCGTCATCAAGCAACGACCCAATAAAGCCAACTAATCCCATAAACCGAAGTGAACATCGACCGAGCGTTATGCCCGGCGAGAATGATGAAGGCGTAAATTTACATACTCTAAGTAAATCAGAGTTAATAGAGTATCTTCGATATAAACACCCACACCCGCGGGTGCAGCGACCTGCCCCGAAGATTGCGCGGAAATCGATTTTAATAAATGGGCGTACTCCGAACACGGACGGTTCTACTAGTAGAAGCGAGGAACGCCCGCACAGGCGAGGGCCAGTGTCATTTCTTGAAGATGAAATAGATTACCCCCCGGTCGATATCTCAGATGATAAGAAGCTCAAGATAGGGGACGGAGGATATAAAGAACATGAGCTGGCCACCGTTAATGAGACCGAAGACATAAACCTAGGATCCCAGGACCAGAACCGGCCCGCTGGTAACGAAAAATCAAATCAGAAGGGGAAGGAAACTCGGACTCAAAACATCATTGCGAATATCAAACAAGTGGGTGAAGTACGCACTCATGAGAACGACGAGAATCTTCAACGGCCTGAAGTGAATCCAACATCCCCGGCGGCTCCAAGTGAATCTAAGACAGACCCGGTAGTGGCAACTGTTGAGAGCACGGAGGATCTTGGAGAGAATGTAGAGGAACCTATAGCGCGAACTGCTGAGGATGTAAATGAGGTTGATTAATTTATACGCCGTTGGAAGGATTGGATCTTTTCAAGTTAATTAAATCTAGCGAAACCTGTATTTTTGTATAATTATTGTATATTCAATCTTTAGCACTTATCAAATCAATTTGAGATTTGAACCTTCTAGATTTGTTTGTTAATGAATAGTAGTAACATTAAAGGTAATTAGATGAGTTAGAACTTAGAAGTTTAGTGTTTACGGGTTGAGGTTCTTCAGCTACAGGCGGGAGGTACCTAAAAAATACAGTGTGGGCTAGCATTAGCGTCTGCGGCCTAGTGCAGCCTAGCGCAGCTGAACCCCACAGGAACCCCTAAAGGAGGAAGCTACATGTATGAAGTATTACGCCATACTGTCAGCTCGCGTGATAAGGACCAGTCATCATCGCCCTACGACTCGTACATTTCTTCCTACCTACAACTTACGTTAACTTCACTTCGAATTTTTCCTTTATCATTAATCAATCCTTCTCGCGATCATTCCTATAGACCCTTATTTCGTCCTCGAAGATCGACTGTCGCCATGTGTTGTTCCGCAGACCTATTCCTCGGCCTCCTGGCCATCCTCTTCCCACCTCTGCCTGGTACGTCATTACCCGTCTCCATCTCCATACCCATCACCATTTGCCCCCGCCCGCCGCTATTCGTCTGCCTTGCGTCGCGCATCAGCCAGCACCCGATGGCTCCGCACCACGCATCGCACCGCATCGCAACGACCTGCGATTCCTGTCAAACATCCCATAACATATCCGCTCTGTAGAACGCTTAACTAATTGACACAAAACCATCACAGTCTGGGTAAAAACCGGCCTCTGTTCCGCCGACTCCATCATCAACATCCTCCTCTGCATGCTCGGCTACGTAAGCCCCCTCCCTCTCCCCCCATCCTCCCACACCATCTACTAACCCAACACCAACCACCCAGCTCCCCGGCCTAATCCACTCCTGGTACATAATCTCCAAATTCCCCGAACTCTACGAATACGAAGCCGCGACCCCCCAAGACGCCGAGTCCGGCGCCGGCAACGGGCGCGTGACCTACGTCTTCGTCTCGCACCCGCCGCAATCCGAGCGTCCGCCGCAAGCGACTCCGCAATCACCTACCCACGCCAACTACGGCACCGCGTCGAACCCAGGCTCCTCCTCGACCGCTGCGGCTGGTGCTGGGTCTAGTAACGGGCACCACGACCCCGCGCCCCCGACGTACGCCGAGGCCGTCAAGGGCGACCACAAGGTGCAGACGCAGGACTAGGCGTCGCCACTACCACCACAATCGCGCTGCTCCCGCGGTCCCGTCCCCTTCATCCCTACACCTACACCTACGCCTACGTCTGGGAACCGCTCGTTGCGCCGGTCGGTGTCGGGGTTGTATCTGCGGGACTTCAGACTATCTCGGACGTTGCGGGACGTGGATTACTCGTGGGAGGAATGGGTGTGGCGTAACGCATGAATTCACAGAAGGGTTTTAGGTTGTTTTCTACGGAGTTGGAGGGTCTTTGGTTTCGGGACACGCATGCAGTTCTATTTATCTCCGTTGCTTTTGGCTTGGGTTGGGAAGTGTCGAGAGGGTGCATGTAACATCGCATCGCTACTTTACTGTAAAAAAGAAGACAGCTACAAATTCACATGGATAGCTTTTGGCAGGTTGGTTGGTGATGGTGATCGTTACGGTGGTAGTGACGTGTTGCGTTTAATAAGCATTGTAATTCTAGCTTATCTATTCTCTGCCTCCGCCCATACGGTTCTGTCCGCGTCTTCGTCGCTGCCCCTGTTCTTGCTCTTGGCGTGGGGCCCGCTCCTTTTCCTTCGGCCGTGGTACACGCACACTCCGGTGCCGCCGGACTTGTGACGCTTGTTGGCTGGGCACATGGGGCTGTTGGGTAGATGTTCCGGCATGTTAAACTCGAAGGAACTGGGTGCCATGGCCCCGTACTGTGGGACTGCTACCGGCACCTCCCACCACTCTTTGTCGCCCTGATCTCTCTTCTCCCTCTCCGTTTCTCTCTCCTTCTTTGGGCTACTCCTGTCTTTCTCATCACGCTCGGTGGTGGTGGTGGGAAAGGGAGTGTGGTAGTAGTCGCTGTGCTCTGCACTGCTTCCCAAACTGCCATCGCGTGCTGGCGGCGTTGATATATCGAAGAAGAATGACCGTGGTCGGCCGGCGTGGTGGCCGCTCTCGCGGATCGGTGGTGTCTTTATACGTGTTGCTTCCTATTTATGACGATTAGTCACAAGATTAATAATTTTTCTAACAAAAGTACTAGGTAGGTAGATATTTAATAAGTGATATACTTACACCGCCAGGGAATTGTGCGCTGAAAGAATTGAGTCGGTCTATGCCAATATATCAGCTAATTTGTTTCTTTCTAAACTTTTTCGGTGGGTATTCTCTCTCACCTTGAGTCCTCTTTCGCCTGCCCCCTTTTCTTCAAATTAGTCCCTTCTGAAGTAAGAAGGGGATAAATATGGTGAAAAGGAAGGGAGAAAACAAGAAGAACACAAGGGAGAACAATAAAGCGATATAACATCCAAAATCATACCTATATCAGAGACTGGACTAGTGAAAGGGGTTCGGCCGCGAAGCACATCGCGGACGGAGCTCGAGACGGAGCTTGCGACACTAGCTTCTGAGCCAGCAAAGGCTTCGCGGTGCCAAGGGCTCTTCCCGAAAATTCTGTGGGGCCAGTCGCCGCGGCTTTTCTTATCCTTACTTTCCTCGCGCAACAGTGATACTACGCGGCGCATGGCCGACTGGCTCTGGCTTTGGCTTATGACCTGTGTCTTCGCGCCTCCGGTTTTGCCCTTCATGTAGCCATAGTTAAAATCATCATCGTCGTCGTCGTCAGGCGTCTTCTTGATCTTCTATATGAGTGGCGCGGAAGATTAGTATTGGCATTCTGGTAAGAGAGTAATTACGGCGGCAGGGGTAAGCATAGGTTTGTAACTTACCGGTTTATGATCCGGGAGAATCCTCGCCATGAACGATCTCTTGGGTTTGCCCTCCTGGCTAGTCGTCGAGTTGTGGAAAATGGAAGAAAGGGACGCTGTTGCGATGCTTGCTGACTTCTCTAAAGGCGTTACTATAGGAGTAGCGGAATCTGAGTCTCCTTTATCGTTTATAAGCGGCGAACTTTGGATTGGTTTCGAAGTCAGTCTCGGTATGGATATGCCACTGTTGCAGTTAAGGCAATCAACGACTAATGGAGACCTCTGCAATGATTGGACATGGGCTTCTTCGGTGAGATAGGGGCTAGATAGAGGTGTCTGTAAGGGTCGATTCAATGGGAACGTAGATCCGCCGCTCCCACTACTGGTGCCATTTCGTGATATCGCTGGCCGTTGTAGAGATTGGACGTGTGCTTCTTCGGTGAGAAAGGGGCTGTTTTGGGGTGCCTGGGCCCATGAATTACTCGGGGAGCGCTGTAGGTCCTCCTGGGTGTCTTTTCCGGAGCTACTCTTGCCGGAGCGCTTGCGCCACTTAAAATGCTTCATAACCTTCCTAGGGCTTTCGATGACCTCACGTTCGGCCCAGTAGCCCGCAGGAAACCAGACCCATTCGTGTCCATCTCTAGCCGGTCGTGGCGGGTCGATGAACGTGCTAGGAGAAACAGGCGCACTGTTGTAGGACTGGTTGGTAGATTGCCGAGCAGCTAAATTCCCGGTTGTCATAGATGCCACCGACGATGAGGGCAACCTGCTTGTAGGGCCGTCAACACCGGAGATGCTGCGGAGTCTCCATCGACTAGCAGTGCTACTACGACGAACCCATTCCGACCAAGGACTAATGTCTTCGGATCCGTCCTCCATGGCAATATTTCGGCATTCTTAAATATAAATATAGGAATGAACGAGAATATTGTTAAAGAATCATTATTGAAATGGTAATTCGTAGGAAGTCTGACGGAGGCTAAGAAGGCCGAGTAGGCCTAGTTATAAATGCAAACATCTAGACGACTTAATGTTAGCATAGACCATCTCTGATTTTTTGGGTACCTGGGTACTACATAGGCATCTTATTTCCACGGCGAAATGGATCTTGCTATAAAGCACTTGCCTTACATGTATCCCCTTCTACATGTAAATCGACGGCATTGGAGTCCTTCGCACTTGCCTATAATCTGTAAATGAGGTATCCATACTATGCCTGCCACCTGCCTTAGGCACTTTGTGTAATGCGTGATGCAGGTGGAGAATAAAGCTTCCATGCACCTTCCTCCATAATGCCAATTTGATAAAAGGAGTCAGGGGGATTCTTTTTACTGTCCGTTTATTTTTTTGGAGTGGTTGTTAGTTAGGCATATTCTATCTATATACATATAACTTTGGCCTAGCATACTAGACTATGAGGATCTTGTATCCAGGTGGTTTATCCTACAAATCCTTTATTTTTCTAGTTTGCTATATGGTACACTGTTATTTTACATACCTAACCGCGTTGCTTTCTATGCTCATATTAAGCATGCGCACGTACATGCGTATTGGTTTCATGATGATGTGTTCGGTGGCTTCTCGTGGACGTTGATTCTGGTTGAGTAATAGGTCGTAACTCATCGGGTCCGTTAAAAAGGGGTTCTTCGTGCCCTTCTTCGTTCCACTCGCCTCGTAATTCGTGCTGAGGGCCGTCGATTGAATCATTGTCGCCAAGGAGCACCTTCTTCTTATGCTTCGTCTTCTCTGCCTGCCTCCGAATTCTTTCCAATCTCGCCCTGCGCTGGGTTTCGGAAACGCTAACCTTGCCTAAGTGGTCATCGATTTTTTGCTCGACTATCGATTTAACATGGAAGGCCAGGTTCTGGCTACGGAATACGCCAGTATATCGATAGCTGAGCCAAAGATAAAGCGTGATCGTTTTGTGGAGGGCTTCTAGCCGTTGCAAGTATTCGCCCGGGTTGCTCTTAAAATTGGACTCATCAATGTCGAGGAGTTCAAGGTCAACAGCTTTAATGTCGACAAGATCGCCGCCGCCCATCTGGGAAATACACTTTCCGAAACTTTGCACAACTGAAGATCCCGCTCTCTCCCGCAGAGCGACCGGCGCATTCAAGAAGACGCAACGATCATAGACAGACATAGGAAATGGTTGGATCAGGTCGCAAATAGACAGCATCTCCTTTACTTGGCAAAGGTGAAACTTCGGAGAAGTATGGGCGATGTCTCGTAAGCGGGATAGTATGTAGCTGAATGGTGTCCTTGGCGGGAAGTAGGATGAAAATCGCTCGATCGCGGAAGGCGGAGGTTGAATGCCGGCCGTCCGTATAGGTTCCGGTTCTCGATTAAAGGCAGCCTTGATGGTCTGAAGATTACCATCATCCAAAGCTGTTACCAATCCGGGTTGCATAGCTTTTATCGGCTGGCTTAATTCTAGCTCGGGATTGGCCGCCTGACGGGCTGTTCTGAATCGACCAGCCCTGCCCCCTATCTGTTTAATCTCCGAAGTTGATAGTTGCCGATAACCACTTTTGCTGCGTTTGTGTGTCTGTTCGAAAACCACTCGCCTTATTTCCAAGTTGAGGCCCATGCCAATGGCATCGCTGGCAACAAGAAAATCATAGTCGCTGTTGGGATCGTTGAAGAGCGAGGCTTGCTGAGCGCGAGTTTCCGGTGGCAGTGATCCGTAGATCATAGCACACCGACGCCCGGTAGCATCTTCTATCTGTTTCTTTAGCGTGTGTATGCTGAGCCTCGAAAAGGTGACAACAGCATCGCCCTTTTCAAGATTTTTGAGTGACCCTATGCTCTTTTCCATAGTTTCTAACGGATTTAATCTCTTATATCGTGTGACGACGCACTTGTCGCCGATAAGGGCGCATAATGATTGTATCAAATCTACGATACGTTCTTCTCCACAGAGATGAACCTCTTTAGCTTGCACGCCAAGAAACGCTTGTGTCCATGCCCATCCTCTCTCCGCGTCTCCGATCATTTGGATCTCGTCGATGACAGCAACGTCTACCAGCAGATTCAGAGGGGTCATTTCGACAGTACAGCTTCGGAAGTAGTTATCATCGTCCTCCGGGATTCGTTGCTCTTCGCCGGTTATCAAGGCGCAGTTCTTACCCTTGGCTAAGAATCGAGAATAGACTTCGTGTGCTAATAACCTAAGCGGCCCCGAGTAGATACCGGACTTGGCATTCTCCAATGCTTTCAGGGCATTGTAAGTCTTTCCCGAGTTCGTTGGACCTACGTGTAGGTATATAGTGCGCTGCAAGGCTCTTGTGGCGGGAAACCATTCATGCGGAAACCGGAAATCCGCAATCTGTTTATGGGTGGCGATGATATTCTTGGGGAATCTCGTACGCATGAGGAAATTTTGAAAGCCATATGTCAACTGGTCGGTGAGGCCAGGCATATCACTTTCGATGAAGGCATTGCGTAGACCCCAAAATAGAGGGTTGTTGCCCTTCGAAACCATATTTTTTTCACTTGCTATGTCGCAAGCTTTTTCAAGGGAGACCCTGAACAACTTGACCTCGCGGTCGAAATCAAGTCTCGTGTTGATCCCGAAACCTTTATATTCATTTTGTTTCGCTGCCCAGCTCCGCCATGTACTCATTGCTAGGTCATACCTGCCAAGCATGACGTTGCGGAATATGTTGTACGTCTTCTTCATGTCTCGTCCTTGTCCCATTTCAATTTGCCGTGGCGTTTCATCCTTTCGAGCAAAGAAGGCAGCATGATGGGCATCAGCGGCTGATTTACGTTTGTTATACACCTGCAAGTATATTAATAACTGCTGCTAGGTACTAATTACCCAAGTAATCTTACCCTGGCGCTAGAAGCCGTGGTTGCAAAGCCATGTTTGCGGCCATGGTTGCGGCAGACGAGAAATGCGCAGCTTGATCTAGCCGATCCAGTTCTGAGAAGGAGGCTCATGGCGCGTATAAAGAGTGGAAGGGTTGGGAATCATATTAGAAATGCTCCCTTCCCATTTAAATTAGCCAGCGACTAATCCTTCAATTAATCCCTTTGAAAATGAAAATTCTAGAGGCAAATCTGAAATCGTCGACTTCAACATTTTGCTATAATATGAGAGTTATCGATACGCAATCTATCTAAGGTGGGATGAAATTTCTTATCGTCAATCCCACGGTTTAACCGTTATAGGTATGGCTCTCATGAGAGATCCACCGTGTTGTATTTACTTTTCGCACGGAGTTTTAATGGCAGGCAGGTACTCCCCTATACTATTGGGTGGTTTGACACTAAACGCATTCCCGTCGTCATTAACTTTGGCTAGAAGGCATCTCAGACCCAACGCTGCGGAACTGCTGACTTAGACTTTGTTCAATTCTATTTCCTATCCTAAGACTGTCTTCATCAAATTTTCGATTCCTCCCCCCTTGACAATCCTAGCGACCGCTTTATACTCTCCTAATTTATCGACTATCCAATCCAAGAATCCGAACAATCGATCTCTTTAGGATAGGATCCCTATATTCGCCATGGCGTCTTCATCGACACAAACTCCACTTCTCTAGTGCGTCTCGACCTACTATGTCTTACCCGTCGGATTCAACCAATGAATAGGCTAATAAACAGACAGCTCGTGCATCGCGCACCATACTACCATCCTTTCCGAATGCACGACGTCGTCATCTTCGAAAACCTCGTCGCTCGCCTCCCTAATCCTACCCAAGATCGACCACGACTCGCCGCAGAAGCTCACGTACACCCATGGCTCCCACCACATCCACTACATCTCCGAGGCGTCGTCCGCGCACCCGAACAACCCATCCGCCGGCGGCCTCACCTTCCTCGTGATCGCGGAGTCGTCGCTGGGCCGGCGCGTGCCGTTTGGTTTCCTCTTCGAGATCCGGAAGCGGTTCTTCGACGAGTTCGACGCGGAGCACGCCGACTTCGCGGACATGCCGAACTACGGCGCGGGCAGCTTCAACGCGGAGCTGAAGAATCTGATGGTCGAGTTCGGAACCACTAGCGGTGGCCGCGACGACGCTATCACGAACGTTCAGCGCGAGATGGATGATGTTCGAGGAATCATGACACGTAATATTGAGGGCCTACTCGAGAGGGGCGAGCGCATCGATCTCCTCGTCGACAAGACCGATCGTCTTGGCGGCAGCGCGCGCGAGTTCAGAGTCCGGAGTCGGGGTCTCAAACGCCAGATGTGGTGGAAGAACGTCAAGTTGATGGCGCTGCTCGTTGTTGTGTTTGTCTTGATCATTGTCGCGATAGTGATCGCGGTTAAGAATGCTACGGGATGAGCCGGCGAAAGAAATAAAGAAACGAATCAAAACTAATAATCTCTTTTCATTTTACGGATCGGCTGGGCTTGTTTTAAGGGTCTACATGTTTATCGTGGAGAGCGACAGACCTCGTACGTTGAGGCAACATTGTATTTCTATGGGCGTTTCCCCCCTTTTTTCCTAGGATAGGACTGGTAAATCAAGGGGGCTTGAGCTGGTATCGAGGCTTATGGAAGAGCAGCCCTCGCCGTTCCCTTTGTCGACCGCGATACCCTGATTCTGAAGGTTTTCTGCTCTTATCTCATGTACATACAACTTGTACTCCTAGCCTCAATCAGATTGATCGAACTTGATAGTTTGCCCCATGATTAGGTACTCTTTAAGATTGGCCCAATTGTCATATAAATTTCTGTTCCATTTCATAACTCCTTTCGCGAAATCATTCCTCATAACATAGCCGGGATAGCCCCGCCGACTCTCCTTCGTGATTCTTCATAAGCATAGCCGTGCGCGACAGGATTGACTAGTCCTGCTGCATTAAGTACAAATGGCGACTTCCGTAACCTCGCCGTGAAGAATACTGGGTGCAAGCTCGAAGCATCTCTTGTCGCTATTGGTGTTATCATAGTTGATGCCGAAGAGAAAGGGGCCGACGTAGATGGCATGTGACGGACGTGCGGCAGAGGTTGGATTATCGGGGCTAGCATCGGAGCGGATTCTTCAAAATGCGGTGAACTTAAATCGGGATTGGGTAATTGATGCAATCGTTCGACTACGGGACGTGAATTCTTTGAGATTAACAGCCAATTGGGCTAGAATTAGAGTTAGTAAATGTGTAAGTAGATAGGGATGGGTGGATAAATGATGGGTGTGAATAAGTTGGAAGCTGAATAAAACTAACCCGAGGTTCAATGTCGTCATCCCCACGTGGGGATAAAGCAGGGTGCTTTCCACCAAAGACTTGCGAAGCTGAATGCCGTAACATTATGTTTTGTTTACTATTGAATTAATAAGAAAACAGAACTATTATTTTCATGTAGATGTCTAGAAATTGTATTCTTAAAAATTAATCGGGAATTCCGAAAAGTGCTACCTTGACTTTGGTGTAGGCTCGGCTTTCATTCCGAAGTTTGTATGTACTTGATGTCGCAAGGATGAAGTAAACCTTGAAGTCCTCCACATCTCGGTATCTTTTAGCAAGTCATTCTCAAGAAATTTACCATTATCGTACTAGGGCAATCTGTACGTGTATGCAGCCTATGCTTTACTAGATATGATTATGTTTATCTTAGGTACTATGTAGGTAGGTACCAGGGGTATGAAGTCGAGTTAGCGGTTTCGGCATCTACCAATGGTGGCTGGGAAGATTCAAATCAAATCCATAAATTTGTAGATGCTGAGCATACTGTTGCGTATGCCTCAAGAACTCTAAATATTCGATTATCTAGAGAATCGTACTCATAAGTTATGACATCGTTTGTAACATATTTCATATTTATGTCGGAATGGTTTCTTTTGCATTGTACTGTAGAAAAGTCGGAAGCAGGATCGTCAATATTAGTCCCTCTATTTCTTCGTATATTCATGATGCCGCCTTTTTCCCTTTCCGTCGTGAAGTCTTCTTTTCAGCCTCCTTTCCTTTCTTAATAGAACCTATTAAGGCGTCAATCTCATCAGCCTTCTCTTTTTCCTGCTTCTCCTTATCTTTGACTTCCTGGCGTTTCTTTTCTAACACTCTCAAAGCAGCTTGATCCTTTTCGGTCTTTTCAATAAGTTTATCGCTTGCTTCCCACAGCTTCTTTGCGACCTCCTCATCTTTAACATCTATCCTTGCGAAGTCGATCTCCATGCATTCCTTGATAAACTTCCCACCTGGTCCTCTGCTTAGGTCCGGGTCCATTGCGGCATGTAGAATAGACTGAGCACCCATTTCTGGGCTCTTTAAAAAAAACCAAGGGATTAGATAAGAAGATAGGTAAACCATCAAGCCCCAGATCGTGCCACGAGTCAACCAATGCCTCATTCCAGGGGTACGAGTAAATCCAGGGTCGGCAAAGACGACTCGAGAATTCATTGGGAGTTTATCGGGTCGTTCATACGCATCTAAATGTTTCTGGAAGGCTTGTCCAAACACCATCAAAGCTAACTTGCTTCTAGCATAAGCTTTCGCCGGAGTCCACTCCTTTTTCAGCAACTCGTTGTTAAGCGATGGGGATCGGATGTAGGATGAACATGTCGGAATAATTACTCGAACGTCGCGGTCAAACGGCTGGGCTCGGAGTGCCGGACTTAGAATTCCTAATAAGTGGAAGTTGGCGAGGTAATTGACCATCCACATCTCCTCAATCCCTTCTTCTGTCTCTGTCCGTTTCTTCCCAGGAGGCGTAACGGTAGCAGCACATAGAATAAGCATGTCTAATCGTCTCGGTGGCGCATTGTCAATCCACTTTGTAGCAAATTGACGGATGCTATGCAAAGAAGAGAGATCGACTTGCTCGGCATATATCATTTGGTTTTTCGTTTGTTGGCGTAATTCTCCAATGTAGTCTGCGAGGAAGGGGTTCGACGGCGGTAATCGGGTAAGGAGTACGATTTGGGCTCCTCGTGTAGCCAATTCTTGAGCGACGGCGGCGCCTATACCTGATGTCCCACCGGTGATCATCACTACCCGGCCATGCATGTTACGTTCCATTAGAGTTCTAGCACCGCTGAAATATCGCTTCAGAACAATGAGAAATGCGGCGGCAACTCCGATTTGGAGTAAGGTCCACGGATCGCGTGCCCAGCCGGGCACCCACGCCGGGGCGCCATTTACATATGTCTCCCAAAGGAATGGGATAGGCATAATAATCTAACGGAAGTGACAGAAATGTTGAAGGAAGTAAAATGAACGAGAAAAAAGAAAAAAAGATAGCAAAATTTAGTTGTTAGCTACTTCCATCACTCCGACGTGGAAGGCAGTACAAAATACAGGCTACGTAAACTGTAATTGTAAGGCAGGGGGTTTGTGACGACAGCTTTTGGAATTTCTTGCACTAACAGGAAATGTCAGGGGTGATAGATCGGAAATGCAAGGCTGATTGATGCCCGGGATAGCGTCCCACTTATAAGCTGATCCCTGTCACTTCCAGACTTTCGCCTCATCATATAGGCGCCTATCAGCTCTTCTTATCACCTTTCAACTTTCAACTTTCCCTTCTTCATTTTGATTTCCCCAAATTCATCGAAAAAGGACAGTTGGATATATTCAAGTTCGCGACCATTCATAAGCGCGCTTGAAATTCAACTCAGAAAATCGTTGGCTTCCATAATGGCCGATGAAGAATGGAGCGATCCCGAATATGATGTCCCTCTTCAAAATAAACGACCATTTGGATCAGGACTCAAACGAAAAAGAGTAGTCTTCGTTCCGGCATCCTCAGGCAACTTGAAAACCACAGAAGAAAATGCGCCTGTCAATACTTCACACTCCGTATCCGATTTATATTTAAGCATAGTATTACCCAAAGATAGGGAAGTTAGCCAGTCTGCATCAACGGAAGATTCGGACGCCACCACATCTCAGATCTGCGAAATCTGTCAGTTACCGCTAGATGAGAATCCCAAGTCTGGCGAAAAAATAAAAGCAGAGCCTCGACCACATGAAGCATCGATAGCTCATCAAGTATGCATGGCTCATTCTCATCCACCTTCAGCACTAGACCGCTCGCGAATGGGTCTAAGCGTCCTCCAATCCCAAGGCTGGGATCCAGACTCCCGAAAGGGATTGGGGGTTGAACAGCAAGGCATGCAATATCCCATCAAAGTGAAGCCAAAGAACGACACCTTAGGAATAGGTGTTCAGGTACCGAAGAATCTACCAATGAAGAAAGAGAAACCAAAGACTTTTGATGCGAAAAAGATAAGGAAGATGGCGTTAGAGGATAAGAAACGGCATGAGAAGCTCCGAAGACAATTCTATGGCAACCCGGATGTGGAGAGATATTTGGGAACAGGTTGACAGGGGAAGACTCTTATCGAAACGTATAGATGCCTTTTTTGAGAGCGACTTGTCGCATTGAGATACCCCTTTTATAGACTAGCATTGGTTTCTAAATGATACGGTCCGCGAGTAGTAGGAAACAGAGCCGCACAAAATGTACAAAAAAAACTAATATTATGCACTTCTTTTTCCGTTCTCGCTAATATTGGATAGACAATTTGAATTTGTCATTAGAACATACGCGGCAACCTTAAATAAATACAAAGTTGCTTAGATTGAAATTGGTGACAGCAGCAGCAGTTAACCTTTACTGTCTCTTGACTAAGGATGACGAAGTGGGAAGGTGGGGAAGCGTTGTGGCTTCTAGTGTCTGCGGTAGTGTTCAAAAGTTGGACGCATTAGTGGATTGGCTCCCTGAAACCCAACCGCTGACGACCAGCCATTTAGTGTATATTGACCCCGCCAAGGGCCAAGTACCACATTATCATATTCTTGTAGCCCCGTCTCTTTGAAACTCAATCCTCCCTCTACTTCCACACGTTGTCAGTTGTCAGTTCCAATGTGTTCATCAACCTTTTCAACGCTCTAAACGGTCAGCACTCAGCACTCACCGCTCGCCTAACCCGTTACCTTTCAATCACCGGTGCACATGATAGCTTATAACGGCTACCTAGGTACTACTAGCAAGCAATTGCCAGCAGCAGTGGTGCATCACACCGGTCTTTAGCTAGCCCTAGGTACTTATAGGAGCTTGCCTCTAGGAGGTAGCTTATCCAACTTCGCCAACTTTACCAACTTTACCAACAACACCACACCTTTTTTTTCTACTCGGATAACCCCATCGAAATAACCTATCTCTAAGGGCTAGATAGCGCCTACGGGCTAATAGCCAAGATGGGGGTATCTGTGATCGAAGAGCAACGCGACAGTGAGACCTCCCCCATCTTCCATCTCCCAATAAGGCTAGAAACCCATCGTGAATGGTCAGCAAGGTCCAATTCATCGCACATCTTGCTAACAATATTGATTCTTATTTGCGCACAGTTCTCATAACTACTATTAAAAACATAACTGCCGGTGATGTAAGTTGCCCCTTTATACGATCTAGCAGTCTCATCTAGCCTCCTCCATGGTCGATATCGGTTATGGTTATACTAATGAAGCCTACGAATAGTGGAAAATTCTAGTCGTCGACAGTGATTCCAAGAAAATCATTGACAATGTCGTTAAGGAAGATGATATCCTCAATCATAACATTGCGAGTACGTTACCCGGCCACGTTCTGCTTCTGGCGCATAAGCTGAAGGGAGTATTGCAGACATCGAAAGCATCGAAGATCGCAGAGAGATGAACCCGACCATGGACGCGATATACATCCTGTCACCGCAACCGCATATTGTCGACTGTCTCATGGCCGATATCGAACGCCGAAGGTATCAAAGGACCTTTCTAGTATGGACTACCGTGCTCGATCCCCAGCTAAGGAGACGAATAGACGGTTCTGCCCTAGCAAAGCAGGCCATCGCCGGTTTCGAGACCCTGTCCATCGATTTCTTCCCCCGCGAATCGCATCTTGTCACATTTCGAGACCCCTGGAGTTTTCCGATTTTATACCACCCTTCTTGCAATGGACTGATTCGAAAACATATGCAAGATTTAGCTCAGAAGGTTTGCAGAGAGACTCGAGCTTACTTCCCACGCCTTCTAGCTGACTGAAAGAATGACAGGTTACCGGTTTGTGCGTGACTCTCGGCGAATACCCAAAGGTTCGCTATTACCGACCACAGAACCCAATACATGAGGCCAGTGTGTTATCATCGCATCTTGCCCGATTTATATCTGAGGAATTAGACGAATATGCACAATGGAATCCCAATTTTCCACCGCCGAGTTCACGTCCGCAAGGTGTCCTCATAGTGACCGATAGGTCCATGGATCTGATGTCTCCCCTGATTCACGAATTTACATATCAAGCAATGGCGCATGACCTGCTGCCAATTAAGGACGGAGACAAGACGACATTCCACATGACCGTCAATGAAGGATCGCCGGATGCCGAAGAGAAGGATATGGAGCTCACCGACAAGGATAAAGTATGGGTGGAGAATCGACACAGGCATATGAAGGATACCATCGATAAATTGATGGGAGACTTCCAGAGGTTCTTGGACGAAAATCCGCATTTTACCAACGCAAATAGCGACACGACTAGCTTAAATGCGATCAAAGATATGATGGCGGGGTTGCCGCAGTTCCAGGAGATGAAAGAGGCTTATTCTCTCCATCTAACGATGGCGCAAGAATGTATGAACATCTTTCAACATCACAAGCTGAACGAAATGTCACCTATAGAACAAGACATGGCTACTGGTCTGGATGAAGACAATCGGAAACCCAAAAATGTACTGGATACAGTTGTCCGTCTATTAGATGACGATGCTGTGTCACAGTCAGACCGCCTTCGTCTCATAATATTGTATCTCCTTTATCGCGATGGAGTAATACCCGAAGATATCAAGAGGCTCTTAGCGCATGCAGCACTGCCGCCACAAGACGGCGAAATCATATCAAATATGGAATTACTTGGAGGTCGTACGACACATGGTCTTAAGGATGTCCGCAAAGACCTACGACTCTTATTTCCTATCGACACGAAAACACCGATCGCCGAGGATAATTATATGTCACGGTTTAATCCTGCGGTGAAGACCATGTTGGAATACTTATGCAGGGGCGCTTTAGATCAGACCTCATTCCCCTATATCAAGCCCCCGCTAGACCCTAATGAAGATGCGCTCATTGGCCAGGGTTCCTTGCGAGCGGCGAAACCTAGTTGGGCTGGTGCCGGGAGGCGTGTCGTAGATAATAGGCAACGCATCATTGTATTTATGGCTGGCGGGGCGACATTTTCTGAGTCGCGCTCATGTTATGAGGTCAGCGCGGCTATGAACCGTGATGTCTTCTTAGCCACTAGCCATATGTTAACGCCGCAGCTGTTTGTGAGGCAGGTGGGTGACCTTGGCGTGGATAAGAGGAGACTTGATATCCCCATGGAAAGGCCGCCCCCAAGAGCACCAGCACACTTATTCGAGCGCGAACGGCCTACTCCTCCGCCAATGGGAGCCCCACCAGGACCACCAGGACAGCGCCCACCTCCCGGAGGTGCTCAGAAAGCACCAGTACGACCACCTGGACCAGGTGGATTACCGGGAGGTCCAAGACTAGCCAGCGAGCCTGCTACATTACCCACTCAAGCAATGAGCAGCATGTCCCTTCACTCCTCCAGGCCATCTAACGCTAGTGATATGACATCCTCAAGCAGCGGAAAACCTCAAAAGCTAGAAAAGGAAAAGAAGAAGCGGAACATCTTTGGGATGAAGAAAGGATAGTTGAACGAAGAAAGATTTACATCGACTAGAAATAGGATGGACCTCAATACGCAGTTATACAATGAGAGGCACCCGCCAAATCAAATAGAAAAACCTGGGTGCCCTTTCTTGGTTGTTGGCTATGGTCCTATCGAGCGCTTGGAGACAGATCAGACCAAACCAGATTCCGGATAGAGTGGATTGGCGCATGCATATTACATATAAACTAGAGCATGGCGTTGAGGAGTTGACCTACTTGTTGATAATCGGGGTCGATAGAGCGAGCGCTGAGTTGTGTTGAGATACGTGGTTGCGTAATTCTGGATGGTGAGAAATAAGGAACGGATTGCCCTCGAGACTAATCGAGCGAGACCTACTTACATAACTGACCCTGGGTACCTAGAGTAGTTAAATATAAGCCCATGAATCTAAGTCGATAGATAATACTAGCCAACGAACCTATCTGCCTTTCATAATGTGCCGGTCGTACTACAGGTCATATGACCACGCATTCCACACGCTGACTACCATCAGTAATGGCATCTAGGATAAGGAGATAAACTGAACGGGGGCAAAGAGCTACGGATATAGACGAGTTCGAATCATAGCTGAATAATGCCGTATGTGTTCCTGACTCCTCAAATCGTATCTTTAGTCATCGAGCCCTGAACCGCCACCATATTTCTAATAACGCCCATGTATGTAGGTAGTATTTACCTGAACAATGCCATGCTATTACCAACACCCAGAAACATAATACGGGTAAGCACCACGTCCTCTCTCAATCCTACAAGCGAGATTTTTTTTTTTTTTCGGTTTCTCGATCGTCATCATCCCTTCGCCCGAAGTCCGGTGCGCTGGGAGATAGTCCGGAGGTCCAGGATCGAATCCAAAAAAGAACTAGAAAAAAAGCAATCCTACTTCTACCTAGGTACTCCCAGTAAAGAGCTATACATAATTCGAATTTACAACAAATCATAAAGCTTTAGCAAAGCAAAATTCTTAAGCCACATACATACATACAATTCACTCAACAACCACCGGCATCAAACAGAGAAAGCAAGCAAGAAGCATAAGACAACCTCGCGAGCGAGTTCAGTACAGTATCATCAATTCCCCGAGCCGGGCTGCGAAACACATTCCGCATCCCAGATCCCTATCCCTTTGCGTCTAGCTAAGCTACGTCGTTATCGGAAAACACGCATACACAAAAACGGACTTGTCCAGTATACCTGATAGTGCCATGCCACTATAGTCACGTAGAAGGAAGAGGTCCCCCCGAAAAACACACGGTTAACTAGCAGGAAGAGCGTCTCATTTTCCGATGCCAGTATTCTTTTGTTTTTGGCAGCGAGAGGGAACAAAAAGGGAGGGTATTACAATCATACATACTATAGGTACCTAGGCTGCCTATAGATCCTTTTTTTGGTGCCCCAACAACGGCAAAAGGAATTGCTTCCATTTCTTCAGCCTTACTCTTTCTTATCTTCTTCGATTCCTCGCGATCACAACTTTACCAGTACAATTGCCACCGTTGGGGGAGAAATATTCAAAGTTTATCGAGACCTTTCAAGTCGACTTCACGTATAAGCGGGGTTGGTACAGGGTAATGTTTATTAATCAACGTTGCGTGACGTAACTATCCCCAGAAGTTCTAGTTCCGACGGAAAGCACCTGGCGGAGGAGGCATACCGCGGTGGTCGAATCCAAATGCTACATTCTCCGGACCCTGGAAACCAGGGATACCTGGAGGCATGAATCCTGGCGGCGGTGGGCCACCAAAGAAGCCGGGAGGCGGAGCCATGTTGCGCGGCGGACCGGCTATTCCATCCGGAGGAAATCCACCAATAGGAAAGTTTCCCGGGGGGAAGCCACCCGGGACGGGACCGTTGCGCGGGTTCCCTGCCAAGCCCGGAGGAGGAATCATAGGTCGCCCCGGGGGTGGCATTTGCTGTCCGCTGTTTTGCATCCAAGCGGTTGGGTGCATTTGATCCAAACCAGGAGGAGCCTGGCGTTGAAGGATCTGAGTGGGCTGTTGCGGACGGCTATCTGGCTCGCGGTGATGCAACTGCGCCTCATCAAAAAAGCTGGGTAGGTTGGTGGGGCGACCGACCTGGTGCTGCGAGATGGTACGCTCGTGCTGATAATCGAGTTCTCGATCTGGTGTTGGAAGAATTTGCGCAGGTCTAGAAGGCTGCGGCATTCTCATAGCAAGCTGCTCGGGTCCCCGGCCCTCGGGAGCTGCGCGGGCACTTTGCATGAGAGTCATAAGGAATTCGGCATTACTGTTGCTATTCCTTGATGGCTGATCAGAACGCCCCGCATTCTGACTCTGACTAAGATGGCGTTGTCCAATGAGTTCTTGCAGCACCTGCTGCTCCGAGCGCATCCCGGCATATTGCGGATTTAGGTGCTGTCTAGGTGTAGGAATTTCCTGACCCTGTGGAGGGCCACGAATGAGCGGCTCCTCACGACGCTCTTGTATATAAGGTTGATAGGGGCCGGGCGAAGTAATTGTATGACTTGGAGGAGGCTCTGCAAACCCGCCGGACGGCGGAGGGGTAGGTTGAAGCGTCTGCTTCTGGAGCTTCTGAAGTAGTGCTTGGAAAGCAACCTTCTCGGCTACGTCATTCTGTGGATGTGCCCCGGCCATAGCCAAGAGAGGGTTTATCTCGCTTGGTGGGGGTGCACTAGCAGCAGGAGCTGGGAGTTCAACCTGGCGTCTTGACTCTTCCTGCGTCGAGAACAATTTCTGGAATCTAGATCCTGACTTAGGTTTAACGGCAGGAACGGCATTCTCCTTAGCTGCCTCGGTAATATTTCCAGGTGTTTCGATGCTTGTGCTCTGACCAAATGCAGCAAAGAACTTATCCGGTCCTATCTCAATAGCCGGAGTTGATTTGACTTTCGTCTTCTCGTTCTCAACCTTCTCCAGTGGTACAGGTGCTTCGGCGGCTGGAGTAGGGGCAGGCTCAGTCTTTGCAGGATTCTTTCCTGCTTTCATACTCTCCATGAACTTCTTGAAGTCTTCTTGAGTATGAGCCTGAGCCTGCTCTTCGACGGGTTCATCGAGCCATTCCGGTTCACGTTCTTGACGATGATCCCGATCTCGATCCCATCTTCGCTCAAATGTTCTCTCCCTCGGCTTATCTTGGTGTAGGTCGCCTTGGTGATCGTCATTCCTGTCCCTCCAACTTTTGGATCGATCAAAACCTCGAGGCACAGAAGCCTCACCGTTGTTGGTGTTGGTATTGGCGTTGGTATTGTCTCTTGACCAAGGCTGCTCCGCTCTGTTTCTATTCACGCCATTTCTGCGAGGCTTCTCCAATTCATCTCCCTCCTTTTCTTTACTAAACTCGCCAAAAGCCCGACGGGGCCGGTCGGTAGTTTCGCGGTCATCCTGATCGCGTGATCGACGATCTCCTCCAAAGCGGTCGGGGCGATCACCCATGCGGCCATGGAATCGTTCAGCACCTTCATGCCCAAAACTCTTACGGGGTTTCACAGTGCTCCAGCCCTCGCTGTCTTGGTCAGCATCGCCGCGTCGGCGGAAATTGTTCCTACCATCGCGATCTCTCTCACGATCACGATCACGGAAACGATCAGAGTTATCAGCGTCGCCGTTCCTGGAACGGAAAGCAAACCGATCTCGCGCATCAGTGTCTTTGGGGTTCTTCTCACTCTCGAAAGGTTTGTTGGCTCTTGAGAGTGTTGCCGATGAGAATGTCGTTCGTGGTGGCCCAAGGATAATATCCTCGGCAGCTAGATCCACGTCAGAGGAAGTCAAAAGGGAAGAGAGTGTGAGGACATACTACTAGCATTTCGCGAAGCATGTCGATCGACACCTAGTCGTCGGTTAGATTGGTCTAACAGAAAGCTGTCATTGTTTTTACCTCGTTCTCCTCCAGGTTTGTTGTTGTTGTTGCCTTGGCTATTGCGAAAGGTTTCGGGAGGTGGTCTAAAATATTGATTAGAGTTAGATGCAGACTCGATCTTATTATTATCAGTCATAACGTACCCCATCCATTCTTCCGCTGGAGGCAGGGTGCCTGGCTTGATACATAGTGGTGACTCGCGCAGGAAAACTAACGCGTCTACTGAGTATCGTATTGCCATAGCATCTGTGTATATGACGGGTTGTTTAAAGTTGAGTGATATAGATTTGTGGTGGACCGAGGCCGTAGTTTACGCGCACGTAGTCGTAGTAAGTCGTGGTCGGGGTAGTACGAAATTCAGCGATTCGGATCTGAACAAGGTCTAGATAGGTTTGGATTGACAAGGCTGCTTGATGTTGTTTTTGGAGAAACGCCTGGCGTGTGCGGGGTGAAAGAGCGAAAGGTGGAGGGCGATAGGAGGATTTTTGGTGGTGAGACGTGTGTTGGGCTCAAGGAATTATAGGCCTAGGGTCAAGAGTCGTCAATCACCAAAGCCGATTTGGCTTGGAAATGGTGATTTAAATCGTCCGATAGGAAGAGTCCAATTGAAGAGGCGACCGGTGAGATTATGATGATGGTGTGAACCACTTGAAGATGGAAGGCGACGACCAATATCACAACGACTTATCGAAGTGAGAGGTCAAGAAAGTTTGTAACTATAAATAAAACCGGTAATGCGGTAATGTGGTAAGTGGTCCTTGAGATTTTAGATTGATGCAGAAATAATAATTAGTGCAGGTGCTCCGTATAGTGGGATTTGTTAAAGTGTTTGAGTGTTGTAAGTGTTGTAAGTGTTGTTGGTGCTGTTGGTACAGCTGGACGGTGGACGGTTGGAAGGCAAGGTGTGAAAGTGGTAGGTCAATGTCAAAACATTTTGTCCAAATGTTTTTCTTGAGGAGACAACGCTTCAAGTTTTCGGTTCTGGAAGTTTAAAGATACGAAGGCACTGCATGTGGGTGTGGGAAGTGTCGAGTGGCCTGTGCCTTTTCCTCATGGGGCAGGTACAATGTACCTACCTAGCTTTTTATGACAGCACTGAGCAGCTGGCCCCTTACTGTACCATGGATTAAGCAGCGACCGCCAATTTAGCGTGCAACCTGAGTGGGTCCACACCTCAGCCTTGATGCCTGAATTGGTCTAATAGGTCATTTAAATGGTCAAATGCTTATGTAATTCTATCAAACTCTCACATCGCTAACCTTCAAAAGCAATGACGGGATTCTAGTACTGTCCGAAGCCTATTATTATACATTTAACATATTTAACACAGTCATCCAAATCACCCAAGTTAAAATGACTCGCAAAAAATGACAAAAACAACGAAAATGCCTTAATTATATGGCCATTTCATTCCCTTGTATATACCAGTAACTACCTAACTAGTATATACATGTAGGTATACCATGTGTATCATTATGCTACAAGCCTCTCAAGGCCACCCTTGCTCCACTCCGAAATCCGTTTTTGATCACAAGTATTCCATAACCTTCCCAGCAACGCCTGGTATATCGCACGTTCATCAGCATCCGTCGTGGTATCTCTCTGAGCCAATACCCAGCTTACAGTCCCGAACCTCGTGATCAGGGTGTCACTCCCCCCTTCGATGGTCGTCGTTCTATACACGATCCGCAAGATCTGGGTCCTCAGATTAGGGCCCATGAAGGGGTTGCAAGTCAGTGCAAACAGCCTTTCGAAGACTTTGCGTTGGTGAAATAGGGCGATGTCCGCGGGCGTCCGTAAGCTGTCGAGGAGGAAGCTTAGAAGCCAACTGATTTCCGAGTAGAATGCGCCATCGTCGGTAGGACCCTCCTGGAGAATGTTCTGCATGAGAGGTATCCTATCCAGAGACCACACTGGTCTGCTAGTAAGAAATAAATTGATTTTCTCGTAGAGGCAATGTAGGGGGTTGCTTAGGACCTCGAGAGCTTTACAAGCAAAAGTGACGATCATGCTCGACAGGGGACCATTATCGATTAGACTGCGGGCTGATTCTGCAAGCTCCATGAGCAAGAGCCACACTTGCTCATTGTTCTCATATGTCGATTCCTTGACCTTCGCGGCCACTTTAACGATGCTAGTAAGAGCTTCTTTCCGGATACTCGAATGCTCGGATAGAAGCAAACGTATTAGTGAAGCCGCATATCCCTCCTCGACAAGTTCTTCAGGTGTTTTAGATGTCCATCTCGATAATGAACTATCCTTGGTCACTATAATAGGTACCGAGAGCCTTTGTTCTAAGCCATGTGGGCTAATTTCGTGGTCTGAATCATTGTCTGTTCCATTTATGACGCCGTTAACCAGCCCATTAGTAACGGTGGTGGTATCTTGGTGAGAATTGTTTTGTGTTTCGGATGTAGATATTTCTCTCTCTAGGATGCGTAGCTTCGCTCCTAATTTTTTCTGTTCGCCAAGACCACTAGCCAGAAGTTCCTTGGTGGCCTTCAAGAAACGCTTGTTAACACCAGAAGCAAGAGAATATCCCAGATATTCCGAAAGAAACTGGACCAGTTCTTTCAGTGTGGTTTTGCTAGGCGACGACGAAATCAAGTACGGAAGTTGTTCCGCAATTGTCATCATGAGGGGACAAGTGATAACGTTCTTATCTTCAGCCACCTTGGCCTTTTCAAGCTGCTCTTCAATCATTTCAAGATATTTGACTGGTGTCCTAGCACATCGCTCGGCGCAATTGTCCAAGAATGTCCAAATCGCTGGATCGATATTTTCAAGACTTCTTAATGCTGCTATTAAGGGATACAGCCCCTGAGAGTTTGGTCTGTTTTCAACCAATTGATGCTCGCTAGCAACCCAATATAGGACATTACCTAAACTCTCATTAGACAGTCCAGTCGTCTTCTCGACAGAAAGTCTTAAGAGAGTCGTAAATGGAGAATGGGACATGTCAGAAGTTCGAGCAAACCATCGCATGTTTGGGGAGTATTTTGCAATTGCACACAAATTCTCGAGTTCCAACAAAGACATAACCATGTCTTCGCCCGTTTCTTCGGAGGTCTCAACCTTCTTGATTGTAGAGAGAAGTATTGGCGAGACATCAAATTTGGCCCTTAGTGAGAACTGAGGAATGACTTCGTAATAAAGCAACAGCAAGCGACTCGCTGCTTGCCGTTGAAGTAGATCATTCTGATCCATTGCTAGGTAGCATTTGATGATATCTTTCATATCCGGTATCCTTTGGTAAAAATCATCGAGAAGTCGACGAGCTGCTTCTTCCCAAAGTGAATCGGATGACGGTGATGCTTCTCGGTACATCTCAAGAGCTCGTCCTAGCTTTTGTATCGACAAAGTCAAAAGGCGAATAGCATAAAAAGAAGCCAATTTGGATTTAATCGAGAAACATCGTGTGATCGCTTTCAGCGTCATAGGCAATGGGATTATGTTTCCAAGTACCACAGACGTAGGAGGCGGAACTCTCGCATATCCCTTGGCATGCCCAAAGAAGGACGGGATCGGAAGTTGAACAGCATTGTATAATAATGCGGCATATCCAATCCAAGTCGCTGTCAACTTTGGATCAAACGAGAATGATTTCCGGTGGCAAAAATAATGGGCGATTAATTCTGGCGACTTTTCGAAAATTGCCACGAGCAGATCGTTCTGTTTTGTGCTGGACCACGGCCGCAGCGTCTGGATAAATTCCGCCAACAACATGTTACGCACAGGTACATCGTTTTCAAATTTGCTCATCCAGGGGATGCTATCGATACCGAAGTCCACAGGCTGATCGTCATTGGCACTCGACGGTGCCGCATTAGGATCTACGCCATCGGGGTAATAACCATGTTCTGACCGACGGATACCTGCATCGGAATCGGTACAAGCAGCAAGCAAAAACGCATGGGCTGAATCTTCAACTGATGGTCGCTCGCCTTCCGATTCGCCCTCTTGCTCTGTAACATCTTCGGGGTGTCCATAAAGTTCTGCTATCCTGATAAGCGAGTAAGCATTTAGGATCCTAATCTTGATCTCCTTCGGTAGCTTTTTGTCCAGAATGACGGATGATCTTAGAGTATTTAATATCTCGTAGATCAGCGAAGGAGGGTCCTTTCTGATATGTCTCATGAGAGCGGCGACAATGTCCTTCTGCGATAGTAGATCGCGCTTCGCTTCAACGTAGAGAAGCCTCAGACTGCCTAGTAGAAATCGAATCGCATTTGTTCTAACAGACGGCCGTTTTGGATCTTCCACACCTTCTCCTAAGTATCGAAGTCCCATATTCCTTGCAAGCGATTTGAACGTATAGTTTCTGGCTCTGAATGTTGGCGCAGCAAGTGTACCACCATCTAAGCACACGACTTCCCTAAGAAGCCTTAATGTGGGCGATATTATAAAATCTTTGCCATTGTCGGCCGAAAGATTCTTAGCGATAGATTCCTGTTGTCTTTTTTGGAGTAGGGTTCGACATATTCCCAGGCCGTATGATACGTGATCTACGTTTGCGGATAAGACCTTGAGGAGCAGCGCGAGTATGACGGCGACGGCAGACATAACATTCTCATTGTTCATCTGGACGGCCATGCCCCATGTTTCCATTATGTCAGGTAGATAAACCGGGACTTCATCGTCTCTTTCTCTAGGCTTTACCGCTTCTAGATATTCGAGTAATATTTGCTGCTTCTCGGAGTTCTCATCTTCGCCGTTGACGATGCTATCGAGGAGGTTCTTAAACGACTGGAGGCCTATGTATCATAATTGTTAGTGTTATGCGACGAGGGATAGGTTCGCTGTAGAGTGAAAACGACGTACCATGCCGAGCTTGTCGAAGATCTTGCTCGAAAGCTAGTAGTTGACGAAGTTGTCTTCCATTATAGATCTCTTCCGAGGTTGGCGGGTCATGTACGTGAGCAGTCTTTTGCTTCTTCCCCGAATGACCGCCTTCACCACCGTATGACTTGCGCTTTGCCATTTTTCTTGCTTCTGTTATGTATTGCGCTTAACTACGGCATCATCAATCCGCCAACAATGGGTAAAGGGAAGCGCGCCGCCTAGTTCGCGGTGGTGGTGATCGATTTCAGATCAATTTCTCCAATTATGGTTATTACGTTATAGGTAGACGTATATTTTGTTCGTATATCTTGCGAAGGTTCACTGAAAAGACCGTTATTCGAGGTCGTCGCATATCAAGAAAATCGAAGCTTGTCAAGAAAAATATCTTGAATTGCCAAAATTGACCGCTCCCCCACAAGACACACTAAGTTTAGCGTCTAAAATAGGCTCTAACGACTTTCCGCGGCAGGGCGGAACAGACCCGTAAAACGTCGCGTTAAGGTTCGTGCCCCTGTTAACAGCCCCGCTATCATACCCCTGGTAGTTTAACTTTAGGTACCACACCCCCCTGAACCCCTTGCTAATTCCAACTTCCGGGTACGTCCACGGGCAGGCCAAATAAATATTTTAACAATTCACATTCATGTGATAACAACCTCCGTGTATCCGGTAAAGCAAAGTGTTTTATATTATTGTCCGGTATTTTCGAGCTCGTCAAGGGCTCAGAATAGAATCACTATTCTACACATGGTATACATCGCCATCTCAAGATCCAATGATAGATATATCCTACCAGGACCTACTTCCACCCTTCTCCCCATGCTCACCGCTGCATTACTCACCAGGTATAAACCAAAAAAATACCAGTTCATATCATATCATATCATGTATCTCGGAGTCTTTAGATTAACCAACATGCTCACATCCTCTCGTCCCCATCCCATTCATATCATCCACCCCCATCCCAACTAACCTCTCACCACCACCACCAGCCATCTATCCTCACAACATCTCCCCCGTCGACGGACTAGCCTTATGCGGCAAGAACGAATTAGGGACCTTCGGCACCTGGGGCGAAACCTGCAACTGCCTCGCACGAAACAGCTCCCTCTGCTTCTCCGCATGGTCTCTCGACCTACCACCACCCGTAAGCCGGCGCATATGCGTTCTCGTCGTCTGCGCAATCGGCTTAATCATGTTCTCGAGGAAGAACGAACTTTCAGTTGCCCCGTTGACCGGCCTGTCGTCGTCGCCGTCCGAGAACACGTCCTCGGTGAGGTCGTCGTCGGACGTCAGCTCGCTAAGATGCGGCGGCGTCCACGATGCCGGCGCCGATGGGGACGTTATCGAGCGCGAGTGTAGGCCCGGTCTGGCTAGTGCAGTGGGGCTGAGGTTCATGTTGAAAGCTTTGGGGTTCATGGTGTTCGGTTTGGTTTCCTTGGAAGCGGGAACTCGGTCAACGAAGCCGTTTTGGAAGGAGGTGTTGGTTGAGGCTTGGTGCAGGATAGGGAGGACGTCGTCGTAGAGTCGCGCGCCGGATTCGTAGCTGTCGGGGCCGAATTCGGTTACGGTTCTCGATGAGCGGCCTTCGCTAGGTGAGGTCTGCGACATGTCATCGAAGAAATCGTCTAGACTGTCAAGCTTCGTTACTAAGTCGGCCATCTGACCCTCGCCCTGGGCATCGTCCGACATCATGGTTTCGGTTCGGTCTGGCATGTCGAAATAGCCGTAACGGTAATTGTCCTCGTGGAATTCGACTTCCTCGGTTGGCGTCGGTTCTGTAGGTGTGCCATTCTCCGGGTTTGCCTGGCACATGTAGAATGCGGCATGGATATTGGCTCGTGTTAACTCCGTCTTCTTTGCTGGGATTGGAATAGACCAGCCAGACTCTTCTGGAATGCCAAATAGACTCTGAGTTGTCTCGTAGTCTTTCTTGTCTTTGGATGCGGCACTAGTCATACTCATCCGAACGTAATGCTTGTCCATCGGAGTTCCGGACATAGTCATGATATTGTCGAGCACCTCTAGCGCCTCCATGCAATATTCGGTTTGGAGTAATCGGAAGAGCGGCGAGATCAAGTCAGAGCCGTGACCAGCGATTTCAGCCTTGCGCATTTCGATCTCGGGAATGACGACGCAGAGTAATCGCATTGTCATGATCTTCATCCAGGGCATGCAATTTGTGAGAAAACCCATCAATGTTGTTAACAGGCTGAAGTCGAGCTGCGGTAAGAAGAACTCTCGAAGTGCGGCGAGCAACTGGGTCATGAAATCTCTGCTCGAACGATACGCCGAATCAATAAATCCTCCTAGAGCAGCACATATGGATCCCATTCCTTGGGCATCGGCGACTGAGAAGAGTATTTCCGCACTCTGCAGGGTTCCTTTGTCAATAACATCTTGCTCCATGGCTTGCAAGAAGCGAGGGAAATTGGCCAGAATAGAGAAGAAGAGCCTATTGTCGTTTCCGATAAGATGACCGCTCGGTAGCTGAACAAGCTTATCCAGGGTGTCGAGAGTAGGCTGGAGACAGGTAGATGACCTTAGGCCCTTGGAGAGTAGAGGTTGAACACCCTCAAACGAACCTTCCCATCTTGGAGGCTGGCCATCCATAAGAGCCCGTCGAACGCCTGGTGAGTGGAAATCAAGTTTTTCTAGGTATTCATTGAGCATCTCGATCGCTTCAAGGAACTCAACCTCGTTGATCGAATCCAAACATGAGCACATCGTCCAGAACAACTGAGGGAAAGATGTGAGTTTCTCGGGTTCGAGTTTCGAAATAAGCGTTTTTAGGGTAGTCAGGATTTCCATGGAAAATGTCTGAATCTCGGTATCTTCGTCGGCAATGGTGTTGGACAATCGTGCAAGCATATCTCCCAACATGAACTGGTCGAGCGAGGTAAGAATGCAACGGAATATCTGGAACGAGCGGCACGCTAGGTGCCTCACCGGACAAGATGTCGCCCAAGTTAGAGAGAGACGGCTCCATTCTTCTTTGATTCCTGGGAAGGTAACTTCAAAAGTCTTGACAACCTCCGCAGTGAGATGCTCCATACTTTGTGGGACCTTATTGTCGCGGCCGTCTACTTTGCCGTTGCTTTCTTCGTAACTCCAGACAACAGCACGGTCGTGACGTCGGATCGCATCGACTACATCCTCAACAGACTTCTTTGTCTCCAGGGGAGTACCATCGTCCATCTTGGAGACAACTAATTCGTGGATAAGATGTACTAACATCTCGCGAGCTTGTTCTTGGACAAGAGGGGTATAGTGATCCCAAAGTACCGTGACAACTTGTAACAAGACTATTAAGTTGTTACGATCCAACTGCACCGGGGATACCATCAAGTCGACTAAGAGTATCAGGGATAATTGTCCGAGGGAGAAGCCGGCCTGCTTGGTACCAACAGGTAGTGCTTCTGACAAGTCAGCACAGTAGGGTAATTGCAGCTGGCTAATATCGGGAGGTGATTGGACGGCATCTCTCTTTTCGTTGGGGACCATGGCCTTTGGAGTGATCTGCATTAAAAGAAACTCGACTACTTTGATGCCAGGAGTGCTAGGGGTGCTTGCCAAAAACACCACGATTTGCTTGGCATACTCGACGAAATTTTGTTCTCTTCGCTCTAAGCATAGGGAGATTATGAAATCAAGCACAAGTCTGACGTTTCCAGGATGTGGTCCGGTTGCGAGGGCTTGCCAGAGCGCTTGTACTTCATTATGCAGTGCTGCGCTGGATTTGATGGTGACCTCAAGCAGATTAGCGAGGAGCACGTAAGATTGCGCCGTAGGGCCACCGTTCGGGTCGACTTTAAGCTCGATTGTCTGGATCCAGGGTAGGATGACGGCGACTACATTCCGTTGCGCAGCTGAGGGAAGACTCTTAAAGTAAAGTGTTACTTCAGAGAACACGTGGAATGCGAGTTCCGGATGTTGCTTGGCTAATCGTTTCGAAATTTCGAATTGGGCCAACTTGTAGACTGCTTTGGTCTTGTCCGCGATACTGATCTCAAAATCCGAAATCTTGGAGTTCTGTGCAGCTTGTTGTTTCTCCTCTAGCGCTTCGAGAACGTGGGCAGATTTCGATCGGATGTCGCTTTGATCACTACCTAAAGTGAATAAGCACAGCCCTAAGAGTTTCCAGAACGGCGATGGGTAGTCGACATGTTCCTGTAGCACCTCGGTGATGACCGTGAAATAACTTTCCAGCACCTTCGGCACCTCTGTTATATAGCATCGTGCAATGCAATGCTCTAGGAGATATGGGTGATCTTGGTTGTAAACGATTAGGTTCTTCAATGCTCTTCTCCCGATAATATTCACCCGATCGCTTCCAGAGCTGAAGATTGAATCTACCCAATTAAGCATCCGTCTCATGTCAAAATGGAGGGTGGCGCCACTTTCAGTAGTCACACTAACCGGGCCGGCGCAAAGAGCAGCCATGGCGCTCAGGGCTGCCGTCTTCAGGTTTCTCTTCTCTATTTCCATGCCAGCGGAGATAGGGCCCCGTTCGCCCAGAGATTTCTTGTCAATTAGGGACTGTCGCATCGTGTCTTCTCTTTGGCGGATCTGCATCTGATTGGGCGAGAATCCGCACCAGTCTTCCATCAGGGTAAACGAAGATTTCCGAGATTCGAATGTCATCCAGCGGGACGGATCTTTCGTACGGTTAATGCCGTCAAAAAGTCCTTCGACTAAGCCACAGTAATGTTGTCTTAGTTTCTGGAACTCCCAATCCATCTGAACCTCGCCATCCATCAAAAAGAGTTTGATATCCTTGGTATATGTGCAAAGGTTACCGAGAATCCAATCATCTTGGTAGACATCTGGCTCTTTTAAGAAGTGGCACGTCAACTTGTACACATGAGTGAGCTCTGCTCGTAGCGTATCCATTTTTGGATTTCTACGTGGACCGCTACTGGTTCGTTGATGTATTCGCGCGCGAGCTTCGTCGTTGCATCGAGATACATGTCCTTGCAATTCTTCGAGTAACGTTCGATATATGTTGATATTAATGGATCCCATGGCAAGCACAACGGCTTCTCGAACAGAGCGCGAAGAGGCGAATAGCAACGGTATCAAGAATTTAAAGAGTGTTCTTGCCGATACTAGTTTTTCGGCAGATTTAGACCCTTTTCGGGTATGTTGACTTCCCTGAGAAGGACCGTTCATGACGGTCCCCGAGTCGGTTAATGTTGTACAGGCGAAAGCCAAATACAATTTCCACTGTTCAACCAGAACGTCGGGTTGTGTGGTTGGTGTCCTTCCCGTATATCGAGCGCTACCGGGTTCGGATCCGTAGTAGAGGCCACGGGTTGGCTCTGACAGAACTACGATGCCCTTGTACATCTGTAGAACTCGATTGCACACTAGGTCACGACCGATGGTTACAGTAAAGGGACATCGATCATAGGCAATCCGTATGAAATTAGGGAAAATCTTAAACCAGAGGGTTGTATCATACGAAACGTCGCTAGTGCAAAGGTCTATGAGGGCACCTTTGTTGTTGCTGTTTTGCATACCCCTTTGCAATCGGCTTCGTTCTGCTATAGATAGATGTTCGTCTTTAAAATTCATCACTTGCACCGAATCATTTTCGAGGATATCAATAAGGCGGACGGTATCCTTCTCTTGCTCGGTGTCCTTGCCTAGGGCAGTGTCGAATTCAACGATCAGTCGAAGAACCGTAATCGCGAAATTTCGTACTCTTCGTGATTGTGAGCATAAGAAGAATAGACCACGCGCTTCAACATGTTCGACTTCTGCCCATATGCTGGACAAATCCAGTTTCATACCGCGTTTATCGGCACCGTTGAGATCTGTAGGATCAGATGCAGCATCTTTAGTCTTTCGCCGTATCTCATCCCTCCATATTTGTAGCAACTCGACATAAAGTCGTAGAGTAGACTCAATATGACCAGGACCTAGCATCCCTCCATCAGACATTGTAGAATAACGATCATCAAAGTTGAAGATAAACCTTGCAAATCCAACCGTAACTTGATGGGCATATGACTGTCGGGCAATAGATTTGAGAGATTGGGCAGAAGATTCAGCGATGTTAGATTGAACATGTGCAGTTCCTGTACAGAGTAAGTTGATGAGGGTATTGAATGGTATATCAGCAGGTAGACAACGAGGCAAAGCCTGCACAGCAACGTGGAGAAGTTCGTAGAAAGCCTGTTTCTGGTCTGCAGGACTTGGATGGTCATCGCGTCTTGAGAAGTTGAACGTCTCGGCAATAGGAGTTTTTGGACCTCCTCCTGGACTACTGAACTTCTCATCTAGTGCGGCTTGACCCCCGAATGTGTTATCGCAGATAATTGTAATTTTACCAAGGATTTCTGAGAATTTTTTATAATTGGATCTCGCACCTTCGCTCAAAGCGCCTAATTGCACAGGCCGTGATAAAGATTCATCACGATCAGGTAAGAGCGGACTTGACGGAACAACACTAGAAGCTGAAGTCGATGCTGGCGAGCTTGGAGGGACCCGATCGGAGGCGGATAGGAAGGAATAGTGCTGCGGAAACGGAGGTCGTCCAAGGTCACCCTTTTCTAAATCTGACATGATTGTGAGGAATGCCCTGATTCCGATGACCATCCTATCCGGCTCAAGTTGCTCAACTTTCAATTCCTTATTTAGATTGAACAGTTCTGCATTAATTAAGGGGAAGATGATATTCGTGCAACAATACTCCGGATATTTATAACCAATGATTCTAATAATCTGTATCAAGGGTCCCGTAGATGCCGTGTCTGCGGCCGAAAATGTACGCTTGGAGCTAGGCAAGACAAGTTGTAGCACCTCGTCTAATTTGCGAGTAGCTCCGGCCATGGAATCATTAGTTCGATATAAGTAGGCCCAAAGTAGCCTTGAGATGACTTGTAAGCATAGAGGACGCACGGCACGATCTTTGAGTCTTGGCTGGACCGTCCGAACCAGCTGAAGCCATTGGGTAGTGAGATTCTCCGGGGACGATACACAAAGCATCGTTGCCGTCAACGGGAACGCAGCCAACCAATGACGCGGTTTTGCAAACATTGTCGCTAGGCGAGGGCTTATATTGCTTAGCACTTCCGACCACTTCAGGTAGGAGAAGTGCTTATTTGTTGCCTTGGCAGCAATGGGGAGCAGCAGTGTATCCAATATCTGACAAAATGCCGATTTCACCTTCTGGCCATGAGATTGAGCAAATAGTTTACCCAAGGATATCAAGAAGCCGCACGTTTGATCCCAGTTTTCGTCGGTATCAATCTTGATATGTAGATGCTTCATACCTCCTAGCACCAACTCCACTTGTCCTTCCGGATCCCTATTTTGGGTCGTCGGACTCTTAACAGCGAGATTTAAAAGCGATTGACTAAGATCGGCAATAAACCGCTCTGCGACACTGGAAAAGTTGATTACACTCATGGCTCCAAGCAGCTGGGCGAAAAGGTTCCAATTAGCCAGCTTGAGAGGAGATACATATAGCTGTTCTATGTCAGCAATCTTAAGTTGGCCAAATATGATAGCCTCAAGCTTGTCTTCCATCTCAGGGGTTATAGAGCTGAGACTACTCTGACTAATAACTTCTAAGAGGACTCGGCACAAGATATAGATGGAGATGATAGAACGACGTTCGGCATGAGCCGCCTTATTTTGCTTCTCTGCGAGAGTTTGCGTCCCAGGAGATGCTGCGTCGTCTGGGTTACCAGTGAGGAGCTGTAATGGCTCTGTGTTTCGCCTCACAAGAGAGGCAGTTGGTATATTAGACCTCATCTGTTGCAGACTACCGCGTGCCTCATTAGCAGCCTCACTTTTATGCTTCCGCCAAAGCATAATAGAATCGATCAGGGGTCTCGGTTTTTGACTTGCAATGTGACCGAGAGCGATGATAAAACGATCAAAGGCTGGATCTGCCCCAGGGCCGCAAATATGTTCGATAGACGGCTCAGGATCAAAAGGCGGTTTGATGCAGTCATCAAGCTTCTCTTCAGCCATAGCAATAAACTTTGTCTAGGTTAGCATAAATTCCTTCCAACTAGGTGCCAGGGCCGCTATTACTAACCGACGTAAATAATACATGCATAGCATATTCGCCTACTGTCTTAGGCTCATCTCTATGATGTCTCGACGAATGTGAATGGTGATGATTATGGTCGCGCCGAGTTTTGCTATGCATCCGCTCAACCTTCCTCTGTATAATAGTGCCACTGCTACTGCTATCCTGGGTAGACCGTATCGTTAACGACTCTGATTTTTCGGTGGAATGGATAGAGGCGTTGGCCGTCGTGCCCGACAAGGCGGTTAGCGGCCGAGAGGCTATCGAAGCCATCGAGGCCATAGAGGACGGCGTTGACAATTCTGAATCTAATCGGTTCATTGTGGACAAGTCTGGGCGTTCCGGCAAAAGTCCAGCACCTGCTGCCGCTATCATCTGCGGACTAAGGGGACTCGAAGACGAACTTGCGTGGCTCCCATTCCTCGAGTGTTGGATGCCATGAACAATAGAAGTTTGGCGATGGTGTCCGTACGCGGCAGCTTTGGGATCGGCGAGACGCTCGAATATGCCGCCGGGGCTCGGACGCGATGCGGCTGAACGTAATCCGGGGGAGTTGATGGTGGAGGAAGCCGGAGGAGATTGGGGAGATTCAGGGATACCGGCTAGTGAACCAGACTGAAGCTTTTCGAGGGAGGATTCGCGCGAGTGCGCAATGACGCGAGAGGTAGAAGGATCGTGAGCTATAGGTCTAAGAGTATTATCCCACCCGCCATTATCACCATCATCATCGTCGCCGTCGCCGTCGTGGGTATTAATTCGCGGGGTAGATCGCGGGGAAAACTTTAAGGAAGGATCGTGGAAATGGTCTGGCAGCGTCTGGGACGGAGCTAGGTGGTGCGACAACGTTGTCAGTAAAGGTGAAGCAGACCTGGGTGAGAACATCAGAGCGCAGGGGGGGAAAGGTTGAAATGTTAGACCCCCTCCCTCTTGTGAAACTCTGAAACAGAAACACAACCCGAAAGTGGCACATTTATCAAGCGACAGGTAAAGAGTGTGCGTTAAAGTATTAATATTTCGTCGTCCGAAGAGGAGGAGGCGCGGAAGTTTTAGGTAACCTGGAATTCATTACTCACCCATCGTTGAGCTTCGATGCCCATGATATTTCGGTACGGCAAGATAAGGCAGCCCTGGGGCTTCACAGACCCCTAATGACGAACTGTCTAGTGGGCCTGGGGACTTGACGACGATGATTGAATGAATAAAGAAGGGGCCTGGACCTCGATGGGGTTATGGTGGTGGTATTTCGGAGACCACGATAACTCCCCGTCTCTTGTCGCTTCTTTTCTCTTGATTTTCTTCTCTTCTGTTTTTCTTCTAATAGGTGCTCCCCTCCAGAACTGAGGTCCCCTATTTCCCACGTATCCTGTACCAGTAGGCACTAAGTAGTACAGAAAAATAGTGCTGCGTAGCAATATGACGAGCTAAACAGCTTCAAGAAAAAAATGTGATGTAGAAATATCGCATGCGGCTTGTCACTGCATAATACGAATAGGAATCTATAAAATCGATGCAATTTGATCCAACAATGCCTGACTGCCTATTGAGTAGGTCGTCTCACTGGCTAGGACTCGTTCTTCTTGGTTGCTGCGTGGAGTTGGCATAGCCAGACATAACCAGACAACTCTTGGAGTGTTTTTCTTCTTTTGCTCTTCCGTCATTCTATCGCCAATTAGCAGCTGATACTGTGTGTACTGTATCCATTTTGCTGGAGTCCCACCGCCTGGTTCGGGTCAATCATAGCCTTTTTAGCTTGCTCCTTATGCAGGGCAAGGGTATTTCTGCAAGGGCCATGGCCTATTACGGCTCACTAGCGGAAGGTCGAAGTGCTGTAAGTAGCTATAAGCACGGCTAGGAATTTCACGTACTGTACAAACGAAGTACGAATACACCGTCGGGTGCCAGCAGCCAACAGCTGTACCAGTTAAAAGCCAACCTTCCCACGTGGCGGACGGGCTCTCAAAGCGCATACCAAACATACGGTGCTTTCCCATGATTGTCTAGGATGGCTGGATGAATTCAACTTTTCCGGTTGGATTATCCCTGCGCATCTTCTCAACACTGCCATCCTTTTTTATGCTGCGTATAATTATATTGTGCAGTTTATGCGTATATATCAGGGGCTATCCGAGCAAGATCTCGGGGACGTGCGGAATATTAGTAGCCCGTCAGTTCCGGAGAATCGGACAATCGTCAACAGGATCGTCTACGCGAGACGAAGCCGACAATACGATCATCCAGCCATTGTGGCTGTCAATGAGCCAGATGTGGTCCTATGACAAACGCTAGTTTGACGTCAGTCGTCGATTATCCGCTAGGTCTGATCGGATCACATCGTTATGAACCGACTCAGCCGCAGTCTCGTCCTCTTTTTAATATGGACATTTGTTGACACGTCGGCTTCTTCTGGAATTAGAACATAAACAACGAACACGCCGGTCAGTGCATCGTGCAAGATCCTTACCCAGGTACCTAAGGTATCAATGCGACTAAAAGTCGCTTCCTCAGGTCGAACACCTTCAGATACCTACCTAGCAGCCTAATAATAGCCTACTGGGTAGGTATCTAAAGCACATGTTATTTAACGGAATCGAATTATATGAAGATTCCGAATAAATTCGGAGACCGCGGGGTGTTAGCTTGGTCCGCCGAGCCGGCATCACGGAGCCAGTACGGATGTTGAAACACACTTCCCGGTCTCGTACAATGTCGCTGTGCCTACTTAGGTAATTGCTGATTGGGTCTATTCCCTTGTTATACCATCCATGTAAAGTCATGTACGCTGTACGTCCACGGTATGTAAGGGTATACCTTATCAATCTGACCTATTCCTCTTGGAAGCGGTAAGGAATAAGGAATAAGCAACTGGGAGGTATACAAGTAGCTGAGTAATTAATCCTACGAATCTCCATTGACGAATGCGATCCATCTATGCAAGCTACCTCTTTAGGGCTTACAGATAAAACACGCGAAGAGTTGCTAAATTTATGAAAGATCGAACGAGAGTGTGAGACGTGTATTCGATGGGTATGGGTATTTCAATTTTCAACAGCCTCTCAACAAAAACAAAAAAAAGAGAGATCGATAAAATGTGATAAGAACCTAATTTCGTCAGATTGCCTAGAATCCAGATATAAGGTGCTTCGTAGAATACGAATAAGAAGGGGCCCTGATGATCCTTACTCCGAGATCCCTAGGGCTGCTAGGTGAAATGATTCGGATAGTTCAGATTGATATATGCCGAATTCGAAGACATTCGTCGGGTGAGGGACTAGCCGATAAAATGATGCTAGTTTCCCAGTTGTGCATGGGATAGAATACCGGAGAAGGCTAGAGCACATCTTTTTAGCTGCAAGTCACGAATTGCCGAGCTTGGAAAATAGTGGCACATGCGGTGTCCCATTGGATATCCCCGATGCTAAGTGGACGAGACGGGAACCGGCGCACATCCAGCTGATGTGGTTGTCGGGGTCCTCGGGCGGTCCTTAAGTCGTTAGGTCGTTTGCGCAGCGGTATCCCGCTTTCTCCAACCCGATTCCATCACGGCAATCAAAAAATGCTTGTGATGGAGAAGGATGAAGAGTACAGATTGATGCATACGATGATGTATTTGCAAGGTCTAGAATCAGAAAATCGGACAGTGCATCCATGGATGAGAATATTAAATGCAATAAGTTTTATTATGTAACCAGGAAACATTTACCAGCTACAGCTAGCTAGTACTTACCTGGTAATTATACTTTTTTGTGGCTCAGGATGCGGCGGGAGTAGGCGCCCTCTACTAGGTACCTAGCAGCCTACTAGGTAGATACTCTGTAAAGGTACTTCCAATTCTAATTTCGGGGACTCCCAGCATGTATCGATATGACATCGACGTTAAGAGGCAGTACATCGTCTGACAGGCTAAGATACATGCGCCACACCAACAATGACCAGCTTCGTCGGAGGTACCTTGATCCCTTAGAAGAGGTCATAAAAGCTTATGCTTATCTTAAAAATCATTCATAATACTTGTATATGTATCCAGATCCCATTTATCGATGTACCTAATCCACCACAGTCGCCAAAATTTCTCTCCGATTCTTCTCCAAGCCCACGCCCCATCTGCAAGCTCATCTGCATAGACACTCACAAAGTCCCAAATCCACGCCACGCAAACATTTCCTAAGCTAGACCTACCTTTCTTTCTCTTTTCCTCTTACCGTAATCATAAATCTATCATCCCACCCTGCTCCCATTTCGTCTACTTTGTCTATTTCCATTACCAGGGTCACTCTCTTCTTAATATTTATTCTTGGATGTGCGGCTACGCTGTAGATCCTGCGTGGTCTTTTTTTCGTTTTCTCTCCTAGCTGAGAAATTTCAAAGGAGTTCCCCAACTTTGCCCTTCCTTTCCTCAGCCGACTACGCAGTACGCAGTACGGAACTAAGACACGTTGCAGCGTCGCAGCGCCTTTTCTTTAGGGAGCCTCGAATCGGTAGCTGCTAGCTCTCGTCAGTTATCGTCTTGCAACGTAGGACAGCTTAACAATATAGGAACTATAGGAACTTTTTCCAAATGTCCCATTGATCCGGTTTACCCTACTCGACGTACCCTCCTGCCGTGTCAGAATCCTGGAACCAACTTTAAGGTCACCTAAGCAAGCCCGTCAAGATGGCTCAACTTGACACCCTGGACATAATTGTCCTCGCTGCCATCCTGGTAGGCACCGCCGCCTACTTTACCAAAGGCAAAGTTTGGGGCATTGCCAAGGATCCCTACGCCAATGCCTTTGCCAACACAAACGGCCTCAAGGCCGGAAAGACGAGAAATATCCTCGAAAAAATGGAAGAGTCCGGGAAGAACTGCGTCATATTCTACGGTTCTCAGACCGGTACCGCCGAGGACTACGCTTCGAGGTTGGCAAAAGAGGGTAAGAGTCGATTCGGCTTGGAAACTATGGTCGCCGATCTCGAAGACTATGACTTTGACAATCTCGACACGATCCCCTCTGACAAGGTTGTTATGTTCGTCCTAGCTACGTATGGCGAAGGCGAGCCTACCGACAATGCCGTTGACTTCTACGAATTTATCACTGGTGAAGAGCCGTCTTTCTCCCAGAGCTCGGATGCCCCTCTCGAGAATCTCAAATTTGTCGCTTTCGGTCTAGGAAATAACACCTATGAACACTACAACTCGATGGTTCGCAATGTCAACAAGGCTCTAGAGAAGCTAGGCGCCAAGAGAATTGGCGAGGCTGGAGAAGGTGACGACGGCGCGGGTACTATGGAAGAAGATTTCTTGGCTTGGAAGGATCCCATGTGGGCTGCGCTTGCGGAGAGTATGGGTCTTGAGGAACGAGAAGCCGTCTACGAACCTATCTTTGGCATTACTGAGCGGGAAGGTCTCACTAAGGATTCTCCCGAAGTGTACCTGGGCGAGCCCAACAAAATGCATCTCGAGGGAACTGCTAAAGGTCCCTTCAATGCCCACAACCCGTACATTGCCCCCATTGCTGAATCCAAGGAATTGTTCTCTGTTAAAGATAGAAACTGCCTTCACCTGGAAGTTGATATTAGCGGCTCTAACCTGACCTACCAAACTGGCGATCACATTGCAATTTGGCCGACGAACGCTGGGCATGAAGTTGATCTACTCCTTGGCGTCCTGGGACTCGAAGACAAGAAGGATACTGTCATTAGCGTTAAGGCTCTCGAACCCACAGCTAAAGTGCCTTTCCCCACCCCTACCACCTACGATGCCATTATCCGGTACCACCTTGAGATTGGCGCCCCAGTATCTCGTCAATTCTTAGGCACGCTAGCTGCATTTGCTCCCGATGACGATACCAAGGCGGAGATGACTAAGCTCGGTAATGACAAGGACTATTTCCAGGATAAGGTTAGCAAGAATCACTACAACATCGCTAGGACTCTGAACGTCGTCAGTAATGGACAGAAATGGACCAACGTTCCCTTTTCGGCATTCATCGAGGGTCTCACTAAGCTTCAGCCCCGTTACTATTCGATTTCGTCCTCTTCCTTGGTTCAACCTAAAAAGATTTCCATCACCGCTGTCGTTGAAAACCAGTTGATTCCCGGTCGTACCGATCCCTTCAAGGGTGTGGCTACAAACTACCTACTTGCTTTGAAACAGAAGCAAAATGGCGATCCTAACCCCGAACCTTTCGGTCTCACCTACGAACTCCACGGCCCAAGGAACAAGTATGACGGTATCCACGTACCTGTACACGTGCGCCACTCGAATTTCAAGTTGCCTTCTGATCCCTCCAAGCCCATTATTCTCATTGGCCCTGGTACTGGTGTGGCTCCCTTCCGCGGATTTGTCCAGGAACGAGCTAAACAGGCCGAATCTGGTGAGAACGTTGGTCGTACGCTACTTTTCTTTGGTTGCCGAAGACGGGACGAGGATTTCATGTACGAGTCGGAATGGGAGGTATGTATAGTGCCCACGCTAATTTTGACCATTAACTCACAATACAGCAGGACTACAAGAAGGCTCTCGGCGACCAGTTTGAGATGATCAATGCATTCTCACGAGAAGGGCCCAAGAAGGTTTATGTCCAACATCGACTGAAGGAGAGAGCCCAAGAAGTCAACGAATTGCTCGAGAAGAAGGCCTACATCTACGTTTGTGGCGACGCGGCGAACATGGCCCGAGAAGTCAACACCGTCTTGGCGCAGATTATTGCAGAGAAGCGTGGCATTCCTGAGACGAAAGCAGAGGAGATCGTCAAAAACATGAGGGCCTCTAACCAATACCAGGTAAGCTACAACAATATGCCCCTAAATCAACCCACTCTACGGTCTATTTTACGACTAGCAACCCTCTATTCATTTCCACTCATCGTTAAGATTTTGCTGTCGTCGATACTAATGAATTGTATAGGAGGACGTCTGGTCATAAGGGCCGAGCATTCGGCGGCTTGGTATTTTTAATGCATGGCAGGGTGAGCGTTGCAGATAGACTTTGCATAGAAGAGATTCGCTGCTGGCCTTGTTCGGAGTCACGGAGGTGTGAGCTTTTTACTGGCGCGGCTTGGGCGATGGCACAATCTCGGTTCGGGTACCCAATACGCGGTCTAATATAGGGCTCCGTATGTTCTTTGCGTATATAGCTTGGTCGCTACCTACCGTAATTTCGTTTATAGATTGATATAAGCCTCTAAAAACTAGCCCGGGTGACCGGTCTCACTAAGCCTTTCCGCATCTCCCCGTGTAATCACTCGTCCGGTCTCGGAGTTGTAAGAAGAGCGGTTCCATTTTCATGATTACAGTTACAATACAACGTACTTCTAGGTAAATTCTTACAGTACAAACGAACGTAGTTCAAAATTCTCGGATAGAATGAAGGGGAGAAAGAGAAAGAAGCATATAGTAGTGCCATCATCTCATCTAGCGGTGACATATTCCATAACCCCCTCCCAATACCTAGAACACGTACAATGCAAGAAACTCGTACCCCTTCACAGTCGCCTTCCAGCCTTCCGAGTTCGGATCGCTGCTCCGATCGCAGATATGTGGCGCTCCCTCGACCAGAGCTAATTGCGCCGGGATGTTCTGCTCCACCATCGCTTCGTACGTCCCCTGGCTCTGCTGCCATGGGATCAGGTCGTCCGCCGTGCCGTGGATTATAAACGTCGGCGTGCGGTAGTTCCCCTGTCGGATCTGCGCGAGCGGACTCGCGGCGGCGATTTTGTCGGCCCCCGGCTGTGCGAGCGTGTTCCAGTCTTCTACCCAGGCGTATTCGCCCGTTTTGCCCCGGCTGGGCAGCCCCCCGAGGATCACTGGCAGAGTCTGCGCTTTCCAGTTCATGTGCAGCACGATGCGACACCGCGCGTCCGTGTGGATGCGCTGGTCCGAAAGGGGTTCCCATGCGCGCACTACGTCGTAGTTGGTGATCGGCTCGTCTTGCACGGCTGCGAGGACGTCGTAGTCCTCGCCTTTGTCGGCCGCGCCGATGGGCTGGATCGGGTGTCGCCACCACTCGTCGTCGTAGTTCGTCGGACAGTAGAATGCGAGGATGGCTTCTGGTGGCCGCAACCCGATTTTAGGCGCTGTCCATGCGAGGGACATGGCGAGTTGGCCCCCTGATGACCATCCTATTACTACGACCCTCTCCCCGTCGGCTTGTAGCCCGGATTGAAGGGATACGAGGTCGGGTAGTGTATGACGGGCCCAGTGGAGCGCATCGCAGATATCTACCATCGGCCCCTCGGAGAGACTTACTTCGGGGCAAAGTCGATGGTCTAGGCTTACTGGTAGGAAACCCTTTTCAAGTAGAAGGTCCGTTTGCGCGGGTCGGATGTCTTTTCTAGAGAAGAGAATGTGGCTGCCTCCGTGGATCATCAAAGCTGCGGGAAATATTTAGCAACGGGGCAAAAAACTGAGTTGTTTAAATGTATCTTTTACTTACCGATTGGAAGCTTTTTATTTGAAACCATTTCCTCGGAAGGGTAGTATATATCCGCGTGAATTTCCAGATCCCCTACCTTTTTATACACGACCGTCTCCAAGCCCGGCTTAGAAGACGGCGCCACACCATTAACCCCCTTAAGACCTCCGCGCGGAAACGCACCGATAACACGCACAGTCTTCGCCTCCGGCGACTCGCCATCAGACCACAAAACATGTCCAAATCCCGCCTTCCGCAGAACCCGCTCCCAGTGGCGCTCATCAACCAGCGCATGCTCGCGGTCATCCTCAAACAACCACCACCCCTCGAAAAGACCGACCACGACGTCAAGCCAGAACATATTCCTCGTCGTCTCGACCAGCGTCAACGCCCCGTCTTCGCGGAGCATCTCGCGGAGATGGGTCAGAGATACCACGAGGTCCCGCGTCGCGTGGATACAGTTCGTCGCGACGACGCAGTGGAACGCCTCCCTGTGTTCCGCGCGCACCGGCTTCTCGACGTCAAGGACTTCGAAAGACATCTCGGCTACGCCTTTGAACTGCTTCTTCGCGGCGGCTACGAGCGAGGGCGAGATGTCGGTGAAGGTGTACTCGAACGGGATACCGTGGGTTTGCAGGTGGTTGACGATATACCGCGTCGTGCCGCCTGTCCCGGCGCCGACTTCTAGAATGCGGAATTTACCGCTCCCGACGGCGTTGGTGAGGGCTTTGAGGAGGAAGGCCCCGAGGAGGAGGGTTGCGGTGCGCAGGAGTGGCCAGAATTCGTACATGGTTTCGAGGGTTTTTTTCGTGTCTTTGTCGCCGAAGACGACTTGCAGGCCGTCTTGTTCGCCGGTTAGACAGCTGGATAGTTGCGAGCCGACGGTTCTTATTAGCTTGTTGACGATGTCGTGCTGGGGGTGGGTGTTGAGGATTTGGTGGTAGATGGTTTCAGCGGGGGTCTGGGGGATAGGGGAGTTGGTGCGAAGGAAGCCTTGGTGAGTGTGAGAGATCAGTTTCCCGTCTTCGAGGATGCGGTGGAGCTGAAGCATAAATCGACCGTGTTTTTCTAGCGTTTTTAACTCGGGGATGGGGTCGCCGGGCTGGAGATTGGTCCAGTCGCAGCCGAGTTTGGCGAACGCTTCTACGACGTAGGCCAGCACGAGTCTGGCCTGGTGAGGATATGCTTCGGACCAGAAGCCGGTGGCTTTGGTTATTTCGGCGAACTTGTCGTATCCATGCCTTATCTCGTTGAAATCATCAAACGCTGATACGATGGTAGGTCGATTGACGCTTTCCGAAAGCTTTGATTTGGTAATTTGGGCCCCTTTTGGAACGGTTGAACTAACATCATTGAATCCGTTTGAAGATGGTGGCGTATCTAATTCGCCATCCTCGCTACTAATTCCGAGGCTTTCATTGATATAAGTCACAATAGCGCTCGCATTAGGGAATAACAGGAAACTTGTTAGATCAATGTTCAAGTTGAAGGCTGTCCGAATATCGTTCAACACCTCAGTTGCCATCAGCGAGTCTATCCCAAGGTTTTCTAAGGTAGAGTCATCTTTGATCTCTTCGAGTGGAAGGTCGGTAATATTGGATAGTACTTGGAATAGCTCGTCTCGCTTACTTGAGGACTCCCTAGCCGAATTTTGCGGGGGGTCTGGAATGACAGGGCCCGTCTTCTCAACAGCCTGAGCCAATGGCTTCCGTGATTCTACGAGTGAGGTTCCGGATCTGTTGACGTCCTTCAAAATCTGCCCAAGTACGTCTTTCCGCATCTTCATGAAGCGGCATCCAAAGACAGTCATGACCATCGTCTTACTTCCAGCCTCGAATATGTAGATATCTGATGATGCATCACATTCGTCATTATCACTCTGATTGGCGTACACGATCCATTCTCTGGCGTCAGGATTGAAGCTTCCACCAATCTCAATGTGTTCGATATGCATACAAAGGAGGACTTCATCAAGGCTTGGATTGTTGAAATAGTTCACTAGAAAGCCAGCAAACTGCATAAGACTGTCGATCATAGGGGTATCGCAGAGGCGCTGGTCCGCAGGAGCTGTTATGTCTGGAGTTATGACCACCTTCCCGGCAACTTCATGTCCCACGCAAGCTATCTCCTTGACGCCCCGGAAACATTCGCCGTAATTGACGACGGTGCTGAATGCACGATAGACATGATTTCCTTGCATCCTCTCGGCATCCGGATGGTTGAACACTTCCGCGTATCGACGATGGCCGGTTATCGACTCGAATCGCTGGAAATTTCGGGCTGCTTGTGCATCACTACGCTTCTTAAGGGATACTATGCCTATAGATTGCTCAGAAGGCTCCGTTTTTTGGCTCTCGCCAGATTTAGTAGTGATAGCAAATGCCCATGAAGGATGTACGTCCTTGAGGCGTTTCAGCATAAGTGTAATCTCAGTTGAGGTATCGCGACCAATTGGATATCTCATGGCCAAGTCATCGACGGTGGGCACGTATTCTTCCACGTCGGTATCTTTCTGAAGCATCAAAGCTGCGCGAGCTATGATCTCGAAATACAGAGCGGCTGGAACGAGTGTCTCGCCAGCCATGACGTGGCCACCTACTAAGGTTTGGAAGCGATCGGATCGAGGATCAATTCGAAATAATGCTTCATTTTCGGATCTATCTTTAAACCGCAAGAAGGAGACAAGCTCATGTGTTTCTTCTACCTCTTCGTTTTTTGACACTCTTTTTTCAGGGGCTCTGCTTATGTACGGGAGCCAGTGTCGTGTTCTCTCGAATTGGTACGGTGGCAAGCTTAGATATTCAAATTCGGGCTTTTGGCTTCTATGAAATGGCCAATACTGCACAGCATGCCCAGATCCCCATAGCTCGACAGTTACGTCGGTGAGAGAGTTTTGCGCATTGGAAGAAGTGAGCCGTGGTGATAAAAACACATGTCCTTCCGGATCTGGTACTGAATCTTTCACGAGTTGGATGACCGAAGATCCTCGACCAGTTTCGATCCAGGTGATCTGAGAGAACCGCGTGATGAGCCTCTCTACCGCCTGTTGAAAGAAGACTGGAAATCTTGTATGCCGTGGAATGATTTCGAAGTTAGGTTGGGTGATGCTATTGGCTTCGTCAGTAGTCTCAAGATGCAGTGTAGGTTGCCTCCAACTTAATTTATTGGCCACTCTTGTGAGATGAGACAAGATGGGCTTGGTAAAACGTGAATGGAAACCATGAGTTACCCGGAGTCTCTTGGTGCGAACTGAATCGTGAAGGGACGGGTCATTCGCGATGTGTTGTTCTAAGAGGTCCATAGACTTAGAAGAGCCTACCACCACATGATTCCTTGGGCCATTGTAGCAAGCAATCTCGGCAGAAAATTCATTATCTTGGGCCTTGAGGGAGTGGAGAACTTGGTCAACAGTATGACGGTCTGTTTGCATAGACACCATCGTCCCTCGCTCATCACCCCAGTATTTCTCCATCAGAGACGCCCTTTCCACCACTAATGTCAGCGTATCGGGGAGTGAGAGGCAGCCAGAAATACAAAGTGCAGTCAGCTGGCCGAAGCTATGTCCAATCACCCCGTCGACTCTCAGTCCACAATCAATCCAAGCTTTGGCGGATGCATATTGCACAGCAAAAAGAGCCGCATGTAAAATCGGCAGGTTTTCTGTTGGTTCTGATTTGAAGATGGATGGATAAAGGCTTTCTAACCCCCTGGAAACTAGAATCTCGTTGCAATTATCGAGGTGACTGCGGAACACTTTTGAGGAGCGATATACGTCGTGAGATAGCCCAACGAAGTCACTTTCTTGACCTCCGAATACGAGAATTATTGGTTTGGGGTTGTCAACTGTGTTTATGCCTAAGCCAGAGGACGCGGCTTTGAGTTTGGACTCGAGATCTTGAATTCTGGATACCGACGTAGAAAGTTTATATGGTAATGTGTGGTTTGCTCGATCAGCAAGGTTGAATGTTAGCGATGATAGGAGATTAGCAGTCCCAGTCTTGGCTTCCTTTAACCAACCGAGCAGCTTCTCGCTATACATGGACAGACTGTTGAGCGAACCAGCAGAGAGTATCACTGGATACTTCTCGAGGCTTATGGGCGCCGCCGTATAGCCTAATGATGGCTTCTCGCGTACTATTAGTGCTGAGTTGCTACCAGCGGCACCGTGACTATTCACACCTGCCAACCGAATGGGAGGGTTCCAGGGCAGAACGCTCGTAGGTATCTCCATCCGATCTGGACTCAGAGAGGGTATTATAGGGTTCAGCTCGCTGTAGCTTGCTTGCCTAGGTATCTTTCCATGCCTCATCATGAGAAGAACTTTGATCAGGCCAGAAACACCTGCAGCAGCCTCCGTATGGCCTATATTACCCTTGATAGAGCTGAAATGGAGAAGAGAATCTCTTTGAGGCCCACCGTAGGCATCGCGAATACTGCGGACCTCGATCGGATCACCAACCACAGTTCCAGTTCCGTGAGCCTCTACGTAGGTCACAGATTCCGGTTTCACATTTCCGAGTTTCATCACTTTGTGGTACAGGTCAACCTGTGAGTCCGAATGTGGAACTGTGATGTGACTGAAGTTACGATTCTGGTTTGCTGCGGACCCAACGATTACACCAAGGATATTGTCATTTTCTTGAATAGCATCGGAGAGCCGCTTGAGAACGACGACCCCGACGCCTTCACCTCGACAATAACCATCAGCGCCAGCATCAAATGGTTTACACTGCCCAGTTGGACTTAGGAAGCCCACTGCATTGAGATTGTGGAAGTCACCCGGACTTGATATAATATTGGTACCACCGGCAACAGCCCGAGAACATTCACCGGACCAAATAGCTCGACAGGCTGTGTTGATAGCCACCAGTGACGATGAGCAAGCTGTATCGATGGTCAACGATGGACCTGTCCACCCGAAATAATGGCTCATGCTACCACTAAAAAAACATCGTCCTGTCCCGATAGTGGCGTACGTAGTAGGTGGATGGCATGCGAGATTATCATAATAACTGTTCATAACCGCTCCGATGTAACAGCCGTAGTCATCTGCCTCAGGGGCTGAAGATAGACCAAAGTAGCCTGCCGACTCTAACGCTTCATAGATGACCTGGAGCAGGACCCTCTGCTGCGGATCCCAGGCGATGGCCTCACGAGATGACTTCTTGAAGAAGCGGTGGTCGAAGGCCTCTGGGTCACGGAGCCAATTCCCCCACCAATTCATATTTGCGTAGTTGCCACTCTGCGATAGCTGAAGTCTTTCAACATCTGCAGGCCTCACCGTTGATTTTCCTTCGAGCAAAAGCTCCCAAAGCTCGTCGACTGAGTCTGCGTCGGGAAATCTGCCAGCCATACCGACGACGGCAATGGCGTGTGAAGGGTAATCAGCCAAGTTATTAGGGCCATCTTGACGGTCTTTAGCTTGTGAGAAACCGTTGACTTTTCCCTTCTCTAGGTCTGGCATTATGAAAATTTGGAAATACGATTAGAAATTGAGAAAAGGAGAGCTTCAAGGCATAGGAGACTTGGATCTTGGTAGGTAGATCTTACCGGGGACATGTCAACATAAGAAGGGGGTAAACATATCCTAACCTCTGATCGCCGGCCATGATAAGAACTGTGATTCCAAAGAGCGCTTATAGCCTAGCCGTCAAGATCCTACTGCGGTACTTTAAAAGTCGAATCCAAGCCTGATTCTATCTACGAAGAACACGTTAAAGGAGTCCTAGAGGTGCTTACTAGGGGATCTCAGCTGCTAACAGCTGATAGCGAAGCAACGACTGCTCCATAGTCCGCGATCCTTCAGGGGGTTCTCTATCTTCGCGCCCCAGCCTAGCACGTCTGAGGCTAGGACAACGACGTTGAAAAACAACAGGTTGCCTTGTTATCGCACGTCTGTAAGATAGGCAGATATGCGACGCAACCTTGAAGTGCAAGGCAATAGACAGTGAGCCTCAAGATGCTACGATGACCCATCCTACCGGGACTAACGCAACCACTTGATGGGATGTCCTCGTTCGTCTACTGGCTCGTATCGCGAGGAAACTACCGTTAGTGTCTTGGGAGCTCGACATACCGTGTGGTTGGGGCGTCACAGCATTATCTATCATCATGTAGACCGGATCCCCACTTCTCCGTTCATCCGTCACCCGCCTTTCGAGGCGTTGTGTCGGGTGAGACATCGTCGAAACGGCGGGGGATCGACACGCCCATCTACGTATTCGGGGGGCTGAAATGCAGGCTCTGTGCGAGGCTGCGTCAACGCGAGCAGCGCGAGGTATCCTGCTGCATGGTACTTCTCTATAGGTGCTGAGTTATTATATTGGTTTTTGCTTTTTCGGGGTTTCTACCTAAATGGGAGTACCATCGATTTGAACGCGGTATGTGCCGAATAGTGCGTCGATGTGATTAGCCATACTGGGAGCCTTCTTTCGAATTATGGTCTGGCTAGGCTGTCAGGCTTGGTCGTTTACCATGTGGGAGCGAACACACACAGAACAAACGTCCTTTTCCGGTATTCGATTCTATGCAGCCTCCCGCGTTAAAATTTGTGGCGCTACTAGGTCTAATCAAAAGTGTAGAAGAAGATACCTGTATCCCTGTTCTATGGCTAATGACGGCATCTAGCATGGGCTGTGAAGGTTAGGCTGGCGTTTTGAAGCCAGTATTTTCTACATCGTGTAAGTTGGAGATAACCTGCAAAATAGCGCGATGATTCTTCATATATTAGGTATCCCTGATACCTTAGACTTATTGCTATCAAGCTACCACTCATATTCATTTTTAAACCGCATGTATGAACTCTCGTCCTTTTTACTGGTAGAAGCTACTCGGCAACTACGTCATTGTCATCGTAGTGCCGGTAGACGCCCCAGTCTTGGTATTTCTGTCTTCTGTTACTGGCAAGGTACGCGGCTATGTTGGGCCGAGCCTTGACGTCTTCCCATAGCTTGAATACCCTATCGTATTTCCCAGTCTCTCTGGCCTGCTTCATTGCCTTGGGGAAAGCGTAGTGCGTACCATCAAGACACTATACTAGGTGATCAATCAAGGGGGAATCTCAAGAATACAACAGGCATGAGGATAGAGAGAACATACCTGGAATAGGACCAAATCGGCGTAGGTGAATGTGTTCCCTAATAGCCATGGCCCCGGGCCCCGCTCCTCGTTCTCTAACACCTTCTGCCAGTACGAGAGGTGAGAAGGTAGGCGATTCTGGACCCATTCCTTACTACGTCTTTTACTTTCCTCTTTCTGGTCTTCCCAAGGTAGCATGACGGCGATGGGGTGGTGGGAGTCGTGCACCTCGTTGCTTAAGCCATCGAGTGCGGTGAGAGCAAGGGCATTCACTCGGTAGAGATCATCATCTTGAGAGCCAGCAAGCCCGAGCTTAGGGCCAAGGTACAGAAGGATATTGGGAGTCTGGGAGATGACAAGGTCTCCATGCTTGAAGAGAGGTGGTGCGAAGTAACGCGGGTTTCCATGGCCGCCACCAGCAAGCCAGGTCGTGACGCGCTGACGGGCTTCATCAAAAGTCAGAAATTGAGTGTCTTGGTAAGGAGCACCGGCTTCCTCAAGGATCAACCGGACATGTTCACCACGGCCCGGAACGCCTGTATAATAGATAAGTTCGTAAGGAGCAGTCATTGTGATATGATGAAAGTTGAGATAGATACGCAGTGATATTTTATCAAGTGTTGATTAGGTATGCTTACTTCTTACTTACTTAGTATTCTTTTGAGCGGAGGGAAACCCGAAATATATCAGCCGTTCCGGGTCCGGGCTGCGCGGGGTAGCTCTTGCCTTGTGGTTTGTTTGTATTTGTGTTACTTGAAAAAAGTGATAATCACACTTAATATTAGGTAGGAGGTACCTAGGACTTTACAAGTTATTATTGCCTTTCCTTTAATTTTAAAAATTTGAGAACATCGTGCATGGACAATTCAACGTCACCCGCATCTCATCACCCCCTTGCTACGGACGCGAAAGCCGGTTGTCCTAATAATGGATTGCGTAAATGAGTCCAGCCTGCAGCAGAAACTCAGGCGATATGTAAGTTGGCTTACTGCTTATCCCACGCCGCGAATAGGATTCAGTGCTCACATTTGGACGTGAGTCTTGGCATTGTCGTCCTCGACTGATTGGTGGTGATCACCTTATGTGGCGCCCGTGTAACACTCACACGTGGAGAGGGGGGTGAAGGGAGCTGAAGAGGTGAAGGGGAGTAGGTGAATGGGTAGCCATTCAGCGTATGGATGTCGCTAGACTCGCGGGAGATATCTTCCATCGTTCTACCTCTACGGCTTTCTCCTTAGCTATTGCGATGGAAAGAAGGCATCACCACCGTCACCTTCATATCCACATCGATCAATGACAAGATGGCTGATAATCCCCTCGACCTCCCAGCTATGGACCCTCCCCCAGGAGAGGTGCAGGACCTTAACAACCCACCAAATAAAAACGATGTGGTCGTCGCAGTTTATACGGTGTGTATTATAATTGTCACTGCCTTCGTCGCTATGCGCCTATACGCCAAGTTCGTCTTCCTGAAAGCTTCACGAATCGAGGACTGTAAGATGTTCCCCCTCCGTCCACATCATGGTTAGAGGCTAACATTTCCATAGATCTCCTAGTGCCGACGTTTGTATGCCTTTAAGTTCCCGACTAGCTAGCTAGTAACTAATATGATAACGCCGCTATTAGGGAATATTCATTGCACATTGTGTATACTGGATTAAAATGAACGGTACGACGGGAAATTTTGTCCACACATGGAATTTTCGCGTTAGGGACCTAGCTCCATTTTATGAAGTTAGTGATTTCCTGTATTCTGTATCCTCATTCGAGTGAGCCGGCTCATTGACAACGTGATATATAGAATGGCTTTTACGGGCTTATGTTCTACGAGACCGTAATGATGACAATCAAGCCACTCATTCTGCTTGAATGGATTCACATATTCATATTAGCTGGGCCGCGCACTGCTTTCAAATGGACATGCTACATTCTGGGGACGATCAACGTCCTCATGTATTTTATCGCCATAATGATCGATGCTGGGTCCTGCAGACCCCGTGCATACTGGTGGGACAAGACGATCGAAGGAGGCACCTGTATCAACACCATAAAGCTCCCAATTGTCACAGGCACTATCAACGCTATTATAGACCTGTTCATCCTACTGTTACCACAGGGAATCATCTGGAGACTTCAGATGTCAAGCAACAAGAGGATCGGCGTCTCCCTCGTCTTTGCCGTGGGTGTTATGTAAGTCCTATCTTAAAAGCCAGATATCCGTACTCCTTGGCTAATGGGAGGTATATAGATCGGTCGCGGCAGCCATTACTCGAACAGTTTTGGGGTATATATATGCCGAATCGGACGATGTTGCCTACAATTTCTCACAAGCTGGCGTCTTTTGTCTCGTTGAAATGACAGCAGCGATTCTTGTCTTCACGGCACCGACTGTGCCAAAGCCGACAACCCACCTGGCTAAGCAAGCTACCAGCTCGATAGACCGGCTTCTTAGGTCTAATCGTAGCGGTTCATTCGCGACCGGGAGCGTGGGTTCGAAGTCCAATATCTACCAACATATCGATGAGCACGGTAATGAGGTGCATCTTGTGAAGTTGAGATCCGCGAAGAGTAAAGCCTCCATTACGACTGGGCCGAAGAGTTCACAGGGTGAGGTATAAGAAGCTCTCTGAGACTTGGGTACCTAGTATTACCTATACCAGCAACAGGACTGACGCCCGGTTCGTTTGACTTCATAATACCCGCTCCCTAGAAACCAACCGACATATAACATAGAGTTCCCTTTCAAGAACATGCTCCCTTTTTTTCTATTTTTTTTCTCTCCCAGCTGCAATGGATTAAAGGGGTTAGTTCGTGGTAGACGCTCTCTCAATAAGGGTCAAGCATTCATTGAATTAGCTTAACGGAACATATAAACCAATGCTGCATTATCTCGGATTTTATAGCTGGAATTGGTATGCTAAAAATCCGAGAAGTCATCGATACAGGTCAAGTTCTGAACGAAAATCTGTTTGACATCTAACTAGATCATCAAGGGAATAACCAAGAGCATGCTCGCCGCGAAGAAGTGGCAGCCAGAGCGACAAGTCGAGCTGTCGGACAACAAGAAGACCGATTGTCAGAACTAGAGGTGTGATGACTGCATGAGTACAGCATATTGCCGGGATCAATGTTGTTAAAAGCAATTTAGGTAACACAACAGGAAGCCACCTAATAAGTACTATTGAAGCAGCCAACAAAATCAATACTAGGAGGTAGGTACGAACTAGGTATAATTGGCAAGGGGGTGTAAGTAGCGTACGAAGTACATATGAGCTCTTTTTATGCCAGGTAAGGTTTCGCTAATAAAACTGGTAGGCTGGTTGGCATTGTACTACCCTGCTACTCTAGCTGCCTAGTCTGCCTAGTCCATAAGGCAATGGCTTCATAAACATCATCTTTGGGTCTAAGTATCGATCGATTCCCGAAGACATGGATTGCGACCCAGATGAACCAGCCTTACGCCGATGGACTGGCATCATGCTCCACACACAATGTCCCTCAAGTCTATCACAAAGATGCGAACCATCCTATTCTTCTATATACACTGTTAGAAATTAGGCTTTGTCATCGACGCCTTAGTCCTAATATGGCGTCAAGATTCGAGCTTACGTGGTTTAGGGATACGGACAGACAGACGAGCCTAGTGATGTCTCAGTTCCGAATAGTACCTACCTCATCAGCCGTCGATCCTAAGGACTAAAGACAGCCGCCGATGTGATTATCTACTCGCTGCGTCTAACCACCTCAAGATAGGTATCCATGGATCGTCTCGATGCATTTATGAGACGAGTAATAAGGCCTGGAACACACAATATCTCGTACCACATGGTAAGCAGTATGCAGGAGTAAGCTTACAGGTATAGGTCGCGGTATATTATAACGTACTGATCTAGAATCGGACCGCCGCGTTGGTAATGGATCGTATCCTCGCTTTTTTTTGACGCGCTTAATCTACCCCACACATATAGATCACCAACGCACCGAGCTATCAGCTATCCGGTGGGCAGGGAGTAATGACTCCCGTCTGACATATCACACTCCATAAACCTTCACCCGAATACCCTGGGAGCCCTTCTGTGGCGTGGGAATAAAATGATCCGCCTCTATCTCGACATCACGCAAACCTGTCTGAAACAGGCTAAGCACGCCGACGTCGTCGCTGAGTGCCGCATCTTTGCTGCCCCAAAGCCTCCAAATATATGACAGTGTCAAATATAACTCACCGTATGCAAGATTGACACCCAAGCAACTGCGGCTGCCTCTGCCAAAACTGGTGAGGTGCCTCTCTAGTTTCTTCCCAGCCTCGCCGAGCCATCGTTCGGCAATGAAACTTTTGCTGCGGGGGAAAATATTCTCGTCGTGGTGGACTTGTACGTTGGTTATGCTCACCGGCGTCTTGGGTGGTATCACCCATACTTTCCCTGTCACATTGTCCGTAAATACTATGGAGTTGTCGGGATCAATACGTTGTGAGCGTGCTGATAGACCGTAGCTTAACCGCAAGCCTTCTTTGATGACTGCTGTCAGATAAGGCAGGCTCTCCAGCGTAGCGAGTGGTACTTTGCCTACGTCATCGGCCGTGGGCATTGCAGTACGCAATTCTTCCTTCAGCTTCTGCAGAGTCTTCGGTTGGCTTAGGAGCCAGAACGTTATCAGCTCCAAGGCTGATGCTGTAGTAAGTGTACCAGCCATAACTATGACTTGAGCATCGTCGGACAACCGATCCACCGTCTTTTCATGAGGTGGAAGTTTTGAGTCTAGTATGGCATGGAATATGGTCGGATGGTCTTTTCCTCTCCATTCATCATTTTCACCAGCTATGATCTTCTCAATCTGCTTTCTAGATGTCTGTTTTTGTTTGAGGAACGACGCTAGCATTGGCAATAACCTCTCCACAGTGGCCTCGGGCAGTGTTTTCATCACGTCATTGATCCATGAAATATGCTTCATGAAATGGATGGAGCTGATACCTGAAAGAGAAGCTTCTCGTGACGAGGGGTCGAAGCCAGGGGATTCTAAAAGTCAATAAGTACCCAAGCGAGAAGTTTCAATGGAGCCTCACCAAGCCTATGGTCGCAGCGCGCGAACGAATAAATATTTACGACATCTTGTTACCATTTTGTCAGCCCCTATTCAATTTAATTATCGTGGAGTATTACCATTTCCCAAGGCCGAGAACATGCAACTTGCGTTCAGTATCTCGCCCGTATCCCTGAGCTCGTTCATTCGCTTCATCATGACGCCAAGCCTCTCCTGTATAACTGGTTGCAGTTTTCTCACATTCACCATACTGAAATACGGCTGAAGAGCGGAGCGACGCTGGCGATGGAGTTCATGATGAATCGTGGAAAAGACACTTAGGTCGAGTCCTATGAACCTTGTGTAACTGGGGTCCTTATCAGACCGTCGCGGAGCAGCAGAACTTGCGTAGATGGTGTCGTAGAAATCCTACCTAATCTAAGTTATTCCCGACAACCTGACTGACAACGCGTATGACCTACTGGATCTGCAATATGGAGTTCCCCTGGTGAGATCCGGACAATCGGCCCATACTTCTTATGCAACTCCATGATTTTGAAAGTATATTGCCCGCCGAGCCACACATCATGGTAGGCTTCGTACCTACAAGAACTCGAAGTTAGTCGTTATTTCAACTAAAAAATAGCTATATACTTACAGATATGTGAGTGCCGCTAGGCGTGGCCCAGGGATGTGCGCTAAAGGGCTGAGATAGGCGCGCCAGATAGCTACACATAGAACCCATCCTATAAACGATGTTACAACAAACGTAGTTTTGACGTATTGGTCCATACCAGGCTGGGATATACTAGGGTAATCTATTTGGTTTGTCTGTAGGTATGAATGCGAAGATACGGGGGGAGAGTGACCCTGTAGCTATAAATATAGATATATTCTGGCTAACACCTATACTCCTTAGGTAGGTACCTAGGTAGACAATACGGCCTATCCACCACCACAGCCATTAAGTACTCAGACCAGGATAGCTCTCTTGCACAAACCTAACTTCTTACACATGACACTAACTTGGATTGCCTTTGTGTAGATACCTATTTACCATTGGACGGAAATACTGGATGGGTCAGACACAGCAAAACCAAGACATATCCAGCCTTAAAACTTGGGGGCTACATGTGCGAACGGAGATCTATCCAGTTATAAATATGGTGTAACCATCACAGCTATACCCCCACGACTCTAGAAGTCCTACCATACCACCACTACGATGTCCTTTTTCCAACAAGGTGATAAAATCAAAGCCACCCTCATTGCGAGAGCTGCTGCGTTATGATTGGCCTTTATCCTATCTTAGCCTCTCTTAGAACGACACAGGTAAGGCTAGAAAGCTGCGCCGGGGCAACGGAACATAGAGAACAGCTGAGGGTTTCAGCTGACTTATCGGCCTAATCTATACGATAGAGTCACTGTCATCATAGGATCGTAAGGCCTAATAATATATAGATCTCCGTAGCTGATATCTTGGTACACCATAAGCCCCTGAAAACATAGGTACCAGAGAGAAAAGGCCATTCTTATCCCGAACTTAAAATATCAACCAACCAACTTGCCAGACGTTAACAGCGGAGGTCAGACGGTTCGCGGGCGATGAAGTTTACGGGGGAAGGATTTTGATCCCTCTCGGACCTAATTTTCTTAAATTTGTGATGGAATAGGTGTATCAATTTGGTGTATGGTAGGCCTAGAGAAACTATTTAGTATTGGCACTGCTTTCGGCCCACTATATCAATCAAACCAGGGTCGAAAGCAATGTTAGAATCCTATTCTGAGTTTCTGCTGAGGACTTCTTCATCACGTGAATGTTGGTTGCTGTCATAAGTTTGAAGTCTTCACTCGTCACTCACAATGACTCCCACGATGCTGGTTTCCCGCCTCATTCCCCACAAGACCCCGTTGCTGAAACGCATATTCCATACAATGCCTAAGCAGTTTAGAGCCGTTTCTACGGTGCGTCAAGTAGAGCCCCATCCCAACAATAGGGAATCGATACGTCCTTCCCATATAACGACCAAAGGTACACTGCCAAAACAGTCTGGATCCTTCTCTCGTCCCTTGGGTGCCCTCGAGAAAATGACCGAAAGTATTAGCGAGGTTAGGGGTTCGACTAACCGCGAACACACCGCATTCTTTACGATCGTCCAAGTTCGTTTCCCGCCAACCTTGACGAACATGGAGGAATATATCGCGAGTGCTTGGGAGGAAGTCGGACGGCAGTTTCCAGTTTTACGCGCTGAAGCCTCTCCCCCCAACAAGTCCGACAGTCATAAACAGCCAATGATTACCCTAAAATCATGGAACGAGTCTAACTTTCGCACCTCGTTTTCGGCGCACCCAGACTGCCCTAACGTCGACGTACTATTCTCCGCCCCGTCCCCAAGAAGGAGTACCGCTACATGTCACTGGCTCCCAGACCCAGGACAGATAGTTATACGAACTTCGCATTGGCGTACTGACGGTTTCGGGCTAGTCCTACTAGCCGAGGCCTTCTTATCCACGCTGGCAAATAAACTGCAAACTGGGCTTGATGTTCATCTGGACAACGATTTGACCGAACCGCCACTAACTGTCCCCTCGACTCTTGAAGATCTGGTCCAAATGTATGTACGAGGCCCGCAGGGTGAGGCATCGGACGCTGATGAGCTGGCGAAGATCTTTGTAGATGGTGGACGAAGTATTGGTTTCCCTACCCGACCAGGTGCCGACACAGCAGCGCCTAGCGTATGTGGACGCGCAGCTCTGCGTATTGATGCAGAGAACACGGCAAACCTTGTCAACGCCTGTCGTGCACAAGGAGTTTCCGTCACCAGCGCTCTAAATGCGGCCGTCATTCGCACCACAGCACGGTTCCCCCAAGATCCAGGAGCGGACTCATACGTTTTCTTCGCACCGGTCGATCTCCGGGGAGCGCTGATAGCAGCTGGGGCTCAAGGGTGCTCGCAGCCAGCCGGTAATTATGTCTCGGGAATGCCGCTACGTATCGACGGAGTAGCTAAACAATTAGAGAATGGTGACAGCATGCCGAGCAAAAGTTTCGGTGAACTGGCACATGAATTGAGAGCTATCTACTCTCAGGACATCACACGTTATAAAAGGCCTGGCGAAGCAGGCGCAAAAACACTAAGTCTTTTGCAGCTGACCGAGCCGTACATCGAAAAGATGACGGAGCTTTTCTCCATGTTTCCCTCGCCGGGATGCCCATTCCCCAGAACACCGGTGATCAGCAGCTTTGGAAAGATGGACGCATTGATAAAGAAGGAATATTGTGGCAGTAGTGACGGTGCGACCGATGCACCAAAACTGTACGTCACGGATTTCTGGGTTAGCTGCGACTGCGCAACGCCGATGATAATATTCAATCCATACAGCTGGTGTGGAGAGTTCACACTCTTAGCGGCCTGGGACGATAGCTACTATAGTAGAGAGTTCGTCATTGACATACTCAAGAAGACTATAGCAGAGCTAAGCGAAGGGTTGGAGATGGGCCAGCTGCCCTATCGAATAACGACTGGTTAGTTGGCACTCCTCAGAGAACCTACATTCCATACCCTCTATATACAAACCCAGCCTCACTCCATCGGGAAAATCGTATGAGATGACTGACTCTGTAACAGGCTGTTACGACGATTCAAAGGACAAGTGAAGAATCGTGCGATTAGACAACTATTTCAAATCGCCAGCTCATCGTCGATCCAACCAAGATTGTAACAAAAGCGATATGTAAAAAGGTGGCTGTAAGATAGTTCCTAATGGTGGAGATGAGACGGGAGGTACACAATCCAGATAGGGATGGGAATGGCATTGTTCGATTTCTTTTTCCGATTTTTGTTACTGCCTCTAAATATGAGTATTATTGTGAGAGCGAAAGGTAGTTGAGTATTTTCTGTGAGTGCTTGTGCTTGTAGGTACTAAATCCGACGGCTGGCAGTACTTCTGCCGACCCACACCATCCCTGCTAATAAGCAAATTAAAGCTTGTGGACCCAATAAACCCCCACTGTCATACACTCCCGAGCGGGGCAAGTGGGGGCCATTATATTATGTCAGCAGACACCCATCTCAACAGGGCTGAAGCGTGATCACTACTTCGTATTTTCTTTCTGTACAGAATACTCCTAATCTCCTACCAACAGCCTTTCCAAGGACCAACAGAATAGGGAACCTTGGAACTACTACGTGTAGTATTATTGCCGTATTAACAGCATGATGCTTACCCCTAATGGCTATAGATACCCACCCGGTAGTGTACCTATCACCTAGATAATGTAGGTAGATATATTCCATTTCCAACATGGAACAGCGAGTTCCGGATGCATTCCCCCCTATCCTTGTATTATGTCTATGTACCCTGTTACCGCTTAGTAGACAATTTGCTTGACAATGGCCCCCATATCGATTCAGCAGGAAGATATCTCGATTATCACAGTTGCCAAACGAATCCTATCTTTGTCTTCACAGATCTGCTTTTATCTGATTGCCAATTCGTTTCCTGAACCAAGTTTTACGGCAGATGAAGGGGATGTCCCAGAGACTCCTGAATATGAAGCCCTTCGCGCACCTTTGAATGATGCGTTGCATGACATATTTCGTCTAGTCAACGGACCGAAGAACACGCTGAAGGAGCTCATCTTCTCACACTATGACCTCGCAGCTCTGCAAGTTGCCCTTGACCGTGGATTTTTCAACCATGTTCCTCTGCCCAAGGCCTCTTCATCGACGAGCATCATGAAGTCGAGCGAAGCTGAGATTGCGCAGAAAACAGGCATGGACGAAGGTCGTACAGGCCGGATCCTGAAAATGCTAGCGACACATCGCATCTTTAAAGAAGTCGAGGATGAGCCTGGGAGCTTTATGCATACAGCTAACTCAGCGTTTCTTTCTCGAAACCCTGAGTTCTATGCCGCAGCTGATATGCAGATGGATGACATGTTCAAAGTTGCGTGCGAGGCATCAGCCATGATTTCCAGTTCACCGTTTGACTTGGATATATCGCGGTCAGTCTTTCATCAGAGATATGGTACCTCAATGTACCAATACTATGAACAGAGGCCAGGAAAGGCACAGAGGTTTGCCAAGGCTATGGGCAGCTGGTCTCGACGTAAGTCAATCACTTTTCTACTCAGTTCATAAGGCGACTCTAAGTTATTGCTACCTAGTAAATCGGCACATCGATGAGCTATACGATGGCTTTCCATGGGAATCCTTGAAGACCGGAAAAGTTGTTGACATCGGTGGTGGGAATGGACACACTTCTGTCGAACTCGCACGCGTGAGTAGATATGTTACAGTGACATGGTGATGTCCTTGTTATGCCGACGAGATAACTGCAGATGTTCCCCTCACTTCAATTCATCGTTCAAGACATCTCACCCCATATGCTTTCTCAGGCGCATCAAGATGTTGGCGACCGTGTCACTTTTCAGCAGCACGACTTCTTCAACCCGCAGCCCGTTCACGACGCATCCGCTTTCATCATACGTCAGTGCCTTCACAACTACAACGATAAGGATGCGGTCAAAATAGTTCGGGCGGTCGTTCCGGCTCTGAAGCGATGCGGCCGCGGTACTCCGTTGCTCATCAGCGATATAATCTTACCCGAGAGCGGCACGACCACCAGGTTTCAAGAGCATCACTTGAGACAGATCGACCTCTGTATGATGGTGCTGCATGGCGCCAAGGAGAGGAGCAAGGAAGATTTCGAGAAGATAATCAAAGAAGCAGACCAGCACCTGGAGATTGTGAATATGTGCAGAAACCCAATGGGCATAGGCTTGCTTGAGGTTCGGTTGAACGTTGAGTAGGTAAGCGAGGGCGAGATACAGCCACGGTCATTTAAATTTTCAACAGGCTCCCTAAGTTGGACATTCTGAAGCATTTGTGGTATGATTGCCTAAACGTCCGCGATAGGAACATGTAAGTTGTTTAAACATGATGTCAATTCGACCTGTAAGTACCTACCTAGGTATCAAAACATGTTCCACTATCCTAGAGGGCGTCGTTTCGAAGGAGATACTTGTTCATTGGCCTCATGAGTGACTTGGACTTATTCCGAGAAAGGGCGAATCTAGCTGAATATAGGATCAAACTTAACTTACGAAGTACAATCGTCTATCCAGGGGCTCCAATGCCATAACATAACATCTGCACGGCATTGATTGTTTTTAATATTATACGAGCTTAGCACACCGATGGTCTAATACTAAGATTTCACGTCGTTTTAAACCAAAGTTTCGTTCTCTATGTCTTCTTTTTTTACCCCAAGAATGTGTAGCTCAATAATTGCATACCCCTATATTTCCCCCTTTCGTCATATTGCTAGTAAAAAGATGGCTATATTTAAAAGTCGTTGCTTTCAGTATAATTAAGTCCTGTGCATCTATTAATAAGCCTAATATAAGGAGAATATTGTATAGTACGATGTCTAGGGAGAATACGGAAATATCTACGAACTCTGTAAAAATGCTAACTAACGCAGAGGTACCTTTGTAGATGTATATCAACTGTTAATTTTCGTGCAGATCACAGGTATTAGCATCGCTCAGCGATGAGACTGATAAAAGGGACGATTAATTATGAATATGGTTGATTCGTGTATTAACTTAATGCCCTGTAGTCAACGAGTACATAGGTAGGTATTATGTATGTATTTTCATGATGACGATGAAGAACTTCTAATGTTATACAAAAAGGTACTTAAGTTTGCATATAAATCCACACATATCCACACGTATTTGTACTTGTGGATTTGGTACGTATCTCACAAGTATCTTTGTACCGACGACAATGTTGAATATATTTTTTGAAGTACGATTTTGGACAATCTGCGTAGGAGTCGTCACCCACCATCCTACTACTTCTACTGATTAGCTACGGATACTTGGAAATCTTTTATTCTCGTAAATCTTCCTGTCTTTCTATTCTTTCCATCAATTTTGTCACACTTCCGTCCCCGGATCCCAACAGGATCATAATTGTTCTCTGCAACTTACACCTTCCGATCTTTCACACTTTCACTTATCTTCTGATACTAAGCATACTTGGGCAAGCATCTTAGGACAAGCATCTTTAGTTGTCCTATCCATCGACCGTCAAGTCACCTTCGCACTATTACGTCTTCAACTTTCTAAGGCAATTGCATCCAAACGCCTTCACTGACGCCTTCCGTCTTGGACAATTTTGCGACTACCCAAAAACAACCAGGAAACTCCTACACGCTTTCCAACTATTCTTCAAGTAAGCATCGACCTAGCATCGACCTTCGACGCAGGTAAGTACGATCTTTTTTATGTAATACCTTTCCATTATTTCTCCACCCATGATATCTCCCTTTTCTTCTTCTTCACTCTCTTCAGTCTTTCGTTTCCTTTTCACACTACCCTTACACTTGGTTCTCCAGCATAGCATCAACTCATCCAACTCACGATCTCTTCGTTTTCAATCTTGCTCTCTAGCTACTCTATCTTACTCGTTCCCACTCGCTTCATCCCAATCGTCTTGGTTCTAGCATTGGCATTACCAGCCAGAATTTCCAAGGTTGGTTGAGTGTTCGTTCTTATTCTTGGTAAACACCTTTGACTACTATACACATTCACTTTTTTGGCTTTTTTCTACGCACCCCAAGCCACAAGACCAGTCAAGGCACAACATGGTTCCCTCGAGGCATACCCATGATCACTACATGAACATTATCATACTAACATACAACCCTATACCCCTATCTCTAACCAATCCCCAACACCGTCTTAATTATTTTTTACCTTTTTAAAACACTGGTTTAATCACATCGTTAATGCTTCCCTTTCGTGTAATTTCTCTTCGTCTATCTCTTACTCGTTTTCCTTGTCCTGGCCGTCTAATAACTGATTAGCTTAGCAACGTGCGAGTTTCCCCCTTTTCCACTTACATCATCTCTTTCAAACCAAAGCTAACTCGTCTTTTGACAGGTATCTTCCACGTCCTGCTACCAGTCTCGACCAATACAACGCTTTGTACGAGGTCTGTACTCCCTCCCTCGTTCACAAACCCATCGACGACTTCCTAGTACACTTATTACCAACAAGTCATGGATTTCTATACGCACCCAACACTAGCAGACCCATCATTTCGTATAAATCCTAGACCAGCCAGAACGATTCTTTCAATATCATTCAATCTTCCACGCTCTTCCTAAAACAATTATCAGTGCCATCAAACTTCCTTATAATGCTCGTGTTTTCCCTTTATTTATCTTGTCTACTCTTCATTATCATGGATTGTCGTTAACTAATATCGTGCAAAATTTACTGACACCATACACTTCTACAGCAGTCTATTGACTTATTCTAAATCCATCACAATGCCTGGTCCTAGTGACAACGAGCATTCACCGTTTAACGGTCATATGCCAGTACGTATCTCCGAGCTTACGGATGCAGAGAGAGCCGAGTTTCGGGCTCTCGTTGCAACTCGTGACAATGAAGAGGCTCATGATGGCTACCAGGCTTCGGCCCAGGTTGCCCACGATGGCGCCAACGACAATGGTATCCAGAGCCACGCTGTCGCCGAAGCCAATATGAACGCCATGATGAACCAGTTTGGCGGTCTTGGTATTAACGGAATTCCCCACATCCCGGGAATGATGCCCATGACCACTCAGGATGGTCGTATCATTCAAGTCGCCATTTCCCCCTCGATGGCTTCTGGTGTCCCCACTTACGGCATTCCAACTCTTGGTTATGCGCCAGCTCAGCCCGAGGGTTACGCAGGTGGTACTCCATACATCGTTCAGCCTGGTTATGCTAACCCAGCCCACATGTATTTTCCGTACACGCCATCGCGCACTGGCATGAGCCACGAGCGTACTGAGACTAGTTCTCGAGATGTTCCGGGTCTAGACATTCGACGTTCGTCGTACTCTACTAATGAGTCTACCCCGGCCACGCCTTTCCTCGGAAGTATGGCCTCTCGGGACCAGGGTCCTCGTGTCACGGTCTTTGATCGTTCTACGTACACGACCCCTTCGCCTCACCAGATTGTGGCTGCCGAGGCTCTTCAGGAGCCCAAGTCCCCTCTCCTCGATCGAGAGCCTAGCATTCCTTTCGCCATTCCGGCTGTCTTTACTCCGGCAGAGAATATGAAGACTCTCGAACAGAGCCTTGTTAACCCCCTGCCCGGAAACCGCAACGTCTACATCCGCGGTTTCCACCCCACCACGGATGACACGCTTCTTTTGAAGTATGCGGAACGCTTTGGCAAGGTAGAGACGTCTAAGGCTATTATTGATGCTAGCACTGGAGCTTGCAAGGGGTAAGCAATTCATAATAATATTAGAAGCGTTAATTAACACAAGATCTAGCTTCGGTTTTGCCAAGTTCTATGATGTTCGCGATTCAGAGAATTGTATTCGCGGCTTCTATCGTCGAGGCTACGAAGTCGGCTTTGCAAGAGTTAGTACTTCCCGCTTATAGCTGGGCGACGACTTGCACCTATCGATCAAAGGCTAACAGATATTAGGAGTCGTTCAACTCCCGACTTCGCCAAGAGGGCGATCCTGACACCACGAACTTGTATTTGTCTAACCTTCCCAGAGGCTGGAGAGAACTTGTAAGGTGCCCATTATTCTTTGCAAGACTTGTCATCTAACAGCCCCCGTAGGAGATCAATACTCTCTTCCAGAACTTTTTGGTCCTATCCAGCAAGGTCCTGGAGGACCAGGTTACGCACGTCAGCCGAGGTGTCGGTTTCGCTCGGTAAGATTAAGTTTGAAAAATATTTAACGATTTAAATATCTAACTTTGCTCTTAGATTTGAATCTCGCGAAGTCTGTGACAGTATTATTAAGCATTTCCAGGGCATGCTTCTCGGTCGTGAGAACCTCCCGCTACAGATTCGCTATGCGGATTCGCAGCGACAGAAGGAGCTCAAGCGAGTTACGGCTAAGCGCCGTCAGTGGCGTACCAACGAGTATAATGTCAGCGCTTACGGCACGACTCTTGTGGGAGCAGGCCCTTCTCATGGACCTCCTTATCGTCACAATGGTGGTGCTGGAGGTGGCCAAGGGTAAGTTTCCGGCTTCGCACGGTGTTCCTTCATAAATTGGCTAACGTTGTATCTCTAGAGGCAATTCTCAACGAGCAATGCTGGCTGCTCAGCAGAACGGCCCTCAGCAGCAGAATGGCTCCCAACAGCAGGGTGGCGCTCAGCAGCAGGAAGGTACTCAGGGTCGTCGTCCTCATGGCAGTGGTACTTGGACCGGTATGGTTGATACAACTCGCCGGTATGATCGCCGTGGACGTCACCACCGCAAACGTCATTGAAGAACTAATATCGTGCTAGGACCGGCGAAGACGTCGAAATTCGAGTCGAGTCCCCGCTGGTCGCACACGGTAGTAACCAATCATCCCCTGTGAAGCAAGAGAAGGAGTAATGGTGGTCTTCTCAGTATTGTTGACCACCTTGTACTGGTGTACTTTTGTACTCCTTCTCTTATTTTTGTGGCAGGTGTCTTGCCGATAGGACATCGTTGCCGTAGTGGTTTTATGGGTGGTATGATATGGTGTCCGGATGGGACGATCTGAGTTTGTTTCCGTTGTTGTTTGTTTTGAGATCCAGTTTTCTTCTATCCCCTTTCTTTTTTCTGACTTCTAAAGTCGAGTTGGTATGTCGCACCCGATCATCAGAACGCTTAATAGTGTACGATACAAGGAAAAGTGTATCAACGGCAGGTTGTGGCAAGTTTTACCTTCTCATTTTTACCCATACGTCATTAATCTTCCATCCCACAGCAGAGAATTGGCGAATGCAGTTAGTTAGGGAGACATCAATATGAGATCATGGTGTCTAAAATGTTTTTACAGTAATTTTCTGTTTGTGATCGTAGGTAGGATTAGTGAACACGTGTGGCAGCATGATAGAGCATGCGGTTGACACCTATGCACATCGTTATTTATGAAATACGGCATTGTGTGAATGGGGTATCAATTGAGCTCATCTTAAGTGGCTATTCGGTGATCACGTCTCATTTCCAATTGAAAGTTTACTCAAGCCTATTATAGAGGCGTTGGCTCCTTGATCATCACCCACAGTATTCGACTCGTCTGCTTCTGTATCTTCATCGTCGTTTTCGTCTTCGTCTTCATCTTCATTCTCGTCTTCACTCGTTGATGAAGCGTCGTATTCTCCTCCCGAACCGGCCTGTTCCCTCGTCGCTTGTTGTTCCCTGATGGCGGCCTCTAAGTCCTTAAGTGCCTTCTTTGAAAAGCCTGATGCCTCGACCGCAGCATCGAGCCTCTTGGCCCCGTCTTTTCCTACCGTCTTCTTGGCATCTTTAAAGAACGGCCCTGGCTGTGTGCCGACGAAGTGGAAGCGCCGCTCGAAGAACCTCTTGACACAGTTGACGTCGCGATCAAAGTACATTTCGGCATTCTGGTGGTCCATGGATACCATCTGGGGAAAATCGATTAAGATAGGTATCACAGTGGACTTTTCCTTCTCTTGCTGCTCCTCCGCTGGCCCCTTCTCTACTTCCTTGCCCTTGGCGGAGGGTTCCGGCTTTTCTGATTCCTCCTTGATTAGGATGTTGAATTCGTTGAAGTCACCGTGAATCAACCCGTGCCGCGCTAGGCGTAGGATTAGGGATATTAACTCGGCGTATAGGGCGGCGGGGTCCGGGATCTGCGAGACTTGGCGGAGGGGGAAGGCGTCGATGAGCTCCATGAGCACGGTGTGCCGGCTCTGCGACAACGGCTTCGGAACGGGAAACCCTTCCTCCCGCAGCGCGCACATGAATGCGTACTCCTTCTCGGCAGCTAGTCGTGAAAGGTACATCCAACTGCCGCCCTGCCGCTTGCGCAGGTAGTCCCGGTTGGACTTCACGGTGCGGAAGGAGATCCGACCCAGTCGGTGGATCTTCAGGACCCGCTGCGACCCCGTCTCGTCCGCTACTACTAGGATATCGCTCTCCTTGCCCACCCCGATCCGGTTCCCCACGCTGTACACCTCCTTGCGCGAGGCGTACGTGTGCAGCGCGAGGTAGTCGACGCCGCCGTAGGTCAGGCGGTATCCGTCGTACTTGGCTTCTTTGACGCGCGCGATGAGCCCGACTTTGGCGAGTGCTGAGATTGATTTGTGTACGCGGCTTGCGCCGCCCCGAAGCTTGGAGAGGGATTCGATTAGGGGCGTTGGGATTAGTTCGTGGTTGCGGCTGCCGATTTCGCACTATGGGGTTGGTTGTTAGTTGGGTTGGAGTTGGGATAGGGGAGGTCCGTACGGCTGTGAGGACTCGCCAATCCTCGGCTGTGAGATGCCGCATGGCTTTCGTATCGAGCTTCATGACGGCGGGTTCCTCGTTGTTTACGAGGTGGTATGATGGATCTGGTTGTAGTCTGACTTGCTGGTGATGTTGACTAAACTGGGAGACGAGATATCTGAATCGGGAGAATAGTGTTTGTCGGTCGCACACTTATTAACGAAGTTGGATGTCGAATTAGTAGAATAACCAGAATAACCCCACCAAGTTCTACACAAAAATCTGGGTGATAATCTTATCGTCGATAAGATAAGGTTCGTCAAGTATGTACCCTGATGTACAGAGAAGTTAAGGGTTTAGTGAATCCGTTTCTATTGGCCGAGTTTCTTTTTTTATCAGCTTCTGATTGGATCAAAATTCACTGTCGGTACGAAATACTGATTGGTTAGTTCGACATCAATAAATCGGAAGGCTGTGGCATTGTCAAAAGCACTGACCACCTAAAAATAAGACTAAGCAATAGGCGGCAGAGCAGTCGCGTACCTAATAGTAAACCCTTCCGCCTTGCCTTGGGGAAGCTTCGACCCGACCTGTCGATTAAGCAGCTTTCGCTTTAAGAAAGCTTATCCGATTTCCATCGTTAAATAAAACACACACCAACAAACCAAAACAAACTCAATCATTTCTCCCCCGCCGTGGACATTAAATTGCCCGATCATATTAATATTTAACTTGTCTACATACACTACCACGACTGAATTTCTTCATCTGAGAAACCGTCGCCTCGGAGCTTATTCTATACTTTTTGTCTTAGCTGCTACGTTCACCTTCTCCCTCGACGACGACCACCATGGCGAAAACTAAACGTGGCGGGGATGCCCACGGAGGATCGGCCGAGGCAGTTGAGAAAAAGGCTGAAGAGGATAAGAAAAACACAGATGGCCAGCCTCAAGCTAACGGCAAGAAAGATGAGGACAAGATCGGTTGTGTGTTTTCTCCCCGCTAATTAGATGCTAGAATTTGTTTGCCCATGCTAACATGTATGCAGCTGCGGAGGAGTTGAGCGAGGAAGACCAGCAACTCAAGAGTGAGCTTGACATGTTTGTCGAGCGATTAACAGTATGACAAATGTGCTCCGACCTATTAATACATCATCTGGAAGCGCTAATGTAATTCGCAGGAATCCGATGCATCCCTCTACAAGCCGGCCTTGGAGGCCATGAAGAATTCCATCAAGACTTCGACATCCTCCATGACTGCAGTACCGAAACCCTTGAAGTTCCTCAGACCCCACTACCCGACTATGACAAAACTCTACGAAGAGTGGCCTGAGGGCGATGACAAATCCTCGTTGGCGGATGTCTTATCGGTCATAGGTATGACCTTTTCAGACGAAGACCGCCAAGACACCCTGAAGTTCCGTTTACTATCACCGACGGAAGACATAGGATCGTGGGGCCATGAATATGTGCGTCATCTGGCCTTGGAGATTGGCGAGGTTTACGGAAAACGGGTCGCTGTGGAGGAACCCGTTAAAGATCTAATAGATCTCGCATTGGTCCTCGTGCCCTTATTCTTGAAGAGCAACGCCGAGGCTGATGCTGTCGATCTTATGAGCGAGCTCGAGATTATCGAAGAGCTACCCAAGTTCGTCGACGAGAACACCTACTCCCGTGTCTGCTTATACCTTGTCAGCATGGTCAACCTCCTAACCTATCCGGAAAACGATCAATTTCTGCGAACTGCATATACGATCTACATGGCCTATAAGGAACTGACCCCGGCTATGAATATCGCTATCAGGCTCAATGACATCGACCTCATCACCAATGTCTTCGACTCTACAGAGGATCCGGCGCTAAAGAAGCAGATGGGTTTCTTGATTGGCCGTCAGAAGAGCTGGGTTAACGTACACAGAAACACCCACGCTTCGCCAGAAGATATGCAGGACATAGAAGATACCGTTTCAAACGTCAAGTTGGCCGAGTACTTCAAGGTTCTAGGCAAAGAATTGAACATTCTCGAACCTAAGACCACGGAAGATATCTACAAGAGCCATCTGGAGAGCACCCGTGTAGCTGGCATGACGAATCTAGACTCTGCGCGACACAATCTAGCCGCTGCATTCGTCAATGGATTCGTCAACGCCGGCTTCGGCAACGATAAAATGATGCTCGTGGAAGAGGACAAGGAGTCCTGGGTGTGGAAGACGAAGGATGAAGGTATGGTATCAACCGTGGCCTCCCTCGGGACTCTACTTATGTGGGATGTTGAAAATGGACTCGATAAGATCGATAAATACACCTACTCTGGAGAGCCCCTGATTGTGGCAGGCAGTATGCTCGCTATTGGCATCATGACCTCAGGTGTTCGCATGGACAGCGACCCTAGTATAGCGCTACTCGCTGACCCGGAAAAGCTTGAACATAAGAATCCTCTTATACGAATAGCTGCCATCATGGGACTTGGGCTTTCCTACGCAGGCTCGCATAAGGAAGAGGTGTTGGAGCACTTGTTACCCATTGTTACAAACCCGGATAGCGATATGCAGACCGCCGCAATGGCCGCTCTGGCTTGTGGCATGACGTGTGTTGGCTCTGCCAACCCGCTGGCGACTGAGGAGATCATGAGTGTTCTTATGGACGAAGACCGTGGAAACCAGTTTTCTGATAAGTGGGTTCGATTCTTAGCCTTGGGTCTCGGCCTTCTCTTCTTTGGTCGCCAAGAAGAAGTCGATGTTATTCTAGAGACTCTCAAGGCAGTTTCTCACCCTATGGCCAAGCCAACTGCCATTCTTTGCGAGGTTTGTGCCTGGGCTGGTACTGGAGCTGTGTTGAAGATCCAAGAACTACTACATATCTGCAACGAGCATATCGACCCTGACTCAGATGATAAGAAGGGCGAGGAGTTATTGCAAATGTATGCGGTTCTCGGAATTGCGCTAGTTGCGATGGGCGAAGAAGTCGGACAAGAGATGGTTCTGAGACAATTTGGTCATCTGATGCACTATGGCGAGGCCAACATTCGGCGTGTCGTGCCGTTGGCTATGGGTTTGATTAGCCCTAGCAACCCACAGATGAAGGTCTACGATACACTATCCCGGTACAGTCACGACAATGACAATGATGTCGCGATAAATGCAATCTTTGCCATGGGATTGCTCGGCGCCGGCACGAACAACGCCAGATTAGCACAGCTTCTTCGACAATTAGCCAGCTACTACCACAGAGACCAAGAATCATTGTTCATGGTTCGTATTGCGCAAGGTCTCTTACACATGGGCAAGGGCACCATGTCTCTTAGCCCCTTCCACACAGATCGACAGATCCTGTCACGAGTGGCGACATCAGGTCTGCTCGCCATTCTCGTCGCCATGATCGACGCCAAGCAATTCGTGACTTCCAATTCCCACTACCTCCTATACTTCCTCATCACCGCCATGCATCCCCGCTTCCTCGTTACGCTAGATGAGGGCCTCAACCCCTTGACGGTCAATGTCCGCGTTGGTCAAGCCGTTGATGTGGTCGGTCAGGCAGGTCGACCCAAGACGATCACCGGATGGCAGACACAAAGCACGCCTGTGCTTCTAGCATACGGCGAGCGAGCGGAACTTGAGGACGAGCAATACATCAGTCTCAGCAGCACACTAGAAGGACTAGTGATTCTTCGCAAGGTAAGTCCTCATTAACCCTTAGCATTAATATATTCCAATGCATCTCGTACTAATATGCCACTAGAATCCGGACTGGGACGATGGAAAATAGGCAATTGGGAGGAGTTGACATTGACTAAAAACTATCTCGTCGTTTGCCCGACACGTAAAGGTCAGGCTTAACTGGTAGGAGGCTGGTTGTCAAGTCGGTGAAACTTGTACTATTAAACGGCAAATAATGCATCGCCGAGCATCGCAAAGTTAGAGTGCGACCTCGCTCCAGGTCAATGCATTATAAAATGATGGAAACAATCGAAACTTTCATCTTCTGTACTTGATGATATGTTTATTCCTCATCGTAGTGATCTTGACGTAGTAGTTACATATCTCCTTCCTCCCATCATCACCACCACCACCTTCACTTCCTCGACGGCCTAGCATTCTTCGCCTTCTTTTTCTCCTTAAGAACCCTCGCCTTGCGGATATCATCCACGTTCTTAATCTCCTTCCTACTCCCCGCACCATCCTTAAACCGTCCAACCCGCTTCTCCTTGGCCTCCGCCACCCGCTTCTTCCGCACGTGGTAGTCGTCGCGGAATTTATCCGCTTCCTTCGGCGCCTTTTCTTGCTTATGTCTGAACCTACCCCCATTCCCTGCATCGCCTGGCCCACCGTTGTTATTCCCCCCAAACTGCCTCTTCTCAAACTCGCCTACGCGCGGCAGTTTACCCATGCGCTGCGCGCGTCTCCATTTGTCAAATCGCCCGCTTTGGAAACTCGCTGCGATCTTGACTCCGCTTTCTCCGCGGATCAAGCGTTTGCCCGTGCCCGTTCCGGCCTGTGCGCGGGAGCCGTCGTCGTCGTTGTCGCGGGATACGTATTTCGCTTGTTTCTTGTCCCAGCGCATGCGCGCGCGCGTCGGGACGCCGAAGTTCTTGGCTGTTTCGTCGTTGGTTAAGTCCATGGTTAAATCGCGGGCTGCTTCGACGAAACTCGATGAGGCTTGTGCGCGCGAGGTGTGTTGTGGGAGTGTGTTGGACCCGGAGTGGACGCCGTATCCGCGCTCTTCGGCGGCGTTGACTGTGCGCGGGGTGTATGACATGAAGACTTCGGTGTCTTGGTAGGATGAGGTGGCGTCTTTGGGGCGTGTGCTGGATGTGTGGTTGGATATGGTGACTTCGAGGTCGGAGTCGGAGTCTTCAGCCGCGGCTGGGCTGTCTTCTTGCTCGTCTACTGCTGCGGCTTCATCTTCGTCATCGAAGGCTTCTGGGCCGTCTACTTCCATAGCCTCGTCTGATTCTTCCGCTTCTTCAACTTCCTTACCGGTTCTTCGAGGGCCAAAGCGCTCGCGAAGCGACTTCATGACATCGGCGGCGTCGTTGCGGCCCGCCTTGGCGGACCTTCCGATTTCGAAGATTGTTTCCTGTGGCTTGAAGCCACTGATCTTGGCTAGCATCTCGGCTCGGGCATCCTCAGCTTCTCCGAGCTGGTCGCCGAAGATGGCGTGTAATTGCATCCAATTTTTCGATGCGACGATTTCCCTTGCTCTTCGGGCGCTCTGGCTGGAGGCGGAGTTGCGTGTTCTCAGGTACAGCTTCTCGGCCTTCCCCGCTACTCGGCGGAGGGCACTAATATCCTCGCTCTCGCCTAAGACCTTGTTGAGCCATTCTACGTTGGACTCTACTTTACTCCGTATCGGCGCACCAACGGCTATATCCTCTGCAAAGTTGCTGGAGTCCTTGCCTTCTTTGCCAAGGACGAGCTTCTTGCCTAGGAATAACTGAAGATCCAACAAATATGGCGCATCTGTGTCTCTGACTAGACTGTAACTCCAACCTCTCTGTCCAGCTCTTGCCGTACGTCCGACTCGATGCACAAAGATTTTCGGTTGCGGGGGAAAGTCGTAGTTGATGACGTTGGCAAGAATGGGGATATCGATACCTCGCGCGGCGACATCTGTCACAACTAGAATGTTGGAACGGCCGCGCCTGAAGTTTTCGACTTGGTCTTTTCTGGCCGTCTGGTCTAAAGAACCGTAGACATAGGAGACTGCGAATCCCGCTTCGTTGAGCAGAGATTGTATATATTCGACGTGATGTTTTGTAGCAGTGAAAATGATCGTGGAGTGTTCCGTCGGCTTTTCCCTTCCTCTGGGCGCATCTGATCCCCGCTTTCTCTTTTTCGAAATATTGTCCGACTCTGGCTGAACCCCTTCTGGCAAACCCATAGGCATCTTAATAACGTCATGTAGGATATGTAAAAGGGCACCTTCTTTCTCAGCACTCTTTACACTGAAGAAAGCCGATTGTAAGTCCGGGGAGATCTTCGTCTCAGCATCTAGTCGGACAAGACTAGGATCTTGTAGACCTGCGCGGGCAAACTCGACTAATGAAGCGGGTAAAGTTGCCGAGAAGAGCAGACTCTGTCTTGATAAAGGTAGGGCGTGCAAGATCTCAGTAAGTTGCGCGGCAAAACCCATCTCGAAAAGTCTGTCAGCCTCGTCGAATACGACATATTGGATGGAAGATAGATCGAGAGACATCTCAACTTTGAGATGCAGGAATCGACCGGGCGTAGCAATGACAATGTCGGGATTCGAAGTCATAGAGCTAAATTGCTCCTCCAAACTGTCACCTCCAACGAGTAGCACGCATTTTAAATCTGTTCCGCGGCCGAATTCCTTTACAACCTTTAGAGTCTGGATGGCAAGTTCTCGAGATGGAGAAAGAATCAGTGCTCTTGATCCAATTGTTGCGCTATGAGCTCTCAGGCGTTCTATCATAGGGATGACGAATGCAGCGGTCTTTCCGGAACCTGTTCTCGCCATACCAACAACATCTCTCCTCTCCATGATTAATGGTATAGCTTTGCGCTGGATGGGGGTAGGGACTGAGAACCCCTTTCTCGTGATCGCTCTTAATAGATTCGCATTGAGTCCTATAAAAAGTCCTGTTAGTTACCTGAGACGTAGAATAGAGCTTCATCTCGCTGCATGTTGTACGAACCCATAGCTTGAAAGCCGCCACCTTTCTTCACGGATTTCCCTTTTAGATTGGTAGTTTTCCGAAACGAAGCGGCCTGTTTGAGGGCAATGAAAGCCTCATCGCCCCCATCGTCGTCATCGCTACCCTCTAGAAAATCGAACCCAAGGTCATCTTGCGCTACATTCTTCTTGTTTTTCCCATCTGGCCTACCAACGCTATCAGTGAACAGCGAGCCTAAGATGTCGACTTCGTTTTCGGATCGTGCCGGCGATACCGCACGAGACGGCATGTTTGCGATATATTTGTAAAGCAATATGAAGCCTACATAGATATTCAAACAGTTTCAATACCAAGACCAAGGCCCTGTTAAATTGGTTGAAACTCAATGTATTGCATACGATCTCAAGTTGAAGTTCTCGTGGGGCGCATCCAGAACTTTTTTTCTGAGTCGTAGGACCCTGGCCGCTGTTATCGCCTAGCGTGACTGGCCGATAAGAACTAAAGCCCCGCTAAACTTGTACCGTACAGGTACATGGGTCATCACTTCCAGGTTTACATCTCTGAACGAGCACCTATCGCAACTTCTTATCTCCTCGCCCCATCACCCCCGGATTCGGACCTTTAACACCTTCGTTCTTACCTTTTAAACCCCGTCTACTCTTGATTTTGAGCCGTCGACTGTTATTGTTTCTTTTCTCACTTTCAAATCAAATATGGCTTCCAAAGAGAAGGATCCAAAAGATCCTGTTGAGGATAAGGACGCTCTCGACGCGCTTGAGGCGGAGTCAAAGGAGTTCGACAAGGCAAGCTGACCTCCAATCGTCATTGCAAGATTGATATTGACTAACATGATTCATTTTAGGATGCCGAAATAGATCGCATCTTGAAGGCCTTCCGCTTAGATGCGTAAGTCTTCACTACGAGTTACTATCAAATCAAGAATGAAATCTAACTCCCATAACAGCTACGCAGTTCTAGACCTGAACCCCGGCGTCCCCGAATCCGACATCAAGGCGACGTACCGCAAGAAGTCACTCCTCATCCATCCCGACAAGACGAAAAACCCACAAGCCCCGGAAGCCTTCGACAGGCTGAAGAAGGCGCAGACGGAACTGATGGACGAGAAGCACCGGGAGCGGCTCGACGAGGCGATCGCAGACGCGCGCATGCTGCTGATCCGCGAGAACAAGTGGACGGTAGACAGCCCGGAGCTGAAGACGGAGGAATTCGCGCAGCAGTGGAGGGTGAAGACCCGCGAGGTGCTCATCGACAACGAGATGCGGCGCAAGCGCCAGGCCAAGGCGCAGATGCAGGAGGAGGGCCGCGAGCAGCGCCGAGCCGACCAGGAGGTCGAGGACCGCAAGCGCAAGCGCCAGCACGAGCAGGACTGGGAGAGCACCCGCGACCAGCGCATCGACAGCTGGCGCCAGTTCCAGAAGTCCAAGTCCGGCGACGACAAGAAGAAGAAAAAGAAGCTGAAGCCTATCGGTTAAGAAAGAAGTCGAAGACGACGAAGAAGAGAAAACCTGTTTACTCCGCGCGGGCTTCGTTCGCCCTGCGTGGTGTCTGGGTTTTTCGCGGAACGGGATTGGCTGGTTGGCTCAATTGCTAAGGTTGTTTTTTCTACTTGCAGGGAACGGCGCGCTCGACGGCTCTAGAATCAGGTTTTTCTCAGGAGTTGAGGGATGGAACTTGCCATGGGCCACGACGTGAGTTCTATTAATTGACCGAAGCTTCCATGAGCCTAACTCCCTTAGTGATATTAAGATCGAAATGGTCGTTTCTACATACATGGCACATGGACCGTGGCTGGCCTCTACTTCAGCCAAACGTACCATGCCAAAAGGGGACAGAGTATTTAAGGTGAGTGTATTATGTGGTGGTTGCGTGTTCTTTCTCCACGGCATGTGATGACTGCACACAGCAGACCTATCGTAGCAAAACGAAGCGAAGAGGAGGAAACCCCTCCTAGCCTTCGTCTTAAAGGACCTTGATAAGCGACTGTCCACGGATCTATCTCAGCCCCCACCGCCATTCCCCTCCCTAAATATCGACAACTAAAGGCTTTAGGAACAATCACTCTCAATTCGTAGACCTGTACATTTTACTATCTAGGTATCTAAGTCCGCCGAGCTTAGCAGTATCTCATTTTTCAGGGTTTGCGTTTCTGCTTATACGGTATGAATCTAGAAAGATTCAAATTCGCTTCCTCAGCACGCACCCGCAATTCGCCCGATTGTCTCTTATCGACTGTTTTCACCATAGCCTTCACTTTCGGCGCGGCTTCCCCAAGATGTTGCAGGAAGTTGTCCTTCCAGAAGACCTCCTTATCGCATTCATTACTTTCGTCGCCATATATGTCGAATAATTGGTTCAAGGCCTCTACAGCATCTGCAGCTGAAGTCTCAGGTAGTCCTTTGACGACTGTGAGAAGGAATATGCCTATCTCTCGGTTCAACGCCACAGGTGCCGCAAGTGCGAGTTGCCCTAACACTCCAATGCATTTGACGCCCAGGCCTTGGAATGGATCTTCGTGGTTCTCGTTCAGGCCTTTGGATGCGTGATAGAGTGATATAAATTTCTTGTGTTCATCTCCACTGAGGAACTTCTGACCATGCAGAGTTCTTGCAATGGCCCATGCAAGGCTGGTCACGGTAGTCGCAAGCTGTACGTCGCTTGTGTCGTTCGAAAGAACCGGCGCTATTATCTGTTCCCAAATCTTCTGCGCCACAGGTGTCCAGGCGCGAGATATCGCTGTATTCGATTTGTCGGAGAAATCTAGACAGCTTACTGTCCAAGAGATGTTATTTAAAGCAGTGACAGCGTGGTTGAGAATATACTTCGAGATCTCGTCGTTGCCGTCGCAGGATTGGATTAATTTAACCAGTTCCGGGATTGCTTTATGGATAAGCTCTTTCAAGGTAGGCAAGTCGTCTAAGCCTTCAATTTCATCGTCGTGGTCGTCTACCCCGGTGACCATCTCCATATCTGCCTCCATTTCGTCTTCATCCATCTCATCATCCTCGTCGCCCGATACATTATCAGAAAGTTGCTCGTCATCGCCACCATCCATGGCGATGTCCTTATCATCAGTCTCCCCCTTTTTCTCTTTTTTTCCACGTCCACCTTTCTCTAGAGTCTCCTGAAGAGTAGTGCCGATTGATGCCAGTACTTCCAGAGCCAACTGCAGAATCTCGGCTGGATTTGATGAGCCGTGGCCATTAGCCGCTCTCATGTTCAACCGAGTGTGCTCAAGCGTCTGAGCAAGCATGGGAATAAGGACAGCATCGCAGGCACCATCCTTTCCGAGGTTACGATCATTCCATTGCGCCCCAGAATATGCGTTGTGTAGAACGGCACAGGCTAAGACAGCCTTGTAATCGTTACCAGTCCTAAATCTAAACAGGCGATTGTAAACCTGTATGAATTCGGTGCCGGAAAGGATCGCCTCTGCAAATTGCTGGTTGTCTTCGGATAACGTTATCATACACGATAGAACATTGTTTATGACTGGCGCAATTGTTTTATCGAGAACAACCAAAAGGAAAAGAAAATGAACGATCGGCTGTGAAGACACCGCCGCATCGAGAGCTTCATCCTGGGCTTCAGCTAGAGCTGTGATGATCGCTGTGAGCGACTCGGCAATGTTCCAGACGAAAAGCTGCTCAGCTCTTGAACTCCTGCTGAACGGAGGATCTTCTCTCGTGAGGGTATGGCTTAACTATATGATAGTTAATGTTTTGTTGGATATTCATGAATTATAGGGGACTATAAATCTTACGTTTTTACAGGCATGTTGAATAGCAGTCATAATATCCACTCGGTATAAGTGAATACAGAAATCCTGCTCTTCCTCGGCAACGAGAACGCGGAGAATCTCCCATCCAGCAGCTCGACCCTCTAGGCTTGTATCAGTCAACGTCTCGGTGAGGATAATATGAACAATCTTTTCTCGTAGAAGTAGCTTTCTACATTTGGGGTCCTGTACTATGTTGGAGATAGCTCTAGCGGCAGTAGTCCGGGATTTTGGTTCTGTGCTCTGAAGATCCTTTATGACGGGCAAGATGCTTTTTTCTCTTATCGCTATTAATTCAGGGTCGGAGAGTGGCTTCACGGGTTTAGTAATCGGATTAGGGCGCTGGCTGCCTTTGGCCCTATTCCGACGGGATTTACCCATCGTGAATAGAAACCGAGTGGTGAACTTGAAAATTAGGGTTTCTCAATCCGTCTTTGAAATGGAATCCCACCGGAAACTGGAACGTGAGAAAAAATCTTGTTTGGTGATGGATCTCACAGCTGCACGTGAAATCTGAATATCAAATTTCTGTAGAAAATTTCCAGCGGTTTGGCTGCAAGATTGTGTAAGGCTCGATGCCCCCCACCATAACTTCCTAAGTCTGCAATTTTACAGTGGATGTATCTAGGTACCTGCGTAGGTACCTGCCCGTATTTCTTTGGTGGGGCTTTTGGATGTTCCTACCTGGTGGGGTCAACCGATCTGCCAAGAACATTAAATTATGGATCCCCATCAATCGCGTCGTGATGCAAGTAGCCGGACCTCCATTTTCCAAGCAGCTACCCTGGCAAATAACACGTTTTCGTCCAAGTTTGTATGTACTTTACAATGTACGCATAAGTCAAAAAGGGGGGTATTCGAGTAGGGGGGGTATTCGACACCCCCACTTTTTGTGGTGAGACCCTAATCATATATGGTATAGCGCGGTACATTAGCAACTGAAAGATAGATTCTCAGCTTTTCATTGGTTCATGAAGCTTTAATTACTATTCTAGGTATAGCTTCTTAATAACGACCAATTAAATCCTACTACTAAACCCAGCTAAGATTAGTGCGCTTTCCCCCTCTTGTCTAGCGCGCACAATATCCTCAATCTAAATAAAATACCTATTTCGGTAACCGCTAACCTTCTTAGGTTTAGTACATTTTGACTCAGACCTGACCAATTGACTTGCGAGTACGTCAGCCCGGACAAAGGTTTTTGCAGTCCCGATGACGTCACGTAATACTTTGAGAGTGGCGAACCAATCAACGAGCTCCATTAGGCGGGGACTAGCGTGGGTTTTAGGGCTAAAATAAAGCGTGACTGAATAATTCCATAACGATCTATTGGCTAAAAGCTTGCGCTAAGCGGAAATGGTTAGATGTAAGGGCCAATTGCGATAAAGGTCTAAAAATCCACAATTCCCGATTGGTATAGTATATTTAAAGCTAATTGGCTGTTATCTTTTCTTAGCTTCATATGGCATAGCGTATAGTATTGAGCCTTCTGATTGGTTCAAGGTTCTTGAAAGAAAAAAAGAAAAAGGTACGTCGAATAAAGTGGCCCGTTTGGGTGCATCCACTTCTCATTGGTTGAGATCTCACCACAAAAGTGGGGGTGTCGAATACCCCCCCTACTCGAATACCCCCCTCTTTGACTTAGTACGTGCATAATAGGCATATCCTGCCTATCCAATACGATGTCTGTATGTATCCGTCAGACTTGCCTAGAACGAACTGGATTATATTACAATATGGGTTAGCTCTATGGGGAATCTGCGACCCTACATGTATGTAAGCTAGGACCTCTTAAGGACATCTAAAAGAGCAACGGGATCGTCGCTCCCTAGAGCTTCATCGTCGCTCAGCCCCAAACTTCAAGGTTGTGTTAGTGGGACTTCGATTCAACTCGACTGCCCTTGCCCTATCGAGACGGTACCTATTAGGTGTCAGGTATTGAGGTATCAGGGTAGCTTCCAAGATTCGTCATTTTATTTTTATCAACATTGAAGCTTCAAGTTACTAAATTTGCCCAATTGAAAAGTTGTCATTTGAGATGCAGCTTTCAAACTTCTCTAGGACCGATCTGTAATATAAGGTACATACCTGTTTGCTTTCTCGCCTTTTTTGCTCTCGCGCCAGAGCTTTGGCATGTCTACATGGGGGAAGATGCGAGGCTTCTTCTTGAGCGATGAAGAGTTGGGCAAAAAGGATGACGACCACAAGTCTTTTAAGAATGGCAGTGGCTTGCGACAACCGAATTGGAACCCAGCCAGAGTCCCTCCGCGACGGTCTCTTAAACGTATAGCTCTCGTGCTTGTTGTAGGTTCGATCGTCTACCTCTTCATTAAGAATATCCCGGTCCTCGGTCCCAATGCGCAAATGCGCCGTCCTAGTTACACATATCCAGACCCTTCCGCGAATATTCCCAGCCGTCCTGCCCCCGACCGATCTAATGCCGCCTTTCCCAACCCTCAAAGTCACATACCGAGCACACCCGAGCGCATATTCAACGGCCCTATCAGGTTCCTTGAGCTTGCCCCAACGTTGCAAGGCATCACTGGCACAAGGGGGAACATGGTAATAAATAGAAATGTTCTCTTCGCATCTTCAAGCCTCAAGAGCGCCGCAACCCTCTTGCCGATTGCTTGTCAGATGGGATCCGACCTAAAGAGTTACGTACACTTTGCTTTGATGAGCCGGAGCGATATCGATATACAAGAGCTTCGGAAAGTCAATGGCATCGACGATTCTTGCCAGATCATATTTCACGGTGCGACATGAGACGTCTGGGGAAATGTATACGGCTGCTAACTTTGTTGTAAGATGCGCGCCCGGATTATACTCAGGTTTCGACCGACGATCGGATGGAAACTGCTGTGTTTCGTGCATTGCGTGGGTATTGCCATTTTCTCGTAATAAACCACATTGCTTATAAGTTGTCTTCCAGATCATATTTTCAACTATATGCACCCACAGGCTATTTTCATAGATGGCTCAACCGATGAAGAAACATTCTTTCTACGGGCTGCGCAACAACACTCCAAGGCAAAACAGAATACTCTAATTGAACTGCCACGTAGATCTATAAAGAGGCTTGAGTGGTTGGCGAAACTAGACAGTCAAGCCTTGCGCAGTAAGATAGTTCGCCCCCTCGACAGTACTAACTACCGCTAACCCAAACCCAAGTGTGGCACAAAAATCACATTGACATACTCATTCATGCTATACCAGGCGCATCGGGAAGTTTAATCAGACTTCTTAGATCCCTTAGCGCAGCAGATTATACTTCAAGTTCCGTTCCTCATCTCACTATCGAACTACCGCATGATATTGATCCTCCAACTATGCGCTTCCTCGAAACATTCACGTGGCCACCCGCTCACGTATATAATCCGACTCACGCTCGTTATCTATCGCTTAGACATCGTATACCTCATCAGAGAATGAGTGAGGAGGAAAGTTCAGCCAGGTTTCTTGAGTCTTTCTGGCCAGCTCAACCAGAACATTCACATATACTAGTGCTCTCTCCACAAGTTGAGCTCTCACCTGATTTCTTCCACTGTAAGCCACATGACCCCCTTAGCATAAGAAGTCATCTAATTAGCCTATAGATTTAAAATATTCCTTGTTGGAATATAGATATTCAGCTGTTTCTACCTACCAACATTGGGATCGTCGGCTTTTTGGTATCAGCCTTGAGCAACCAAACAAATTGCTGGATGGGAAGGGTGCGTTTTCTCCACCTTCACTACTGAAGAGCACTCATTCCGGAGATGCATCAGATGGGGAGATCTCGACTTCATTTCTATGGCAGGCGCCTACTAGTAACGCGGTATTATTCTTAGGCGAAAGATGGATGGAACTCCATGACTTTGTTTCTAGGTCATTGGAAGCTAAGCAAGGATTAAATCCCATCCCCGCCCTCTTGTCCGAAAAGGTCGTGAGCACTCAATATCCGTCTTGGTTGGAATATGCTTTGAGACTGGCTCGAGCACGGGGCTATTGGATGTTGTATCCTGGTGACGACACTGCTAGGAATCTTGCAACTGTCCACAGCGAGCTAAACCATCTGCCGGAGGAGTACGCAAGTCATGAAAACTCGAAGCCGCTCCTTGCGGATGATGCGAGCGAAGAAGAAATCGAGAATGTTAGACAAAAGATCCGGGTGGGTATAGAGACACCTCTTGCTCCAGTATCCCTCCTTGACAGCCTTCCCAACAAGGGGAATCTCCGCTCGTTTAACGACCTACCTATAGTAACATGGGATGGCCAGCCGACGGATTTCGGAGAATTAAATTCACTCGCCAGAGAGTATTCAATAGAGTTCAAAGAGAAAGTTGGCAGTTGTAGTACGGACCTGGAAAAGAAGAAAGAAGTCGTGCCCTTGTCGACGCAAGACATGTTCTGCGCGACGGACTAAGGCGATAAGAAAATACGAAGGGTCACGACGGTCCCTGAGACCTCGAAAAATTTCGATATAACCCAGGAATTACGATCAGCAAGGCTTATAGTTGGAGTTATCGGAATTAAGTGACTGGTCTTTAGTTGTGGGGTTTGGCGCACTTTGGGCAGAGATACAACGTATATATACCAGCAGATTCATGGAAGGAGATCATGTACATAACGTCCAAATCAGCAAAAAGAAAGAAAACAGATTGCTGAAGTTGTGGATATTGTAATTAACTCTCATCTCGGAGTTTTTCAATTACTAGTAGAATCACACAGGTGCTTACGATCGACAGTGCGATGAGAGACATGATCTTTTTGCCTGTTAGCGGTGAAGCTAGGATGAAGGGCGCACATATGCAAGGGAGCTTACCGATTGCGTCCTCCAGCCCGTTTGGACTATCGCTACTTTCCTGCTGTATTTGTCTAGGGTTTCTTGCAGAAATTAGCAAAACGTAATATATTGGTGGTAAGGGAAGACGAACTTATGTAATTTCCAAATCCGAGGACTAGACAGGCTAGAGATAGTAGCCAGAAGATGATGCCGAGGGGTCGGGCCATGCGCAATTCCAGGTCCGAGGGCTGCGACTTGAGGTGGAAGGATGATACAATGGCTATCGCGACGACGGCCATGTAAATAGAGAGCCGGAGGTAGGATAGGAAGGCTTTTTTAAAAGGAGGTTTGTTAGCGAGTTGAACGGATGTGATGCGTTTTGGTGCAAGGATATGAGAACTCACTCCTCTCATTGGCGCAGTGGTCGCGTGTGTCGCTGCTCTCATTCACGACGAGCAGAGGCCCGAGGAAGGGCCATATCCAGAATACATTGCTGGGGCTTGTATCTCCTACTTGCACTGGTCGGCGGAGGTTTGAGAAGGAGAGGGCGTCGCGGCATGAAGATGAGGGCTGGTTTTCCTCGATGTCCGGTTGAGGGGTTGGCATTGTTGTTATGTGTTGCAGATTATACTATATAGGTAGATATGATGGGATGCGAGTAGGATTATAGAATTACCAAATTATGTATTAGCTATTAGATAGAGCCTCGCCGATTGGAGGGAGCTGCTGTTAGCCCCTTGATGATGTTTCGATAGGAAATGGATGTCTTAGTGTCGAGATGTTGTACATAATATGCTGTGATGCATCCGCGGCTCAAAGCGGGAAAGCCGGGGCATTGCACGAACCTATGAAAGTGGAGACATCGTGGGCTCTCACACAGAAGTCGAAGTTACGTACTCACCATTTCACCTTGTGCTATTAACCCAAGTTGGTATTCATATGCGTTAGTCTTCCCATATGTGCATCTCATTCCTAACTGTTCTATCTTATACTTTAGAGGCCTAGTCCAATGCATCGTCCCACCGATTCTAAGACTAAACCGAGACGAGACAACTTAACTGCTTAATAGTGAGCTCCGGTGGCGGGCATTAAGCGGGCTGGCGGGGAGCCCAGCCCCGGAATTGTATTTCTTAACCGCCTTTAAATATGGACCCCCTAAGATAAAGGGCCATAAGCTCGAGTCGATCTAACTGTCTAGGTTCCTTAAGGTGTTAGGTTATCAAGATAAGTCGGTTTAACTTGACAACCTCATAATACTAACCGTGATAAACCTCATCTTTTTCAAATCAAAACTTCTACAGTAATAAAGAGATCTTGTTGCTTTCCCATATTTGATGAGTCACTTCGTCCAACCTCACTAGCCTCTTGTCTTACCAGGCTTGCTTTTCTTATTTGTAATTGAGTAGCACACCGAGGGGCAACCTCGTCCTCCGGAGTTCTTAAAAGTCCATCAGAGTTGCCCAAGAGACCGTCAAAATGTCACACTCAAAACCGATCCCGCAGACGAGGAGAGGATTGGATATCGCTTCGTCCTTCACATCTGCTTCTCCCATAGCACAGGAGATCTTGGCTAGAGATATCGCGGAATGCACCGAGGACGAGGCTGAGGAAGATGTGTTCGATGACGACGAGCCTGAATCAGAGTCTGAACCTGAAAGCGGGCCTGTCTTATACACCCAGCCCACCGGCGTTGCTTTTGGCTTTAGAAGGCCAAGCATAGTGATCGATCCCGTGAACGAGCCTGTTCTCACGAGGATCGAGAAGAAACAATCTCGCAATGCTGAGCGCAGTCTTCTGAGAGACAACCATTTTCTTCCGCCGAAACACACCCCAGAAGAACGGCCCGGGATGCTCTCAAAGCTGTATAAGGCTCTTTTCAGCACTAAAATTCGCAGAACGCCAAGTGATGAAGAGGTTCCTAGAATCACTATTCAGCCGTCCGAGTCTTCACCTTTGCTAGGCGATAGACCTAGCTCCTTAACTTTACCCCATGATCGTTTAAATGATCAGTGGGAGGCTGCTGTAGCTTCCGGAAAGCTAGAGACGACATGGCAGAGAGAAGCACAGACAATTGCGATTTACTCGCGATCGCTGATCTTGACGTTCCTGTTGCAATATAGTATCAACATTGCTAGCATATTTGCTGTTGGAAGGATCGGAAAGATAGAGCTAGGTGCTGTTAGTTGTAAGTTGGGTTATCTCATCTGTCTTTATTTCTACTAATGAAGATTCAGTGGCTACCATGACAGCAAATATTCTTTGCTATGCGCCCATGCAGGGACTAGCGACGAGTTTGGATACTCTATGCGCCCAGGCATATGGCTCTGGTCACAAACATCTAGTAGGCTTACAATGCCAACGGATGACATATTTCTTGTGGTCGCTTGTTATCCCGGCGGCCGTACTTTTCTTCTTCGCTGAAGATATACTACTTCACATAGTACCCGATGCGCGTTCTGCCAAGCTCGCAGGTCTTTACCTTCGAATCGTGACAGCTGGTGTACCTGGCTTCGCTGCGTTCGAAGCAGGAAAGCGGTTTGTTCAGTCACAAGGACTCTTTGTTGCAACGACTTACGTGTTGTTGGTTGCCGCGCCCTTAAATATTCTTGTCAACTGGCTCCTCGTTTGGCATTTCGGGTGGGGATTTATCGGTGCCCCTATTTCGGTTGCGATAACGCAAACATTGATGCCTCTCTTGCTACTTGCGTACGTGGCGTTTGTGGATGGGTCACAATGCTGGGGAGGTTTCACCCGTCGTGCTCTTACAAATTGGGGTGAGTTCAATAACTCAATAGCTTGACGTCGTAATGAACTGACCACTGACACAACAAAGGCCCGATGGTCAAGCTTGCGTTACCTGGGATGATCATGGTGATGGCTGAATGGTTCGCCTTCGAAATTCTTACATTGGCGACAAGCCAATTCGGGACGACGTATCTGGCGGCGCAGAGTATTTTGGTTACATTGACGTCAACAACCTTTATGATCCCTTTTCCCGTCTCAATCGCGGCCTCTACACGGGTTGCCAACTTGATAGGAGCGGGGTTAATAAACGCAGCCAAGACGTCAGCCAAAGTGGTAAGTTTGTTGTTGTCGAATGGGCGGTGAGACGCATCAGCTAACAGGTCAAAGGCTTTTTGGGCGGGATGTCTTATTGGATTATTCAACCTGTGCTTGCTTGCGGGTCTCCGCTATCAACTTCCTCTGCTATTCACACAAGACGAAGAAGTCATCGGCTTGGTGGCGAAGGTCATGCCGTTAGTTGCCTGCATGCAAGTTTTTGACGGTCTCGCAGCTGTTGCCCACGGACTTCTTCGTGGAATCGGAAAGCAGTCATTCGGTGGTTACGCAAATTTGTCGATCTACTACATTATTGCTTTGCCAATTTCGTTTACGACAGCTTTCCTTCTCGACTGGAAGCTCACGGGCTTATGGTTGGGCACCACAATAGGATTGGCTCTGTAAGTCGGATTTCCTTTCTCTTCGCCCTTCCTCTGTAAACACCTCGCTCGAAAGGATGTGCTAATGGTTACATGTGACAGCGTCGCCGGCGTCGAGTACTGGTATACTTACATTTCGGATTGGGAACAGTCGGCTCGGGACGCGGAGAACCGGAATGCGGCTGGTTGATAAGATAATTGCGAGATTGCGAGAAATGACGAGATGTTGGCGTATGCAGTGTATTACATGCGTATTCTTCAACCAACGCAACAGGGCGCAGTTTGTGTCATTTTGCGCGATTTGTCGACGTATGGCTGGATAGTTGTGTATGATATGTATGCATAGAGCGCGGTATCACAACAGAAAGGTTCAAGCCGTGTCGGAATGATATCCATGCTTTTTAATATTCAGGTAGGAATCTAGATAGACGCCACCGCAAACTAGTAGGTACGTATACCTATGTATTTAGGTAACCATCCGCACAGTATCCGAATAATTTGATACATAAAATGATTGTATTGCATTTTGAGGCTGATTCCCTCCGATAGGCGAGAGTCTATCTATAACCATGGAAGTTTAATTAGGTAATAATCTAGATTGCAGATTGGTATGTTGTGTGGTCCGTGGGTTTTGACGCTAGTTGCGACCCCTAAAAAATACTCGGGTCCCATTGAAATTCGAATTTCCCCACCAAGGGTCCACCCATTTACTATCGATACCGAAACCTAGGTCGCAACGATTTCCTAAGTCGCCCAAAATCTTGGGATCGTCCCGCATTGCCCCTCTCCTTTTCTTAAGAAATCGAAACATTGCGGTCGGTGAACAAAGAATTAGGTAGTATCTATAGATCATAAGTCACCATGTCCACTACAACAACAGTTACACAGAATGGCCCATCGGCCGAGACCATCCTTCGTCTATTTCCAGATATAGACACCAGCTCGGCGGAGCTAGAGGGTCACGATGCCGAGCAGATTCGACTAATGGACGAGGTGTGCATCGTTCTCGACAACGACGACAACCCAATTGGAACCGCTAGCAAGAAGCTATGTATGTGGTGACTCAAGACTAGATTGTAGAGCCTTGGCTGACCTCGTAGGCCATCTAATGACCAATATCGACAAAGGATTGTTGCACCGAGCTTTCTCCTGCTTCCTATTCGATGATAAAAACCGATTACTCCTCCAGCAACGAGCTTCCGAGAAGATCACGTTCCCTGACATGTGGACGAACACATGTTGTTCGCATCCCTTGGGTATCCCCGGCGAGACCGGCTCAAACTTGCCGGACTCGGTTGAGGGTGTGAAGCGTGCCGCACAGCGAAAACTCGATCACGAGCTGGGCATCAAGAAGGAACAGGTTCCGTTCGAAGATTTCCACTTCCTGACCCGAATCCACTATAAGGCCCCCAGCGATGGTAAATGGGGTGAACACGAGAGTAAGCGAATAGAGGGCTCATATCGGCGTTGTAATAGAGTGCTGACCGGTGTGACAAGTTGACTACATTCTCTTCATCAAGGCGAATGTTGATATAGATCCCAACCCCAATGAAGTTAAGGATGCGAAATACGTTACCCCCGATGAGTTAAAGGCTCAGTTCAAGGACCCGAAGCTAACATTCACACCTTGGTTTAAACTCATATGCGAGTCTATGCTTTTCGAATGGTGGGAGAATCTTGATTCCGGTCTCGAGAAGTACACCAACGAGCAGGAAATCAGACGCATGTGAATCCGGACTTTGAGGAAGATACTACGATCTAGGAGGGGGGAAGAGAGTCATTTCTTTTGCTTCTTTTCTTTCTTTTTTTCTGATTTATCAGCAAGATGATCTGGTAAAGGACGAATAGATTTAGGCCTTAGGCCAAGTACGTGTCTTACACCAATGGCGAACTGCATATTTCAATAGATATCCCTTAAGCGGTACTTTTTTCAGAGCGGGGGGTTAACATTTGCTTCGTCGTTTCAAACATGCAAATCCCCGTTTAAAATGTCATCGCACCTACCAATCAACCACTAAATCAACCACTGAATTAACCAATTAAGGCAAATGTCCCTCCCCGGTTCCAGGGGGGAGATAAAGTATACCGCTCTAACCTTCTAGACTTTAGAAACATTTGAAGATACCACTACTACTACTGCTACTACTAAGAATGCATACGCATACGCATACACCAGAACCCGAGAATACGAATAAGCTATGAAAAAAGATGAGCTCAAGACTTGGGATAACCTGGATAATCTGGAGTCATGACTCCATCCGGAAATAAAAACCGCAATTGTACTGCAACCCCACGCTCTTCCTCATCCTGCGCCTGCGGTGAAACATAGCCCAACCGGATGGCTGTCAGATCTCAACATTGGGCTGGCCGCATCAAGCGCCGACTATCTAAATTCCGGGGCTCCGAACTTTGTACTACTATATACCTACTTGTTGATTTCAAAAATGCCAGGGCCGACGTCAAGATCAAGTTTCAGTATCAGGTGACGATGTAAGTAAGCTGCAAGCAGTGCATCCAGTACTCCCGGGGAACGGACGAGACAAGTTTCTAGTGGACGTTGGATATGGTTGGATGTGCGATAACGTGGGATCGTCTGTTGACAACAACCTGGGACACCTGGGCGACCTGAGCGCTGTTTACGGCGAGGTATTATTAAGAACTAAGCGATACGGCTTCCAAGGTTGTCTGGTCTAACCATCTAACAAGCTAACAATCTAAACCCACGATCTAACCAATAGCGATCCCACCCTCTTCCATCACTCTCCCACACCTCGAAAACACCACTGCACAACTACCTGTCATCCCCAATAGGCAAGCAATCAAACCCTCCTTCACACCACCTCCGCGCACGAGACTGGTGTACAATGTATGCTACAATGTATGCGACAATGTATGCGGTCAAGCCTGGAAACGAGTTATTCCAAGTTGTTGGGTCGGACGCACTGTGACCACGAATTCGATAGGCGACTTATGTAAAGTGCCCAGACGGCCGTTGCCGTTATCCGCTGTACCGGCTAGCCAATGGTAGATCCTGATATGAGACTTCTTGTATACCGACTCCTACTGGCTACTACCGGCTCCTGCTGGCTCCTACTGGTTCTTCTTCGCCACTACCGGTTACGCACTATTATTTCGGACTACGTAGCAGTCCACGAGGGGCATGGATGTCATGGATGTCATGGATGCCATGGATGGATGCTATGGATAGGGATGGGATAGTGTCATACTTCTAGTCTCTAGTCTCTAGTGGCTGGTTGGTCGCATTGCAGTGCTACGACCTCTGCGGCTCCCTCAGCTTACCATCGACTATTCAGGCTTTCTGCATCCCATCCCGCGCGACTCTCCCTTGGCTCCTCGCCTCACCTGCTGATTATACACTGTGCTTTGTACACCGAGCTCGCCAACTCTTTAAGGACCCCCGGGCGCTCAGAAACGCTAATTCCTTTTACCCTCGTTTCTCTCACCAACCTGGGAAAATATACTTGGTTGCCACAAGTCACTTTCGAGGTTATAACAACACAATAACACAATAATATCTACCTATACCGCTGATTAATCTTGCTATACCACACCGATCTCTTCATACGGGATTAGTTACTTACAAGAATATCAATTCTTTGTTCTCGCTAGTCGCTCTTTGTCGCTAGTCACATCTCATTGCTTCAATCCAATTTCAAAATTTCCGGTCAACCGTCGGACTCTGGGGCTTCCTCGTCTACTTTCCCCGTGACGTCGCCCGTTGTCTGAAATTACAACACCTTCAGTTTCTAGGAAAGGAACCCTCGTCAAGACAACATTGATGTCTGTTGACCTTCGCACGAGCCTCAATTGCTTAGCTCATCCCGCGAGATTTATGCCTATCTCCAGAACGCAACTCTCTAGAGTTCACACAGGAGATAGTATACAGGATATATCAAGTAATAATAATTAAAGTGAGTGGCCTCACCCACTCGCTGCTTGCAACTATCTACACCTTAACTACCTACCTATCTTCGTATTCGCACCCTTGTTCGCAATGTCAGACCACAGTGACTAATCATATTTCGTCGGCCGTAGGCGCCAAAGGTTTGAGTAGAAAGCCGCCCAGCATGGAGCACGTAAGCAACAGTGTTTCCCTTGTTGAGTTGAAGACGCGTTCTCTCATCCCTCAAACATGGGAGGGTCAAGTCCGTGCAATCGGAATATCGGAGTACAAGGAAGCAGCGCTATCTCTAGCGCAAGCCTTTGCTACTGATGAATTGGCACAGTACCTCCTCGATTCGGACGACATGGTCGGTGTCGATGACGAGGTCAAATGGAGGCTCCACGTCGACATCTTCAACTACATCGTGGCAGCTCACTGTTACAGGGGCATCGTGACGACCATCGGACCGGATTACGAGGGTGTGGCGCTCTGGTGAGTTTGCCATCAGACATCAGATCAAGAGAGGCAACCGGGGAAAAGAAATCTAGGGCTCTAGGCTGCGTATGCGCACCATTCCGAGAGTCGATACGTGGCCTCAACTCGGGTTTGCTGTTTCCCGGCGTCTAACTTGGTAAGACCCAACTAAAATATCGTGTTGACTGACATGTTTCGCTTTGTGATATACAGGATGCCGCCAGGCCAGGAGATGGACGACTGGATGACCGTCATCCGCAGTGGTATGTGGAGACTCTACTATCAACTGTCTGCGGAGGGCCGGAAGCGCTACTACAAAGAGCTGCTACCGGTGCTCCACAACGCAAAGGTTGAGACCATGGGTGACAGGGACAACGAGTGCTACTACCTGGTCTACCTGGGCACCAAGCCCGCCGGCCAGCGTAGAGGCTACGCGAGAAAGCTTATCCAGCAGATGGCCTCCAAGGTACGTTACTTGTCGTGGACAAGGTAGGGGGAAGGGGGCAATATCAAGAGGCGGTCGAGCTCCATCCGATCAGGACCTTTGATTACCTAACCAACCCCTTATCGCAGCTTCACAACCCATGTCTATATATATCTGCGTGCTGAATGTTTACAGGCTGATGCGGAGGGCCGACCCATGTACCTCGAGTCCAGCTCGTTGAAGAATAACTCTTACTATAAGAAGTTCGGCTTCGAGGCCAAGAGAGACATCTACCTCGGCGCCGACAGCAAGTCGCCCGTCCGCTTGACCATCATGGTCCGCGAGCCGCAGAAGCTGGCCAACTCGATCCCCATCAAGCTCAACGCCGGGTTTAAGATGATGTAAGGATCGATGATTGAAAGTTTGCTGTTGTGCTGACGTTGCCGCTGCCGTGTTACGGCTGCTGATGCTGTTGATGACGATGACGATTGAACATCACGATGAATAGCTGACAAAGGGATTTAATGTGTGATCGAAATGTTCTTGTGATCCGATGACGCTTCAGTGGTTGACAGACAGACCGCTTCCGTCTTTTCGCGTTTGCTTTTGCGTGGTTGTTGCTTTTGTTTTGCTTGCTTGCTTACTTACAATTACACAAACTTTGCTTCTAGGACCTCGTATGGGCTAGCTAGCTCTTGGATTTTACTTTCTCACGCTCCTTTTTTTTGCTTGATGACGACTGGTTAGGAAATACCCTTTTCTAATACTAGGTACGGGTTTTGCCGGACTTACGACGCTGCTTCATTGTGGCTGCAGGTCTTCGGTTCCGTCTGAGTTGGGTTGGGCTGGGACTGATTAGTTTAGTTACGAGTCACTTTGATCGAAGATGCTTGGGGTTGCTCGTTGTCATTATCTGTGGGTCCTCATTTTAGGTATCATTAGTCAATCGTTTCGTATCTAGGTAGATAGATAGCCCATAATAAGGCCATTCAGTATACACCTTGGTTCCATTCTTTGTCGTGCCCGTGTGATTTCCGACCCGTATCTACTTAGCTCATAATTTCTCGTGCTTAGAACGCCTGGATGTACCATCGACGATAGGCCTGCTCACCCCACTAGCTTTTATCATGCTAAACGTCCATATGTAGGTAGTTTTAGAATCCCTCTAGAAGAGCGAACGTCTCGTCGTCAAGCGTAGTGTAGACCTTGCCATTACCCAGCAACTCCTCCGCAGCCGTCATGGCGTCCTGGACCGTCATGCCCGTGTCGCGCGCAATGATATGGATATTCACGCCCTCGTTGCTCTTCGACTGGTTCAGGTACTGGTACATCTTCTTCGCGCGCGGCGTCGCGCCCCGCAGGAACGCCGCGTCGTTGTTCTCGACAAACATGCTGTCGTCCTCCGCCGCGTTGCCGTCTCCACCCGCACCCATGCCCCCGGCCCCCGCCATCCCACCCCCTTTCGTGAAGAACAGGTGCACGTACGTCGCTTCCAGCAGGTGGTAGTTCACCTCGTTGAAATCCGTCACTGGCTTGATGACGTGCGCGCCTACATGTCGCTTGTTCCCGAAACTCTTCAGTCGTCCCCACACGCGCACGTACTGCTCCTCCCGGAACGCAGACCCCTTCGCTCCCGCGTCCGTCTCCTGTTTGTCCGGGTCCAGCCACTGCTTCACCTCCACCACTCCCGTGCCGTCGTCGAGTCGGTATGTTATGTTCGTCGTCTGTGGGCTGATCTGCCGCACCATCCCCACGAACGTCACTTGCGATACGTCCACCCCGTCGATCCGGAACGTCCCGTCGCTGCCGAAGGCTTGCTCTGCGTCGATTATCTGTTTCACGGTTACCGGGCGCAGCGACTCTTCGGATGGGTGCTTGGTGCCCCCTTGTGAGCCGGAGATTTGAGAGCCCCCGAAGAAGCCGCCGCTGTCGTCGCCGCCGGTGGCGTTGTAGTTGGTGCGTGAGTAGCCGCCGTAGGCTGTGGGATGGGGTGTTAGTATATGGGGGAAGTATCGTTCTGGGGGTAGGAGGGCTTCAAGTGTCGTATAGCCTTGTGAGCATTGGAGGATGGTATCGAGCGGAGATAGATTGATTGAATCTTGTTCGTACTTGGCAATGCTGTTCCAAGGCTATATGACACTTGAGGAAATGGTTTAGGGTCACATACAAGTCATGATGATACCCTTTGTAACTAGGTAGTAAGTAAGGGTGATGTAAGTTGTCGGATGGTTTGGATAGTGCTTGGGATGAGACGCGTTTAGATGGCGGTTTACGCGACGGGAACTTTTTAATTGAATTTCTTGAATGGATGCGCTAAATCGCGGGGTAGTCGCCCGTACTACACGTAGGCACCTGCTGTGGCTAGTACCTATTACCTAGTGCTAAGACCGCTATAAAGCCACACCACAGGGTACTTAGGTACCTGGCTTGACTTAAATACTTGAATACCTCCAAGGTTTTCAAGGTTTCAAGGTTGTCGAGTGGATATAATATGTACAGTTAACTCTTACAGTGCCAGCTCATCAATCACACATTATCACATCTATATAATTGATTATCACAATGTTTTTAGCCGCAAGAATCTCGTGAGGTGGAGTTTTCGGCCTGATGCCGGGTCGAATCCGGGGTGCTGGCACAAGACGCAGCGTTTGAGCCTCGGTAAGTCCTGTTTTGGTTCGCCGTTCCCGCAGCTTCTGGAAGGAACGGCACGCTAACCAACCAAACTCACCCCTGAAGCTTAAAGTACCTAGGCTAGCTGGACAACTGTCCTGGAGCCTGAGCTACGTAGCCTACAGGGCACTGAGTCGCTTAGTCGCGCGCATCAATGGGTGTGATGATGCCTGTATGTACTTCTGCATTGTACATCAATACCTACATCAATGCTACAATAAACTTCGAGCCACTGACATCAAAATATCCAACCCTTTATCCTCCATACATCCATACACATCATACATCCACCCTCAACAAATCTAAAGTCATCCATATATCTGAATCTAATATATCAGACGACACTTATTTGTCGTCCTGTCTGCTTATTTGTGTAACATAGCAGCGATACCACTTGCATTTTGTGTGATATTTATTACTGTTTACATTGCTTCCATCCTCGGCCAATCGCGCACGAACCAAAGGGGAAAATAAGTCAACATGGCGCAACCGGTCGTCATGCCCGTGATCCCCTTGGGAAAGAACAACGTCCTCTTTCCCGGATCGGTTATACGAATACCGGTACCAGCGAGTCGTTCCGATATACCCGCATTGATTTCGAGTATGTACACACGTGCCTCCAAAGGATCGAGACGAGTCGACCAGATCCCCGTTGTTTGTGTGCCTTTAATGTCGCCACTGCTCAATCGCCGTGGCCAACCGTTGTTGGAGCTGAATCCGGATAAATATGACAAGCTCACGAGCGTGGATAAGAATAATATAAAGGCGGAGAAGCTGTATGGCTATGGAGTCTCCGGCAAGATCAGTGCGATCCAAGGTCAGAATGGGGCTGAGTTCAACCTGCTCGTGCAAGGCACCTCGAGAGTTACTATCGAGAAGGTAACCCAAGAGCGTCCCTTCTTCGAGGCAAGGGTGTTGCCCCATGCCGATCAAGTCAGTCCCCAGGACTTGCAGAGACCCGATTATCAAGAGCTTTTCGGTACTCTAAAGCGCCTATCGAGGGAGCTAGTATCTTATCTCCGCGTGTCGGCGTTCCTACTATCTAGCGGAAGTGGAGGTCTGAATCCTCTTCTATCACGAAGACTTGAGCAATTCATTGCCAGGAAGGCACCTGCCGAAGGGGGCTCGCTCGCTGACTTTATGATGAATGTGATCGATGGCTCGCTCGAGGAAAAGCTCCAGGTCCTCGCTGCTGTCGACGTTTCGGATCGTATGCAGAGGGTGATCGAGATATTAGAGCGTTCGGTGGACGAACTTAAGGGCAACATCAAGGTTACCACCATTACCAGTACGGGTGTCCCTGTCCAAGGGGAACCGGAAGACACGGATAAAGTAAACGACAAGAAGCGAATCACAAAATCACCGCGTCCAGGACTCAAGCCAACTTCGCCTGGGTTCGCTTTCGGTGCCGGTTCGCCGTTCAGTTTGTTTGGCGGAGGTCCGGGCGAGCAGCATGATCCGGATGATCTGGCAGATCTCGAGAAAAAGATAGAAGATGCTAAGCTCCCACCTGAAGCTGCTAAGGTAGCCGAGAGAGAATTCAAGCGATTGAAACAGATGATGCCAGCACAAGCCGAATATCAAGTTGTCAGGACGTATCTCGAAACGTTAGCGGAGGTACCATGGTCCATCGTTACCGATGACCCAATCAGCGTTGGCACATTAGAAACCGCCAGGAAGCAGCTTGATGGTGACCATTACGGTATCCAAAAAGTGAAGAAGCGCTTGCTCTCTTACCTTACCATCGTCAGGTTGATGCAGTCGGCGAATGAACAAGTGAACCATCAAATCAAACAAGCCGAACAGGAGACCGCCGATCTGGAGTCCAGTAAAGGTGCTGCGAAGGAGGGCGCGACGCTTGACCCCGAATTGGAAGAGAAGATAAAGGCAAGCGGCCTTAAAGTCCAGATGCTGATGAATAAGAAACGGGTCGAAAAGGCTCCTATCTTGCTCTTAGTTGGCCCACCCGGTGTTGGCAAGACTAGTATAGCTAGATCGATTGCCACAGCCCTTGGGCGCAAGTTTCATCGCATTTCACTCGGAGGTGTTAGGGACGAAGCGGAAATACGAGGCCACCGACGAACGTACGTTGCCGCGATGCCTGGTCTGATCGTGCAAGGTTTGAGGAAAGTTGGCGTGGCCAACCCAGTCTTCCTGTTAGACGAGATAGATAAACTGGGTATGTCGAACCATAACGGTGATCCTTCGGCTGCAATGCTCGAGGTTCTCGATCCAGAGCAAAACCACGCATTCCACGACCATTATATCAACACTCCGATCGATCTAAGCAAAGTCCTGTTCATTGCTACAGCGAACACTCTCGACACAATTCCGGGTCCGCTACTGGATCGTATGGAAACCTTAGAGTTCTCCGGATATACTACGCTCGAGAAGAAGCATATCGCGTTACAACACCTTGTTCCTAAGCAGATCAAGGTAAATGGCCTTTCAGAAGATCAAGTACGCTTTAGCGAGGAGGTAGTTTCAAAGATCATTGAGTCCTACACTCGCGAGTCAGGCGTCCGTAACCTCGAGCGAGAGATTGGCTCTGTATGCCGTGCAAAGGCTGTCGAGTTTGTGGAGGCCAACGATCGTGGTCATCCGGAGGCATACAAGGCAGACATTACAATTGAGGATCTCGAAGCTATTCTAGGCATCGAAAAGTTTGAAGATGAGATAGCGGAGAAAACCAGTCAACCAGGTATAGTGACTGGTCTTGTTGCTTACAGCTCTGGTGGTAACGGGGGTATTCTCTTCATTGAGGTTCTTGACATGCCTGGTGATGGAAGTGTCGAGCTTACGGGTAATCTTGGGGATGTGCTGAAGGAAAGTGTCAAGGTTGCAAGAAGTTGGGTGCGCAACCATGCCTACGAACTAGGGTTGACTCAGGATCCTACGGAAAACATCATGATGAAACGCAGTCTACACGTACATTGCCCTTCCGGTGCCGTGCCGAAGGATGGTCCGTCAAGTGGTATGGCTCAGGCAATTGCTCTCATATCACTCCTTTCCGGGCGACCTGTGCCTCCAACTATGGCCATGACTGTAAGTCTTACTATTCCTAACCCTCTATTGGTAATATACTGACACTTGGAATAGGGTGAATTCCAACTTTCCGGTCACGTGAAGAGGGTAGGTGGAATCAAGGAGAAGCTCATCGGAGCATACCGTGCTGGAGTGAAGACGGTCCTCTTGCCGGCGCAAAACGAGAAAGACGCTAGAGAGGTTCCCTCAGAAGTGAGGGATGGGCTGAACATCGTCTACGTTAGGTATGAATTCGCTACGCTACGCTACCCTTAACCTAGCCATTTCCCCTGTCCTTTTCCATCTAGCTAACTGGGATCTTTCAATAGTCATATTTGGGAGGCTATTCGCCATATCTGGCCTGAGGTGCAGTGGCCGCAGGAGAGCAATTTCCCGCCGATGCAGTCTCGCTTATAGTCATTTATCTTCCTGGATCTTTTTGTTTGTCTAGCATGTATGTCATGGTACGGCGTTGGATACCATCATCTTAATGGGGATCATCCCATCTCAGGGGGAGGCAGCAAATATTCCAAAAATCTAGATGTGGCTAATAGATGTATCATCTGCAAAGTTGCAAAGTTCCACGACGTTAGCGCAATCATCCTTTCATTAAGAGCAGATTGTGCCTCAACGTGGGTTATCGTCCTATTTATTGCTTTGCCACGATCGTACCGGACAAGCGTCGGCAGATCTGATGCTATACCACGAAAGGTAATCAAATACAGTTGGCGTTGCAAACGTTTACTGTCGTCCTCCGCCTCATCGGGCCACCAAGACCACCAGATCGCTGTATGACCTAACACGGCATAGCCCCTTCGCCGGAAGAAGCGAGCGGACGCCCACCACAAACAATTCTCGACCTTCTAACCCCAAAGTTGTAAAGTTAGGTCGTACGAGATTATTTGTCCGCGTGAAACAAGATGTTTCGTACTGTTATCTGACCCGTCCCAGAGATTGCCGTCGTCAACGCTCGCCAAGTCTTTTTGCTCCCATGTCTCTGGCACCATCGCAGCGCAGGCTTTATTACATACCGCGGAGATGGTAAGTCGGATACTTGCAGTTCTCCCGTCAGGGGAAAGGGGTTCCATCTGTCGGAAGATAAACGCGGAGCGGATACAAGTTCAGACGGGAAAAGAGTCGCTCGGTAAGACTTGCGTGTCTTAGCACTGCTCTTACTCGTGTGGCACTTAGACAAGAGATGAGCCACTGCGCGACCGCGACTCGAGAATGATGGTAACCGCGTCAGTTAAAACGTCTGGCCTGATTTTGAGGCTGGGGCTTTTCCATTGACCCAAGACATCTACGTATGAAGTATAGCAAAGCGTCCTGAGGACGGCCTTCCTAATCCCCAATCCCCAATCCCAACGTAATTGCTAAGCGAACGGCGTCTTCGTCATCGGAGCAGGGATCACATAGCGACTCGATCACCGTTCACTAAATGGAATTGTCATGTCATGTCAGGCGTCGACCCGAGACAACTCGCCTAATTCTTTTCTCCTACCCGGCAATTCGCAGGGAGAGAAGGAAGAGAGAAGCTAAAATTTCCGATCCCAGGCCAGCCTAATTCTCGCCCTTTTTACCCCTCAAACCACCGGAATTATTGCTGGCACGCCTACATTATGTACCTACTGCGTTGGAAATCTGTTGCGTGCCTTGCAACGGCCGTAAGGATGATTGATATACGACTAGGGAAGGGGATTTGAGAAGAGGATATTCCCGGACTTTAGATACGTACCTACCTATACTACGCGCAAACCTTCGCGGTTCTCCCGATAACATGGATGGAAACCCGCGCGAACGGACGAGATGTTGGTTAGCCGATCTTGTGTAATGTGAGGACGAAAAGGGAAATATGGAAGGGAGGGGAGGGCTTCGCCGAGCCACACCGAGCGTATGGTTCTTCTTTCTCTCTTTCTCAATTCTACCTACCTAGGGTATGTGTGTCTTTTGGGCTTGGGATCCTGGGCGCGGAACTGGTTCCTAGGTCCCACGAACGCGGGACGCAAACACCGGCTTGATAGATAGCGCTGGACTGGCCCGCGTCGGGGCTGGGTTGTATACGTACAGTGGGCAAGTGGGGTGGGGTGGGATGGGATGGGATGGGTGTAATGTCATACGGACGACATGCGCGCGATCTCTGTTGGTTATGTGTAGGTATGTATGTAGGTAGGCCGGCCTCGCTGCGCATTTCCTGTGTTTCTACGTGCGCGCGCGTACTTGTGTCGCGGCGCTCCGTTTCAGGTTGAGGTCACGAAAGGGGATGAGGGTTTGGTTTGGTTTGGGTTTGGGGATGTTGTTGCGAGGGGTGGGTTTTGAGGTTTGGGGCTGTTTACGCGTTTGGATATTTACGTGGTGTAGTTATATTATTATCTATGTACATAGTCAAGATCGTAAGTAGTGTCTATGCTGCGTACCTACTTAGGGATATACAATCCACTACAGCAAAGCTCTACTACATATTATCTATGTACCTCTATACGCTGCATCCTCCCATCCTAGATCCCAGAGTACTGGGAGGACATACATCAAGACATCCCATACGTGCGGAACCAGGTACCAGTTACATAGCCTCTCATACCTACCTAGTGATTACGTACCTAACGCAGACATGTATGTCCCTGTCGTTGATAGATATCTCCTGATTAATTCTCCTATGCCCGTTTCCTCGACCTGCGCTTGCTTTCCCCTTTTTCCTCACCCTCCTCCCGCCCCCCCTTTTTTTCCTTTCTTCTGCCTCCCGTCCATCACTGCCGCATCGTGAGACAAAAAGACGACGAGGGCGAGGAAACGTTCCTGCGGGAATGTCTCTCGTCGACTCCGATCGTCAGGTTCAGGATTGGGGGGGCGCGCGGGTGCCTGCAGGAGATTTTGGTCAGGGGATAGGAGGGGAGATAGCATAAATGGAAGGGGGAAGATATACATGTAGCTGACTAGATACCTACTTACATACATGCATACCGGTCTTGTTGTGTGTAATAGAGGCCTCCCCCTTTTCTACATACATACACCTTGACTACTAGGTACATACTATACTACATGCTGTCCCGGTCTCCCGGGTCTACCGGCGCCCTGGGAGAAACAACGTACGTACCTAGATACACGGTCCCACACGCGTTCCTCCGCGAACGACGGGGTCGACTCTGGAGAATCGAACGGGGGGGTTTTGTCTTGGGGAGACCGGATAATCGGATAGGCACTATATGTAACTAGGTAGTAATGAGGTTTTAGACATGTATGTAGGTAAAGCATCGATAGACTAGGCTGTTATAGTCGTATATGTACTTTTTTCGTGCTCGACTCTAACATCGTTATTTCTGTAACGACGCGGTCGCTTTAGCTTGTTCTATAGCGTGGGTATAGAAGGCAGGTAGGTACATACGGTTACGAGCTGAAGGTGTGTATGCAGTGAAAAGGGGAAGGCAGATGTTGAGATCTCTCGACGCCATGTAGATAGGAGAACGTATATTGAGTACCTGGTAGGTAAATGGTGTACACATCCTTACGTAAAACATAACCGTCACGGTAACATGGAAGCTTTGGAAACGTTATTGTGAATGTTGCACAGAGTAATTAAACTACAAGGATTCGAGATTCAGGCTCCCGGTTCGTGGTTCATGGTTGAGGAAGTTGATTATGGATGATGGTAAGATTATACGTTGACGAATAGCGAACAAGATATTTGTAATTATAGATTATCACCAATTAGGAAGTTGCTTTCTCATTTCATACCCGGAATTATTCTTAAAATCTATGTTTTCTATGTTTTCTATTTACCGAAGTCAGAATAAATACTCTCATCTATTCGGTTACTCGAGCCAACGATGGCAAGAAAATCCGTGCCCCTTTTCTCATGCCATGTTTGCTCGTCACAAGAGTCCATTGTGCAACAGAACTAAAGAGAGTCGATACATAGCACAGACAAGCTTTGCTAGTTCAAGTTATGGAGAAAAAAAATCTATAATCCCAGAATTCCCTATCGGTTCGAGCCTACATGTTAGCGGATTAAACCGACAAATACCTACCTAACTTACCTGACTCAGAACCCGGAGTAATGCGTCTAGAGTGTAGATCATTGAGCAAGAATAGCGCTGCCCGTCAAGCCCTAAACTCACATAGTTTGATCAGTCACCTGGGTTTTCCTTGTAAAGTGCTCGCTCTGAAGCTAGTTGGTAGAAGCGCGGGTTTATATGTTACCGGAGCCAGCCGAGGGCCCGAAGGACCTATCGAACCCGGCAGTTAGGGACGGTACAGTGCTCCGGGTCTCTAGTGACCCGGCGGGCAACAGCGCGTGTCTAACGCTGCTCAACAAAATGGAAAATATTCATATGATACCGACGACACGTAGTGACAGAGTCAGGTTCCACCAGCCTAAGCTTAGAACGCGGTAGAGTTGCGAATCGGCCGAATCCATTTTGAGCTTCGTAGAGCCGCCGTCGCGATAGTGCAATTTGGTGTAGGGCGCCAAACTGCCGGGTTCGAGAAGCTAGAGCGCGCGTGGACGTTTCAGAGAGCCCGCTCGATTCCTCGCCAAGTTTAGCTACGCGTGCAAGCATAACCCTTCACGGCATAGTTAGCGACTTTAGTGGCATCAACGGCGAAGCTAAGTATTTTCGAATCTTCGACGAGGAATCCCGTCTTGATCTCTCGGCCGGATATATATCAGAACTAGGAATAATATGTATCCCGTTGTGTCCGTGGCTCCGGTAAGAATCCCACGATACCGGATCCGTCGGTTTTTGCATAGGCTTGCCGCTTGCTGGGACAAACTAATTCGTGCGCTTGTAGAACCCGTGCTAACTCCGGCCGAGCATTTGATAAGAAAACGATGCTTGTGTTGATCCTCGTAGGCACTAGCATGTAACGCGGTTCATGGCATATTCCTGCAAGTTGAGAGTATAGTTCCGGGCTACAATGCTGAATGAATACGATGGCGCCAGCTGGATGGACTTCCTAGCTGAATCGGAGCTGAGACAAAAACATAAGCTGTGTTTGCAGCCACACCACCTGCAAAGGACTAAATGAGATGCAGCTTCGTGCAGCTTGCGCTAACTGCTGTACAACATGCGAACATGCGCAAACCACCTACCCAGGTAGCTGGTAAAACATTTGGCTCGACAATTGAGATAGGTACCTCGACCTCACCGTGTCATGTTCCCGTCCGTTGTGCTAGTAGTGCTAGTAATGCCTGGCTTCTCGTACACACTGTCGATGCGATCATCCTAGATTACAAAACGAGAGGGAAACGAGGGTGCGAGCGCTGCTATGCATCCTCATCCTCAAGCTTCGAGACTTTGGCTTGACTAGCTGAAAGCCAGGGAAATTCAATTCTGCGGACTTTTACCAGGTTGAGGATTCCTCCGGCTATGCCATAAGTGGAAAAGCAATTGTCCTTCCTGGCGCAATGACGGAAAGCAGTAATTCGGAGATCTGGATAGGCTCGAGACCCCAAGTCGAGCTCCATAAGCTGAAGTCGACTCTGCATTCTGCATAGTAGACTATTCCACTTAAGGGTCACGAGGCCATTCGAGCGTCGGCTTGCTACGAGATTCCGCAGCAAAAGTACACGCCGCGAGGCCGTATCGGTGAGGGAATGAATGAAAAGAAGTGAGACAAACTGAAAATGCCCTGGGACAAAACGTGGTTCGGCGCTGCTCCTTTAATCTGTTTCAGGGTTCGACGTCTTGCTGGGTTTGGTAGACGCCCGAATGCAACGCTGCACCTACATGAGACCGTGGTAAACCGATCGTGCTAAACCTTTAACCGCTAGAGGAGAACGGGTAACCATACGTTTGGGAATAAAACTTCCATAGTGTGGGGAGTTCGGCCAGACTCCGAAGGCGGTGCATCTCTCTGTTATAGGCAGGGCCGCTGCATTATAGAACCGGGGACGGGTTCTAAAGTCAATTCGCAACGCCCGATGTCACAGTACATAGATTAAATCTGTGCAAAATATTCTTGGCTGTAGAGCATTCTCCAGCTTTGGCACGAGGCAAGATGATTTGTATCAGCCGGGGCAAGCACAGGTTCACAGCGCTTCCCGACAGATTTCTCCTGACGTAGGAGAGGAGTATTAGTGTTAAGATATCGCAGCCTTGAAGTGAGCGAATAGAAACCTTCGACGTCGGCGACTTTTTCGGCAGCTTCTCTGGTTCTGGAAACTCACTCGCGGGAATCTTAAGGCGTTTCTTGCGTTTCTTGCTTGGGGGGGAGGGAGGGATGCTTTCTTGAACCACGCAGCGGTATAACCTGGGACGATGGGACGCGCCTGACAGCCGCCTCGTGTTCCAATCCAGCCAAAGATGACTGCAGGTACGAAGGTTCGGGCCAAAAGTTTGGACCATCAAGCCACGTCCCTTGGCCAGTGCGCGATTAGATAAGCAGCTTTTCATACTGTATTGGGTTTAGGCTAGAACCGCTACCTAATAGCGATCCATTCCCTAAATTCTAGTGGATGATCGCTATAACTTAAGCCTATTTAAGTAGCTTAGCTACTAAATAAAAACGCCACACAGTAAGAGGATATTCCAGTTAACACGGCTTTCAGCCATCAGTGCCCGCTGCATATGGTCCAAACTTTTGGCCCGAACCTTCGTACGGACCATCAAACCGTTGACACGGGGAAGAGACCCTTCGAAGTAAATTGTTCCACTACAGTAAGTTAGTAAGGAGTAAATGCCTGGTACAGTAGAGTACGTAACTCCCCACGACTCTTGGCAGCTAGAGCCACTGGAGCCAGTCAATATATTTCCTGGTCTTTAGCTTGTGTATTAATTCACCGGCGGATGCCTGGTTGGGAGTGCTGGGAGTCCTAGCGTTGACCCTGCCCTGTCGATCTTCTTAAGGCCAGGTGGAAATCGAAGGGCCGCCCCGGACCTCCTAAGCCCCTATTACCCTATTATTATACCCGATCGAACGGTAAGAACTTCTAAACCGCTATGGGTCTTTCAATTTCGTCAAGCCCAACCCAGCAACATTAAAAAAAATCGGGGGCCAATATACATTGCAATTATCTCGGCTAACATCTCACTTACTCGAAGCTTTCTTTCACGATACTGTCCTTGGGAATGGAAGTCATTGTCGTCATCCAGCGGTCAGGGAGAGGTCAAGGGCCAGATCCCATCGGATAATGCAGATGAAATTGGTCCCTGCTGAGGAAAATCTCCGTCTGGCTGGCATATTAGCCCGGCGGCATTTTACGCATAAATGTTGTAATTACGGCTTGATCGCGTGCGACAGAATCATTCCAGGATCACATTCTGATCCAGGCGCATAAAAATATTCCGACTAGGCGAGATGAACTACTGTTGTTTCTTGAGTGATGCTTTTTTCTGCTTTTCGGACGTTATCACAAGTGACGTGTGAACGTTGAAGCTTCTCGGAGCTATCCCGGGGTCGTTATTATCGACCGCGCACTGCCGACTAATTAGGTACGTTAGCCTGTAGTAGCGCAGAGACGAATCCACCTTTGGCCGTCCTATTCTGCTGTTCTACTGTTCTGCTCTACGCATCCATAGTACCATAACTTCAACTGGTGACACTTCTGATAGCGGGCTAGCTGCAGCAAAGTACCAGGGTAATATGCATCTCGGTTGCATCTTGTGGGTACGGTGATACGAGTACGGCTGATACATTGTACGTTTGCCTCGGCCTGGAGTGAAAGTAGACAACGCCTGGGGAAATAAGTACTTGTTCGGACGGGCAGAGGAAGGATAATTACGCGTAGACGCGATGAACCCCATGTGGGATAACGAAGGCATGAAAAGCCCAGCTAGACTTAATTAGATAACTTGCCATGTGATAGATCAGAATCAAGATAGCTTCAGCAGTCTTCACTCAGGCTAGTGGCACCCTATGTTGCCATCGGCCCATGCGCCGGAGTGCAATATTCGGCGAGCTTGGACGTTTAGGTCGTTCAATATTAGGGCGGATCTAATATTATTCGGTTTGTAAGATGACCTGCCGTACTTACATAGGCGGATGATCAACGATGTATCGTCCACGTACGAATTCGGGATGATGGTCTGTGCCTCTCCCATCCAGATGGTCCGTGAATCTGTTTGGGTGATGCTCAAGTGTCAAGACGCAAGTTTGAAAAGATCTACCACGCGGACGGGAGCACTAGCAGCGCGATACCCAGCCACTACAGACCGCCTAAGGGTCCTAGTAATACTCCTAAGTCCCTAAGTCCCTAGGTCCCTAGGTAATAGCAGGAGAATTCATTCATTTAAGCTCGCCTGAGCTCCACTTGATTATCGACTTGGCCTGTCTGTTCGCGCCAGCCATGTAATAACAGTTAGGTAGTGTAGTGTAGTGTAGTGTAGTGTAGCGTAGTACCTAGCTACTGTAGTAGGTATGCAGGATAAATGTATCAAACCGATACTAAAAGAGGATGCTTCCTTTGAAAGCACGATGATGCAATAATGCCGGCTAGACGAAAAGGTCGCCCAATGGTGCCTGACACGGCAGATAGGCAGTCTCGTGCAACAATACTTCCGACTCTTCCTAAATAGTCGATGTATAGTGAGTAATGTGGATATTAAGGAAATGAGAGTCCCTCCTTGAGGAATACCTATCCACAGGTAGTCACAGGTAATAAGGTATTAGTCTTTAGCAGTTCAATTTTTGACCGCCATTAGACGCCCCGTGCTTGCTTGCGTCTATTGAAGAATTCCAACTAGGTAGTCGTAATGATGGCAATAATGGTAACTCGGTGACGAGATGATACCCCATATTCGGATCTAATAATGAGAGTAAGTTGACCAATGACGGGCGGAGGGGAATATTGACAGATCGTAACATTGTTTGATAACAGAGCGTGTTATTGGGTGGGGTTGTAAAGCTAAGCCGCTCGGGACCCCTCACAGGATTAGCATATTCAAGCCTTTAAGACTTTAAGACGAGAATGCCTATACACGTACGTCAGCAATATAAAACATAATGCTAAAGTCGCGATGGAGACCGAGGGGGACTCGATGGGGACTCGATGGGGAGCTGATGAGGCTTATGTCTTGTATGCGACTATGCATTGCCATTGCCGCATTGCACGTCAACAAGCGAAATAGCTAGAGCCTGTAATATGTACGGGAGGACGGGTTGACAGTTGCTGAGCTCGAACACCGTGTCAAGCTCCTTGACTGGTAATGACAGGGACAGGGATAGCAGGTTGTATGCAAAGAATCTCGGTTGTCAACCTTGGCGAACAAGAGCCTCTAAGGATTCCTATCCCGCACGATCCATTGATCCATTGGGGTCGAGAAAGAATGCCCATGTTCAGACGAAAGTCTTAATTCAGGAGCAATATAGGGACCTTTCCGGTATTCGTTATCCATCTTTAGATGCTCCTGTGACCTGCGACCTTTGGTAGACTTTGCGCAGAGCTTGGGAGGTCCACTAGATGCAGTACATATGTCCTGCGTGGATATGTAGGTAGTATGTAGGTACCTAAGGAAATTGGAGATTGGGATTGAGATGGGATTGGGGATTTAACGAAGGCGACACAAGATTGACGGTTGTAGAGTGACAAGTGACAACATCGAAAAGTGACAATTTGACAATCTCCCATAGAAGTTTCTTTACGGTGGATTAGGAAGGTGAACTATTTCTCCTGCCACAACTTCCACCGCGCCGTGTAACAATGTAACGGATCCATTCCGGAGCGGAATATCGATATCAAAAACCTTATGTTGGAACTTTAAATACGAACCTTTGTTGATAGATTCGTACATACTAGGTACATGTGAATGATAAAGTTCAAGGTTATACTGCATTGTACATAGCTGGATGCATTAGATATCTGCGTCTAGGTACATGTAGCTACATAATTATAGTGCGGGTGTGGCTTTCTTAGCGGTGAACCGGCTCTGATTTTTCCGCTTGTTAGCGGCCACAAGTGGCGTACGGGAATGTTCCGCGTGCATAGTAATTTCTTCTTCAGATCCCTCCAGACAATTCTTGTATGTACTACATAAAGGTCCTGGGGAAAAGGCGCTTTACTTGAAAAAAAAGAAAAAAAAAAAGGAGAAGAAAATCATGAAAAATCTCCGAGGCTCCGGCTAAGAAGATCTTCAACTATGAAGCATGTTCTTATCGTTTCGAATTATTATCTAGTATTAGTTAGTACCTATCTATATCTGCGTAAGGCTTGCGCATAGGTCGGCTTAGGACAGATATTCCCAAGTTCTTTTTTTCTTCGTTACCCCTTGTATATAGTAAGCCATCTGTGTCATCACCCGCTAAAAAGAAAAAGTACCTTGGTATACGGCAGTACATAATTTGGTGACGATACTTATTCGGACGCGTTTGTACTGGGTTCGCAAGGTTCGGTGATCCACGACCAACCCAAGACGCGATGGCGTCGGGTAGCGAGAGGCAAGGACTAGAGAGCTTGTCAACATTGGGAGAGAGGCTTCTGCACATGCCGGAACGCATCATGCATCAGGGTCCCATCCCATGTGGAGATCATGGCAGTAATCTTAAGTCCAGCTGATCTCGGGTGAAAATTTGCGGTGTACAAGGTACCGACAGAAGTTAGAACGATTAGAAAACCACACGACGTTGTGTTGTTGGCACCGAAGGAATCTATCACTATTGAAAGAATGTGATTTCAAGACGAAAACGCCGATGATCTTACTTCAATTTATTCCGAAGGGCTGGGCGTCTATCGAAACCGCAGATCTGCAACCTTTTGCCGCTGACGTTGTTAGAGGTTAGAAGTTGGAAAAGGGAAGTGGAAAGTGGAAAGTTAGGAGATAATAGGCGTTAGAAGTTAGAAAGAAATGTATGTAGGTATGTAGGATATAGTAGGTAGGTACTGATAGTATTGATAGTAGGTACTAATGGTACTGCGCGCAATTAAGGAAGGCGTCGAACCAGAAACAACCAAGCTGTTTTGGGAGTATAATTGGCCGTTGCCCGGTCACTTAAGAATCTTCAGACATTAGATGACAGGAGAGTGGTCCGTTTCCTTGGTGGCCTCAGCAAGGACGCAAACTATTGGACTCGGGAGGACGCTACATGGCAGCCGAACGCCTCGTAGATCTCGGTCCAGATTGAGAGACTTACCAGCTTCCAAGCTTCGGTGGCAGCAGGTGGGTTTTGGTGGGGGTAATTCTATCAAATCGAAAGAGAATAAAAAAAAGCACTCAGGAGCTTTCTCCTTTCCCCTAGGGTTTCCAGCGCTCTCAGGGTCTTTATTTACGACAAAACTAAACAATGGCGAAACTGGATAAAGGCGAATTCTGTTGTCCGGTTGCTACGGAAGTTTCTTCCACGAAGCGCCTTATTCTCCCGGCATACGAGAGTCCAGACGGCGTCTATGCGCTTCATTCTTGTTTGAGACATATCGTGTACATAGGGTCCGGCAGGTGTGGGTGTCGAAGAGCGTAAAAAAGATCCGCGGGCGCTTGTTGAGAGACGGGCTGGGCGGGTTGAAACCAATGGCGGGGATCGACCGGAGGATTTAATCCCCTAAGATAGGTAGGTAGATATGTATGTATGTATGTATGTATGCGATAGATTACGACGGTGGGCTGTAATAGGATTGACAGACTCGCTCAACTTTCCAATATTGATCAAGTTTTACTCTGAGACTTGGCGGGACCGAAAAGAGACGCGGGGTTACTACAGATTTCGAATATGTAAAGAACTCGTATGTACATAGGTAGATAGTACATATGGATGTAAGTAGATATGATATACGATATAATGCTGGGTAGTTCGGTAGGTATATGTGGCTACATATATGATGTCGACCTGATAAAGTGCTGATGAGGCACAAAACTCGACAGAAAGTTTAATAAGCCGAAAATGGCCAAGATACAATATACAAAAGAATACAGGGAATACAGGGAATAGGCAGGGCGGACAGGGCAGACAAGGCATTCGCCGGCATAATGGGCTAACTATCGTAATGCTAGTCTGGTTCCCGGAGAGCGGACGCGATATGAAAGTGTAACTTTATTAACGGACGCATTGACGATGATAATTAATGTAGCAGTCTGATCTATTTACGGTCTTGAATTCATCGACCCTAAAAGCAACCAGAAGCAACGAGAGGTAATCCGAGGCAATCAGAGGCAACCAACGTCAACATAGGAGAGGTCGAATTAAAGAGCAAAGAAGGGTAGATAACGTGACGGGAAGATTTGACTGGCTGGCAAGGCTTCTAACATCCAAACCTATTAAAAACGCGGTAAGCGTGTAATATGTAGTTTATTAACCTATCCGCCCGAAGGACAACAACCTTGAACTTACGAGACAACTCGTTGGACAAGCCACAATATAAGGAACCGTTGTATGACCACATGGCAGACCGGAATCCTTGCAGCCGCATTCCAGCCACAAAACTCATCGGGTACACGGGTAATATGTATTGCATTAGCAGCCCTATCCAGAGATGGACGCAGGTAAGACTCGTAAGTATACACACCCCTTTATCAGTATCTACCTAGGTAAAGGAGGAGGGAGTCGATGCTGGATGTTACCCCTTTAACCTTCCATGTACGTACTAGGTAGTTACCTAGTAGTACATAGTAGCAAATAACTGACGATAATCGATTAGACGGCACGAAATGCATGGTATAATGGTTGCCATGTGCTATGCGTTACATGGTAGGGAACTACCGCAATAGTTATTGCTAGCGGGATGACACCGTCACATTTGGTAACTTTAGACTAAAGATGTATTGATTATGTACATGGCTAATTGCTTGGAAGATCGGGTTCTTCAACAAGAGATTTGTGATCTTGTCATCTCTCAAGACGAGACGAGACGAGGCGAGCCGTAGACCGCATCGTAGCATGCTCGGCTGGATGGGCTGGATGGGCTGGATGGGCTCCTATGTAGATGGGCTGACTGGGTTGGCTGGTACAATACCAAGCCCTTCCGGGATTGCGCAAGGCGGAATAGTTTTAGAAAAACGTGCGAGCTTCCATCTCCTATTAGCCAGATATTTTACTATTTTACTATTTTACTGCGTAGTAGCCGTGAGAGGAAAGACGACCCTGCAGAAACAAGATAGACTACTACATCTATTTACCTCCTATGCAAAGTACCTAGTCGCCGATGGAGCCCGTACCCTTTGCCATTTCGGGATCATGCGTTAGCACGCTTACCCGGTTCTATCTAGCCCGCACATGCCATCAGGTCTAGGTACTGGTATTGTACTGGCCTGGGTACAGTAGAACTAATCCTAAATTGATGTGACCTACCACATAACCCCACGCCGATCACCGCTGGTCTCGAATCCCTTTCAAGACTGGCGTCTTTAATTTGAGTATCTAGCTCTCTATTTTCTTCACCAAAGTTCCTCTGGGGAAATGAGGCGTTATGTTGACATCCAACGAATAAGGCATTGAAAGCTCGGACGATGTGACTGTCGATCCTCGCATCGCATCGCACCATATGTATCATGATCGATAGTCTTTCCTCATCCTTGTTATGACGTTCGTCATTGCCGTGCAGGGGGTTTAGAATCTCGAGTCTAGACTGGATGTTGTTTTGGAAAGGGTAAAGGGGAAAAAAGGGAAAAAAGAAAAAAAAATAAGAAAAAAGCAACGACCCTTTTTAGAGTCCGAGGTTTAAGCAACTGACGACATGACTAGCAAAGACGCAACCAGGCACGGGTAACGGGTAACAATGCCTAGACCCAGGTATTTGTCTAGGTACTAGGTAGGCTAAACCACGCACGGTAATAGCTCAATAAGCATTTAAGACATGCGTAAAAATCAGGACATGTCGTCGTCCTTACTGGCCTTTTTCAAGTTTTATGTATTATGCTACTACCTGACAAGACTGCAAAGACTATAGATAGTAAGAGTAGCGAGAAAAGTACGCTGTAATAAAATAGATAATAACACGCTCAATAACACGATCATGCAAGGCTAAGAATATAAATGGATCAGCATGGGATATATGTAGGTATGTACAAACTTTTCCAATACATATTCGAATACTTCGTACATATAACCAAATACTGAATGCATGAACTCGGCAGGCCTTCCTTGTCTCCCTTGACCAATCCTTGCCTCGAGCCACGCCCAGCTTGGCTTCCCCGTGCAGAAAATGATCGAAACCCAGAACTGGGTTACGTAGTACCTGCAAGATTTCCCCATGTCGATTGCCAGTTGATTATCTATCAAGATGCGTTATACGTGCCTACAATACGAGGTGAAATGAATTACAATCAAAAACTCGACTTCATCACATCCCTCAATAAGATTCACCCACCTCAGATGCGACGATGATCGTTGAGCCGCCGCTAAGGAACTGCCGCCGGGTAGGGATGCGGCCAAGTCCCTCTGAAGTCCGGTTCCGCACAAGCCTCCCTATCATTCTAACCCATGTTGCCATGCTACAGTGCATCCCTCATGGATTTCGTTTTTTTAATCTTTTCTTTTTTTTACTCCTACATAATAGTACTTTATTTCTTCACAACGTATTTTATATCTGCGGGCCAAGATTATCCACCATTGAAAAGTTGATGCTCACGATCTCCATACCGAACGAGAGTGTTATGTATGTACGTATGTTATGCTGTATACATATTTCTGTGTCCACCGTAACCTTTACTGTTTAGTGGTTACATCTGGTATCATCTAGCATTATCGAGGAAGTATCCGGTAAACTCTGATGCTATTTATTATAGTGGTGGCTGGCGTGAGGTTGGGCTGGACACTATATCTACTAATCTATTTACGAATCTGACTTTTCATCTATTACTCTAGTAAACTCCACGAGGTGTTGTCCTTAGTTACGTACTAAAGGCTCGGGATACTACCTCTTTACGTTATGGCTTCTTACCGGGGAGTACCACCCAACCTGCCTTTTAAAGGTGTGGAATATGTATGTAGAGCCTCAACAGAGGGTTAGTAATAGTCTAATCAGGTACAGCGTACTTCTAATACTGCCCCTGACCGTCTTCTTTAGTGTGGACGTGTGGTCCAAACTCAAACATCCCTGGTATATTTTTCTAGTGAAAAACTGATCTCGAATATTCGGTGATCTTATTGTTCCCTTATTTACATCATCTTCATATAATGCACGTGTAAGATGCTGCTCCTCAATCTATTTAATTGAGCTGAGGCCTGAAGGTGAGGCCTTCTGGAGCGCTGTTCCTCCAATCAGAATCTCCATCCGGTCAATAGTCGAGTCGCCATTTGACGCCGGAATCCCATTTAGTCAGTGTTATTATTGTTATTTTTTTAATATTATTATTTTGCCTTCCTTCAACTAACCGTGCCATTCTTTTTTTTCTTTCCCCCCCTACGTGGGTCCTTGGTCATCAAATACTCACAAGCAAAACATGACTCCCTATTACCTACCTACCTTCTACCTAAAAACTACTTACAGCGGCAAGTTAAAACATCCAAATCCACCAAAATCCACCTTATTCATGGCGACATTCAAAACATAGAAACTCCTCAACAGAGCCACTTAGCGTTCCTTGCAGTATATTGGAAGTTACGTGCATGCCAGCTCACATACCTACTACGCAAGGACGCATAACCGGGCATTTTCTTAAACTGCTTGTCTTGCATCCCGCTCCCACCCCTCTTCAGGAGTGGTCTACGTACCGTTCGTTTCCCCTTATTAGCTGGAGGTACCATGTGAGGTCAGAGACAGTAGCAGCCACCAGGTCGGCCTCGAAGCCTTAGACCGGCAATCAGACACGCACCCCCCTCTCTACATAAAAGCCGTTGAACAATACACCCCCCTCTATGTATGTACATAGCTACGCAGCTACGTAACTCTAGACTCCTGCCCCTTCGTCTCTTAGTCCCTCGAATCTCGATAAACCCTAGCCAATTAAAGACTCATGTTTTAGAAGTCTTGTCTCATTATTTCCGCTGCGCATTTCTTAGCAATCTCAAGGCGCTCAGACATAGTCACATCATGGCACTCACGCGGGGAATTCTCAGATCGCCAGGGGAAAAAGAAAAAAAAAAAGGTCCAAGGTCTAAAGGTCCCATAGCGGGCTAGGGGAGATAAAAAAAATACATACCTAGGTATTTAACGATCATTATATTGCATGGCAAGCAAGGTATGATATGCGTTATAGTATTATTGTGGGATATTAAGCAGATGAGGGCATAGGGGATTTCGTTCATCGCTACAGGCATGTATCGCTATTAGGTAGCTAGGCGTGGAAGACTGCTACACCTGCTACATAATACATGCTACGCAGTACCTACTTACTCTCTCTCCCCGTTACCCTTGAAAATCCCTGATCAATGATTAGCAGCCAATGCTTCCCCGTTGAGGGCAAGGGTCTACCCTGACAGGTCCGCAGCGCCCATGGGACCCCTGGAAAGAGCTAGGATTCTACCATCATGGCCACCATGTCAAAAAAAAGAGGTCCACTCTCTATCTAGCACTACTACCCATCTTCATCCTTACTCTCAGCACATTTATTAGCCGGCTAGACTAAAACTAGTACTTCCTGTACGTCTAGTGTGTGCTTCGCTCTGTGCTGTGCTCGCTCTCCTTGCCCATTGCTGTGTTGTTCCTTAGACAACATAATCTGCAATCCATAATCTTTATTATTAGCCTCTTGCATGCTACATGCTACATGCCTACTCGCCTTGTCGTCACATCGACATCGACCAAGCTCCAGGGATCTCTTCAGACTGTCTTTCTGCTACCCTTCTTGCCTTTCCCCATGCCCACTCCCTGTCGTAGTAGCAGAAGTAGTACTTAGAACCCCCCCTAGTCACTTACTGCCCAGCCCAGCAGCGCTCGTGCCAGCGCATTCTCAGTGCTCATCAACGAAGAACCGCCAAGCAGACCTGGCGCGTGTGCAGCAAGTGGCCTAAGTACTTTCGTATGGCGCCCCAAAAGAGCTTGTACCCTGGTTCGTACCTAAATTGTCCCAATCTCTAATATTAAAGTCGCACAAAAGCCTCCCGCGACCTTATCCAGACCCAAAAGTTGTCGAGCTTCTCCATCTTGAGTCGACAAGTCGGCATCATCTAGCTCTTGCCCGACGCAGCTACCGCCGCTGGCACGTTGCCCTTCCCAGGCCTCCAAGACCCAAGAGCTATCTGACGGTGCTACAAGGAGAGAGTGTCGTGTGTCTTGTGCTGCAGCTCCCCGTCATCCCATCTCCTAGGTTTCCACCAACTCCGCCGCGCGCCGTATCACTGGATTCCCTAACCTTGACTGAGCCAGTATCACAGACGATTTTGCTTGTCCGACCTGTCTTTGAACTCTCGCCATCGAAGTCAGGCAGGACTGAGGTCGCCATTCCTAACACTTAGTCTCTTCTCTTCTTCTCGACCTGCCTTGGGCCATATAACTTTCTAGCAACAAACACCCCGCGGAACTTGGGGAGGAAAAAAAGTTTGATAATTACCCATCTAATTTTCGAGAAAAAAAATCTTTCGAGTCTGGATTGCGCTTGCGGATCTGAAGAAAAGCGCTGCTTACTTACCAATCGGTGCGGTCTAAAAGTCCAAGCGATTTCCAAATCTAGTCTTCCAACTACCGAATCGGCCAGGGCATGCTATTCCTCCAGGATCGAAAACCCTATCTCTGAACGGTGTTGCCGTGCTCCCAACTAGAGTACCAGGCCGCCGTTGAGAAGGAGAAGAAAGCGTTAGGAGCTCAGGGTCCTATCGTGTATCCTTCTTAGGCTGCATCCATGCAAACCCTTACTTATCGTGCTGAGCAGTTGAATTTCCCGCTCGGCCAGCGCCGAGGTGTATCGAATCTGGCGAACTTCGCTCTAGACCTGTCCTGGGCCAGAGCAGAGACGGATTGTGCTCTGAGTAGCACAAGGGCGTATCCCTCTCCGCCCATGTCAGGGTCTCCACCACCACTCCCGCCCAAGCCAAACCCAGAGGTCGGTGATCGAGGTCAGGGAGGCTATCAGCCTGTTAGTCATGATGCGTATCGGCCAAGCTCAACAGTTCCAGGAGGCGAGTATCGAACACAACCACCGCAACCACCATTATTACCACCAACTACCAGCGCCCCTAGAGGGTATATCCCAGAGGGTCCGGAACGGATGCCGTATCCAACCTATCATCGCCCAGACGAAACGATGGGAAGACCAATGTCCTACACCCAGCAACTACCGGGCCCGATGGCTCCCCAGCCTCAGTATCCGCTCCCACCCGTAGTTGGACCCAGCCTTGGACCATCACCTTACGCACTACCAGGCAACCCCCCAGGAGCTGATAATCCGCCCTTTACCTCGCCCAAATCCCAAAGGAAAACCAAGGGTCATGTGGCTTCGGCATGTGTGCCCTGCAAAAGAGCACATTTAAGGTACTACCGCAATTTTTGGTTCCCTCCATCCCAGCACATTTCCAGAAGCTAACATTTCTTAGATGTGATGGTACGTATCCCATTCCGATTTTTCATTATTTCCCATTACATGTTGTATGCTCCTAGAAGTGGTCATGGCAAAGAATCCGCGAGAAAATGAGACCCCTGAGTACAGTATTCAATACCAGCCGGAGATCGTCTTCTGGGTGACAAAGCACAAAGATTTTGTGGATTCTCCCAATCGTGGCCATGCCTGTGGACAGATGGGCTTTAGTCTGAAAGGAGACGATCCTTTGGAAATCAGGGGCGTTTCGATTTCTAGTGTAACTGCTGCAAGAGACCAAAAAGGGCGCCAGGAACCACCTTTAAGGGGGCGACTTGAGTTTGAGAAGTAGCTCCCGTGTGAATGGCAAAAATTGTCGAAGCAGAATACAGCGCAAAATACGGGGCAAGAAAGATGCGGGTGGTTACCACGGAGAACGTCGGAAGGTGCTATCAGCAAAGCTAGAGGCAAGACCGAAGTTGCCTCAAGCACCCGACGTTGAGAAGCTGCGGTCTCTGTCCTTGCCAGACATCTTCGGATTGTCTTAGCCACGTGCTTCCCATCTGACCGAAAAGACGCCATAAACACCCGTGGAGCATACCTTCCATATTCCGAGCTGGTTCCATCGAAAACTGGACAACTTTTTTCCTCTTTCATATATACTCACGTGTCACATAGTCGTGGTATAAAAAGCTGACCATCTGATGTGAATAGCCCAGCGACCCTGTTCTCGATGCCTTAGCAACGGCAAGGAAGATTCCTGCGTCGATGTTCAACATAAAAAGCGCGGCCGACCTCGATTACGTGATGACAACCAACCTCGATTTGACGCCGGAGCGAGATTCCCTCATCCAGCCGACCCTTCTTCCATGCGACGACCAGTCTCCCTCTACTCACCGATTAGCGCAGTTTCTGCCTCCTCATACGAAGACCCCCTCCGAAGAAGCCATTCTTACAGAGTTCTAAAATCCCAGCCGAGCGATCCCATCGCACCTAGATATCTCGAACGTGGATCAGCCGCAGATGCAAACATCTATCCTGCCCCCCTATCCATACCCACACGTGCACCCGAACCAGTAGCATTCCTAACTATGGATTTTGAGATTTCCAAGGCGTCGAGTACTTTTGTTGAGGCAGTGGGATCCAGGTCGATCTTAGGTCGAAGGTTGTTGGAAGTTGTCAGTCCGAACGAGCGCGACAGAGTCGTTGCACTTCAAAGGTCTCTGCAAGATGAGCAGACTAGGAAGGAACCGAATTATCTCCCGCCAATCTTTGGAAAACAGGAGACCGAGAGAGTAATACAGGCTTTACCATTCAGCCCTGAATCGATATCGAGGTTCCAACTAGATCGCCAGGATTTCTTCTCGTTCATGTCTGCAGATGGACAGCAGCGGTCGTACCCGATTCGTATCGGGCTTGCGAAAGAGGATTCGATATACTTCATCGTGTTGCTGATAAGTCGTCCAGTCCAGCCATTCCCACATCCTTCGCCCTCTCCTCACGCTCGAGAATTCTCATATTCTTTCCAACCTCAACCATACGCTCAGTTGACCCCTGTTTCCGGCTCTTTCGATCCTGGGCGGCCACGGTTCGGAGAATCACCTCGTGAGGGGGGCTATACGCCACGGCAACCACCAACACCCGCACCTCTGGCTTCGGGTCTCACTCCTGGTGTGAGTCCCAACGTCCCTTCTTATTCTGCTGCTGGACCTGTGCGAATAGAACCCCAACCAGGTCCCTCTCATCACATCCCAAGAAGCGAACTTTCCATGGCTCGGCCGCCTCAGCAGGTGGAATATCAACTGCCTCCCATTCGTGGACCGGGACAGCCCGGTCCCTCGGGGGAAGCGTCCGGTTGGCAGCGAGATGACCGATCAGGACGTGTCGACATCGGTGGATTAATAGAAAAGCCCGACCCTTCAAGACGAGGGCGGTAGCGGTTGGTCGACATTGGAAGAACAACAAAACCCATGGCTATGGGTTAGTTCGACTTTTTTCTTCGCGGGCTAGTTGCCTTCGACGTCTGCTCGCGAGATTAATGTTTCATACCACACATCATTCATACTCGATTTGTAAAATATACCCATATCGCGCATCCGTCATTTTCAGTCGCGCAGGATACCATGTACAACATAATGCATCTTTCCATCTACATATCATACCTCCCGTCATTACACGGCTTCTGATTTTTCCAGGGCTGTTTTAATATTAGCATGATCCCGTGGTCCCTTTTCGCTGCCTTGAGCTAGCCGTCTGGACTCGGATTCGATTCCTGATTTTTCCCGACATTCTCGTCTTGGTCAGGTCAGGCTAGGCCAGGTCGTCGTACTGCTAGTTGCATTGTCGAGTTTTCTTTTTCGGACGCGGCGCTTGCGGCTCTTATTTCGCCACAAACCGGGAACTTGTGCTACACCGGGAGGCGACAGCACGAGAGGAGAAGAGGAGAGGAGAGAGCAAGATCATAATGATAGGAGTCGTTCATTCGGAAGATCTTCTGCGTCTTTCATGTACCATATATTAAGTCGAAATTTTTTTGGAGGGTGGTGTTTTTGTGACGTGAAAGGGGGGAAGCGGTGGTCCGGTGACAAAGCCTGAAAGCGCCCAGCTTAGCCGCGCCCAACTATTTGATGGCAAACTTGTTGTACCAGACAACAAACGGGCGGGGTCTTTCGATTTCGGGGTCTCTCGCTATCATATTTTTCCAATCTTGTGTATATTGTTTTTTTCCACTTTCTGATCTCAGTCTGCTCTCGTATCTGACCAGTGGTATTGGCCAAGACGAGAGGGTGAACTCTTATGAGGGCGAGATCATGTAATAAGATATTAGTCTTGAGAAATGAATCCTGTATAGGTAGAAAAATAGCGAGCAGGCGAAGAGGACCACGCACAGGACGTGTAGGTTAAATGGCCGAACACGAATAGGTGTGGTGGAGGAGAGCAAAGTAAAAAGGTAGAATTCACAGAGTTAGGGATGGATATAGGATATATCAATGAAACGAAACACTTTTTGACAGGGCAATGAAAGGAAATTTGGGTCCAGAAAATGAAACAAGCGCGAGAAAACAAGAAACAGCATGTTTACCGCGACCATCAGAAATTTTTGGGTTCGGGACCAGGCTGATCAAATCCCATCCCATCCATCAGATCCATCCAGACTTGTCAATACAACCCAGGAAGCGAGCTTATAATCCGCCTCAACTAACCCCTAAGGATTCGGCCCGTACTACCTTTCGACCCCCGTCCGTCTCTTTCTCGATCTTTTCTCTGCCGTCTTCCTCTTAAATCTACAATTATGTTGTCAGGTTAGGCGTAAGCGTCAACCAGTAAGAGGTCAGTGCTGGGACCAGTTGCTAGGTTCATTACGGCGGTTTGATATGATATCGAGGTCTATAATATAGTTGACTCGTACCGGGAAGATTCGTTTCATTTCCGGGAATTACGACAGTACACATCAACAAAGCACCATTCAAGAGGACGCAAATGCTCATCAGTCACACATCTAAGCTCTTCTCTCCTCCACACAGACGGAAAATAAAATCCCATGGGACGAAGTCACCGCCTAGATACTTACACACACACGCATGGCACACGATACGCTGGCAGACTCGTACGCATCCGGGCAAATGAGCCAATGCTCACTCCGAACCGCTGTCGCCCAAGAGGCTCTTCCCCTCTTTTTCTTACCATGCTGACTTGGGTATTCCTTGCTGGAAGTCTCGATCTTCCTGGCTCCGATCTCTTCACATACATGCGTAATACATGCCGTTACCGTGACAGGCCTTGCCAGCCCGCATCTTGCATCACACCGCAAGATAAACACAAGGAATAAAAAAAAACCGACGCACGTACCATGCCGTGGAGAGCCCCAGGGCTGTGTGCATGGACAAGCTTAACCTTGACGTGCGACTCAGTGCCGCGGTTGGCTCGCTGAGCACCTTGTCATCAAACGGTCCAGGCGCCGGCGCAAGCGCTAGGGGGTTTAACGTGCCAGTTTACAGCGTATGTGGTGTCTAGGCTCTTTTGTATTTTTCAGAGCAAAGCCGCGGTTGAGATTACCTACACCTACATACAGCGGATTGTACATACATCAAGCTACTACTACGGGTCTTGCTAACGTACATACACACCTACATGAGATTATCTTATGTGGTGTGTCTGCAGGGGTGGTTCAATGGGTAAAATTGTCCGAGCCGTTGCAGCGTGCGCGCAGTGTTACAGGAGTGCCGTACCGTACGAGCTCCACGGATGCACCATGGAGCACGGGTAGGGTGGTAGCGTCTAATAAGCTAACGCTAACGAGAGAAGGGGGAAAACGAAATAAAAAGCCCCGACTGGTCAGCGCTCTTCCTTATTTTCCTTGAAAATCCCCAGTTTAGAGCGATGATGCTTGTCATTGCGGAAACGATCACTCACACACAACAACTACGAAGTACACCGTACACCAACAACTAACCCATGTTGTTGGCCCGCGAAGCCGGGGACGGGATTCCTGGGTTAGTAAGGAATCCTTCAAGCCCAAAAGTGACACATCGCGTGTGCGTTGAGATATCTGTAAGGGAGAAATACTCGTCACACATATCCCATCGCTTTAATATTTCTCGGCTTGCCTTTTTAGATCTACCCAACACATTAAATGCGTGGTGCCCAGTTCCACCGGTGTGTTGAACCTCCTACGTCAGCGACTATTAGGTACCTAAGAAGACTAACCGGGAAAAGTTGAGCAAAACAAGATGACCTACATACGCCGTAAGAAAGTGGCTTAAGACATACATAACGAAATATTAGTGCCCAGGTAGGTATAGCTTATAGCTTAATACACAAGTCATATTTACTAGTCGTGGCTTTGAGGAAACTATCTCGATCTCTCTATTCCAGCTTGGGCAGGTGTCTGTGGAACTATACAAAAAAATTGGAATGGGTGGCTTCGTCGTTGACATTAGCAATCCGGAATACGAAATAAAGCATCGTAGCCTCGCCTCGATGCGAGATAAAGCTGTCCCTACCGTCGCAATCTGGGGCGGGACATGACCCGGTTCTAGGCCAAGCCACTTTACGGTCTATGTAACATTATATCATCTCCATCGGCCGAATTTTCTCACATTGGGCTTGAAAGGTGCCCAAATATTTGCTTATCCTTCATCACGGATTCAACTCTTCGACCCCGAATACAGCAGACTTTCAAGTCTGATTGGACACGGCTCGTCTGACCTCATTTCGTCGACCCTCTTAAAGACCTTGCCCTTTTCATGCAAACCTCGCCATCACAGGACTTCACTTACTGAACGTTTCCCCGGTGATAGTACGGCTAGAATCGGACGATGTTGGGCGAAGTCGCATTAACCATTATGTTCATCTTCCTTGGCGGTTTAGCGAGAGATCCGCCGAGTACCAAACTTGACGGACACACTTTTGCGATGAGATGGCGCCTAAGCCGTGGATTAAATTATCGGGTAGCATCCATACACGTTCAGCCATTCCGTTGACGGAGGACCGGTAACCTCCGGAGATTCTTTCTTTGTCCGGACATTTACACCTCAGAAACGAATTCGATTTGTATTTCAGTGACAGTATAACCGAGGCCATTCGTATTGAGCCGGCTTTATCGACGACATGTTTACATAAATTTTATTCAACTTTCTAAATGTATTCATATCACTATATCTTGAACAAGTCTAGACCTTAAAAGGGGAAAACAATTTATAATAAACTGCCAAGTCATATCATGCATTCATCCAGTAGGCTTTAGCATAGTGAATCTTGGCCCCTTTTTCGGCATAATAGTCAAGAGGCAAAAAATAATATGAGCCATAGGAGGATTGAGTTTGAAATTTACTAAAAGTGAAGCTAAGAAAAGATATTTGGACAACACAAAAATACATTTTCTAGAAGAGGTAAACGACAACTCGCTAACAATTGCAATTTTATTATTTAGAGTCGAGAGCCACATCTTGTAAGACGTAATCCTTGAAAGTCAATTGGCGTCTATCAATTTGACCAATCACTGTTATCCACTAGGAAATAAAAAGGAGGCCCGAGCGCTTGGACGAACACAGTTTAGGGTCACAGTGTGATCTCCTTATTCAAACTCCACCTGAGCTAACGGCGAATTTTCATTGGGCGGATAAGCCCCGCTCTTGCCTTACCTGTCACCTACAGTACCACTTTAAAGTTGCCGACTTCAAGTGTCACTGCTTCCAAGTTCTCATAGAACAATCCAATGAGACAACAACTATTTTCGTGGCTGCTTTACTAGTCTCTAACAAATACTCTATTCTTACAACAATTTCTGAGGCTCCACGAATCATTTAGACCAGCGGGCTGTTCTATTTGCCTTGAAAACCTTGTCTGCATAGCAGCTTCACCTTGATAAATCTAGCGACAGTTATGGTTTGAAAGGTGAAAAAACATGCTTGCAACGGGTCCTAAAAGAGGATCTTCATCTCCCCGGTTGAGTTTTCGGCATTAGTAGTACCAGCATCACGATGCCTGATCCCATGGAAGTCGATGAGCCAAGGGGTACGAAACGAAAGGCCCCATCGTCTTCGGCAGATGAAAACGCTCCACGCCGAATCAAGGCTAGTCCGTTCGCATCTTATATTAAAGTAACATATATCTGATTCTATATTCATGCATTTAGGCACTAGACCAAGATGTTGTAAACAAGATTGCAGCCGGCGAGATCATTGTAGCTCCGGTACACGCCTTAAAGGAGTTGATCGAGAATGCCGTCGATGCAGGCTCGACTTCCATAGAAGTATTAGTCAAGGATGGAGGCCTTAAGTCATTGCAAATCACTGACAACGGCCATGGTATTAATGTGAGTTTTACTCCACTTGCCATCATGCCATGAGCTCCATTTCTAATCATCATGATAGAAAGAGGATTTGCCAATTCTTTGTGAAAGGTTTACTACGTCCAAACTGAAGAAGTTTGAAGACTTGAGTAATATCGGAACATATGGTTTCCGAGGTGAAGCTCTCGCTAGTATTAGTCATATTGCTCACTTGACAGTTACTACAAGAACGAAGGATTCTGAATGCTCATGGCGAGCTCGATACGATGGGGGCAAGCTGTCCCCTGCGAAGCCCGGTCAATCGGCTGACCCTAAACCTATTGCTGGGCGAATTGGTACACAGCTATTAGTAGAGGATTTGTTCTACAATGTTCCGACACGACGAAGGGCTTTCAGGTCCCCCTCGGATGAGTTCAACAAGATCATTGACATGGTGGGGCGCTATGCAATCCATTGTGCTAATGTTGCCTTTTCTTGCAAAAAGCATGGTGATGCGGGCACGTCAATCACAGTACCGCAACAAGCTTCCGTAATAGACCGCATCCGCCAAATTCATGGAAATTCCGTCGCGAGCGAACTCATAGAATTCAGTGCTTCTGACCATCGTTGGGGTTTCACGGCTTCAGGGTGGGCCACAAACGCGAACTACCATATAAAGAAAACCACACTTCTCCTTTTCATTAACCACCGCAGCGTTGAGTCGACCAACATCAAGAAGGCCGTGGAACAGACTTATTCCGCATTCCTTCCCAAAAACGGACACCCATTCGTATATCTCAATCTCGAAATTGACCCTCAACGAGTTGATGTCAACATACACCCGACAAAGCGAGAGGTTAACTTCCTCAACGAGGATGAAATTATCCAATCAATATGTGAAAATGTCCGCGATAAATTGGCCGCAGTCGATACAAGTCGCACCTTCATGACGCAGACCCTACTCCCTGGCACCATGACCGCCGATACCTCCAAACAAGATAGTGACAACTCCGTCTTTAAGACGCCCGCTGGACCGCGAAAAACACCAGTTCGACCTGATGAAAGTAAAATGGTCAGGACCGATGCTTCCCTGCGCAAGATAACTAGTATGTTTCCGGCTATATCGCAATCCCCGACCCCAGGTACGTTGAGTAATACCACACGTGATGTCGCTCAAGATCCTGTATACGAAACAACGGACCGCGAACCGATTATATGTCGACTTACTAGTGTGCGTGAGCTTCGCTCTGCCGTCAGAGATGACATGCATCACGAACTAACCGAAGTCTTTGCTAATCATACTTTCGTTGGCATTGTGGACGAAAAACGCCGGCTGGCTGCTATCCAAGGAGGCGTCAAGTTATTTCTCATCGACTATGGCCGGGCCTGCTTTGAGTACTTCTACCAAGTCGGGCTCACAGATTTTGGCAATTTCGGTATTATAAAATTCCAGCCTGGACTAGACTTACGTGAAGTGCTCAAGATTGCGGCCGAGCAAGAAAAAGCCGTCGCCGAGGATAGCGATGCGTTTGAAGTGGATGATGTTGTGGATACAGTGGCAGAGCAATTAATTGAGAGGAGGGAGATGCTGCTCGAATATTTCAGCTTTGAAATATCTCCGGCGGGGGAGTTATTGACCATTCCTCTACTTTTAAAAGGGTATACACCATCTATGGCAAAATTGCCACAATTCCTCCTTCGCCTTGGCCCCCACGTAAACTGGACGGATGAGAAGCTCTGTTTTGAAACCTTCCTCAAAGAACTAGCGACATTCTATGTTCCGGAACAACTCCCCACTCTCCCAGGCAACGACGAGACGGAGGAAAACGTCCCCGATGAGATCAAAGCAAGAAGGTCTCAAATCCGTCGTGCGGTAGAACACATATTCTTCCCGGCGTTTAAGGCGAGATTGGTGGCAACCAAATCATTTATGAAAGGCGGCGTACTTGAATTAGCAAGCCTCAAGGGGCTTTATAGGGTCTTCGAGCGGTGCTGATGTCTTCGCGGAGGATATGATACCCATTAAGATTGTAGATACGGATTAAAGAAAAGATTGCTGTTTATAGGAAGGGATGGAGAATGGCGATGCTTTGCTGGGGTCATGAAGTTTACAAAGTGCTTTTTACAGAGCATAGCTCAAAGTATGATAGTTCTAAATCAAAGACTTTGAACGGAGATGTATCGGATAATCATATCGCATACTACTGTGAAATCGAGGATATCTTAAGAACTTAGTCAAGCAGAGGAAAGCAAAACGAAACTTTATTTGTGTTGTTGCTAGGGCAAGCAAGTTCATTGAGGCATCCACGGCGATTCCGTGGTTCTTATCTGCATACAGCAAGAAGAAACCCATCCATCATTTTGATCCTGAGCGGTGGTGCATGTGCAAATGATTGCAGTAATCGGCACCAGTAAGTGTGCGCAGATGAGAGCGATAGCATGATGTATGCAACCTATCCTCCCATAACGTCCGAATTCGCGAGTCATAGGATGAAACTCATCCTCATCCGTAGAAAACCAGGGTTTAGTGGTTTTCAAAGTGAGCGAACTTATGCTTCGTCGTTGGCAAGCTTGTCGTTAGACTCATCCGCCGATGACTGAGGCTCTCCCTTAATCTTGCCTGTGTGGAATATGTATGTTAGTATATGAAGGATGAGGTAATGTAGAGGGTGTATTTGAGTTGGAATACATACCATTCTCGCCATCGAGAGCTTTAGCTGATTTCTTGCGTGAGGCTGAGGAAGTGAGAGCCTTCTTGACGCGAGGCTTGATGTCTTCGTCTGTTTTGGAGCATACATGTTAGTATTTAAATGACGACAAGGGCATATGTCCTAATGGAGTGGTCAAGAGGTGAGAGTTGTATGAGTACGTACCATCGTCACTGCCGAAGTCCTCGGTCTTTCTCTTCTTGGATTTCTTGCCACGGCTGGCGGGAGTCGGGGTAACAGCTATGTGGATTGTTAGCTTGCGACTGATGTAAGATGAGGTGGCTCAAGATAGGACAGCGAGATAAAGTCAGTCAGATTGACATACGCGACGAATCGTCGTCGCCCATAGCCATGAATGCGGCGTGCTGAGTACGGGCGGCAGTCCAGGCATGCATCATGCTTCGCTTGGTACGACCCGGTAGGCTGACAGAGTCATACGGGAAGCCGCTGCTACCGCTTAGGGCTTGGATGGCCTGGACGAGAAATGAGACCTAATATGAAATGTATTATTAGCTTACCCTTGTGGTGAAGGACTTGTGTACCGCGGTGTATGTCATGCGGGTAATGGGAGCGACGTACCTTCTCATTCTCAGACCACTTGGCAGGCTTGCCGGCGGACATGATGGCGGTTTGATTTGCTTCTTCTCAAAGTATTAGTTGTGGGAATGTGAAACTGTGGAAAGTGGAAATAATGATGTGGCGGTTGCCGATGTACTTGATCAAGAGAGAAGAAATGTTGGTGGCGGGTAGGGTTGTAGGAGAATAAGGAAAAGAAGGACGTGGCTTGCCAAGGCTTGGGAGAATAGGTAGAAGGGAAATACCAAGCGGATACTCGACATGAACCATAAGTCACGATCAAGAGGAAACTCGGAGACTCGAGGTCGGTAGTTTACCTATCGAAGCATCCAAGTTGGCAGGTGGACACTGGAGATGTGGAATAATAGAATTATGAGGAAGGAGACTCTGAGAGAGGCAAGTTGGACATACCTTAAAGATGGAGCTTGCTGTGTCGAAACCGGGAGTTAGGTAAAGGTTGCTGTGGAGAGAAAGAGGGAGGAGTGAGAGAGTGAATAACCAGAGTAACCAGAGGGAAATGGCGACAGGCAACAGAATGGGACTTGGTGAATTATTAAATGTAAATACCACTTTGGACGGTCTATTGCTGGTTACCAGCCGGGTGTACGGTAGTCGCCATCATCTATTGGTAATTACTTCACTGCTCTCTGCGTGAATATCGAACTTGCCTATACCTATGCCTTTCCTATAGACGCCGGTTGCCACACAAAGTAGAACTTATCACAACTGTATTCATGGAGGCATCTCCCAATACGGAAGCACTCGATGATTAAACGGGCATCAAGTCCGCTAGACCCACTAACACACATTGCAGAGCTATCACGCGTTTTGTGATAATCATATTCTTGTGCGTAGTTCTTGTGTATTTACAAGGTACGATTTGGCCGATGGCTTGGATGTGCGTCTGGAAATAGCTGGATTTCGGTCGTCCGTGCACAAAAGCAAATGCATTAACATGGTTCCAGATCCTTATCCAGATGTCTTTCAGCCCTATGATCGGGTTAGGGTGACGGAATAGTAATAGATTCCAATCAAGAAGTATTGATTTATCATAAGTGATGTATCTATTCACGGTCACTTTGAATTCGTGCGCCGTATAGACCATGTGGAAAGGTATGAAACATACGGAAAGCGTTCCGAATGGCCTTCGGCGCCTGCTTACTCGCCACCACATCACCTGGCAGTGAAGTGCCCGCGGAGACAAAGATTTCAGTGGCTTTGCTTGCTTTTTATTTATCTACATAACGATCTACCTAGAATCATTGGGTATAAGCTTACTTCTAGACTCTAGTTGGAACGAGAGAAGAGATACAATGACTGACAATGTTCAAGACTCGAACCAACGTCCAACATTATGATTTCATTGGTAAATTTGGTCTCTTTTACAAACTTGTTACTTCTAGAGAACTCGAGTTGCTCTCATACCGGACATCCACGAAAGCCTCTTTTGCTGTTGACATGCAAGTTTAGTACTTAGTACTTCCAGAATAGCGAAGTTACATCAGCCAGGGGCATAGCACGTGAAAGCCACCTACGTACCTAAGTATCGGGTCCAACGCAAGTGATCTGTACTCTGATTAGTTTATCGTCCCCTACCCCGACGCTAAGATAAGGGTCCCGTTATCGAATCCTTGCTGTCCCTTCTTCTAGCAAAACTTAATCTTGTAAGATGATGCAGATTGCAGACCTCTTGCCAACATACTGTATGTAGACGGGTGGAAGTTGCCCTCAGCCAAAATCTGCGAATACCTAATATTTTTCCCCCATTACATTCGGTCCCATCTTTAATTCCTATCCAATTCAACCTTCAGTTTCCTTCTTCGAAAAGCATTTAGAATATTGCTTAAAAGTGCAGCCTGGAGATCTATAAGCACTCGCATCCTATTCCATCGTGTAGAAACACCGTCCACCCGCGTCATCATTGTCATCGTTACTACTATCGTCGCGATCACAATCTCGATATAAAATTCGAATTACCTAAGAGTCAATTAGATGTGTCACAGTAAGAAGGAAATAATTAGTGCTATATGAGGCGCTTTTTGCCTTTGCGCATTGCTGACTCAGGCTTTACTCGATTTCTACCACCGTCGTTAATCTTGTCTCGAATTACGTCGCCCCTGCGGTTCGCGTCCCGGTGCGCGTATAAGCCTATTATTCAGCCTAGACTCACCTCTTGTCATACGCGCCAATTCACTGTACATTCAGAGTCGCGTAGTTGCCAACACCAACACCAACACCAGGAGGGAACCAACCCAACTAAAACAGATATGAACGGGACTCAATCCTCGCGCACCAAGCGCAAAGCCTCTTTCTCTCCTCACGACCATGATCGCCCACAGAAACATATTCGACCAATTAATGGAAAGATGTCGCCGAGCGAGAACACACCCGATACCGAATTACCTAGTTTCATAGAGGACGATATTGCCGACGAAGATATCTCTATGCTCTACCCACAAGCCACTGCCGATACAACAGAATGGCAAGCTACCATAGAGAATGTGGTGAAGAACGTTGTCTCCATCCGATTCTGCCAGACCTGTTCTTTCGATACCGATGCTGCCTGTGCCAGCGAGGCCACAGGATTTGTTGTCGATGCTGAGAAAGGGTAAGGATATATGCATGAAAATAAATACATTGGGATCTTCAACCAGCTAATAACTTGGCAGGTATATCTTAACGAATAGACATGTTGTTGGTGCTGGTCCTTTCTGGGGATATGTTGTCTTTGACAACCACGAAGAAGTTGACGCATACCCTGTATACCGAGATCCCGTTCATGATTTCGGCATACTGCGTTTTGACCCCAAAGCTATCAAGTATATGCCCGTAGCGGCTCTGCCGATTCGCCCGGACTTAGCGAAAGGTATGTTATGTATTCTGTCCCTTGTGAAATTCATCTTACGAGCTGTTTTTCTAACATTGTTACTTTCCTTTTTTAGTCGGAGTCGAAATCCGAGTTGTCGGAAATGATGCTGGCGAAAAGCTCAGTATTCTTTCCGGCGTCATTAGCCGACTTGACCGTAACGCACCTGAATATGGCGAGGGTTATAGTGACTTCAACACCAATTATTATCAGGCGAACGCTGCTGCTAGCGGGGGCAGTTCCGGAAGTCCCGTGGTCAATCTCGATGGCTTTGCTATAGCCCTTCAAGCGGGCGGAAGATCCGACGGCGCATCCACCGACTATTTCTTACCCCTCGATCGACCGTTGCGAGCTCTTCGATGTATACAAGAGGGTAAACCAATTGAGCGAGGCACAATTCAGTGCCAATTCGTTATGAAACCCTTTGACGAGTGTCGTCGCCTCGGTCTTACGGCGAGTTGGGAGAAGGCTGTTCGAGAAGCATTTCCTAAAGAAACCAATATGCTCGTTGCCGAGATCATACTTCCTCAGGGTCCATCCCATACCAAGATTGAAGAGGGAGATGTCCTTTTGAAGGTGAACGGAGAAATGATCACACAGTTCATTCGACTTGACGATATACTGGATTCGAACGTTGGCAACACAATTCAAGTAACCCTTCAACGAGGAGGTAAAGATGTCGATATCGATATTGAAGTTGGTGATCTCCACAGCATCACCCCAGACCGATTCGTAACGGTATCTGGAGCTAGTGTACACAACTTATCCTACCAACAAGCACGCCTCTATGGGGTTGCTATCCATGGTGGTGGTGTTTTTGTGTGCGAATCAACTGGCTCTTTCCGTTTCGACAGTGCAGACAGCGGGTGGATGATACAGAGTATCGACCAGAAGAAGACTCCCGACCTCGAGACCTTCATTGATGTTGTTAAGCAGATCCCGGATAAGAAACGCGTGGTCGTTACTTATAAGCATCTTCGTGATCTTCACACTCTGAACACAACTATCATCAATGTCGATCGACATTGGTCGGCGAAGATGCGGTTGGCAGTGCGGAATGATGTGACCGGGTTGTGGGACTTCAAGGACATCGCTGATGCCTTACCTCGTCGACCTCCAGCGCGCGTCAAGTGTTCCTTTATTCAACTGGAGCACACATCTCATCCGGCTGTTGCCGATTTAGTCCGCAGCTTTGTACGTGTAGGCTGCACTATGCCTCTTAAGCTGGATGGGTTTCCTAGAAATCGGAAATGGGGAATGGGCTTAGTGATCGATGCTGATAAAGGCCTAGTGATCATTTCGAGAGCAGTCGTCCCTTATGACTTGTGTGATATATGGATTACAATTGCCGACTCCATCGTTGTCGAAGGCAAGGTTGTCTTCATGCACCCACTCCAGAATTACGCAATTATCAAGTACGACCCAGCCCTTGTTGATGCACCAGTCTTGAGCGCTCGGCTTAGCAAGGACAGCATTGCGCAAGGAGCTTCTACGACATTTATCGGATATAATAGAAGTGGCCGAATTGTGCATGCTGCTACCACGGTTACTGAGATGACAACAGTTGCCATTCCTGCTAACTCTAGCGCTCCAAGGTACCGGGCCACTAACATCGACGCTATAACCGTCGATACAAATCTAAGTGGGCAATGCGGCAGTGGAGTTCTCGTCGATAAGGATGGCACAGTCCAAGCCTTATGGCTCACCTACCTCGGCGAGAGGTCCTCTGGCTCCCGAGATGAAGAGTATCATCTCGGTCTCGCTACACCTACTCTATTACCGGTCTTATCCCAGATCCAGGAAGGCCGTGACCCCAAATTGAGGATGCTACCGATGGAATTCCGGCCTATCGCCATGTCTCAAGCCAGAGTTATGGGCATCTCTGATGATTGGATAGAGAAGGTAACTCTAGCCAACAAACACAACCATCAATTGTTTATGGTTTCGAAATGCACCTTCGAACGCGATAATGGACCCGTTGTCTTACTCGAGGGCGATGTTATTTTGACTCTGAACGACAAGATCGTCACGCGTGTCTCAGAACTCGACGTGATGTACTCACATGAGGTTCTTGATGCAGTGATTGTGCGAGAGAGCAAGGAGATGCGCCTTCAGGTCCCAACGTCCCCGGCGAATGATGTGGAGACCAACCATGCTATTTCGTTCTGTGGAGCTGTACTTCATGTTCCTCATCTCGCGGTCAGGCAGCAGATTAGCAAGCTACCGAGTGAGGTATATGTCTCTGCTCGAAGCAGAGGTTCACCAGCTAAGCATTATGGACTTGCACCAACCAACTTTGTCACCCACGTCAACGGCGAACCAACCCCGGATCTCAAGACCTTCTTGGAACACGTGATAAAGGTCCCGGATAATACTTGTAAGCACCTCCTCTCTTTATCTATCAAACGAAGTAGATTTTACTAACATTATATCAGATTTCCGATTGAAGGCTATGACATTTGATAACCAACCTTGGGTCATCACGATGAAGAAGAATGAGCACTACTTCCCGACTGTGGAGTGGATCAAGGACGGCTCAGAGCCGTGCGGCTGGCGACGTGTTACATACGAGAGCGGCAAGCCTGTCGAGGGCGAGCCAACAGAGGGAATCCTACCTCTGCAAGACGGGGAGGATGCCGAGGCTATTGACGACGACGGTGGTATTTAGGGTCTATTCTTGTGCGCAACTGTCTAAATTTGCGTGCCGGGTGACACAGCACTGGGAAGGGCGCACTTTATTATAGAGCTCTTGTAAATAGACTAATGAGGTAAATACTAACGGATAGGCCAAGTAGGGGGGCTTCTTGAATAGCTTTGCTACGAGACCTTTGTTTTATTGCATCTTAGTTCCTGCTGGTATGAGTGACCTATGTTGACCTGTCTGTTTCTTTAGTTGTCCACTCTTCTCTCCCCTTACATATAACATTTACTGCTATGCTCGGTGGATCCCATCTGGGATATTTCAGCTCAGACTCAAGCTAGACTTCATTGATTCTTGATCTAGATAAGAGAAAGGGGGCTAGTGAAAGGAATAGGAGCTGAACAGCAGGTGCAATCCAGCGAAGAGCAATTACGACAGGCACACCCCTATCTATTTACCCAAGGCAAGAACACCCATCCCAACAGCAAGCATATAATATTAAAGAAGAAAGCCAAAACCATATCTCATCCTAGACTTTCGAAACCGCCCCATCTCGAGGTCAAGTGGTACTGGTGACGCAACCCACTGGTACCGGTGGCGCAACCCACCCTACTTCCTCTCAAATCTGTACAGTCGCGGGGTTCGAGTCTGGGGTGAGCAGAGGCCTCTCCAAAAGTCCTTTTTGTTTTTTAAGGGGGTTTCGAGGGAATGGAATTGTCCCTAAGGTATTGGGAGATAGAAGTAATTGATTGCAGACAATTGTTTTTTTTAATTTTGACTCTGTTTGTACTGGTTTCAAATCTTAGATAGGCACCTACGCCACTTTCGCGTACACAACGGGAAGATGAGATCACGAACCCTATTGTCGTCTCTCATACCGCGACGGTGGTTCATAGCATATTTCACCTCATCTCATATTTATAAAAACAATTATCAAATACTCAAACTGAGATGTTCTGTATTACCATATTCCAGGGTCTTTCTATGATAGATACTATGCTGGTTATGCTTACATAAGCATACAAGTTATCGTGAATCTACGAAGAGTCTGGCGTGCGATTTACAAGCAACCAACCAGGTAATCCAGCCTCTTCGGAGGAATGAGGCGTCCTTCCATGCAATTGCCATTCATGGGACCGAAAGATATCAAGGCTTCGAAGCGACTCCCCGAGCCCCAGGCTATTCGCAACGCAGCCAATGTGCAAAACCCCGATTGTTCAACAACAGAGAACGTAAAAACAATCAACTCCCCGAACCCCAAACGGCTCGACCGAGCCGAACCCGTGCCAGCAAACTTCAAGGGCCCAACCCGCATTCTATGATGTATCGAAGGGTATCAATAGTATAATCAAATAACAAACAACCAACGGGACCCAGCCAATAGGGATTATAGGTCGGCGCAAAAGAAAAAGAAATCGATCATCGTAGCTCGTTCCATCATCGTACCATATAGCCTTGTCGATACGTCGCTCCTAACTTCCTTCCATCTATGGTAAGATTAGTGTTGAAGTAGTTTATAGGAGAGCGGCGAAGGCGGCGACGATGAGGAGTATCGCACCGCTAGCGGGAACGCGGATGCTGTCGGTGCCTGCGGCGACGATACCGTTATCAGGGGCTGTTGGCGAAGGCGACGATGACGAAGACGTAGCTGCGGGGGCGGCGGTTGTGGTCGGTGGTTCAGTGGCGGTGGACCCGTAATCCCCAGTAGCTGAAGCGCTTCCCACAATCTTAAGTGAAGTGGCGCTCTTGGTCGCGGAAGCATTTGTCGAAGATGGTGTGGATGTAGAAGTGGGGGTGGGCACTATAAGGGATCCAGGAAGGCTATAAGCGGCAGCGCACTGCTTAAGAGTCATGCTGTCGGGACAACACCAAGTATTGCCTTTATCATCGGCGCTACAAAAGTAGCCCTGATCACAAGAATCTATACGATAATTAGTCGGGTTCTATACATATTTAATTTATTCGCCATTTAAATCTTACCTCCGGTCTTACCGGGACAGCATGTCTGATTGCCGGCCTTATTGAAACAATGTACGATACCGTCCTTCGAAGGGCATTGCGCAAAGCCTTTGCCACAAGCTTCGTCACAGGTATCTCCAGAACCACAAAATTGCTGCTCGGGAGAATATCCGCCATCGTCGCGGCGGTCGAGACCGAAGATACTTTTGGCTGACATTTGTGCGAGTTTTAACTTATATGGTTGACGTACGGGTTCGGCAATAGCCTGGCCGGCAAGGGCCATGATGGCGATCGAGGAGACTGTTTGGAATAACATGGCGATCAGCTCTCTTATATCGAGGATTAAAATATGTAATATAGGTATGTATCGTAGGTTGTAAGTTAAATAAGGTGAAAAACGTAGGAGTTAAAGGTTGTTTCGTCGGGTGTCAAAGATAGACTATGGTAAGTATAAGATAAAGTGAGTGTAGGCTCGACGGAGCTATAACGAATGACACGTAGAACGAATGAATGTTTGATGGAAATGTGTCAAACAACCACACCCGCGTCCTCAGAATGAGTAATAGGATAACCGGCAAAGGGGAAGGGAAGGAAAGGAAAGAAAAAGACCCAAAAAGGAAGCGGTGGGTGAATTGGAAGCTTGCTAGAAAATATAAGGGGAAAGAGTATCGTTCGGCAGGTTATCCTCCTATATTATCGAGGCAACTGTCAGGGCGATCACCCCTCGTTATTTTAACGTGTATCACCAAATACTTAAATTCCCTTACCAACCCAAACCCTCATCCATGTCGAGCATCTTGATTTGACATGGTCAAGTAGGCGCAGGCTGGCAGGGCAGTCATTAGGCGCGGGCGCATGAAAGATCGAGACAGGGATAGTTCGGATGACCAGGCAGATCAAATTCGGAATGCCTGTTCTCTATCTGTCTATACTCCTTATCCAAGAAGTTGTGAGAACTTATCTTGATATTTGAGACATGCCGACCTTTTTTCTCGATTTTAGTAACACATTATCGTTCTTACGTGATTATAGGATAAGGAGCTTCTAAACAGCTGCCGCTCTCAGGTGGTCGGCTTGAAGCACACCCAAACCCCTAACGGCAACTAATAATAGTCAAGAGACACGGAGATCCAGTAGACGTCAGATGTTTGAAATAAATTGATGACCGCCAAGCTTTTCGCTGGCATAGCATTGTATAAATTTTAGCGAGTTTCTGGGCTTTTCTGGGCTTTGGGGAATGGGGGAGAGGAGAAAGAAGCGAAGAAATGGATAGAGAAACAAAAGAGGGGCATTAGACTCAAGCGAAAGTGTTAAGGAGATGCGCTAAAGCTAGGTACGTACCAGAATATACCGAATGTACCTTACCTAAAAGAGATAAATTGAGGATTACATAAGGAGATCGCCAGGGACAAGTCCTAATTGGAACCAAATTTTGAATGTGATTGGCTGGCTGCATCAATTATATACCCCTGTCTGCCCTGTCTCGGAGTTTCATCTCGGAACCATATTTAACCACTCAATTCCTCTTTCCAAAATTGAAGATTGATTTCTACCAAGATTTGTTTGTAACTTTAGATTAGCATGCTAAACTACAATTATGTAATTCACTAACGCCGCCTTCGATCTTGAACCGAAGTCATAACCATCCGTCTTGGTATCCGATCACAATATTCCGGGCAGTTTGTCGATCGACTCTTTACTTAAAGCGACAGATTGCCAGGTGGTTCTCATGCACGAAACACAATCGACCTCCTTTCAAAATCAGACTAGTGATCTGTGCAGCATGGCGGATCTTGAGAGGATCGTCTTACTATGATCTACATCTACATTATTGATGAGATGCATCGAAAAAAACCCACCATTTCCCAGATCATTAGACTCAAGGCACGCAATAATTGAAGTTAAAGTTAACACGTCGTGTAAAAATTGTGTTTGAAATACCCTCAGACTTGCTACCGTACTACTCGTGTTTGATATATCACCTGATGAGTAGCAATTGTTACATTATGTCGTAAAGACATTCTGTGACATCACACCCTACTGTCCGTGATCATACACATAATCATGTGCAAAGTCAAAGATAAAACCCCTCCGGTTTGGTCAGAACACCTTCAAACTGATGTGATCTTGAAGGATCCGGACTGCGCAAGTTGTCTCTAGATGAGCTTCAACTTTCCATCCAGGGTTGAAAAACCGAAAGTTGTCTTATTAATTGATGCAAACCATGCCTCGTAATTGTGTTGCTGTATTCTACATTTTGCTAAGTGATCTGACGAGATCAAGCCCCTCCGACTCTAGAATTGGCAAATATGTCCTAGCGCCAGGAAAAATACAACCGTATAGTACCTATCATTGATACTATGTAGACGGATCGCTCTGGTTTGTAGCTTAATAGCGTGGTAGTTGTTGAGACTAAGCGACTACCTAATATCTTGGTCAATTGGGACGAGCTCACGCCTTTAGAAGCAATCGATCCCGTTGTCTTCTGAGATCGATGATAGAGTTTGGATCGGTCCGAACTAACTTAAGGTTGAATGGCAATCCAACCGCCCTGAGGCCATCTCATTTTATAGTACTATTTGCTCACAGTGATTATTTCTCATTGGATAGGATCGATTAACTATGAGGAAACTAAGAATATCTAGAGCCATCCCAAGGTTGGCATCTCTCCCTTCCGGGTGTACAGTACTTGAGCTTGGATATGAACTATAGCATTTACATGATTAAACCACGCCTTGCGTGCTCTGATTGAAGCCTTTAGCTGTGCGTAGGACTTGAGTTATGTCTATATAGGCCAAGCCTATCCTAACCCGGGTTATTAGGGTTGTAGGACAAGCCAGAAACGCACTTATGGACACCTCGTCATCTAAAACTACTCATACTCATTTTCGATCATATAGTACAGCAATCACATAGACACTTATATCCTCTCACCCATCATGAGATTGTCTGGACTCATTCCTATCCTCGCTGCCTCTACTGCAGTGGCATCGGATCTTGCGAACCACGGCCCCACGGCCTCTTCGAGAAACATCGACGAGTCACTTCCGGCTAGCGACATAAATCAACCCTTAGAGCTCCGCGGTGCACAGGGAGAACCTCTTAGGCCAATCAAGAAGGGGACAGCCGTCGCAAAGGGACTATGCCTTTACAGCGTAGAGGAGCTCCAGACGGGGCCGGTTATCTTTTTTTCTCCTTACACCCTAGATCAGCTCATCGTCGCTAAAGAGAGACTCGAGAGGGAGGGTGATTGCCAAGTCTTTCATAGTGAGTCTCATCCCTCACCTTACATCCCGAGTTATCGGGGACTTCTCATTCACATCATCTACTAACATCGCCATTAGCCTCCAGCATAAACGCCCTCAGCACGCGCTCTGGCGGGATCCTCGAGGCCGACAGAAATGCGCCCAGATGCGTCAACGCCATTCTGCCAAGTCCAAGTCCAACCCCAGGAGACGCCGAGGTTTCGCCTGATAACTCTAACAAGTCGTCCGCCACGACACGGCACGTCTCGGTATTTTCCCTTGCCATAGCATTCACCGCCTTAATCGCCTTATAGGGAAATCGGGGACGTAAGGGGTATCGATCCGCAATTTAGGTATCGAACAGTCCCCGCCATATCGTCGACGGCTACACTCTGAGTTCTTTCCGAGGAGATCTATGAACATCGATCAATGTCATCAAGCTACCTACCATCAAACTACCACGTTACCTGTATGATAGTCAAGGATTATGTGTCGGTTAGGACAGTCGTAAAATAGTTAACCCGTTTGAAAAGGGTAACATTGCCTCTGCGAAGTTGCTTCGTGATATCAAGTGTGACATGATAATGTGGTACACGACCCTGCCTCGCTTGTTGCCTGGTGTTGGCGAAATCAAAAGTTACCATGATATGCCAACCCCCGTGTATGTCCGAGTGGCTCCAACCGCATACCCCTGAGGCAGGAAACAAGCCATCTATCGAAGAACGAGCTGCGCGGTAAGACCTGCTCGATACGGCAAGCTCGGTCGAGGTTCGAGTGGCGATACGTCGTTGCTGTATATTGGTATCCATAATACATAGGTATAATCCATCATCTATAATCTGCATGGACTCGACATCGGTATTAAGTGATTACATGCGCATTGGGTCCCAACATTTTGCTTATGCACGGTTGGCGACGAACGCTTGGGACGAGGCTAGCTGATGCGGTCAGCAAGGTAGTGGCAACAAACAATTCTTTAGCCTAGGGCTGAGATGGTCAGACGCGCATAGATGGGACCAATGCGTCTCTCCTGCAGCACGCGTCGCGTGGGGGAGAGATGGCGAGGAAAGCCCCAAAAGTCGTCAGCGAAGCACCCGTCGTTGCCGGTTTGCTGCCTAGAAATCTTGCTCGGATTCCAAGATTTTGTAATTTTTCTTTGTATTTCTTTGCCAGACCGAGCTATAGTACGTAAGTGTGCGATGATACACAGGCGAATGACTCCCATCAGGCGGTGTGGAACAAGGGAGGCCACGAGAACAATCGACTGCATCTCGGAGTTGCATCCTATGCGGGATTCAGTTGAGCCTAGGTATATTAGCAAAAGGGATGTGATAATTGATAATTGAGAAATCCAGATCTCCCCGAGAGTGTGGTCTCGTGGCCTCGCGGACGGAAACGCCGAGTTGGCCGGACCACACGCCGTCATAATCGCGAATGGGTTCGGCAGCTCGCGTTGGTCGAACCAACAGCGAGTGTCCGTCTCCACATCACTTCAATCTCCGGCCTTGTTTGAGGGCTTGTGGCTTTGTGGCGATATCGGATGATTAGCCCGTCTTTCGGCGGCCTGGGTTGGGGTCGTCCGAGAATTGGGTGATACACAGGTAGATGTGGAAATTTACATGTCAAGGTCGAAATTGCGAGATCGCATTGGAGATATTGAACGAGCATCGAATCAGTATCAATCCAGCCTTTGGCCGATCCCGAATCCCTCCGTCAATTACAGAGAAATATGTATAGGTAGGTAAGTTACCTAGTAATATTGAGCACTTAGCAGATAGATTTAGATGGGTTGGGTATGTTTCGGGGTCGGCTTAGTCTCGGGGATAGGTTGTTTCCCCAGGACAGGGATCAATCAATCCCGATCCATCCTTCCCATTCAATGTTAAATCTTAGAATTTTAATTCATCCTGCAAGTGCAAATTGGGTTACGTAATTACGTAAGCGGATATTTAGCTCGGTCCCAGGGCTATGGTTAGGTTACCATCGGTCGAGCGGGTATGATGTCACGCCAATCAGTAGCAAGCTTTTAAGATTTCTTATGTTACACGCATGTCGTTTGCTGACAATTATCAAATACCAGATGCCTAATGCATTAGAACCCCAAGTAAGGTAGGGAGGTAGGGGTGGAATATTCTCCTGCCGACTTCGATGCATTGCAGAGAAAGGCAAGTAATCCTACCTACATTAGACTAGGGGTTCACGCGTCGCCTGTACATCTACCACACCTCAGCTCGGCATCCATATCCAATAAGAAGGAAAAGGAATGGTTTTCTTCTATCTGCAGCTCTAAATGCTATGTAGGTAGGTATCTTCCGTTTAGGTACATGTAGTCCAAGCTCATCGCCGGGTCCCGCCCAACCGGTACCACATACACACAGCCTCTCCCAATGCGCATCCTGTCGTCCTATCAGAGTCCAGGCTTAACTTCTAGTCAAATCTAGCTTCTAGGTGGGCTTTCTCTAAGCTTCTTCCTAGCCTCAAACACCTAGGCCCTCCAGGGGTCGAAAAAGGTACCCGAGAAGGTTCCTTAAGCTTCCATTGGATCCGAGAAAACAAGTTGTTCTATAATGTGTATTTCAGCAGCAAATGTGGAATCCTTGATCGCCCATTTGCGTAGCTTGGTAAGCAGCATGTTCTGGATTGGTTGCATATGAGGGAGGTAGTGATGTAACGCGGGCGTATTATCCGCCATCCATAGCATAATGAGGCATGCTAAACAACTCTGGGAGAAAGTCCACAGGTACGGAGAGCGCCTATCTATCATCTCTATTGCGTTGTAAAGGTAAGTGACGCAGGAATCGATACACGTCTCGCACCTTTCTAAGAAAACTGTTGACTCGCTGTATGAATCGGGGCTGAGAACGGAAGTGCTCGCTGGGGATTGCTCTTCACATTGCCTGGAAACCATCTGAAGGAGAAATGGCCGATGAATAATGTGTCTCGCGGCGTAATATCGAATCCTAAGAACCCGCGCACGGTCGTTGGGGAGTGGTAAAGTTCCTTTTACAGGCCGTAAGTAATCCGGTATAGAAAAATACCATTCTTCTAACTGTCTGTTGAGTTCGGCACTGAGAGCTTGGAGTTTTTGCATATTCAAACTCTGCCAGGCCTGATTCGGACCTGTAGGCAAAACATGGATAGGGCTCGTTTGTGCTATTTCAGGGCCGTAGAGAGAATTATGTATACGATTCAAGAGTCGACGGATAGCATGTTCGGCGATAAAATATATGGTATTCTCGTTATCAGAAGGGTCTGTGCTATGTGGGAGTCGCATGCGGTCACCCAGGGGCTCGATTCCACTCCGGGGAACATCGAGCTCGGCGATTCGATCACTAGATAGCCGAAGTTAGTATATCCATAAGTTAAAGATCCATGTTAATTACCATACCATTCGACTGTGAAACACTGCCAAAAAGTTCTTAATTCAGCTTCTTCAAATTCTGCGCTAGCTATGTAACGTTGTCGGCTTCTGTAAATTAGCATAGACCCTCAATTGTATAGGGGTTCCGTTACCTCTCAAGAAGACCGAGAAACATTCGTGATGAAAACTGCGCCATCTTCCAACTATGAAGGGGTCTTCCCAGATGAGCAAAATATGATGCGGCAAGCAATAAGGCCTGGCAGAGATTTATACTCGGCCGGAACTCCCACACTAACTTATGTAAGATGATTCGGAGTGCCGGTTGAAAAAATTGAATCCCAAGTGCTTCATCGTTATCGTAGTCTCCCGCCGTGTTGGAGCAAATCGTGCCCAAAGCGTATACACAAAAACATATTGCAGTGCCAATCTCTTCCATACCTTTTTCTTGAATAAGTTCATCCTGCCATGCTTTAAACATGGCTGGCGTAAAAAGTGGGTGGTGGGGATGGACATTTCGAAAATAATTTTCACTTAACACATCTAGAGTATCAGCATCGATAGAAGGCCAAACTAGCGGACTATCGTATAGCTTCCCTAAGAGACCAGGAAGCGGTAGCTTTTCTTCAATTTCGAAGAAGTAATCTCTTGGATACTCCCCGATAAGATCACGCACCATAGGCAACGAAAGAAGCGTAATAGGTAGAGTAGCGTGGTTTTTCGGGATCAGAAACTGCGGCGAATCAAGCTGAGGGTCTATTGCGGCTGAAGTTGAAGGTAGGTATTCCGATGGCTGTTGGTACGTAGCAAAATAATCGGCCTGGCTCGTTGGATATGAAAGAGGGCTGGACCGTGTACTAAGATGGTTAATCTGCTGGCTCTGGTGTTCGAGTAGATTTTCTATTCGGGCAAGTCGATCGATCACAGCAGTCGGGCTTGAATCTTCAACTCTGCAACTAGTCAGCACACCAATGAAATCTCAAGCTTCAAAGGCCGAGAAAAAAAATTACCTATCGAACGGGAGCTCTTTGTAAACACAATCGGCATTTGAATCCCTGCACGTGGAGCATGGCTTTTTCCCGTCGCATCTTCGTTTTCGATGCCTGGTCTTTGGTTAGGTTGCGAATGGGTTCGTATTAGTTCGGAGATATAGTACCTGCAGAAGTCGCAAGCAAGAAGCGCGCCTGGTTCTCGGTAAGTTGATAGTCTAGGTATGTAATAAGTAAAAGGGAATGGGGAACTGTAGCCTTACGTTTCCTTGTGTAATTCATGTGGCAATCCCGAGGAACTGGTCGAGACGGATGACCCCCTGACTTAAACTGTTATCGTTCAAGGCAAGAGTAAGCATTAACTAAGGTAATAAGACTTGGTAGCCGGCGCGTAAGGGCGGATGGTTCCGTTGAAATACCCTGGGTCTCGGACAGGTCACACTCTTTTGTGGTGTAGAAGACCCAATAACCTGGAACGTAGTATACTAGGTAAGATCCAGGGATCTCGACGAGGGATGACGACTGAATATTGGGTAGCTATTGACACAATACTACTCGTCCAGTTCTTCATATTTAAGCGGCAGCAAGCTATCCTGACCGCCACACCCACAGGCGAATACCCGACCAATTGTGCTGATTGGCTTGTTCGCTGATCCTAACCAACAAGAGACTCTTGTAGATGTGAAGCATCCACGGATGGAGTATAAAGGTATTTCGGGCATAACCGCAGGCATTGAAGCCGTATTATAGTTTTCACGCAGAAATATACTCGACCAATCGTTTTGGGATATTGGGAAAGGGGACTTAGCCCCCCTTTATGGGGCAAATGGAACACTACCGCTGTGCCTACAACTTACGTTGCTCTTCCACATATGACTAATATCCGCGAGCGTTATAAGAGAAGAACCGAATATAAACCACTTACCAGGTAGGTGTGTTCCCTGTCTAGGTAAGTCAGTAATATTGATGATATCTAGGAATAGAATTGGTGTTGGTCTAGTACCGAGTATTGAAATAGAGTCAACAAGCTTACTCTAGCACTACGTCATAATTATGGTCGGTATGTGATTAGCTCCATGAAAGCTTGTTGTTTCCCCTGAAGCAAGACTATAAGGGCGCGGAGTTGAGTCACGGCCTACATGTAGGTTGTTGGAATCAAAGAACAAGAGGTGTGGTAACTCTGACACGAAGAGTAAAGAGTTGGTAGGTGGTAGGTGGGAGGTGGTAGGTACTAAATGAACGGCTGTTAAGCTAGCATGGTTCAACTGCGGGTAATAGTGGGGTACGGGTGAATCTAAATACGATCAAGAGACTCAGCTGCGGGATGCGTTCTCAAATAATACTTCAAAAGTTCTCCATCACTGCCGCTTATACACAGCCCTACAAACGAGACCTTACAACCTCCTCCAAATTCACAAGTCGCGAATATATCAAGTGATCTGCTAAACATGCATTTCCGTACAGATCGTCCGACCTGTTCAAGGGCATTAGCCAGGGTGTATACATAGACGGGCTAACTTCGGTATAGACTTCGGTGTCAGATACCTACCAGGTACTACCCTGTATGTAAATGAAATGTTCAATTTTCGACCATCGGCTCATAGGTACAATGCAAAAATGACAAATATCTTAGATAGAAAGGGATATGGAGATGCCCCCAATGGAAAACTCGTAATCATATCATGTGTGAACATGCAGATCGCATTTGATTACCTACTTCGTCTGATTAGTATCCTCTATAATGTTGGAAAGGCCAAGGGAGGCGTATTTAGGGCTGAACTAGAAAGCCTCGAAAGTTCCGGAAAGAGATTTTGAAGTTGATGTAGAATGCTGTGTCAGCTCTGAAATATTGTTCTATAAATGGATTACTAACTAAATATTTACATCCATGCTAGTGTTAACTAGGTACCTACATATAGCTAGAATGTAGGTAGGTAGGTACATATGCCCAGGTGATCAGTGGGGGTCTGGGTCTGCTCCTAGCTGTTACTTCTGTTCTATAAACGCCTCCAATTCCTGTGGGAAGGTGCAATCGCAACGCTAGGGTAGCCTAATAGCTAGTAACAGATCCCGAAAGCGAGCGCTAGTCACAAAAAACCAACCCTTCTACAACTTTCAATCCCTACCATCCACATTGTCCAACCAATTGCCCTGGACCCGGCATCATTCGGGATTCATGTCATTGTCGCCGCACACCGGGTTTTTAATGGTTCGGGTCCATCGGACGTCCATTCGAAGGATCTATGAATATCGGATGAACGTCGAGCCTGGCTTCCACTTCGAAAACCCGACGATGCCGGTCCACCTCCAATGAGGATCTTGACAGAACAACTCTAAAATCTAAACTAGTCATCAAGAAATGATGCATAGGCGATGACGTTGTGGCTAGCATTTTTGAATTGGATTACTCACTTTCGAATATTTGTAATGTTTATTTCTTTGTATAAGAGACATCTAGAGCCAGCTGCTGAAGTTAAGTCCCTTTGGTTTGTGATTGATCTGATCGACCAAATTTCCGTGAAGCATTACCTGAATTATCATCCCTAACATTGATAACTAAGCACGGTCCAAAATATCCCCTCGGAATATTTACTAACATTCCAGGTATACATACTTGTTGACTTCTCAGACAAGGGGGGGAACACTTCCGGGGAGCCTTGCAATATTTCATGGCCTAAGAGAAGAAAGGCCTTCTCTACCTAATTACAACACCGACATTTCTGAGAACTATGGCATTCGTTATTCTGGCAATATCGTGCGAAACTATATCTGGGAAACCTGACAGTCATGCCTAAGGATCGGCATGTTGGTTTTCGAATCCGTACTAGAAACGATGCCGGCTCTTGAACTCAGTTCTCACTGATTATCGGAGCCTGTGAGCAACTACCTATGTGCTCAGGCGGAACCCCTGAATTCAGGCAACAGGATGTCACTGCGGCTGGCACGTTGCAATGGCAAATTGCAATGATGGGGGAAGATATATCCGACTGACCCTAGTGGAAGTTCATGTGGATGTCGGAAAAGCCGCTCAGTATCAGGTCCACAAGGGTTGGGTATGGGTACGGGTATGGATGTGAATACGTCCGATTTCTAGAAAAAGGCTAGATGTGTGCTTGTGACTTCATTGGGTCAACCGGCGTGGGATTCTAGGAATGCATTACATCGTTAACCCCAGAAAAGACTGTGTCAGCCAACTATTAGTGGAATAAGGACCCATTAGCGTTGTATGATGCTATATAAGGCGATCTCAACATGCCTCTTAGAGAAACTCGGAACCTAAATGTCACGCCAACCAACGAGAAAATACGGGAGAAAGGATAGCTTTTGGGCTATACTATCAACTGTAATATCGGTTGTTATTTCACTTCACTTGAGGGAAAGCCGGCAGTGCCTCCTCCCTTCTACTACCGGGCATCTACTCGCACTGGTCTTACATCGACCCCCTGACCCAATCCAATAGTATGGTTTGCTTGCCATTACCAAGCGGGAAGTGGCAGCTCGTCTGCTTGACTTTGGTCAACTCTGGTACACCCCCCCAATCTCACCGCCACGCCGTGGATATAGCGAGTGACTTCTTGTAGTCTCAATGGCGCACTTTGGCTACGACCAGGTTCTACTACCACCCACCACCTTCCTCGCTTGACGATTAGCTCACACCCAATGCCAGGGAATCTTTGCCGGTGCCCTCATATCGACTGATTTCCTCGAGATATTCCCAGAGACCAAGGATCCAGGTATCTCGGGCATTACGTCCAGCTGTTTCTCTGTGGGTCATATTGTTCGACATTGCCAATCGCGGATGCTGACCGTTGCATAAGCTCGGTGCTTTCTTCGGCTGTCTTGCATCATTCTCACTTGGGGATAGACTGGGGCGGAAGCAATCTATCTACATTGGACTCGCTGTCAATGTCGTTGGCATTATCCTACAGATTACAGCTTACCATTTGCCTCATATGATTGTTGGCCGGCTCATTAACGGGTTTGGTAGTAGGTTCTTCCTTTCTTTGAGGCCCAGAACCCCTTGCCCTTCTCGATGTACTTGCTGAAGAGCCGAGGTACCCCTGAAGCCCTACAGGATTGGATACAACTCCAGATATCTAAAATGCATTACGTACTAATCTCTTACTCAAGTGGGTATTACGTCTTCGGTTTGCCCTGTATTCATGGCGGAGGTCTCTCCATCTCAGATTAGGGGAAAGCTTGTTGTGCTAGGCTCACTCTGCAACACGGTTGGATTTTGCTTAGCGAATTGGATGAGCTATGCCCTATTCGACACCAACGGACCATTTCAGTGGCGGTTTCCTTTAGCCTTCCAGCTGGTATTTTCGGTCATTGTACTGGTATTTCTATCATTCACTGTCGATTCACCACGATGGCTCTTGCTACGAGGACGTTTCGAAGAAGGTCGAGTGACACTCGCTAGACTACGAGGAACGATGCAGGATCTCGATGACCAAAACTTGAACGACGATATCAAATCGATCCAACAGGCACTCGAGCAGGAGAAAATAGCTCGTGTATCTCCGGTAGACGCTATACTCTGTAGAGATCCCCTGCACACCATTCGCCGGCTATTACTCAGGCAAGTTGCCCTATCATTAGTGGACCAACAACCGCGATGCTGACCCCCATGAAGCTGCGGGACTCAATTTATGCAACAATTCAGTGGCGTGAATGCATTAGGATATTACTTTCCTACAGTTTTGATCGAGTCGGTCGGGGTGTCTAGCTCGTATGCAAGGTTACTGGCCGCAGTGAATGCCAGCCTCTACTTGGGAGCGGCTTTTGTATGTCTGATCCTAATCGACATAGCGGGAAGACGCAAGTACGGCCGCGATTTTATATTCCCCACAAGTTCATTAGTGTAGATGTTCTTACACATCTGCAGGCTGATGATGTACGGCTCTATTGCGATGGGATCTTGTTACCTTGTTGCCGCAACCACACTGAGAGAAGCAAAGCTTCATCCGGAACAAAAGACAGCTTTTGGCAAAGTCACGGTTGCCATGTTCTTCCTTTACTATTTCTGCTACGGCACAAGCTTCGCTAAAGTCCCTTGGGTTTACAATTCCGAGATTAATAGCTTTGGTTGGCGTACTAGAGGAGCCGCTGCCGCTACTGCAACGAACTGGATGAGCGGATTTATCATAGTTCAGTTCACAAAGACTGGAGTAGACAACCTCAGATGGGGATTCTACCTTCGTAAGGGCTTTTATATTCATAGAACATGTATTCACAGACTAACATGACGTGCTACATAGTTTTTGCAGGATTCTGCTGGTCTTTTTTACCGGTTGTCTTCTTATTCTACCCCGAAACCTCACGCCGAACCCTCGAAGATATGGACGAAATGTTTAAACATCACAATAACCTATTAGTCTTCAGGGACAAGATCCTTACACAACAAAGCCGCCCACAAGCCTTCATCGATGCCGAGCAGGAGCGTATCGCCGAGCCATCTACACTTGTACAAGAGTCTTAGAGCATCTACGACATAGGATTCAATCGACATCTACACATGCCTACCGAGATATAGATAGAACAAGATGTTATCGAGACACTCCTATCTAGTGTCATTCCTCCTCTCCGTGATCTGCTTGTCGAAGTATTACGCCCAAGGCTATCGCTGCCTTATCACTACCTGTAGAGGATAGCCAGAGCCTCGTAGACAAGGAATAGTGTTCATGTTCGATGGAAGCTATGCTATAAACTAGCCGTATATCCACATTGCTAAGCTACGAGGAGGTTGGTGCTACAGAATATCATAACTATATGAGGCAGTACCGTGGCTTGAAGCATCTTTTTGCATACCAATCAGGCCCATCAACGTTTCTTTCAGCTCATGTCATGCATCACTTGGTAGCCACAACATTGTTTTATAGTGGATACAGAAGCAACCTAACCAAGAGCCATATAAAGAACACGAACATCGAGCTAGTAATCGAAGCTTAAGTAAATTTCCTTCCCGACTCAGAAAATACGGTGCATCAAGTATGCATCTCCGTGATTTATGTGGATGCCTTGGCAGGCGGTCTCATTCCTCATCTGTGGCCCCTTTGGCAACCTCGCAATACTCAACACTTTGTGATAGATGTAAGGCCTTGGAACTAGACGATGTCACAATTGGAGGGTTCGCTTCGTCTAGCGAAGACGGGCAAAAATACCTAAAGCTCGACGAGGACGACCGGTACAAGGACATAGAAATCGACTATTACCGACACGATATATACCCGGCCTTGCTCAACATAAGGAAGTCGGCCTCGGAGGGATGTGACTTCTGCGCGTTACTTCGAGATTCGATACTATCTCCCGAATTCAAGGCAGCTCTCGTCAAGGACGAAGTCGACATATCGGCCGCGTTTTATATTTCGATAAAATTGAATTATAGATGGCGAGCTGACAACTTGCCTGACAACTACGAGTGTAAGCGTGGTCTCGCATCGCTGGAAGCCAGACTCACGATAGAGTACGAAGAAAGTAACGACGCCCTACCTCTTGCTCTCGATATATGATGTCATATTCTAACAATTTAAACGCAGGGATTGACTGTTCCTACACGTTCCGATTCGCGATCGAGTCCACGCCCCTCCTACACAGCAATGGTAGAAACTCCGATTCTTCCCTTACAACCCAGGGGTTATGCGAGAAGTGGCTTCGTCTCAGACTTAACAGGACTGGGTACGTTCTTTCTAAAGAGAGGGTTGCGTGGTTGAAAGGCGAGGTCGACCGGTTCACGGAAGAATACAACCCCCCACCACAGCCGAGCTTCATACCCACGCGGTTAATCCAAGTCGATTGCGACGTCGCGCGACTCGTCCAAAAAGACGATATTTTGGAATCGCGGGTTGGGCCTGTCAGATACGCAGCGTTAAGCTACTGTTGGGGCAACAAAGAGGAGGCACTTAGCCAGTACAAGACCACCAAATCCACTCTCGTGGCGAGGCTGTCAGGTTTCGAGGCTCATAAAATGAGTGAAGTTCTTTGCGACGCCATTCAGACAGCACGGGCGCTCTCGTTGCCATATATTTGGGTAGACGCGCTCTGTATTATCCAAGACGACATCGAGGACTGGGAGCGAGAATCAATTCAGATGGGTCGCATATACGAGAATGCGCATGTCACGTTCTTTACATTGTCGTCTAATTCCTGCACCCAGGGCTTTCTAGAGCGACAGCCGCCGCGATTGAGAATTCCGTTTCGATCTAAGATCAACCCGCCAGTCGAAGGCGCATATGGCGTACGCCTGCAAAGAATCGATTCAAACTGGTCCGTCGGCACAGTCACTGTTGATTCGTATATAGAAAAGGATCTCGAGCTCAGTAACTGGGGGACGCGGGGATGGACATACCAGGAACAAGCTCTATCAAAAGCATGCATCTGGTTCGGCACCTCCCGGATTCATTTCTTGTGCCCCGAATGGTCATTCACAGAAGGGGATGCGACTCAATCTCGCGCATTACCGCACTTTCAACTTGACCACATCAACATCCCCGACCAGAATGCCGATTCACTCTGCTGGTCCTGGTACGCGAATATTGTAGAGCAGTTCACCGAAAGACTCTTTACGAACCCGACGGATTGTTTCCCAGCCCTATCCGGTCTCGCGCAGAATTTCCACAAAACGCTTGGTGGCGAGTACTTGGCGGGGATCTGGACAGCGGACTTGCATAAAGGCCTTTGGTTTTCTTGTGTGAAACATCCAACGTCTAGTTTCCCGGTATTGCTGGAGCAACTGATGCGCCCTGAAGTTTACGTCGCGCCGACGTGGAGCTGGGCCAGTCGCCAGGGCGTAACCTACCATTCGCGAAATCCCATCCACAGAATCGACTTATATCTTCATTTTTATATGAAGAATATCCGAAAAGCGTACCGAAAAATCGAGAGCGATATGAAATTGATGGGGTTTGACCAATTCGGCAGGCTTAAGAGTGGCTCTTTGAGGGTCACTAGTCGGACATATGATCTTCAGATATCTCCGAATAGGGTTCGCAAACCTCAGTATTTCGAAGATGGTGAACTTGTCGTAGATAGTGAAAACCGCACTATTGTTCGTTGCGAATGCGATTGGGCTGGAAGTTTGACTGACGTTGGAAACCATGTGGTCCTTTTGTTGCTTGGCCATACCCCGGACGACCTGCTCTTGCCTAGTACTGAAGCTAGCGAGCCAGGCGACGACGACGAAATTCCTGAGAATAGGTTAGCATATGGGCTCCTGATATATAATGCTCCGAAGTCGGAGAATTTCTATAGGATTGGTATTTTTTTGTCCAGGTCAAAGGATGGATATGGTACGGCGTTATTTAGGGGTTGCGAAGAAAGAGAAATAGTGTTGATATGAGTTCGAGGATCATGGGCGTCCTTATTCCAAACGGCAAATTGATGATATCTCCATAAAATACATCCCAACTATTCATAAAAATCCCCGATATCTCAGACACATGAAACGTGGCCCTTTATTTCATATTTACTAATCAAAAAGTAGCCAGGTCGATTCTTGGATGATTTGTGATAGTTCGGTACGTGGTAAACATCGGCCCAACTTTCTCGACGTTCTAACTGTTGCGGAGGGTCGTCTAGGAGGTGTCTATTCCAGCAGTCCCTGATGAACTGTGACCGCGCCCAGTTTTGCCATACATATTAGTACATACAGTAGTTCGCAAACGGACAAACCGTGACTTTCCCCAATTTGAAACCGTCTTTCCGAACGCCAACAATCCTTGGTGGATTGTGAATGCATCTTTTCTTACACTGTATTCCATATACAAGTCATCGCGATTAGATTACACCGAAGTCGTCTGCCTTGCCGGACACGAGGAGGCCAATGATCAAGCCGAAGAGACCTAGGACGGAACTAAAGATTTCGATAACGAGGATCTTGACGAAGCTAATGGCTATTGTTAGCGTAGCACGTAGCTAGGGAGGGTGGGTTTGAATATACAGAGAAGGATCCGCGGCATCAGCCAGAGCAGCCCCACTGCCGTTTATGCCGACGGCAATACCACAAACTAGGTTACATCCTCCAACAGTCACGCCCGCCCAGAACAAAGCAAATCCGGTGTAGTAGGCATTTGCATCGAACGTTTCGTAGGCGCTAGCGTAGGTAACATGGGAGGAAAATACGATGGCCATGATAACACCGTAGATAGCGACAACTTCGCAGAAGATAATGGAGATTAAGTTTTTCGTTCGAATTCGTGGCGCCTTTACACCACCTCCGAGGATAGACGAGCCTGTGATGAAGATACCCCTGGACAATGTTAATCGCGTCAAATTTGGTGAGACGGAATCAAGTAGTCGTACCATGCTGCGCCAACAACTGATAACCCAATGCAAAGTGCAATTCCGAGGTCTGCCCATACATACGGCGATACGGATTCGAGGAAAGCTCCGACCTAGATGTTCATTAGAATTATGATCGAATGAGCTGTTATGGTTATATCGTCGAGACTAACATTGAAGGATTCACCACTCCCGGTGAAGAGCATATCTGTATAGGTACGGTTAGCCATGGACCTAGGGTGTCCTCTTTGAACCACTCAACATACAAAGACCGACAACAGTTGTAAATGAGGTTAACCCTCCAGCGCTATAAGTTAAGGCGCCCATCTCGGAAAGCTTCAAGGGTATTAGGTCTTTCTCGATGATCGAAGTATGTTTGACAGTTTCTGGCGGGATATGAGTGCATCAAAAAAAGCTCGACAGAGCTTAAAATATGAAAAGTCGCGATTGACAATTGACGTTTACAGTTTACTACTAGGCTTCTCCTTCTGTAAGCTTGGAGAGCTTGGGGTTACACTTGGAACCCGTGCACCCGCGTAACATCAAGTCCAACTCGGTCCGACATAATTCCGAAATTCAAAACTCTGTTTATACGATTAGACCCGTTATATGCAATTAATACAGTAATTCAATTAGTAAAACATTACATAATTGTCACCCCACCAACTTGAAAGTGGATGAGTCAATTGAATGGAGGGGCATTTCGTAACTCCCAACTTCAAAAAATTCATTGAGCCCCTCTTCGCTTGACACCCAGATCTAGGCATTTTGTCTGCGACACTCCCTGAGTCGCAGTTAGATTCAAGCCATCAAGCTGTTACTATCTCGCATTCTCCGCCCTCTTTCACGAGGTATCCCTTTCCGAACATTCACCATGGCTGCCCTGGAATCCCAGAAGCTCTCTTCCACCGAAGAGACTGAAGTCCAGCAATGGATCACCACGTCCGAGCGACTCAAGAGCTCCCCATCCGACACCTCCATCCTAGACAAACTTAACTCTCACCTGACCTCCCGAACCACTCTCCTTGGCACCAAACCCTCCAAGGCCGACGTCGCCATCTACGAATCCTTGGCTCCTACCGTCAAGTCGTGGACACCCGAGCAGCGCACCGGCGAGCACGGCCATCCTCATATCTTGCGACACCTAGATTTCGTTCAGAACTCCGGCGTCTTTGGTTTGAGTGTCAGCGATGCAGACAAGGTCAAAGTCGACCCCGAAGAGATCCTCTACGTCAAGCCGCCCACCGATGCCAAGGCGGAGAAGGAGCGACTAAAGAAGGAGAAGGCTGCCGCTGCCGCCGCCGCTGCTGGCGGAGTTACCACCACACTCGTCGACCGAACGAGGGCCGCGGCCGAGACGGTCAAGGATGTAGCAGTTGAAGCAAAGGACAAGGCTGCAGCAGCTGTTGGTGCCCCCGCCGCCGACAAGCCCAAGAAGGAGAAGAAAGAGAAGGCTCCTAAACCCCAGAAGGCCCCTGCCGCTCCTAAGACGCTGTCGCCCAATCAAATTGAGATAAGAGTAGGCCATATCCTGAAGGCCATCAAGCATCCGGAAGCCGATAGCTTGTTCGTTTCAACAATTGCCATTGGCGACCCGGCTGGCTACGAGGATACCACCGAGTACGAGGGCCAGGTTTGCCGAACCATTTGCTCTGGCTTGAATGGCGTGGTGCCTTTGGAAGAGATGCAGAACCGCAGGGTCGTCATCGTTGCCAACCTGAAGCCTGTCAAGATGCGGGGAATTAAGTCGTCTGGTATGGTTTTGTGCGCGTCGCCTAGGTTAAAGGAGGGTGAAGTAGACGATCACAAGGGACCGTTCGAACTCCTCGCCCCGCCTCCCGATGCTAAGGTTGGCGAGCGCTTGACCTTCCAGGGTTTCGACGGCGAGCCCGAGGGCATTCTCAACCCTAAGAAAAAGATTTGGGAGACATTATCTCCGGGCTTTAGCACAACTGAGAACTTGGAAGTCGTGTTTGATGGCCGTGTAGTCAAGGAGGCGGGTAAGGAGGAAGTAGGAAAACTTGTTTCGGCCAGCGGAGGCGCATGCACAGTTCAGAGCTTGAAGGATGCCCCAGTACGATAATCAGGTAATCACACAAGATTCGGCGAATTGGCCAATCAACCACGAGATGAAATTAAGCTAGATTCAGAGTCACTAACTACAATTTCTTCTCCATCAATTGTCTAAACTACTGCCCACTGCGTCAATTTTCTAGTTGTCGGGCGTGTTCCATGGTGCCGTCTCAATCGTCCCGGACGTAATAGTAGGAGTGCCTGCGCATCCAGTGGTGTAGGTGATCCATTGGGTGGGGATAGGGCACTCGGCGCAGGTCGGGCAGGCTCCGGTTGATACATACGACGTCGAAGTTGTCGGGCAACAGTCGGTGGCACACGGGACTGTCACGCTAGAAACCTTGATGATCTCCGGGCAGATGCGGTCCGTCGGCTGGGCTGCGCATGAGAGAGTTGGGCAAGTAGCTATATTCGCGTTAGCAATCCAACTCTAAATCTCCGGTGCGTCTACACTAAAGGCTAAGAGTGGGTACTTACAAGACGGGGCCGTGCGGGTGTAGGTGTAGCATTCGTGGGTCTTCACCCAGGCCGTGGTGTGCTCGAAGTCATCCATCGTCGTGTAGCAGTGTCCCGGGATCGTAGTCGGGGTGGGTGCCGGTGAGATCGGTCCTCCTTGTGGCATGGCTGCGGCTACATTGCTATGGCATCATGTTAGTCCGGTGTGCTCCGACCACGTGGGTAGGACATTGGCCTACCAAAGAGCTAGCAGCGCGGTGGCCGTAGATATGAAGATGCGAGATGAGAACATCGTGACAGAATATTGCTTGCTAACTAGATCTAGTACCGAGTAGATTGAGCTGCTGATGAGATAATTCAATCGAGGTTTGACGTGATTGCTATCGAGAAAGAGAGGACATCTAGCTCCTATTATATATAATAAGATCGACGTCACCTTTTTTTCATCCAATGTTGGTCACCCCGTTGTCCCTGCCCTCTCTCCACTGCCAAGCCGTAATATTAAGAAAGCACGAGGCAGGCCAAGGGGGGCTTGGGGCTGACATTGACCGGAAGATCGCTCTTGCTCAAATGAGAATTAAGATTGAAGGACTACAGGTACATGTACATCTTATTCGGCCTCAACGTCGGGTCGTACAGAGAATCCTCTCACTCTCAATTGACATCCAGAGTTCCCGTACCGTGCAAGAGTAACGATATTGGGCATGTCAGCGGACCAGCCAGCCAGTGCCGGGAACCACGCGACGAGAAGCACGATCCTGACAGGTCGGATAGATCGGACTATTGGGTAGGAAAAAGAAAAAAAGGGCTGGAAAAAGGAAAATGAACCCCCCCTTATCCGAACCGATGAAAATTCTGCGATGGCTTCGGCCGGGTTCACGTTATGTAAAGTGCGTAAGTTAGCCTAACCTCGCCTAACTTTCAGCCCTACCGACATTCATATCTCGTAATGTGCTGAAGGATCTCACCACATCTGACCGATGGATGAGATGATCTCAGCCTAGTCCGTCGACGAGCGAATCGAGGACGGAGGAGGCTTGCAGCTCCCCGCAGCTCCTCCCTCCCGTCTAATTAGGAACTCAAGAGCGGTCACGTAACCGAGAGGCGTATTCCTCTTTTTTTTCTTCTTGGTCTTGGTCCTTTCGAATATCCGCTCGTACTGAAAGCCACTTACGTCGAATTTCGCAAACGATGAATTCTAGTCTAGATACATGCCAACATACATACATACCTACATACGCTGTACATACGACGTATTCACGACCATCAATAAATCCTCCCCGCAAAACAAATAATACGACAACGCTAAAAATAAAAACCCCAACCCCAGATATACATACAGTACACACGCACCAACACGAGGTTCCTACCGGCATTCTGGAACATCGACCGCGCGCATTCTCATAGGCCGGGGCCAAGTTCCCGCTTACCTCCAGCTACCGAAACGGCAAATAGCCTCAACGACGCTCTTCAGGCGGCGAGGTTACATTGCATCTTCCCCCTTTCCCCAGCCAATAATGCAGATGGGAGTCAGCTGACCTAATTTCGCTCCGTCGCGATTCCTATTGTTCAGGACATACGGACGTAGATATATTATTATTGCTTACCTTCGTTCGTATATGTGATGCGATGCGTCCTAGGTTTTACAAGCTGCGAATTTTCGTCCTCTAATGAGCGATTATGTTAGTCATGATATTGTTCGGAGTATCCCTAGGATCGTGAGATAAATGCTTTAGTCGTCCCGCTCAAGGACCAAACAGACAGGTGTGGTTCGATCCCAACATTTTTAAAAAGTCTTTATATTGTTCTTTTGAATTTATACATCATTGGAGTGGATGGTCCTTGTTTATCCCCATCCGCCCTGGTTCCTACCCTGATCTTCCCCTCTACATATGTAGGTCATTTCTTGAGTAGTACTATACAGATTTATACATATGCCATGCATTCCGTACAATCGAATGCCTCTATATTTTTTCCACCCCCTCCCCCGCAAAACGCCATCCCGGCATTTTCTACCCCCAAGACGCCTCATGATGCATTCGCTAATAATGAAGTAAACATGCCGTGAAACCTATTAACACTTGACGTCTCTGTAAGCGATTAAGCTTGCCGAGAGACCTTACGAGAAGAAATATTGGCTTTCTTTTAATCTCTCGACATTATAGTCGCCCTAGACATGTTAGTTAGCATGTTATATTTTAATTATATGAATGATTAAAACACTAACCTTCTTGGGAACCTCGGGGAAAGTAAGAGGAAGCCATATATTGAATCCTTTAGCATTTTCCTTCGACCTGGCCCTTGATTTCTCGGAGGCTTTCTTAGCCTCGCCTGAGAGCTCTGCTTCGAAGCTGGTTAACTCAATCATAGTTTTATAGTGCTCCAAGTCTGTTTCGCCTATATGTTCACGGCTTGTTTTAATCTTGCCAGAACTTTGGGCTGTGAAAATTCCATCACCATCATCTTCAGGCTCTTCAAGAAATTCTCCTTCAAGAGCAGGTGTGGTCGCGTCTTCTTTAGGAATGTTGCCTAACCCCACCGCGTCCATATCTTCGGCGCTTGATAGAGGCTGGGAAACAGACATCTCTTCGAAAATGCTACCGGGTGTCACCATTTCCCTCCCTTCTTTAACTTTCTCCGGGTCTGTAGAGTTCAATAGTTGAGTTCTCTGATATTCCTCCAGAAGTTCAGCTTTCATTGTTAGCTTTCTACCTTTACGAAGCGAAGCGATTCTGGCTTCGGCGGGGTGGCCCTTGTCTAGCTTAGCTAAATAAAGAGCACCTTTATGCCGAGCCTCAAACTCGGACGCAAGGCGCCCAATAACATCTTCGCTGTGTATCCTGACGAAGCAATCGCGTAGGACGCGGTTCATAACTTCGATGTCAGACGCGTGCGTCCAAAAAGAATCGTGCACGGCGGCGAATGAGAGGCCTAGCTCATCACACTCTAGCGCGGAAAGCAGCATATGACTGGCATCTAAAGAGTGGATGAAATTGGGAGGGAAGGCCTGTAATTGCTTTCGCCGATTGACTGGATCAGATCGTTCAGGTATTTGCAAGGTAAGATCCTGAATAGAAGTGGGGATGATACGAGTCCCAGACTTGCGATATGGCTGGACAATAGGCATCCGGAGAGGCGTCGTCCAGATAACTGTCGATCTGAACTGGCTTAAGAGCTCATCAGATGCCGACTTTCGTTTCCTGGCTGCGGCGGATTCGGGTTGAGATTTCGAGGCCCTCTTTTTGATAGGCGCCCCTTCTCCATTGGCAATTCGTTCTATCTGTTCCGGTGCGATTGCGCGGCATACTCTTCCAGCGCATTCACCAAACCAATACTGGATATCGTGAGCTCCGCGGAACATAGTAGAGAGAGCCTTGAATATCTTGGTGGCGATGTAAGAAGCGAGAATCGGCGTTGGTACCTCTGTTTCTTTGAATATGTTAGGGTAAAGCGCGTCAATCTGTTTCAGTACTTGTTCCTTTGCTCCAGAAAATGTGACACCGTAGACGTTCGTCATCACGGTCTGCTTCACGACTTTTCTTGTTATCTTGCCGTCGATAGCCTTTGCGAGGAAATTGTCCTCTTTCAAATCTTCTGTAATGCTTTCCTTCACTAGCTCTGCCACCGCAGAATACACATCTGCAGGACGATCTCCAGGTTCCAGGTTCACCTGCTGGGCACCCCACATATCACCACCGAGGGCGGCATAGTGTTGTAACCCATTACACGTGCCGTCCTGGTGAACAGGGAGGTGGGAGACGTATCGGAAGGGGTCGGGGGATTGCAAGGCTGCCTTTAGCTCGAAGCAGGCCGCCAGGCATTGCCATGAATCCTCAGCCTGAAGCCACCACTGCTTTCCTGTGAGGGGGTTGGTAGCGGAGTCGTAGATATCTTCAAGGTGATCCATTACGAATGATTCACGTTCCTTCAAGCTCGCCTTGTCATATCCAAACACGTTTGCCAAATGGATTTTTAGCCATCGCAGCCCATGCTCGCCGAGTGCCTTCCCCTTCGCAAAGCGAAGTAGTCCACGGGTATGATCTGCGCCCATGTGATTTAGGTAAGTCGGAATTGGATACGCACGTCCTCGAAAGTCCATGTTGTGCGGGAAATAGAAGGTCTGATCTTTAAAGGACCTAGCAATCTCAAGTTGAAGATTCATGAAACACCGCTCAGAATGGAGACCTGATTTCATGTTCTCCACAGCCTTCACGGCATTCAACCACGTTCTTCTCTGTAATGGATCATCAGATGCCTCTGGCTCCTCGGGTATAGGGATTTGGGGGTTTAGTGGGGGGATATTCGCTATTTTCTCGCCACTGTTCCACGCTTCGAGCATGACGTCGAAAACAGGTTTGTTGATCCTCCATCCTGTTTTACCAAGAACATCGAGACCTTTGCTAACTTGCTCCATATCACCTCTCTGCATAGCTGCTTCGGTGTAGATCTTTTGGTCCCTCTCACCATGTTTAACCCGTACGAGTTGAGTAGGATATTCAAGAAAGCCGCCCTTATCGAACTTACTCCAGGGCTCCGGTTCGACAAGCATCGGCAAGTGCCTCGCAAGGAAATCAGCTGGGGGCTCTCGCTTTAAAATCTCGACAAGAAATTTGTTGGGCATAACTAGGCCGACCTTCTTTCCCCTGCGGTGTACCATAGTGTGAGCTATAGCAGGCTGTCTCTGCCTGATGAGTGCTTTTGTTTGGGGGTGTTCCTGAACAACATCCATTTTTGCAGTTTCCATCAGGGCAGAGAGCAAAGCAGCGCCAACTTTTGTTCTGATCAACAGAGGCCACGACGCAACGTCGTAGGTGAGGCTCTCCACCACATTAGACTCCGCGTTAGCATCGGCGGATGGCTGAATCGTCGCCGAGCTTATTGGGTTATCCTGTTCTTGATCACTCATTGGCATTTCTTTTTCTTCTTTTTCCTTGTCGACGTTCGGCTTAAATTGGCGTTTTTTGGTCGGTCTTCGCAGAGCCATTTGCTGTTGTCGTTTTAGAAACTTGATATCGTCTTCTACAGTCTTGGCGATTTGGATGAGTAAGGTGGATAATTGGATTCCTCTGTCGATACCGGCTGATGACAATGCATTCAAGACGCTTATAATCGTGACTGCGGCCAGCCTTGATGGAGAGGACTGCTTCATGAAGGGCGCGTACAAGCAACGGTCAAAATCCGCCTGAACCTTCTTTTCGCGTTTTTCCGATTCTTCAAATAGGGCAAATTCGTTTTCTAACTTGGTTTCCAAGGCACATTGCCAGTCGTATAGTTGCGAGTTTAGAGCACTTGTCGACATAGACGTGTTCAAACCCATTTTCTTAAGGGCGTCGTTTTCTTCCCTCCATCGGGAGATGGCGGCATCAACGCAGTCCTTTTCCAATTGCGCCTGGATTTCCCTACGCTCGGCTAGAGGAAGCTGTGAGATATCCTTACTCTTTATCGTAGTGAAAAAGGATAAGACACCACGTAGTGACTTAAGACCCATGCCTTTTTGCGGTACAGCCAGGACTTCGGGTGTGTCGCTAGATGTCGGCTTCGCTTCAGATAGATCTATCGATTGCGTTGCGCTGGCCTCTGCAGGTGATGGTTGCAACTCTTCCGCCTCTGGTACCATGTTCCATTCTTCTAAAAGATCGGAGGCTGGCTGATAAATGCTGGTGATAGTGCCAAAATCCTGCTGCGTGAGGATGTCCACTTCGGATAGAACCTGGAATATGGCATCACCGGGCATCATATCCATATACCGCGTCACAAGTCGGCTTAACCTCCCTTCTCTAGCAGATAGAAGAGAGACCTTCAGCATGCAAGCGATAGTTTCGGGTGTCTGAGGGAGCTCCTCAGCCCTGATGTGTACTTCGTACCACTTATGAAGAGATTTCGCCCATTCGGAGTCTGGCTTATCAAAGGCTCTGGCGATGGCTGCACGAAGGTATTGGTTATGAAGCGTAATCAGCTCACTACCTGGTAAAGCACCGGTTTCTTTTAATCTGGTAAGAACAAGAGCTGCTCTGTCCAACTTGCCTACTTGCAAACATGCGTCAAACACTGATACCATCTCATCCGCACCACCAGGGATTCCGCTGTTATTCGTCCTTGAGCGCGGAAATGGGATGTCATTCGACTTAATGAGCAATGGCAAAGAAGGGTCGAACGGTCGTATTTCGTATAATGGTGTGGACATTGGTGGTTGTAGGAAATTGTTGGGAAGTTGCTGTTGTATATGTTTGTAAGAGAGATCATCTTGTCGTAAAGGGTCACCGATAGCTGTCGCTAAAGACCGCTGAAAAACCGAACCGTGGACATCTTGCGAACGTAAAATTTTCCTCCTCCTTGGTGGCAGTTCAACTGGGGCAGTTAAGAGTCTGTGATCTGACGTGTGAAAAGAATGTAGACATGGGGTTCTAGCAACTGGTTGAGGCCGTCTTATTGAGTTTAGTCGAGAGAGCGAGAGGCCCCGACGAGCCGGAGGTTGTCGCATAAACATCGTGGTGGTGACTTGGGATGTTTTGGAGGGGTGAAAAAAGAAAGGAAAAAAAGGAAATTTTGGTCTCAACAGGCTTTGGGAGCTGCCGAGGACTTTGCTGTACTATTGTAACATGAAGCCGAGAGATTGCGCTGACAATGCTAAAAGCACAAAACCACCAGCTTATTTCATGGGGGAAGACTTTTGGCCAAAGTCGAAGTCGGGAATAAATTAGATTTTTTTTCGTAGATATTCGATATCGACAAGCTTTAGTGAGGGTCGAGGTCCAAATTTTTTGGCCTTCAAAAAAAAAAGGTTTTTCTAGATTAGATAATAGTTAAACCCCCCCAATCTCCAAGGTTTTGATTGGTCTTATATCTGAAATATCCCCACTCTTTCAACCCGCTCTGCCGTCTCGGTTGAAGCTAAGCTTAAAGTATACTAGATAGCTTACGGATTTATCGATTATCCCGTACCTAGGTAGTGGGATATTATGTAAACCACCTAGTAAGACCCACTGGGCAGTCTTCAATAATTTCGCATATAACAGAAATGTGACCTCATCGATGAGTGAAAAGATTTATATGATTTATGTGACGAGATGGCATCTCGACGTGCTATGAATATAACCTCAACAGGTTGTTCTCATTGCCGTTTAGCTGCACTAAAGCTTTTCGCCAACCCCGCGAATGCGAATGCATTGTCCAGCGTGCGAGCCGGTCTTCTCAAACCCCGGCCACGATTGATTCCTGCACCATCAATTCGATTATTCTCATCTCGGCCGACCCATGATGAGCCCTTCAATAGTACAGAATCGGCCGAAGAAGGCTTAGAAGGCTTAGAAGATGGCAAAGATTTGGAAGATGGCCAAGATGCCGCGAAAGGCTCGGATTTAACTAATATCCCTTGGTATCTTCAGGTTGACCCTCCAAGGCACGTGGCTTCCATTGAGCCACAGCCACTTCCTGAGATCCCCACCGGTTCTCCGAAGGTTGTTGGTTCATTGCTCGAGTACGTATCTGAGGATTTAGGTCTCGATGAACTCTCGCTCTTGGATCTTAGAGAGCTCTACCCCCCACCGGCATTAGGTCCGAATCTTTTTATGTTGTTCGGCACAGCACGGAGCGAGCGCCATCTTAATGTCTCCGCCGGACGCTTGCTGCGATGGCTAAGATCCAAACATCGAATCTATGCTCAAGCTGATGGCCTACTCGGGCCAAATGAGCGTAAGACTAAATTGCGCCGGAAAGCTAAGCGGGCAAAGCTCTTAGGAGGACCTGAAGATTCCGATGACGGCATCAGGACCGGCTGGATATGTGTCAATCTCGGCACTATCGGCCGTAGTAATGATGAGTCTACCGTAGTTACAGATGATGGACGCGTGGCCGGTTTTGGCGTTTCTCACTCTGGGCACACAATTATCGTTCAAATAATGACCGAGTCTCGAAGAACCGAAATGGGCCTCGAAACGTTGTGGGGGAGAGCTCTGAGTAGGTCGGTTGACAAATCGGTTGATAAATCGGTTGATGATTCCTCCAAGTCAGAGATGGGGAATGCGAACAACCTACATCCTTTAGAGCAGGCCATCCTATCTAGCACACGCCCGCGTGCAGCAACCAGAGATAGGAATTTCAACGACACTTCTAGGAGAACGCCATTCGAACAAAAGCGGGCTTATTCGACACAGCAAGCGATTGCCCATGATGCACCTCAGGTTGACCCTCTATTTACCATCGATTCAGAGCAGACTCTTGAGCAGATTCTGAAGGGTGACGCTCGCCAAAAATATCGCATTCTCGATTTACTACGACTCCGGCTTGGCAAGATGTCTTCCATAGACAAGAGAAAGGCCCTCGGAATCGCACCAAATGGCGTAACCCCCTTCGTCCGATTATCCAAGTTCGCATGCAAATCCCTACCCCCACACCAAACTTGGGAGTTTCGTCTCGCTATCAGGGCTATAGCATGCAGGTCTACCGCTGGTAACAATGTCATGCCCCGTCAGGACATACAGAATCTTATCAATGAGTTGAATTTATACGGCATTGAGGCCACGCGAAAGCAGTACCTTCAGCTTTTGACATGCGCATACAGCACAGCTGGAGGTCTTGAGAGACAATATACACTCGCTAAACAACTTCTACGGACAATGCAGCAACGCGGAGAGCCAGTCATTGCTAATGATATCATTGTCACCATCATCGAGGCAGTATGTCGATATTCTGACTCGGGTCAATGGAAGGATTATTACACCTTTATTCGGCGGTTAGAAGATACCTGGCCTCAATTAAATTTGCCTTGTATGGACGAACCGTTGCTCATGAGACTCATGAGCGCACATCACCGAATCCAGGACTGGATAGGGATTTGGGATGCCTGGCGTATGCGTCCCAAGTACTTGCTTCCGCGGTCAGCAGCTATGTATATACACATATACCGGCTGGCGATGGCTTCGGGCAGGCGGATAATCTGCCTTTCGACGGTGAAGAGGACCTTTCAAGGGCTTCTTGCGGAATATCCGGCCGTGCTACCGAATCCCGCTGTCACGAAAGCTCTTTTGGATTGTATTAAGATCGCAGATCCCCATGCTGAAGAAATCACCATGCGCACGACAGACTCCGGGGACGAGTACAGGGGCGAGTTCGTCAGAATAATTAGGGTCCTCAGACTCATGGACAGCTAAATCAATCGGCCATATATTACCTTCAACAATCATCTGTAAAATTCTGTAAAATTAAATGAACAGGCTTTCTGAACCTCTCGGTCCCCTCAAATTTAGCACGAGGCGATAGAGCTACCTAGCTTGCACTCTTCTCCAGTTCGATCTGTTCTCGTGAACATAGAGACCTTCCCCTTCGGGTAATAGCCCGTCTTTGTTATATATCCATCTTTATGTATTTGAACATGTGGGTAAATAGGTGCATCAAATTAGACCAAAGAAAATATTGATTTAGGTCTGCCAATTCTGGTTATCTGCTAAATAAGTCAGATAATATATAAACGCGATTACACGGCACATCTATCAACAATGCCAAGATCTGACTACCGAGGCGTTCTGGAATCGTACCTATCTTGTAAAAATCAACAACGATTTATCCCCAAGATCATCAGGGCGGATTTGCCCGATTTGCATTTACACCGAAGTCCAATCAAGGCAGGTAGTCAGCAGCCGACCTAAACTGAAGAGGCAAGCTCTTCCACTCGAACCAACCACCATCCCGAATTCAATTTCCAGCGTAAGTCTCATCTCGAGCAGAGCTTGCTTCCGACCAACGTGCTACGCTTGATTGGACAAGCCCCAAGATAAGGTATGCAGCGACCGCCCGACTTCACCCCGGCCATAATCCCGGCCGCTAGTATTCGAATGCTACCCTGAATCTCTCCAAGGCGCAGCTGAGCGGTGATCGAAAAAGCACCTTCTATAAACTCACATGTTCAACGCTATCTAGATTCGCTTTCCGGTGCCAAACCCACGCTTTACCCCCGGTGTTTTGCGTGGATTAGGGGTTCGGAGCGTGCCTAGGTACAGAGCCAGCAGACTTGTTCAAAGGGACTTCAACGAATCAGAGTGTCGGATTACCGAACATCTCTACGTCCCTGTTCCTGCTTATCCTGGTTGCGTAGGTGTATAAGTGGGTGAAGCTTTATGGGCAGATATATAAAGTGTGTCCGCCTCAATTCTTGGCGTACCGAAAGATTTACCCTCTTGTTGTCACCACTTCCCTCTGTTCTGGCGTCAAGTGACTATCAACCAAGGCCAATAAACTGTACTTTCCTGGCAGATACCTAGTACAAGTAAATAACAGTGACAATCAAGATGGTCCGCTTTACCACCGTAGCCGCCTTATCGACGGCCGCCCTCCCCGGTACCATGGCCTGGGGAGCGATGGGCCACGAGACCGTCGCTTATATCGCCAGTAACTACGTTAGCTCGGCGACAAAGTCGTACTTCCAGGGCCTTCTGGGCGACACCTCCGCCAACTACCTCGCCAGCGTCGCCGCATGGGCTGACAGCTACCGGTACACGACCGCCGGCAGGTTCTCCGCGCCGTACCACTACATCGACGCCAACGACAACCCACCGTCGACTTGCGGCGTCAATATGGACCGAGATTGCGGCTCCGAGGGCTGCATCGTTCGCGCGCTCCAGAACTACACGACTATTCTTCTAGACCAGAAGGTCAGCAATGCTAACCTACAGATCGCCGCCAAGGTAAGTCTACATCTAAATAAAATATGAGAAATCAACATACTAACAAATTCTAGATGGTCATCCACGTAAGCATGATATATACCTTTCTACTAAGGGAAGATATTAGATAAGGAAATTAACACATAATAATAGTTCGCCGGCGACATAGGCCAGCCCCTTCATTGCGAGGCTCTAGAAGTAGGCGGTAACAGCATCGATGTCCAGTATGATGGTGATGACACCAACCTACACGCCATCTGGGACAGTAACATCCCCGAATCCATCTCAGGCGGTTCTTCTCTGTCCACCGCAAAGTCGTGGGCTACGACTCTGATCAAGGGTACCCCCCCTTCTTTTTATTTGAAGTAGACCCGATCTAACTCTTGTAGAAATCGACTCTGGCGACTATAAATCCCAAGCCGCGGGCTGGGTTAGCGGGCTGAGCGTGAGCTCGTCCGCTAACCAGGTATCAACAGCGCTGAAGTGGGCCACTGAGAGCAACGCGTACGTGTGCTCGACCGTTCTCAAGGGCGGCGTCAGCGCCGTCGAGAACAAGGATCTTAGCGGCGACTACACGACGACCGCGCAGCCCGTCGTCGACCTGCAGATCGCGAAGCAGGGGTACCGGCTCGCGAAGTGGCTCGATGCTATCGTTGCTGCTATGTAAGGAATGAAGAAAAATAGCTAAGGGAGTTCAGGTGTCGTGTTTGTGTTAGGACGACTAAGTAGACTACCTACCTAGTTACTGAAGACTTACGAGAGATGAATAAAATCTATGTGTATTGAACGTCTACTAATTCTATTTCAACAATGCTATGCATGCTTACTATCCAGCCAAACAGCCAATTTCCTCGCTCATAAAACCCATCACACCAACCCTTCAAACCCCTCTCAACACATCCCTCAGCATAGGCGCGATCTGCTTCCTGCTGAATTCCACCTTCTCCTGCCTCCAACACCTCTTCCAACTCCCCTTCGCATCGACCTCATCCAGCATCCCCTCTCCCCAAGTCACAAGCCCCAGTTTCTCCCTCCCTTCTCCCTCCATAAACCCCTTCACCGCACTCAGCGCATACGGCAAACTCTTAACCCACACCATCAATTCCCTCCTAAAAACCCCTTTATCGTCCTTTGACGTCGTCAGCACCGCCAAAACATCTAACTTATTCCTAACAATCCAGTCGTTCACCGCCCCCGACAACGCGTGCCTAGTGCCTGCATGCTTGATAAGAAACGTGAAAGACTGCGGCACGGACGAGGTGCCCAGCTTGAGGCTGCCCTCGGTCCACTCCTTGTAATCTTTGCGTAGGATATCGCGGACCACCAACTGCGAGATGTCCTCCTTAAGGGCGGATACTTCAGCGAAGAAGCTATCGCGGTCGTAGGTGCTGGTGGATATAGGGGAGGTAGGCAACAGCCGTGTAGCAGCTTGCTCGGCCCGCGACGACAGGATCCACCGCTCCGCAAGCCCAACCGCGCGCACATCATTCTCCGTAGTCTTATCCTTGTTTTTCAAATTCGACGTATCGATCAGGATCGGCGCGAGCGCTAAATACGCCAATTGCTCGTTGATCTCCGACTTATTCGGTATGAGTTTCCCGCGGCTCGCCATTTCATCCCATGTCTCACGACACTGCTCCAGAACCAGACTCATACAGCTCCCGGTCTTCTTAATAACCCGTGGTTCCGCATCCTTCGGCACGACGCCCTCGTCGTCATGATGGTCGATACACCCAATAACCCTATCACCAAAATCCTTTCCAAGCCTCCCAGTCAAAACATTGTGGTCGACAAGCAACCACCTCGTGTCCTCCGGCTTCAGCACCCCCTTCTCAACCGCTGCCCGCCCCCGACCCTTCATCGGCAGCATCTCGCTTAACGTCAGCACATCATCTACCGTGACACCAGCGCACTTCAGAACCGCCCCGAACTCGGGCCGCAGCGCGAGGTCCTCGCGTGGGAGATGGCATAGCGGCACGTGTAAGATATGTGGCGGCGTGTGGCTGCGGAAGTACGCCAGCAAGAGCGTCGAGCATAGGGAGTCGAGGTCTAATTTCCGTCAGCAATTTCCCGTGCACCATCACCCCAGAATCTCAGGATCCCGGTTCAGGATTTCAAACGAGTGTAGGAGAAGCGTACCAGCGGATTCGTTCCCGACAACGAAATGCAGCGGCCCGGAGCGCGAGAGAGGCGGAGCCGTGAGAGTCGCGCGGGCCGCCGTTAGAAAAGCCTGTAGAGATCTCTGCGGTAGCATTTGTTGAGGCAGTATTTTTGCGGCGTACTTTGTGTACCACATGTGTTTGTCATATTATTATATTACCTACTGTTGCCAATCTTCGAGAGTATCTATTTTTAATATTTTTGCGGACGTTAACGTCATTTGTACCTACCGCCGTTTGCTATTTCTGCAGACCCGCAATTGCCCTGAAAAATCAGCAGCGTTAGGGTGTACCTGCTATATTATAGCGGGTTCTTAGTTCCCGGAAGTCGTTCGGGCGACTTACCATAGCCGAAGAAGGCTTAGCGCGATCTACAACCCCACCATTTCAACCTCACCCCCCGATTTGGCAACCGCTCACCAGGTCTCAGCCAACACGCTCTTTGCATGCGTGCGCCTTCCCGATCGCGAGGCTCACGCCTCTACCCAAGGATCTCATACCTCCTACCTCACTTCAGCCATTCCCCTCCCCCAAAACCTCCCCTAACCTCCCCCCAAACCCCCTCCCACAAAAATGACCCCCCCTCAGCCACCACCCCCAACCAAACACCTAATCCAAATGTCCGGCGCCCCGGGTTCAGGCAAAAGCACACTATCCCGCCGTCTCCGCCCCTCCATCTCCGGCATAATAATCGACCACGACATCCTGCGCACCAACCTCCTCTCCTCCCCTCACCTCCCCTTCGACAGCGCAGCCAAGCAAGCATACCTGCTCCAATGGGATCTAGCCAGCGACATCATGTCGCACCAAGGGCTAAACGTAATCGTCGACAGCACGTGCAACTACGACGAGGTAGTCGAGCGGGGGAGGGCGTTGGCGGCTGCGCACGGGTACGTGTATTGGTACGTCGAGTGCAAGGTGCGCGATGTCGCGGTGCTGGATAAGCGGCTGCGCGCGCGCCCGGCGATGGCGAGTCAGCGGGCCGCGGTCGATTGTCCGCCTGTTGCTGCGCAGGGGATTGGGGCTCGCGTGGGTGAGGATGCGAGGGCGCTTTTTGAGAGGTGGATTGAGAGTCCGTGTCGGCCTAGCGGTGACGATGGACATGTTATTATCCTTGATTCTACGGGTAGTCCGGAGGCGCTTTGTGAGCAGGTCTTGAAGAAGATGGGCTTGAGTACTTAGTTGAGTTATGCTTGACTGGGCGGAGTTCCGGATGGGTGGGTTATAGCGAAAGGAGCAAGTTAGGCGTTATGTTTTATCATTGAAATTCGTCGCCTACGACGACTCCCTATGATCCAGAGGTATTTACAATGAATGTAAATTTTTAGATAAAGTAAGAGCATCCACAGCAACAAGAAAATAACAGCGCGTGTAAAATAAAGCTCTGGAGGTTTAGGTTAAGGTTGTTGAATAAGGCTGTACGTTACTGACAGGCCCCCTAACCGATACCCGGGAACTAAACATTCAGCATATCAATCTCACACAAAAACAGCCCGTATAACTTCCAAACAGTGCACACGACTTCGATTTAAAACATCTACATAACGCTACCCCTAACAAAGTAATACAGCCCTTCTAGCCCACAGTAACGCCCCGTCTTAGCCATGGTATCCTATTCGCCTACAGTATATGCAGATAGCTAAACTAACACCCAACCAAAACAAAAACGCCAAATCCCGCAATACTCGCTACTCTTTCGCTTCTATCGTTTATTGTCCATTTCACTCACCCCTTATTGGAATACAAATATGACACCTGATCGATCCACGCTAACCGTCATCGTGTATGGCATCTCTAAGACCGCCACGTCCAGAATCGAATCTAGGTGGCTTCTAAGCAGCTGTCCCTGCTCCGCCGAAATGACTGTATGCCGAGGAGGCTTCTCTCTACCGCTTGTGGCCTTGCCGTTCTTGGCATTCTTTTGCTCCGAACCCGTTTTGGATATCCTTTCGACGTTGAGGGTTAAGCCGGGTTGGTTTGGTGTATTGACTATAGAAAAGACCGGCCTGGCGTCCTCTCCTTGGAGTCCGCTGAACACGCACGAATTCTCGATGCGGATTAGATCCCAAAAACGCAGTTTCTTGTCCGAACCCCCCGTTAGGATGTATCCGTACCGCACGTCGCGCTGCTCTTCCATAGCACCCGAGCCGACGACCATAGCTCGCACGCCCCGATCCCCACTACCGCTAGCCGTAGGTTCGATATTAGTCGCGAAGCGGCCGAGCATGCCCTCGGGTTTATCCTCGTCAACATCCCATGCCTTATATTCTTTTGGTCCCTCTTTAGACCCACCCACCCGGTAGATCTCTCTGCATTGGGTCTTCTCCAGATCCCAGACCGTAACTTCTCCAAGGCCAGTACCACCTGCTACACATACCCATTTCCCGCGCCCCTTGGCGGGATGGAGGCTAAGACGATAGATGGCCGACTTGCCAGGTAATCCCCAGCTCTTAACTCGCATTTTGAATCGAAGATCCCAAAGATCCAGGACTCCGTGAGATGTACCAAGCAATAGCCAGTTACGCTTTCGGTCAATACAAAAACACGTTGGTGTCCCGTGATGTACAGGATTTTCAAGAGAGTAGAGGAGCGACCTTGTGCGAAGATCGACACCTACGACTCGAGACCGGTTGGTCGCTAGGACGAGCACGGAGTTAAGCTCTTGCTTAAAATGTTCACACCATATAGCATATTCATCTGGCGGAAGTTGATACTCTCGGACAGGTCGTAAGCGGATATACTTAGTTGCTCCGCTCGTCGCTGCGGTATCAACCTTGACGGCATTGACGCTACCGTCGGTAGCGCAGCTGATAAAGGTATGCGTGTTCTCTACAAAACAGAGAGCAGTTACCTTCGCGCCTGCCTCATGCTTATAGGTTTGACGTGAACGATGGGTGACATTACGTTCAAGTCGTGACGAGTCCCAGACTTTGACAGTGCCGTCGTCGCTCCCCGTGATGAAAAATAGATGATCTGGCGATGGCAACACACGATTGATCGCCCCCGTATGTTCTGCAAACGTAGCAACAAGACTACCGTTCGGCTTCCACGCTTCTTCGCCTGTCTGTCCAGCCGCTTTACTAACCTTCCTCCGCGTAATAGGCTGGACAAGTGGTCCGAACAGAGCTATGTCATGAGGGTAGTTATCGATGTACATATTGTCGAGCATTTTCAGGATGCCGGGATCATTGCCCTCATATGTGTGTGCCGCACGTGGTCGGTTGCTCGGCTTTCCATCTTCTGTGACGATATCAGGGATTGTAATTTGGGGCGGTGGATTCTGCGCAAATGGCCCTTCAACCTGACCGAATGCGTTTGCCTCGGTTGTTCCCGTCTCGGCGATGGATCTACCGCTATCCTTTCTATTCAAGAGATCTAGTGCGCTAGACTGATGTCGAATAGCCCTCCTAGTAGAGTACGGAGTATCAGAGACAGACGCATTATCGTCAAGGGAAACCCGTCCACGTGTTGTGGATGAAGCTCGACGTGATTGATCAAAGCCCGTGCCGTCAACCGGCGACGATGATAGAGTCTGCACTGGCGATAAGGCTCTATTATCCTTCGATCTTGGCGAGATTGCCCCTCCTCGGCTACTTAGGCGTGAGCGATGGTTATTCATTGCGGCACGTTTCCTCTTTCCGACCGGCTCGTCTATCGTCATTGACGCATCCATCAGAGCGTCAGCAATTGTATACGGGCCTTTATCCGAATCGGATGTGATCTGCTCTTGCCACGCTGGTTCCTCTTCGGCAGCAGTCTCGTTGAATATAATAGTTTGTAATTGAACATTCAGACTCCTCAAAGTAATGATGTTATTCAAGGATGTAGCAATATTATCCTGTGTGATCAGATCCCTATTCCTCATCTGACTTAGGCGCCAAATGAACTCCCTTAGAACAAGCAGCTTGAATTCGTCTTCGGATGCCATACCCATATTTCGTAGTCGGCCAAGCCATTGTTCATCCTCATCGTTTCGTTGGACTCTGTTAAGGGTCTGAGGATGCACCTCCCGAGATGAACGAATTGCTAACGCCGTAGACGCAATCGTGAAAGTCGACTGCTTCTGCTGTTTGACCGCCTTCCAGAATAATCCTCTATCGGTCTTCTGAGCCCAGGATAAAGCCAGATCAAACACTGTTCTCGATAACGGTTTCTTCAATGCATCTAGTAAGTCGAGCTCGGAAAAATCGGGGATGATATGTGGTTTTAGAAATGACTTTATAAGAGGGTAGGCGATGCACCGTTTATCTGCAAGGGATAGTAGTTTCGCGGCACTAGATATGTACTCTGCTGCAGATTCGCGAATCCATAGGTTTGGGTGCATAGTGAAGCGGCCAACCATGTCGATTAACTCCCAGATTTTTGCCTTTGATAAGAGACCTAAACTTGCTAGCTCAGCTAAAGAGTGCAATGCCGCTTGAACAACATGTTCTTCGGGGTCAGTTACAGCCTGTACCATAAGGGGAAGGCTGAATTCCTCCAGACTTATGCTACCTAAGAAAGCAGCAATACCGACGATAGTATCAAAGAAAGCGCATTTTAACATCCAGTCTCTATCGTTAAGATATGTATTCAAGTGAGTAAGAATGATATCGTTAGATTCTCTACTGCCGAAAAAGATGCAGAGTTCTGGGACAGAACTGAGAAAAGCTCGGCGTACAGAAGCGTCCGAGTCTTCAACTAAAGCTTTAGCATGTGCTTCGAATAGTTCGACGAGTTCGCTCTGAGCATTATCAAATAAGCCGTCAAATGCGGAGTCAGGATCACTCCCGGCCTCCACCTCTGGATCGGCTGTGCTAATAGTCCCTTCTGCCCTTAGAATGGCTGTCAACTCCAGGAATTTCGAGGCGGTCGTCGCAAGGCTTCCTAAGCAAGACGCGTACGTGGATCGGACTAGAGCACTCGGTTCTCTGCGCTCTTTTCCCATAATAGGTTGTCTGGAAGCGCCAGACAGGAAGACTTGCATTCTTGGCATAATGTATTCGGGGAACACGTGGGCATTAACCGGCGTAACTACCGATACAAGAGCCAAAAGCTGAGTGACAGACCTGAGAGCCGCGATAGCAACGAGATCGACATCATCGTTTAGTAAAGTCATTAGGTATGGCAAAACTCGGTCGAGCTTTGCCTCGTCAGATAATCTCTCTGAGAAAGCCAACAATATGTCACAGGCTCTGATTTTAGATGCTGCTCGAGCAGTATTTCTAAGGGACGCGGCGACAAGTGTGAGGAAGATTAGTGTTCCGTCGTCCATGGGAGGCTGCTTTCCCGCAGACGTAAAATGTTCATTATTGGGTATATTAAGTCGTATAGGGAAAAGACCTAGGCCGAGTCGAGGAGTGAAGTGAGTAAGTTGAGATGATTCTTTGCCATCGTGATAGCCTAAGAAATATGATATCTTGTCAAAATCATAGAAAACTCTATCGATTCGTTCATCAGCTTCACCCAGGTTTCTTATGGATCCCGAAATAGGAGCCCTGCCAGAACTTGAATCGGTGATGAGTTCCATGTACTGGTGGAGGAAGCTATAGAAATACTCAGGAAAGACTTTGGCTTTATAAAAATCCAAATACTGCTCTGCTGAGTACCGTTTCTCGGGGTCGAGATGAATCATACTTGACAGCATCTCTCTTAGGCCCTGGTCAGGTATCCTACTCAGATGCGAGATCACGGGATCATACTCGCCACGACGGTACTTAAACATTTGGCTGAGGCTGAAGATAGGTGTCTCCAAGAAAAGCTCGGCAATGACGCATCCGGCGCTGAAGATATCCATCGACCATGTGAGCTTGTGCCCTTGAAGTTGAGTCTGCGGATTTTCTATGTGTTCGACGAATCTCTCAGGTGCGATATAACATGTACGTCGACCCGACAGATCGAAAAAGTACGAGTAAAACATAGGATTATCATCGGGTAGCATCGTGGGTTTGAAAGAGCCTGTAAAGTCGGTGAGGTAAAGCCAGTTCCAAGATGTCACCATGATATTCTCCGTCTTGATATCGCCATGATATATGTCCCGAGAATGGCAATCTCGTAGTGCGCATAACAACTGGAAGGCCAACCATTTCTTCTCTATATCCTCGAGGAATGGTCTAGTTGACATACGGTCGTATAGGGAGCTGTATATGTATTGTCGCACAAGATAAGCATTCCCTTCGGTTTCAAAGGCGCGCTCGAAGCCCAAGGCGTTGGGAACATCTCTTAGTTTATCTCTTTCCTCTTCGGTATGGTTAGTGGAAGCTATATGATGGAGAAGGGTGATGTGATGGCCACATACGTAGAATCTTCTCGCCGTGTTCGCGTAGCGATAGTGGGGTATAGGGCTTCACGGTGACCTTTGCCAGAACTACTCCATCGTGATGACGAGCACGGATACTTTTCATGAACCGGGCGCTTCCGATCGATCTCTCGTGTACTAGGTCGGCTAGTTCTGGTATGTCGATGCCAGCAGAGCCGGCGTACGGCGTGGTAAGGGAGTAGCTGTTACCCATCTTGCAAACATGCGATGGTGCTACCTAGCCAAATATGTGAGGCAAAACAAATTGATCATCTTCCAAGCTCCCCACAAGGTTTGTCGATAGAAATATTATCTCCGCTATCTTTGAAATCGTGCGATAGAGCGCACTACAAATCTATTGATGGATTGGTGAGTGGGTAGTAATAAGCACGACAACTGCTCACGAGGCAGAAGTATGGCTAGGTATGTGATCTTGATGACGGAGTTGGATGAATAGAAGAGCTTCTAGGAATTTAGTGGGTTGCATGTGCCTGGGAATCTTAGCTAGAGTGGGGTCGGACCTTCCAATAAGCAAGTAGCGGCTTCTACTTGGTAAACCTAGTATGATGGGTACATTACCGATGTACTATCCACCAGACTGGATTCACTATATCCATGTACCTATTCACTACCAACCTATCATCTACCTCTTATTCACATTTAAGTCATATTAACAACCCATTATCCTGCGTAATCAAGTAACTGGGCTGGACAAATATGTCTGCTATAATTGACACTATTGTATCTTTACGATATCAGTGCCAGATGTTACGGAGGTCAGGAAGACATTAACAAGACATGCGGACGGACCCATTCTCTCAGCTCACTGGATAGAAGATTCAGGATGCTACCTCATATATATCTTAATAATACTTTTTTGTGGGAAACCTTAAGCTAATTGATAATTGAGATGACAGGGCTTCTATCCTTACTTAGGAGATGCCCTAGAAACATCCGTATGCCATATATCTAACCTAAAGCTCTCCCGACGGCACCGATTAAGATATGCTGGAATCTTCAACCGTATTGTCTTTTGCTCGTCTGTTAGGCGTATAAGTAGTGTCATGTGCATTTTCCAGTTACGTCCCCGTCTTTACCCGCCTCTCCCTCGAAGAAACGAATTACATAGCAGTGGCCCTCTCCTACAACCCGCACCAAACACCTTTGCTAACACACCGGGTATATAAAATCAACAATAGAAGAGAAAGGAGAGGGCGCAACTGCATGTAGTCGTCATATTAATTTTGATCGCGTCTCTTCATATCAAAAATCCCGAGGACCAGCTGGTAAACACCATCTCCAGGCGTCCTGCGGTTCAAGTCGTGATCCGAGGCGATGTGTCATCTGAATAGAATTAAATAGGTACTGTGGAATTGAAGGCATTAAGCGTATCAATCGCAGCAATGCGAATCGTCGTGTCTATGTGCAAGGCGAGTATGAGAAGGCGGGTGATAAATCGAGGACGGGCACAGAAGTTGGTCAGGTATAGACCGAAAAGATACCCGGGGGAATTGACGGATCGATATCGCGCTGCGGTTGGACCAGGTTAGGTTGGAAATTAGAAGTCCCTAAACGCCGGTGCAATGCAAACACAAATGATTTCGTCAACCCATCAGATATAAATGAACAGCGTGAAAGATCTCGTTATTGGGCTCAAGTTCCGTGCTGAGCACTAGACCCGGTCTCTGTAGATCCATCGCCTTCGATTGTCTTCCTCCAATGTTCGGGTAGGCAGACGCAAACCAACGGGAAAGCCTTGATCTCTCCACTAACTGGAGGTGATGTATCTCGCAAACGACCTGAGGTATGTGAAACTCCGCTATCCCTCTGTGCTTGTCTGCGTGCTTCCCATTCATCCGCTCTTTCGTCCAACATGACACCGGTTGCCCATCCGTCATCCCAGATGCCTACCACCTTCAACATATCGCCGCGTTCCAACGCGAATTCGTCGGCTGCACGGGGTTGGTATGCCCAAAGGACTGCGACACGCTCGCCAGGGTGGATATCGTCCTGCGAGTAATAGTCCTTAAAGAATGGGAGTTGTTCAGATTGCTGACTATTGACACCAGGAGGTGACGACATTCCCCCTGCACTACCGGGAGACTGAGGATCCTCGCCGGCGAGTACCGAACTGCTGGATAACGAACCGTTCCTACGGATGTTCATGGGAGGTGGCCGTAATATAGCTGCACGTGGTTCCGATGCGGGACTCTCTCCGAATGAGTCGGAAGACGAGTGATCGCCTCCTCCTCTCCGCCTCCCTGTGACATACCCAGCGGCCGCACTGGCTGCTGCTGCGCCCGCTGAAGCTCCGAGTCTAGAGTCTCCACGTCTCGAGCCTGGCTCCCCTGAATGACCTTCTAGTGCTGACATACGGGCTATTCTTCCTCCGGGGAGGATTTCGTACCCTTGAGGTGCTACAGGGCCCGCGGGGACCTGATTTGTCTGTGGTCCTTTCCTAGAGGGCGATGGTTGGTTAAAGATGCTCCCCTTCTGGCTACCACTTCTTCTTCGTGCCAGTCTAATGCACATGAGTATGAGGAAGGCCAAAAGAGCCAGGCCGGCCACGGATCCAACGACGATACCAGCTATCGCACCGCCTGAAAGACCTTTGTTGTCGGAGGCGGCCGCAGCAGGCGTTGCTGTGCTACTAGCCGTGGCGCTCTCGGTGGGTGTACTGAAGGACATGGTTGGCGTAATTGAGGGCAGGACAACGTTTGCGCATTTTGACTGAATATTCGAATTATAGCAGCAGGTATCAGTCGAGTTAATACCGCCCGATGCGCAATATGAGCACAGCCCAATAGTGCTGCCGCCATATCCACAGTTATCTGGTTCATTAGTAATGCCTTGTATACAACTGCTACTAGATAACGAGTCTGCCGGCAAAGCACAGTTAACGAAGTCAGCCCTTATCTGATCTTGACGGCCACTGCTGGTGCTGGGACAGAGGCTGGTGTCGGCCGCGAGATATGCTTCACTCTCAGCATAATGAGCGCAAGAGTCGGCACACAAGGGCCGCGATGCCTGGTCTGACAGACTACAGGCCTTGATGGAATTCTGAATAATAGCATTACAGATTACTGAGGTGGTGAAACGCGCATATAAATCAGTAGTGTTGACAAGGTCGATATTGCCGCAACCCAACAATGTTTGGTATCTAAAATATAGAATAAGCTTAAGTTGAAAATCGTATTCATGTCAATTTACTTACTGTTTCTGTACGTAATCGGTCTGAACATATTGGCTTAACTGCTTATCGAAGGAAGCCCTATCTGAGACGTATTGAAGAAAGGGACTAGATGCTAGGTCAGAATCGGAGAGACTCTTTTGACAACCCGATGTCGCAATTCGAAGATGAGACGGGGAATAGGAGAAGAAGTGAGAACTCACAATAGTCCTATTAAATAACTACTCGTGGACACCGAGGCGGACTGAAAAGCTGAACAGGTTGTTGAGCCTGTTAACGGAATGCAGCTATCTGCCATGGAGCCAGGAGCTGCTGCGAGGATCGACACAAGGGCAGATTTTACCGTCCACCCCGATCGGCCGGCCGTTCTTCCACCACTCCCTGATCGAGACGAAGCCATCGGGACGTTGCGCTTGGCGGGTTTGGAAGACTTCGAAATGAGAGACCTATCGCTGTTCCTCCTGTCGTTCGTATCGGAAATGGTGATCACTGGCGCCGAGAAGGCATGACGTTCGGATCCTATCATTGCTCAAACCACATGCTATTAAACTCGACTCGGTTGATGTTTGTATTCGTAGTTCCTTAGTGCTAAGAAGCAGTTGAATGACTGAAATATTGGCAGAGATAGTCTGTTTTTCCGTTTCTTCTTTTTTGATGCAGGTAAATTTTATGTGCAAGGTTGGTCGCAAGTAATAGTCGTAACCGTAACCAAAAATCAAAGAGGTATCTTGAGGGGTCAATTACTCTGTAGAGAAATACGGGGGGATGATTATTTTCGAGATTTTTTATTTCGTGTTGAGGGATGTAGGTAGTAGGTAGTGTACCGATAGGATCGGGTGTGTTGGTGTTTCCAGTGACGAACGAGTGTCTATAGTTGGAGAAGGTGAGACCTTGAGTGAAAGGAACCAAGCCAGAAATCGTGTAGTGGATGATTTCAGGTTGCGCTTGACATGCTACCAATACACCAGTCTTAGATGCACGACGTCGAATGGAATACGACAGTGGATGCTATCTACTACTAGATGAATATCGAGGTGGCTGGACACTAGGCAAATTTACTGGCAAAGGCACCTTTGGCTCTTTGGCTCTTTTAGTTAAACGAATGTCAAATAAAAAATTTCGAAAAAATAACACAATGAAGGCAAGAAAAGAAAACTAGGCGCACGACGGTAAAGCCGTGAAACCGTAGAGTAGATCCGGGCGAGTAGGATGAGGATCGGAGGGATGGGGAGAAAAGAGGTTGAAGTTTGGGTATATGCGACTCGACAGAACCGATGAAAGAAAGGGAGAGAACGGGGGGATTGAGAGGAACTCGCGTAAGCCAACCCGAGAGACTGCCTGGACTGCCAGATTGTGCACCGAACTACTGGGTTCCTGGGGGGAGACTGCCTGACTGCCCAGGTGGGCTGTGGTAGTTTTACTTGCTAGCAGGCACAATTCATCAACGATCAAGGAGCATCGTAACAAGCAACAACAAAAGTAGCATCTAGCACCCTTACACCCCTACACTTGCCGGGTCCTGCCCTACCTTGCAGCTGCCTTGTTCCTATCTCATGTTGTACCTTGTACTTCGTGTACCTGGACTAACTCTACTAGCGCCACTAACCACCTGCCTTCTCTCAATGTAGCAGGTACACTAGTGAGCGGGAGACGTTCCCAAGTCGATAGTAGGGAAGCTCTATCCTTCTACGAAGGCTTGGCATAGACTTTATCCAATGACAACAGCCTATAACCAAGGTTAGGGTCCACAGCAAAAACTTACTTGCTTCCAGTCCGCAACGGGCAAGTAGGACGGGGGTTTTTAGACCACGGCCTTCAAATTAGAGGTTTCTGTAACCGTGCTTTCATCCCGATATTTAGGTATAAACGGCTCCCGTCAGAACTTTACAATTCACACGTACTTCTTCGTTTTCCATTATCCCACTCATTATTACAATAATTATCGAATTCATATCTCATGTGAAACAATATACTGGCACAATGTTCGAGATCTCTTGTACGATCAAGTTGTACATGTTATTCAGGTAAGTGTACGTTTTATGAAATTTGATACGCACAGACTGGTACTATGTACATCATCCTCGAGCTAGGGTCCCTGTCAAGCCACGGGCTCTCAGACATTTAGACAAAGTCTTCATCGAAATAGGCAAAGTCCCAGAAGCACCTTAAAATTACTGACATGGATCTGCTTATCCAATCGTAACGATCAGAGACAGCCAAGAGCTTTAAGAAAAGCAAACCATTGATCTTCCAACGGTTCGCAGAAGAATCGTCGATAAGCTTTCAAAGTCGACATCTTCCCTGGCCTCATCGTCACATCGGTTGGCATCACCTTACTTATCTAGGAGGGTGTAGGTCATTACATTGATGAGATAATACATAGTAGCTGTCATCGCAACAATGGCGGATAGACTCGAACTTACTTTCACGTTATTCGTCCGGTGTTGCTCAGAGCGGAAACCTTGAATGACAAGTCAACGTGGACACCACCTTCGACGACAAACGCCGACAAGAGCTTGTTGATCAAATACTTTACACAGCCTAAAGTCTATGCCTGCATACGATACTTACCCTCAAACCCTATCGAAGATAACTTCTCATGTTTAGATGGTTTACGGTTCACGTCTGCTCAATGAATGACGATGACCCCGGACTTACTACCTTAAATCATCAACGTGCGGGTTACGCAAGTCACTGAAACCCGAGAAACGAAACCATTTTGCAGAATCCCAGAACACATCGGGGGTTCATCTCGCTGTTTCTAATTCAATGCCGATCAGATTAGCTGAAACTCACACGCTAATTCCCTAAGAGTCAGGCTGTCAGGGAGTACGATAGTACCTAAGACGACTTTCTTTTCTTCTGCGAAATTTGTCTGTCTCATATTCCGCGCTCCCGCGTTTATTGGCCAAGCACCTTTGTTATGCCTGTTGCTTCAGATTCTGACGATTTTCGTACTACTTCGCCTACCCGGTCCGTCCTTCAGGGGATCCCGGCCACTCTCTAGACACTGTACATAGTGCGTCCGAAAATAGCCTGTCGAGAGGCGTCGATGCGAAATGACGATGGCCTCATTTACTCGATTGGATAAAGGGGCGCCCTAACGCGTCGTGTTTTTCGACCCACCATTTCTCCTAAGTCTTTGGTAATTTTTTAAGATTGTGTATGTTTTTGTGTTTTGTTTCAGCGTATCAGCCCTAGCAGGCCTTATTCTTCCCGGCTTCCACACCGATCAGAAATCAGAAAAAACACGAGGCGCACGTTTGTCAGTCTGTTTCTTATTATCTATCTCATATGTCCGGGCGTGTTCACCGCCATAGACTGAAGGACGGACAAATACTTTAAGATGTTTCGAGAGAAAAGGGGGAAACAATAACATAATTTAGGAAGCAAACAAATCACATAAGCACGGAAACGACAGATTCTATCACACAGATACTCCGAGATCATCGTCTCTACTAGGTACCAGGTAATTACCGTTGCTACGGTTTGGTAAAGTACCCTCTACTATGTACAGCATAACCCCGGGCTGGAGTTGTGGTACCAGATTCTCTTATGCAAGCCATTGCCGAAGGCGTTCTGCCGCGTCAACGACCTCACGGAATTAGATTGTCTGCCATACACTACATATTATGTAGATATGTACCGCATTGGGGTACGTATGGCATTACATATTGCTTCTCGATTTGTGCCGTTGCCCTCCCTGATGAATTCATCCATTGAGACTACTCGCGATAGGGCTACATTCGTTAAGGGATCTTAAGCTACATCAATGCAACCGTCGGGGCGGCTACTAGCCTCGGCGGACGGGTCTGATTAATATTATGCATCTCGACGCCGTGCATGAAATATGAATGTCAGATCGGGAGGTTGCTCAGTCACTCCTATCAACTCAATTCTAATTTACCTTTTATCCTATCAAGCCTCGAGCTTTTATGCACCAATGTCTTAGCTACCTAGTAATATTGACGGCTTATTGATATCAAATAATGTCAGTAGCGCTAAAGAAACGATCTTGAAGAGATGTCACGGGTGTCTCAGCTGCAGAAAAGCATAAAGGGGCCCCTCGATGGTCAATCTGCCCCGCGTTACAGATCTTCAAGAGTAAATCCAACTTACAAACCGAAGTTTATCTTGACATCCATTAGACATAACAGAGCCCAATGGCTCAATTTCATGGGCAGTTGTACTTCGTCAAAATCTAGGTAGATTCTAGAAACGACTAATGATCCTACTTAGTTTTAACTAAGCTATGAAGCAAATGCCGAGCTCCAGATCACTATGACGTCTATCCCCGTGGTAGATGTTTCTTAGGTAGGCTTTGGAATATCCTCAAACTAGGAATGGCCTTACATGTCTACCTGGTCTTATTGATATTCGAAGTGTTTTTACGTGACATAATATAGGTAGGTGCCTTGGAAACCTGAGTTCATACGCCCTAGTAGATTCAAATATGTCTCAGAGATATCGAAATATTTACGCATATCGAACTTTTCAAGTCCGTCGGTAGGCAGGTGAAGTTCTTGGCAATAACGACGTTTGACTTAACCCGCAAATCCCTAGGTTAATACATGATAACAGGAATTAGGCTTGTCTTTCAAACAACTCCAAGATAAGGCGAACTTCGAAATATAGTAGTTTGAGCAAAGCCAGGTATATGCCGACATTTCAACCATTCCCGAGAGTTCCGGTGTGTAAACTAACCACCACTTATATCGTCTAGGACATTCTCTTAAAGCACTCATGGGACTTTTGAACTTTTATATACCTATTAAGCTCCAGCAGATATATACATGGGAATATTCAGAGACTAAAAGTTTCCAAACGTTTCTGAACCAGTAGTAGGGTTGGGTATACCTTTTTTAAACGACTTGAAAGTCATTGCTGGCCCTGCAAAACAGGCGCCGAGACGCTGGTGTTATGCCTAACCTGCTTGATGAATTTATTTACCAGGAATAAATAATAAGAAACAAGTAGTTGCTCTCAAAAGACCTTCCCAGCACGATTTTCTATGAACCATGTGAATAGACTTGGTGAAACGTGAGGTAACTTGAATATCTATTAACTATTGTATACCTGCTATGGAGGTAGCAGTTCAAAGTTAAAACTGAACTATCTTGTGCGGTGTTTCATTTTTGCCTCTAATTAGTTTTTGAACCCTAACACAATTAATAAGTATGACCTCTAAGTGTGGTTCGAGATGATGCCATGAGGGTATGTGGTGTCCCTAGAATTTTTGGACGGATTCAGATCCAGTATGCTCGAAGGTGACCAAGGACCCTGGATAGGTAATCGAAGTCCCCTTAAGCTTGAAGTAGATGATCAGAATACCTATATCCGCCGTGGAGTATATTGATGGCTACTAATATTCGAATCGTTTATGGATAAGAAAGGCAAGGAAACGCATCTCCTATTACCCCTGAATTCCTTGCTGTGTCTTCTCATCTTAATCTTGTACAACTTGAATAAATTGTCACTTTCGTGAAACGGAGGCGGCTGTATTACTCATCTTGGCTATTGAAATATGTGCTGTATAATCACCTGTCGCATTGGATAGACGAATGCGTTAAAAACAGCGGGAAAATCTGTGATTAAAGTTATGTACCCCGAAGTGATAGTATGTCCATTGAATTAATCTTGTCAATTCCGAATCATTCCTATGATATGAATATACGATTATTAACCATCATAGGATAGACGTAACCTTCTAGGTTGCCTAACTCATTTGGTCCGGGTCGTCCGGAAAGTCTTGACCAGAGATTTTACCACTGAACAGGGAGCTGCAAGTTGTGATCATCGATTCCATTGCGCATATCCCATCTGATCGTTGACCAAACGCCTTGTATTGCCCTTCTTATAACGAGATATGTACACTTGACTGTAGCGCCGGCTCTATGATTCTTGGGGTTTGTTTGCCTTCTTTGCTGCCTCGTGTTCCCTTATTTGCTTACTCCAGCTGTAATAGGTATTAGCTTCCGAATCTTCGTAGGAAATACGCATGGTCGAACGTACTACCGGCTAGGGAAGAATCGTCCCTCTTCTGGCATCTTATGTCGGAATTCGCGATCAGCACTTAATTTCCACACCGCAGCCGTTAATGCGATAATGACGCCGAAGTATGCTGCAGTGTTCGCCTTCCAGTTGCTTGGTTGGGTGTACCAACCGCCAGACGGAGACCAGACATGCTTGGGGTAGCTAATGCGAGGTCAGGCTCATCATTCTATCGAGGTTTGAAGGCCGAATGTTGGTAGGAGACTGCTTCGACTTACGAGACTCGAGGACCGCCACCCTATTGATTGTTAGCGATACATCATCAGTAAAAATTCAAAGGTTATATACCATCTTGTCCGATTGTGTAGTGAGCAGATAACCAATTGAGGTGAATTGAGACGACGAGGAGCTTGGAGATTCAATGTTGGAACATTCAATGATACAATGGTACTATGGTACAAGCAATTAATTGCTTAGCACACACTTAATCGCACTGATGTAATTGGACTAAATAAGGGTAATGGTTAATCCGGCGGCACTTAACGATGTGGCACGTGCACGACCACTATCAATGGCCCTTGCACTTTGGCGTAGCTTCAATTCTCTGAAACTTTTTTTTCGAAAGTTCGATAGACACGAGATCCAACTGCAGCAATTGACTTAATCCCCCACAACCGTGTCGTGTCTCAACCCGCCCAGTGCGTTGGGGCGAGGTGATCTGGGTTTATCAAAAATGAAGAGAATACGGTTAGACAGGTTATCGAGTCAATTGCTCTCTTCAACCCCGGCAAGACCAGCGTCCACATCCCACTCCACTAGAATATGTCGAACAGCCCGAACATCTAGATTACAAACCCCTCTATTATGCCCCGGTCAAAGGAGATGGCAGTCCACAACACCTGACGTGTATACCGACCAAATAGACTATCAAGGAACTGAAGGAAATGAAGGGACTTCATACCCATCCGAAGAAGGAAAAATACAACCGCTCCCGTCGCCACCACCCGAACGAGCCTTATACTCGGCAAAACTTGCGGCCTTACATGCGCGACTCTCTCTCTCCTCCAAAATTCCCCTCCAGATTCTCGCCCGCACCCTAATAGACCCCTCGGCCGATTCCCACCCGCACTACAATAATGCGAACCTTGCATTCCTGGGCGCTGCCCTGCTCCAGTACCACACGTCCGAAATGCTCATCATGCGATATCCGCGCCTGCCCATGACGATTCTGTTCTCCGCCATGAAGGGCTACTCCGGCGTGCCGGCGCTGAACCAAGTTGCACGAGCCTGGGGTGTGGAGGCTTGCGCCGCGCCAGGCGAGGAAGTAGATCCCGGCGTCCTGCAATTTTCATCCGATAAGCCGACCGTCATGATGAACAAGTGGGGTTACGTGCGCGCCGAGTCGAAGGAGCTTCTGAAGTACAAGTGGCGCCGAGGTGTCAGTAGTAGAGTTATATACGACGACGCCTTCGGTGAGCTAGTACAGAAAGACGGAAAGCCGGCACAGGAAGCTCAGGAGCAGGCGCAGAAAGAGGGAGATGATAAGTCCGAGGTCAGCGACGCACGGAATTCTAGAGATCTAGTCGTGAATGATCCAAGCCAGAATGCGCACGCAAACTTCGTACGCGCCGTGGTCGGCGCCATCTACCAGTACTGCGGGCGCGAGACCGCCAAGATATTTGTGCAGTCGCACGTCCTCTCCCGGAAACTCGATTTGGAGAATCTGTTCTACTTCAAATTGCCCATAAGAGAGCTGGCGCGACTATGCGCCAGAGAAGATTTCGACGATCCCGTAGCGAGGCTGCTTAGTGAGACGGGACGGCTGAGCAGAACGCCGGTCTTTGTGGTGGGGATCTACAGCGGCCGGGACAAGCTCGGCGAGGGTACCGGGCCCAGTCTCGATGCCGCGAGGACGGCCGCGGCGATTAACTCGTTGAAGTCGTGGTACCTATACAGCCCCGGCGATGTCGGAGTACCTAGCGACACCTTCGATGAGGATGCCGTTCACTGGGAACCAGCGTACGTCGATATCGGCGAGATAATATCGTGATGCGTCGTCGTCGGATCTAGGCGAGGGGCTCTACAATGGGACGTAAGAGGTTTACAACCGCGAGAATTCTCCTCTCCTCTCCTCTGCGGAGCAAGGCGTACCAGTATAGCCATTGGATAAAAATAGGAGACGGCCGAAAAAAAGGACAAATAACATCTATTCGAAAATAAGAGATGATTGATGATTGATGTCTTGGCTGTCGGCGGGACTTATGTTATGAGGGTGGATTCAGGGGCCGGGTCTGCCAACGTTGTATCATTGTACCATACTTTCAAAAACGTCCATGAAGCTGGATGGCCCATGTAGAAAAACATACAAGGACAGCACCACCCGTAAACCACTCTTCAGCCGAGTGTAAATATCTACTTGCACAATTTACATTCGAGGGTGTCGTCCCTAGTCTTTTTCTGGTGCTGTCATTATTGTATATGACGTGACTCATTTTTTAATCGGTAATCTATTGGTGTACATAAAGCATTTGTGAGTATACAAAAAGAGGAGGTTGAAGAGAGGAACATATTATTAATATTATCAAACGGGTTGTATCCAACGCGGCGAACTCCTAACCATGAACCTTGACTACCGCAGTGTCAACTAAAATGGTCGCCCTCGCCCAGTTTATCCGCTATACCTAACCTAACCAACCGTCTATACACCTCCCTCTTGACAGCCGCCTCGTGGTCTTCACGCATCTTCTTCTTGCGCTCGTACACTGCCCTCACGCAGCGGCGGACCTGGTCCTTGCCTTCGGCGAAGTTGGCGCGTGCAAGCGCTACAACCTTGTCGACCTGCTCGGGGGTGTACACGAAGTTCCACGTGCTCATGTAATCGGACTCGGCCGGGTTGACGCCCTCAACTTTTGGGTTTGCCAGGAACGGCAGGTACACAATAGTCATGCCGGCGTTGGGCTCCTTAAGCTGCCAAGCCAGTGTATCGTCCGTAAGTGGCTTTGCTTTTGTGGGGGGAGGTGGCTCCGATGACCTTTCTTCCTTCGAGCCGACCCAAATCGTACAGTAGCCTAGGTCGGAGTCTTCCGGGTGCGATATATCGTGTTTCGCTTTGTCACTTGGCTCTGTGGTCGGCGTAGGCGGTTTGCTACGGGTTTCGACCCGACCATCTCCTTGTCCTTGCTGCGCTTGATGTACCTTCGCCTCAGCGTCGGCTGGTGATTTTGCTTGCGCTGACTCTAGTTGTTGCTCAATTGTTTGGACAGAATCTGTTGCTTTGGGCCACCCAACACCGACTGGCCAACCCTTAATACCTCGTTGGCGCGCATAGCCATCTGCTACAGACAGCCAGTTATCCGTCTTAACGTCGGCAGAGGCATCAAATGCCACGATAATATCAATATCCCGGCCAGGTCGAAGTAAAGGGTAGAGAGGTAAATTGTTTGACATTCCTGCGTCCATAAGTTGAATGTACTCATTATCACATATCGCAGTAGGCGTCGTAAATCGTAATTTTCCTTCCATATTATACGTAAAATTGGGTATTTGAGCCGGGTCGATTGGATGGACCTTCTCCAAGTCTGTATTATACCCATATATCATTCCGTCAATTGCGGCAAATCCAGTGAGACTTTTTACGAGAGGTCGAATTTCACGATAGTAGTGGCTAAGGGTCGCACAAAAGGCGCTACCGAAGATACCCATCATGATGGGCATTCGAAGCTCTGGGAGATGAAAGCCGTTGCTCTCCGGGGGCACGTCTTCTCCGTCGTTAAATCGACGACCAAGTGCCCAGGTCGGAATTCCGGCATTAAACTCCTCACAGAAAAATTCGTAGGGTGTTAACTCAAACCACTGAAACCACGCTTCCTTCTTTGCGATCTCCTCTGCTCGCTCTGGACTAGTAACGCCGGATTTCGACAATTTGTTGGCTATATCAGGGATCTCATGGCGTACGGCAGTATAAATTGGCAGTGGGTTCTCTCCATACTTGATGTATTCTCTCTGACTAGAAAGTTTAAAATCTTTTTCATTAACACCGAGCTCGCCTTTGGGCACTAGGAGCCTCGCGGCCAACAGAATTCCGTAAGCATCGACAAGTCCAAAATCGGCGTTCGGGTCTCCTCTGAGCTTTTCGACTAGACTGCTAAGGAGTAATTTACTGGTTGGCGCGGATGTCACCGATGAAAATGCAGCTGGAGGGTATGCAAAATGAACACCTATTCTCGATTTCAGGTGATCGACGATTCGGTCAAATTGGCGGTTTGTAACGGATGAATTGTATAAGGATTGAAGCCAGCATGAACCACTGACGCCCGCCGTATACGTGGTACAATCAAATAAACCATCTTCTTGGGTGGCAAGAAGCGAACCTGTGCCAGCAACCAAAGCTCGCAATCCGCCACCAGAGCCACATATGGCAATGGTGGGAACATCGTCAGGATGGACGTCCTTCTCATCAAGACCAAGATACTTAGCTAAAGCCGCAGTGGCGACTTTCTTCCGGCGAGCTAGAAACTCTTTTTCTTCGTCGCAGAGATCCTCCGAGACACGTACCCTAGCAGAATACTGAATTTCTGGATGGATAAAAGGGTCATGAGCATCCCGCCATATCTCATTCGCGAGTGACCCGTCCTTCACAGAAAGCTCACGTTGGAGTTTGCGGATTTGACTAGGAAGAGTCCTTGACCAATCAGGAAGGATCATATCGACAAGGCGATCAGATAATGTCGACCATTCAATATCGGTGACATTAGAAAAACGCTCAAAGCGACTGGCAAAGGCCGACCAGGCGGTGTCTTCGGCTTGAAGTTGCGCGTCATCATTTGTACGCTTCAAACCTTTCTCAGTCTGCGTGACAATGCGGGATCGCCGTAGTTCATCGCCTGGGTAAAGCGAGTATATGAGCAAGCCGCCTAAAATACCGGAGATGGCTACAGTGACGATAGTAGGGGGGCCTTTACTAAAACCTATATTCCTCTGGTTGGGCGAAGTAAAAAAGCCACGTGGGAACTGGTTTTGATGTAAGCGTGATGATCGACGAGAAATCTTTGATATACCGGTACGGATCGGCACCAGGGCTAATCGAGATGTTCCATGGACCAGTCTGGTTAACCGTCTCGCATAGCAAGTTGCTTTTAATTGTTGAGATCTTTGGAAGCATCCCATAGCTGTAAACTGGTACGAGCCTTTTTCGTATGACAAGATGAAATCTGCAACATGACTTCACTGTTGATTATGGATGGTAAACTTCGAATTAGAATACCTTGACTAGTAAAGAGAAGAGTTTATGAGAGTTACCTAATGGTTAGAGCTGCATGTGCTTCATTTCGACGCAAGGCTCGTCGTACTTGCCCATTGATATGGTACGATATCGTGACATCATTTTATTAAATCGATAACCGTAAGATCCGCCATCCCGCCATACCATTTTATCCATTTTGTTGCGCTAAAGTTACAGGAGCTTTAGCGCATCGTTATAGTGACTGATTTTCAAGCCATATTGGCCTGTGCTCTAGAAGTCATGTGATCACACAAACTCAGGCCTCCATTGCATTTCAAGGCGCAATATGATTGGTTAAGAAAACACACACTATAACTATGCGCTGAGACCCTCGTAATTCTGTGCTAGATAGCCACGAAGCCCCCTATAGCCATAGGGACCTTAGTGGATAAGTATGGTGCAAATACAGCCCTGAAGTGCAATGGATTGTATTGGAACGTACAGCGGATAAAATAATTTGGCGGGATGGCGGAACTTACGACTACCGCTCGATCTATGTTTAATAACATGCACTGCAAAGAAACATAGCGTGTCTCTGTAAACAATTTCAGAGTTTACAGACAGAGCATCATAGAAGACTCTGACGAGAATTGATATCTAAAGCGTTACTCAAGTTGACAGACTACCTACCTATAACTATGAGTATCTAGATACCTAACGAAACACTTTCCTATCTTCCTTCGCCTGTGGCTCTTGCTGACGTACATTGTTATACGAATCCTAGGTACCTAGCGAAAGGCAGAAGAGGAAATGTAAAAAGAGAAAGAGAAAGAGATCGAATAACCATACTAGGTGTTACTTCACCCGAGCCACGCAACACTGCTCCTCGTCGTGTCGCCCTTTACTCTTCGGCCACCAAAGTTAGTCGTGCTTTCCAGGAGCAGAAGCAATCTTCTCTACAGCGGTAGCGATGTTCCCCATATTAGCGCTGACATTCTCCTGTTACCCACAATTAGCTATATGAGTGACTTGGTGCAAGCATATACGCAGGCTCACCATCGATATCGCTAGTCTTTTGAGGACGTCGGGGATGTCAATTACATCAGCTCCTTCTGAACTAATGCCAACAGTGGAAGCAACGGTACGACCTGGCTGAACAGGCACTAGTGGCCCCTTCCCATTACGTCTGGATTGTTTCCCAAGAATCTTGCGTACCTCGTTGGATGCATTTATCCATTCGATATTGGTATGACCTACAAGATGCTTCTGAGGATCAATGCTCCCTAAGGCGGCGCGATATTTGACGGCACAGCGCAGACGATAGATAGCTGAAACCATTTTCGAGCTCATGTTTAGAGGTTCGCAACTTAGACCTCGCTCAAGGCAGTAGCTGCAGGTAACCTCGTTTTCATAGCCATCTGGATTTACTTAGCATAAAACACTTTGAGGTAATCAGGTAAAGGGCTTACTCAAGTGGACGCATCGTGCACCATAATCGTCACAGATCCGCAATGCGCATTTATGGCATGGAGGCCATCTGACTCCTTTAAACTCAGTCGAATATATCTCCGAATCCAAATCCCAATAGTCATCAGAAACCACGGTCTTGGGGCGTTTTGAAGATGGCCCTGGTGTATCATCTTCATTGGCATGCTTGTTTGGTTTTTTAGAATGTTTAGGCACTTTGAGGTTAACTTTACTAGGTATGCATCGAGAATGAGGACATGAAACTTACTAATGACGTTAAATAAGTTCTTTACAAGAGGTGGTCGTAAAATAGATGAATAGGTAAGATGACTAGTGAAGGGTATAACGGGTAACTAAGGGGGGAACTGGAATTTTTATATTGATAAGTGGGCGAATTAAGCTATGGGCTGTTAAATGTAGTGAAGCAATAGATGGTAGTACGTCACAATCACACGCCTTTAAGCTATGTGAAAGAGGTGATCATGCCGAACCTGTTAACGAGGCAGCGAGGCAGCAAGGCAGGCATCGCATTTTCACGATCGAGCACACGGCACTAGGCGCACACAAAAGCAAGTGTATATCAAGAGGATTGCATGGCTAGGGTATTTTACGATGTGATCACATATAATTGGAGTATGGAGTATGTACCATGTAAGTCGATGAGTTCACATCTAGTCCAACTTGGCCCCTTTATCAATTAACAGACATGACAACCTTCAATATTGCTAAGATTCCTAACCGCCTACCTAGCTAGGTATTCAATTGACCGCGATAGCTTCTTTGACATTTTCCCCCCATAAGTCTAGCAACGATTACTGACATAGTGACGATCACCAGCCTGACATCTGTTGGATTAACAACCGTTGTAATACAAGGTGAGGCTATTTCCAAAGTGGCTATTTTCTTCGATATAACCCTTGCTCGATGATTACGATTGCCCTCGGGGGGTGATATTATTCAATCAACAGCCAATTAGACTGGTGATTACCTCCAAATACCCCTCACCCAGCAGTGTATTCAACAACAGCTCAACAACAGCTTCAAACAAAATTTTATAGTTATATTCGCAAAATAGGTAGTTGATATAATGTGACCTACCTTGTACCTTGAATTAAAGCGTCTAGGTTAGTGAATTGAATGATATAACTAAGATCTACAGCCGTTGTTGGAAAGAGTGGACTGAAAAGCGCCAAGTCCTCTATTATTACAGGGGGTTTAGCAGTAAAAACGCCACTAATCGTACCCTATTTTCTACCTAGGCAGGTTATCGTTGCTATTGTTCTGTTTAACGTCTCTCTCTTCTCGCAATATCCCTAGGAGTATATAGGACGTGGCAGTGGCAAGCTCTACTACCTACCTATTTACATGATACTGATGATCTTGATGATACTATGATGCCAAATCTTGCCTCGGAGGCTTCACATTCACTGATTAGCGATTACTACCTTCTTGTGGGGTTTTATCGCCCTAGGTAGCTTTTGGGCTGCTCCGTTTAGATCGATTCATGGATTTGGTCATTTCGCCCCGCCGCCGTTGGTCGTCGTAGGACTAAGTTACTTCAAGATGATTTTGAGTAAGAATGTATGTATTACTTGCATATGTTGGTAGGTAAGTTGATGGCTGTATGGCGAATGGCGGATGGCGAATTTTTACGGTTGTCGCATCGCCCTCTCTCTCTGCATGCCGCTAAATACACAGCCCAATGAACTCAATTCTATTGAGGCAATCAATATGACCGTGGCATCTCTCTTCATCTTTCAATACCTCAAATATCTATTCCCAAATAACTCGAGTTATTAAAAAAATAAAAAAAAAATAAAAAAATACTTACCTGCCTAGCACCTAATATAACATTACTGGCTCGTTTACTGTTTAAAATGACTTCTCAAGATATCATAAATGCTACCTCAGATGTGGGAGGCTCGTCATGGTCCTTCGATGTATCTTCCTTCCTTGTCTTGTTAGGGGAGCACGAGGAAGTCAAATTTCGTCACATGCGCCGCTCGCTGCTCGAGTGTTTCTGTTCCGTCCCCGTTGCAGGTCTACAGTCTTATCTTAAGAAGCCAGACAGCGTCTTCAATGCGACCGGTTTACAATATACAAGTCCCTATGGCAGTAAGACTGCGCTTTTGAGGAACATGAAATTGAATTACTGCCTGGAGTCTAAGGAATTGCTTAACGATGGCAATTACGCTGTTTTTTCCATACCTCATGATGGCGAAGGCCAGGGCGCCCAGAAGAGCATCTTTCCTCTCGATCTCGCCACGGCCTGCCTGAGTTTGTTAAGTTGGGTTAGTACTGCGGGTATAATTACATTCCTTTGTCTCTACGAAGGAGCAAGTTGGATTGGCCTCGCAGGCTGTTTGATTCTTTCAATTTACTCGATTATTCTGAAAGTTGCGGAGAGAATATATGCCCAGCCAGCCGATTTAGTCACTAGCGGCGTAGACGACATAGATGCCATATACATTCTCGGTCGTCGGAATTCCTGTTTTGTGCTCGAAGGGAGCCGAGGGGACATTGCGAGGATGACAGGTCAAGGGCTACGCATGCGTAAGGACAAGTTCGCTACTGCGACTGCAAATTTCACCCGGGTTGGAACGTTCTGCGTCCTTGTATTCATCTTCGCTGTGATACCCAACGGTACAACTTGGGACCAACTAGCTTTCGTGGCTTTGAACGTCCTGGGTCAACTGAACGTGGTTGTCGGGCAGAAGCTGAATACCGCGAGATTCTTTCGAAAATTGCGACTCGTCGAACATAACGAGAATATCGCCAGCCGTACACATGTTTATGCAAATCTTATCCGAAGGTTCGGAAACGGATCATGGGTCGACGAGGTTGATTTGTTGCCCCGGACAGGATTGTGGCAGGAATGGAGAAGAGCGATAGTTAACGAGCCTCACAAGGATGCAAAACTCTTGTATGACCAGTGCAAACACCGCAAATCGAACAAGTCAGGAGGGGAAGAGGATCCAAGCAAGGAAACCGTGGAGAAGCAGAAAGCTACCTCGACCGGAATAGAAGTACGTAGATAGCCATGTCATTGAATACCTTACCTAGATCCTATATAGTATTTAGTCCTGCTCAGTCCTGCTTGTACATCTCTAAAATTGCGCTTAAATGGTCATCATCAAGCGGCTGCTTCCTCCGGGTTGCCAACATTTTGGCCAGCTTTACCACATTTTTGATCTGTCTCCCGTTCATGTCATGAGAAGCAAGACCACGTAATCTACTCTCACCCTGGGCCTCATCCTGGAAATATGCCTCTTTCCCGATAAAGTTCTTCCATACACTCAATCGAGAATCTTTCGAAAGTTGGCTGAAAGGAATTGTCAAGTCTATCCTCGATTGGAACGCGACGTCGATACTATCTTTCCTATTCGTCGTCAAGAACATCATACCCTTGAAGTATTCTAGTAGTCTTAGGAATACTAGACGTAGTTAGTGTGAGTGTGCCAATCCAAAGCTACCTACTATGAAACACTGAAACAGGGCTGAAATCTTACTGGACGCCAACTCATTCCTTTGCAAATTCGACTTGTTTCTCTTTTCTAGGAATACATCTGCCTCGTCAAGAAGTAACACGGCATCCCACTCCTGGCAAAGGGTAAGTGCCTGGTATAGCTGGCGTTCTACCGTCTCTGGGGATATCCCCAATTCGCCAGCGCTGAGTGGGTAGAGTGGAACGCGCATTTGATCCGCAACTATTCATATTAGTGTCGGGATCTTGCATAGGTAGGTACTTGAGGTACCTATGTACCTATGTACCTAATTGAGAATAAAAAAGTGGAACTCACTCGACTCGGCAGTCAAAGTCTTCCCCACCCCCGGAGGTCCGGCGAGAAGTATTATGACCCCATTTCCTTCATCATGTTAGTCGAGTTGGAAGTTAACGTTATCGCATAAGCAACGGATGGTTGTCAAACCTTTCCCAGCGACAACATCGTCAAACTGAGTCGATTGCTGCAGCTTCGTTTCGGCAAATCCGAGAAGAAGTTCCTTCTCGTTTGTTCCAAGAACCAAGCGGTCGAATGAATTATCCCAAGTAATGTCGGATATGTTGCTCACAAACAGATCGTCTAAAACTTCGTCAGCTAGTCTTATCATGGATAGTAGCGGAATATTGCCTAGTGTCGACTTACACCACTTCTTCTTTGACAAGGAGTATCCTCTAACTAGGGGACTACATATGAGACGCTCGGAATCGTCTATGGTTACTGGGTCTATCACTTGGGTTTTCTGACGGTCTCTGACCTTCCCATCCCACATAGCAGCGTCCACGACAATGCGCCCAGATATCTAATAAATGTAAGTAATGATATTTCGTGTAAAATCTGACTTTGTGGATTCTCACCCCATCCCATTGTGGTTTATCTTCCATCTGTTGTTTTTTGGCCATACCCAAGCCCAAGTATTCTTTGTAATGGCACCCAGTAAGAGCAATGAACTTTTCCCCACGTTTCAAGACTGCTTCTCTGATGGCTATTCCGTTGGGCTTTCTTGATAGTGGAACGACATTCAATTCTGCGATGGGACGGCTTCCGGTGAATGGACAAACGCATAGTTGGCACACCTGGTCTTGCAGCGCAAACCCATCCCAGATCCTCTGCTTGCAAAGTATCGAGAATTGAGATTCCTGCTGGTAGGTATCCAACACCTTTCCGACGACATGGTTCCGTTGAAGGTCCCACCAGACAGCCTCATTGGGTCCAAATAATAACCACAGGTGACTGTACTCGATGACTCCATGCTTATCTGCATCTTGCAAGATTTTGAAGTATGGCATCAATTCCTTTTCTAGAACCTTAACGAAACCATCAATGTGTCGTTTCACGTTCTCATCAGCTAACTCGATCGCCCTGCGGAATTCGCCCCAACGATGAAACATCGGTTCAAAGGGACTTTGCAATTTTATCGTGTCAAGGGCCGGCGAGACTCCAGGGTATCCGTCTAAACAGCGCCGAAGAATTTCCATGATGTGAGGGCTTTGGACAACTATCGAGTGTACTGTCCATGGCGCATTGCCGCCATTGGAGGTCTTGCGTACCAGGTACCCTGCGTCGTCATATCCCTTAGAGTTATGCTCATGCTTAGCTCCACGGGGAGGTTCGTCTTGCCAACGAAAAAAACCATGGCCAATTTCCTCTCCGTAAAGCACCTGTTCTTTAGCGGGAATAGTGCCGGTCTCGCGTAAATAGTTTTCTAAGATGGCCACTCGGCCCTGCATGAGGGGCAAGCCCGTATCTGTGTTCTTCATCCATATTGGAGTTGCTGGATGGAGTCGGGGGAAAGGTGGGAGTTGTGCAAACTGTTGGGCCATCACGAAGGCAATTTTTCATGAAGTACTAGATGGTAAGGAGAACAAGAAAAAGAAGGAAAGGTAGACACGAGACATGTACGTAAGTATGGGTATGAAAGCGAGCTCAAAGCGGGCGTGGGAGAGTGGCTGTAAGTCTCAAAAGGTTGAGTAGCAGAGCCTCATCTTCCCATATAGTTGGGCACAAACAGTTGAGCCTTAAAGGCAAAATCTTTTGCGGCTAGAAAACGAGGATGACGCATCTCTACCTAGTACGTAGGTAGGCAATTTCTCAATTTGGTATGATTTGATCGTTAATATTGCTGATATCATGATATCTAGGCCGGGCGCCCAACGAACGATTCGCATGCAATTGTCGCCTACCAAAAACAAGCTGTCCGCCTCTCATTGGGTATGGAATATATGAGCCATGTAATAAAATACTTGGAATCGATGCATAAATGCGACTGAAGTAAGGCTGTGTACCTGCCTACATGGTAAAAGTGTGAAGCCACTAGGTACCGAGCAATGACCTGTACAGAATCTGATGGCAGTCTTCTATTGGTACGAAAGTCATGCACGGAAAAGCTTGACATTGACTCATCAACACAGCGATATAACAGCATCTTGACTATATATTGTATCCTATTCGGGCAATGGGCATTAGGTACCTACCCAGTACATAGGTACCTACATATAGGTAGTATATAGGTTGTAAAAGACCTAATGATATACTAAAGAGAAAAGGACATATCTAGGTTAATCATCGTTCAGATATTACCACCACTATTCCACAAGCCTATCGACAACTACCTTCTCCTGTCGCTCGCTCACTCTGCGACGGTTTTCATCCACGGGATTATCCCCCTGGGAATACACGACTAAGGTAACCCCCATGATAACCTCCTGAAGGGTACATCCCTGGCCGGTCCTCTAGAGGCTGATATACACACCTGGGCAGAGAACACGCAGCATGGATCAGGGTCAGGAAACTTTGAGCAATCAACCCCAACTCGGGCCAGTGAATCCATTGTGGTTATCAACCTTCGATTCATCGGCGTGGAATAAACTTCTCGTCAACTTCTCCATATCGGAGGAAAGCGGCGTGTCTAAGTTAAACCAGCGTCTGCCTGGTGGAGATACTGGACTTCACCTTGCCGTCCAAGAAGGCAATCTTGATTTGGCCCAGTTCTTGCTCCAAAATGGTGCCGATCCGAACATTCTTAATGCGGATGGCTATGCGCCGCTGCATTTGGCGGTCATGAAGCCCCGCCACGAACATATACAATTGCTATTGAAATACAAAGCACAGCCTGACATTTTTCGCGGACCTTCCGCCGGCCGGGCGGGCTTACCCTATGCCACTCCTCTACATCTAGCTATTGAGAAAGGGGATGCCCTAGCGGCCACTGCGTTGCTCAGAGGGAAAGCCAACGTGAACATTTCTGACACCGTAAATTTCTCGACACCGTTGTCACTGGCGGTACTTAAGGGTAATGACGAGATGGTTCAGCTCCTTTTGACTGAGGGTGCAAATCCTGACGGCGACCGCCGCGCATCACACTGCCCTCTTATAGTAGCAGCGGTAGACGGACGATTTGACTTAGTGCAGACCCTTTATTGTTGTGGTGCCGACCTAAATCTACGGGACGAAGATGGTGACCCGGCAATCCATAGCGTTGCGATCCAAGGAAACATGGATATGGTCAAGCTTATACTTGGTATCTCTGATGATACTTTGGATTTCCAGGGTACTTCTGGTAGGCCTGCATGGTGGTTTGCACAGAAATATGGACATACGGCTGTCATGGAATTGTTGAGAGAAACAATGCAAAAAAGACAGAAACGGCCTCTCCGGGAGTTCTCGCCGGACATCGACGATGACTCTGGGCAGCAGTTCGATGAGATCGGATTGAACAAACTGCTGGGTGATACAACACGAGCTCAACAGTACGCCTATCGCACTCAGGATCCGTCGAAGCCAGAGATGTGGAAAGAGCGAATACGGTTCATTATCAAGGCCGAGGAGGGAGAGGACCATGACTTCGAGGTAATCGAACCCTATCGCGACGGCAAGGATAGCCTCGAGCCTTTCGTTGCAGTCTCGTATTGTTGGGCATCCCACGAAAATACAGGTAAACTTCGGATAAAAGTCCCTAAGAAAGATGGCTCGGGACCGATGATCAGGCCTACGCGCGCAAGTACACAGGTTATACTGAGAAGCCTTGAATTTGCGCATTCTAAGGGAATTAAACGGGTATGGATCGATCAGGAGTGTATTCACCAGGACGACTCAGATGATAAGCGGCTTCTTGTTGGCACGATGCATCGTCTTTATCGGCAGGCGACACTCACACTAGCCATACTTGGAAATCATATCCAGTCAGTTGATGACATTGAAGCGATAAAGGACCTTTACGACACAACGGGTCGTCCACATGTCGAAATCCTGCGCAATCGTATATTCAATGACAGGTGGTTCAAACGTTCCTGGACGACCCAGGAGGCGATTAGCGCGACCAGAGATAACATGGTCTATTTAATTGGATGGGAAAGTGATTTAGACAGTTCCAATATCCATTGGAAGCAAATGGCAGCGTCGCTTTCGAAGGCATTCCCCAGGCAGACAGTATCGAGAGAACTGATTCTCGACGGCTCGAACAAGTGGAGTCTCTCATTCCACATATTTGATGGTGGGATGGCCATGACCAACTCATTTATGGAGAGGTCAGTAGCCTCGACAGGGTCCTTCACGCTGTGCAGTTTTGACATAAAGCACCACCCATGGTATGCTTCTAGTGAGGGTGATTGGTAAGGCACATCTACTTTGTGATTATGGACGAATCTGACAGTTGTATAGGGCGATAGCCAACAAGATATCTCAGAAGCTTCTTCCTACAGCAGTATCAATATCCAATTCGATAGCCACGCTCTTTGGATTCTCTGGCAAGGAGGAATATACTCGTCGTTGCGATGTCGATCAGTCGAATCACAAACACAGTCTAAGCGACGTGTCTCGAACCGACCATCATGCAATATCCATAATCGGGGCATTGTCGTCACTCAAAGGAAAACGAAACCTAAAGACAATAGATAGGTTGAGTATACTTGCAAATTTGGCGCGTTACGAATATCATCTGGATATAGCTGCTATTCTAGAAAAGGAGCCTAAGATCAGCTATTCTGCATGCATCCTCGCGCTTGCATTCATAAACGGAGACCTGAGTCTCCTAACGGACCTCAGGTTCCTCGATCCAGCTGATTCGCACAACATTGAGCCATCATGGCTAATGCCAAATACTTGGCTGGCTGAATCACAAAATCAGATTGAATTAATGCCCAGGCATACGTTTACCGGCAAGATTACGGGCATCGGCAATCCTTGTATCGTGATGGAGGACAAGCTCCTGGCACGAGGGGTGTTGTGGAAAATCGAGAGCTACGAGTCTCTCTTACCTCTCCAGAAAGGAATAAGATCATGCCTTGACTCTTGTCAAAAGAATAAACTACTCCGTCGCCGAGCAGGGTTAGAAGTTCTGAAGGCAACCGTCAAGCAACTCTTCGTGACAGGGAATGATTCTTTGGTTCCTCTCGTCGTCATCCTTGCCCGGAAGGATAAATGGGAATCACCCGCTGAAGTTCGATCTACCGTGCAACAATTGCAGAATTGGCATCAGAAAGGTGGTAGTTGGCCGTGTCAAATCCATCCTGATTACGGGTTTGGCGGATCGGGGAATAAGCAAGGCGAGGACTCAGTTGAGTATGACAAACCCTTCGATACCAATGTGTTCGAAAACGCGGAATTCCAACAGGATTCAACCCCCCTAACGGATGAGGTGCTGGAAAAGATTATTCCAACAGATTGGGGGATTGGGCTGCTACGATGGATCTACCTAACGATTTACTTTGGAGTCCCCCTGGCCCTCGGCAGATACCAGCTACAACACGAAGGTGAAGATGATGATGTAGATGAGTATGCGATTTTCAAGCTGAACCCAAAGAAGTCGAAGATGGTATTTGTGCCACTCGGGGAACTTAATTATGAGTTTAACGGTGGACTACACTTTGAGGTATCCTCTGTTAAGGATCTCTTCTGGTGCGTGCAAGAGAGGCACGAGCATACAGTGCCGATTGAAGAAGTACACAGAAGACTTAACGAACTCGATCAGAGTGACCGGCCAATTGCAGATGGCGCATTGTCAATTGAGCAGTCTAAAGATCTTGAAGGATGTTGGTCTCCCATGCTTTGCTCCAATGGAGTTTTGAAATGGGATGACAAATTACGGTCATACCATATGACCACTCCGAAAGATTGTAAGTAGTACCCCCTTCTCTAATACACCTATTTCTACTGGTAAATTCCAAGTTAACAAACGGTGTCGCAGTTGCATCATACCGCATATTTGTATAAAGGAACGAAATACCCGGAGTTAAAAAGGGGTATCGTATGTATTGAGATATAGGATATAAACCTGTTAGAGTTTACTAGTTCGAGTTATGAGATGTTGGATGGGTAATAGGTAGGTATATAGGTAGAAAGGGTATAATTCGCCAATGGTAATGACCGCTAAACCGAATATGAGGGACTGTAAAGAATATTGGTGCATTGGACATTCCTCCATCTTATTGTCTGCAGGTAGGGACTACCTACCCTACATAGGTACTATCCATCAAAGCACTTTCATAACAGAATACCTGAGTCGTAGTTTCTTAAAAATGTGCCAAGTCATTACTGCAAGCACGTACTAGGTAATTAATCGTTCAACTTTAGCTAATATGTTCACATGGCGAGATAACCAGCGACACCCTTCTCCCCCCAACTATCCCCTAGTCATCGACTCTGAACGCATTGCCTATCCCTCAAAGCTTGTAAAGTAACAATAAAATACGTTGAAGTAACGCAATACGTATAAGGTGTATTGGTAGACACTTTAGCCGAGTACACTTACATTCCCCTATTTCCATGTCTCTTCATAGGTGGTCGTTGCCCAGCAGGGGTTTCAACCGAGAAAAATCACACGATAGCGACTCAAGTCAACGCAAAAAATTCCCAACTATCCATATCGGCAATCCTGGTTCTCGTCGCCGGGCAAATCTCTCTTCTGCTTTTGCCTGCCTCTTTGACAAGGATGAGAACCGCCAAATTCCCCTATTTCCTGCCGATGGAAATAACACAAAGGAGTTGTTACCACTTTCGAATCGCATCGAAAATATCCCATCACCTTCTAGGCTGAAAGACGGAAAACAAGATCCACCGATTCACCAACTGGATGCTCCCAATTATAAAATTCCCAAGGATCAAGTTGCTGATATTTTTACCAAACAAGATGAAGTTTTAAAACAGCTTCATCCAGTCGTACTGTTGAACGAATGTGGACTGCATGTCCGGTCTTCAGGAGTAAACACTTTGGGAGCTATAAAGTCGCCAACAAACTTCCCTAGTGTTCGCAGTGCCTCGTCATCCTATCCTTCAGAAGGTCTCCGCTCTCCACCCGAACATTCGGTCTCACCACCGCTAAATACTTGGTCCGAAAGTTTCATGTCAGAGATGACTCGATATGGGCCTTATCCATCGCAGAAGAGTTCAAGCAGGTCCACTATCTCGACAACCGATATTTCAACCCCTAGTGATAAGGTTGGCCAATGTCTCATGGAAGAACTGGCTGCAGTTGGCGGCATCTCCGATTCGGAAACGAGGACAACCAGTAGGGATTATACCAGCAACCCTCTTTCGGATATTACAACAATTGGATCCTCGAAAGAATTAGAGGACAACTCCTCCGAAACCTGCCATGATAGCGAGTCCACCACCAGGCCCGAACAAGAGGTTCGGGGCTTATCCCTTACCCGTGGAAATGGAATACATTTGTTAGATGGTCAATTCTCAAGTACCTCGGCTGTTTATGGAAGCTTTCTTGAGTTAGAATCATCTTTTCGCCATGGCTCTTCGTCTGAAGAATTTCCATTTCGACCAAGTAACACGGGCTCTTTGGACCGTCTGCGCCAGAGCATAGAAACAAGTGAGACGCGCCCTACAAAGATTCAATGGGGGAAGTGCAACACCATGCCCGCGTCCATATCGCAAAAGCCTCCTTTACGAGATCGCCTCGCTATAACATCAGCGCACTTCGATAACCAAAATTTACCAGGGTTGCACTTCAGGGGCTCCAGTGAGTCTTCAAGTAATCTGGTCCAACGAATCCATAAGTTCAAGTTCAGAAAATGGATTAAAAAGGTATGCCTCAGAACCAAGGTGCGCTTCGATAGCGCCATCAGGATCGAAGCATCGTCGCCAAAAGCGTTGGGTAGGAGAAAGTTGATATCTCAGAAATTGCAGCGAGCGAAGCGGGGTAAAGGGGCCTATAAAGCTAAGTCGAAGCCGAAGAAGGTTCATTGGAAACATCCCAAAGTCGCGACGAAAATCGGGGGGAAGCCTAAGGATCAGAAGGGTAGAGGGCATCGCTTCATACGTTCACTCCACAAGAAAAACAGCATCCAATTGCCGGTACAATTGCCCGACGAGGAAAAGTCCAGTGTCGGCCACAGGAGAGTACAGTCTTGCCCGGCTTAAGAATAGTTGATATGGAATAAGAGGATGGGTGCATTGCGGTGTGAGTATGGATCACTTGGGTATTGCTTGAAACCAAAGGCCATTCTGTTAGGTTAGAAGGTAATGTTCATAAGGAACATGGATGGGTATCAGGTCTGGACCCTCTCACCCGGAGTTAGTCGGAGTTAGCATGATATAGTACCGTAGACCGACCTAATTATAACATGGTACCTGAAGAGAGATGGATTCTCTAAATGCTATCAATTGTGATACTTGACAATTCATAGGATATTTCCGTGTAAGTATAAAATCTAATATTCGTCAAATCGTGCATCCTCCAGAGCCTCTAGTTAGGGGAGTATGTTGCCCCCTAGTTCCGCTTATGTCTATGAGTCCTCGTCATGCCGAAACCCCAACCATCTATACCGCACGAATTCTCATTAGCAACAACCCGAAAAGACCGATATAAAAGAGGGAGGGGAGTGATGGCAGGTAACTCACATTGACTCGGCACATGGATATCCAAGTCCAACTCATCCGCCCAATGCCAAACCAAATCCGGATCCTTCAAGAACGCGCGCCCAACCACAATCGCATCCGCGCTGCCCGCGTCCAGAATCCCTTGCGCTTGCTTCCCCGACGTGATCTCCCCTACCGTTCCCACCAACGCCCCGGTTCCTGCTACCGCCTTCCTGATCGCATCCGCGTACGGCACTTGGTACCCGGGCTTGGCGGTGATACGCTGGCGAGCGTCGGTTCCACCACCCGTCACGTCGAGGAAATGGACACCTCGCGCCACGAGGATTTTTGACAGCTCGATGGCGTCGGAGAGTGTCCACTGCGGCGTGTCGGGGTCGTGCTCGAGGTAGTCTGTTGCGGGCACCCGCGCGAGGATCGGGAAGCCGCTTGGGACTTCGGCTTTGAGCAGGTCGACGGCTTCGAGGTACAGCCGGATGCGGTTCTCGAAGGAGCCGCCGTATTCGTCGGTGCGCTTGTTGGAGCTGGGCGAGAGGAACTCGTTTAGGAGATAGCCGTCTAGGGGGTGTTAGTTTTTTCTGGGCCCTTTTGGGAGGCAGGTTTGTGTTTCTTTTGCTGTTGGATATGGAAAGGGATGAAATTGATAAGATCTTGGGATATGAGTTTTTATATGTACGTACGAGCTCCGTGAACTTCGATGGTCTATTTTACGTGTTAGAATTTCTAGAAATTCATTCATTGGATGTGGGATGAGTAACTTACATCTACACCGGCTTTCAATGCACGACGAATTGCGGCAACCCAATCCTTTTTGAACTTTTCGATGTCCTCTTTGGTCGCCTCTCTAGGGACGAGCGTTTGTGCGCTGTAAGCTTCAGGGGACGGGGCGATTACATCATCTGGCCATCCTTCGGACTATATCAAATATTAATTTGAGTATACGATTGAATTTGGTAGAAGTTCAGTCCTTGACTTACATGTTCGCGAGCCGCGGCTTTTCGATCAACCCAGGGAGCAACCGTACTTGCTTTACGCCCGGCGTGGGCCAGCTGCACGCCAATCTTCACGCCTTGGCAATGCGCGAATTCTACAATCTTCTGCAACGGCTCGATTTGCCCATCCTCCCAAAGGCCTAGGTCCTGGGGTGAAATGCGTCCTTCAGGTGAAACGGCAGTAGCTTCAGTCAGAATGAGACCTGGTCCTCGGGCCGCGAAACTTCCAAGGTGAACTATAATAATAAGATCAACAATGTCTTCATCTAGAAAGATGCTTAAAATTGGGCAAAGAGAAGGCAAGCTCCAGGAACTTCATACCGTGGTGCCACATAGTCATGTACCCATCTTTGGCGGAATATCTAGAGACAAAACGATTAGATCTACCAAATCCAAAGTAAATAGAGATAACCAAATAATTCTCACTGGCACATGGGTGAGACGATAATTCGGTTATGAAGAACAGTCTCATTGATCTTTAGGGGGGAGAATAATGAGCCTTCTGGCTGAACATCCCACGGAGATCCCGCCGGAGGGTCTTGGATTGGCGTGAAGAATGGAACCTTTCGAACTTGTGAGCGCATATCTCTAAGATACATCATGTCGATGTCCTATATTGATGGAGTCTTACATTCGGAGCGCCGTGATTTATCAAATGCTTCTCGGTCGAGCAAGGCTCACCGGCTACAGGAGCTTGATCAGCTTGAACTACTACTTTCGCCATATCGGTTTGAGACAAGGGGTTAAGGAGTTTCTGTGATGAAGAGAGAGTGTAACCGAGATTGTAAACAGAAACGCTAGAGTCGGTTCATATATACTCTAGATATAAAATCTTATACCTTAGGTAAAGTCCCTTGCAAGCGATAGGCTCTTAATATCCTCCCGGCTCTTGCGACATATACATACATTATCAAATTGACTTTCTGGAGACCTTGGCAAATCCCTATAATCCAATTAGCAGACGTCAGGCGTTAATCATGGTAACTTTCTAAGCAGGCTGTCCCTTAGTAATGCCCATACATGATTCCCCTCGTGTGACATGACTTGGGCACTGCATATGAACCCGCCAAATGATTACGTGTTAGAAAATTGCTAGACCTACTTAGGTATCATTCCACGAGAAGCTTAAATAACCCTTGAGGAGAAGGCCTCTCCACATATAGCTCGTTAACGTTGATATCTTCAATTGGGAATAGGCGCTATTAAGGTATTCCATATTAAAAGATAACATGATTCTTGGACGATGCATCACGTATTTGGCCAATTAGATGTGAGTTTTGATAGGCTATATCCGTTCTATAGGACCGAATAGACTATACGCTCGAGTGCTTTAAATAGTGTTGAGATAGTTAGCTTAATTGAACTCTATAGAATTTCTCTTCGTTGGCCTAATTTAAAACTCCACGGTGTTTGTAAGGTGGAAATATGAGGGGGAAATAGAGGAAGAAAAAAAAAAGCAAAGTTAACAAGCACTGATTATGACGCAATACAATCTATGTGAGTATCAATCACCGTTACACAACATTATTCCCTTTTTAATGAAAATATGATCCCAGGTTTCAGCGCCACGTCCACCAAGTCTTCAATAAACGGACGAATTGAACATTTTTATTGGCATATAATAGTCGGAGAAACTATTGAGCTGCGTTTACCAATTTGAGAACCAATCCCTGAGTGGTAGATTGGTGAAGATGGCTTGATCATTGCCGTTCTTTGATGTTGATCATACGCCGGTTGTGCGTATGCAGTTGCACAAGGCAATTGTATGAATTGCTAGCAAGAGATATGTATATTTCGCTTATTCCGGAAAATATTATTAATTTTTACATTTACTCTAGATTGAGAGCCGAGGCTGCTGGTTCATTCGCGTAGGCATTGAATTCAATGATTGTGACTTCCCAGCCGAGATCTACGATGCGGAATAAAACGGCTCGCATCGCACCTGCATCTCTAAATAAAGATTGCTTAGTCCTAGAATTTATAAGTGCAAACGCTAATCCGTGACTCAGAGTTTACACGCACCCTCCGAGCTCCGAGCATCACCCGTGACCCAGCCACAAGGATCCCACTGCTTGATCGTCCGCCGGTAAGAATCCGGTTTCCCAAGTTGAGATCTTTCCGTTCCTGATGTCCCCTCTCCGCCGTCCGCTAATTCGCTCTAGCACATCTCTTTTCCGGAGCGAGCCGCAAATTGTGTCCGGAATAGGCAAGCTGAACTGAGGCCTTTTCTAGAATGTTACTAGTCATCTATGAGCTATCAGATCATCTGCATGAGCTGCATTGGACCTAGTGAATAGCTTCAGCAGTCGCAAGCTATGTGAACCGTTTTAATTATTATATGAATAAATATGCCCGTTCTTGCTCCAATCTCTTATGTGCTGTGCTTCATTAGATATTGATTCATAGTCGTCACATTGAAACGAAATCATAATTTAATCGCAACCCGAACCTGTAAAACTCACGCGTCAACTTATCCGTCACCTACAATGGCATCCCAAAAACCCGTCATCGTCATCATCCACGGCGCCTTCTTTTCGCCGATGCACTATAGGAGACTGATCGACCCATTGCGTGCCCAAGGATATGTCGTTATAAGCCCGCCCATGACTACAACAGGCCTTGACGACACTGTGGGGGGCAAGACTTATGTCGACGACGTGAACCGCATCCTCGAGTATCTTACTCCCTACTTAGATGAGGGGAGGGAAGCTGTAGTACTTGGACATAGCCAGGGCGGCATCGCAGCTAGTGCCTTGACTGAGAACCAGACCGTGGAAGACCGCAAAGCCAAGGGGTTGAAGGGAGGCATCAAAGCAGTCATATATCTCACTGCCCTCGCTATTCCTACGAAAGGGGCTACTTTGATGGGTATTCTGGGAGGCACGCCGCCACCAATCTATAAAGCTGAGGTTTGTCGTATAATCTCATCATCCCAACTCTAGGAACCTTGAACTTGCTGGTTTCATACTAATGCGATGTGATATTTATAGGGTCCTTTCTATGTCCTAACCGAACTAGCCCTCTCTCCACAAGCCGGCGACCTGAGGATACCCGAAGAAGACCGAATAGGTCTGTCGAAGAGCTTAGTGCATCAGAGTAAAGCCAGCCTCGAAGCCCCGGTACAATATACTGCAGTTGACGTCACTGTTCCTAAAACATACATCGTATGTTCCGAGGACCCGTCCTTACCGGCTGCTCTTCAGGAGACTATGGCTGAAACTGCTGGTTGCAAGATCGTGAAGATTGCAGCTGGTCACTTTCCATTTTTAGAGAGTGTCGAGAAAGCGAAAGAGGTTGTTGATATCATCGTGGAGGTTGCTGGGCAATGATGAGACTAGGTAAGAATGGGAATAATGACCCTAAATATAGATCATCTCTCAGCTCAACCTTTTGTACAATATAAAACTACCTTGTAGGTATCTGTATATTATTAAACGTCAGCCATATTAGGCCAAACCAACTGAAGCTAATCAACTTTACCTAAATGACGATAATTCACAATGTCTGAACTCTCAATTGAACAGGTTCTTTTGTAATTTTGTCAGCATTACAACTTAGGTATTTGTTTAACTCCCTAGTGCTGAGATCTTGTCAAGGGTATCGTAAAAGCAATGTATTTATTGTACGATACGGGTTCACTGTGAAGACAGGGATATACAATATTGCCAAAAGGTGCTCTTACGGCATTGAGTAAAGCAATATAATTTTTACAAGGCGTAGAACCTTAGCAACTAGCAAAGACAAAAATTAAAGGGAACCAACAAGCAGAGAAAATGGTAATAGTCCATTCCGTACTTATGTAATGCAACGATCTGTACCTAACAACTCAATCCTATTTTACAGCCATTTTTCCCTACTGACGTAACTCCTCGAACGCCTGTCGCTGCAAATATGCTACAGCAATCATGCTTATTCATCGTCGGCAAGCTCCTCGACTCTGGGAGCTACATATGCTCGCTGCTGCGGAGCAGTCTGGACTTGAGTAGTTGTCGCGGTGGTGGTTGCGGTCGCCGGAGGAGGGTGGCCTGTGTGGCCTGCAAGTTGAGCGGCGGATTCGGCATTGACCGCGTTGGAACTCTTCTTCTTCTTCTTAGGCTTCGTAGTCTAAAAATAGTTAGTAAGCGCCTTTCAATATAATGTCAAGTAACAACTCACCTCATGCCAAGCCCACACTGGGCGGAAACTATCCATGAAAGAGACATCCTCCCAGAGGTTAGGGTACAGCCACAGACCAGGGGGTACAACGAAGTACGTGATGCAGAATAGAATGACACGGAAGATAGCCATGAGGAAGAATAGACCAAGAAGCATCAAGAAACCCCAACTAAGGTAGTAGACGCCCTGTCGCAAAACAAGTGGCCATAGCGGGTATAAGACGACGATGAAGATAAGGACCAATGCAAGGGCAGCGTAGACTTTGCGCATAATCTGGCTACCCTCGTACAACCAGACATAGTACATGTCATCAGCGGCATCTTGCTGCTGCTCGATCCTGACGGTCCAAAGTCCCTTAATCCGCTTTCCTTTCTTGGGAGGATGGTCATGCCCTGCGTGGGGGTCTACCTTGCTGACACGTAAGGCCAACATGGACATAGGTAGCAGTTTAAAGGTGTTCTCAAGCGATGCGCGATCAGTGATTTCGGGAAGTCCAGGGTTCTTAGCGCGGAGCTTCGCATAGGCGGGTGATTGGAGAGCTCGGAGTGCTCGCTTGACTGATGAAGAATTGTGTAAGTTGCATATAAGATATAAATAGCCTTAGGTTTGACTATATAATTATAGTCAACAACTTGAACTTACCTCTGAACATATCCTTGCGCTCTCCATTGATAATACAAGTACGTGGCTTCAAAGGCTGACCCCTCAGGAAATTGGCAAGAGTAACTGCGAGGGGATTGGGAGGACCGGGACGGATAGGCTGAGGTTGACCTTGGGCTCCCGGAGGAGGACCGGGGCGTGGCGGTCCCTGAGGTCCTTGTTGTCCCTGCTGCTGCTGCTGCTGCCCTCCTTGCTGCTGAGCTTGGCCACCTTGGCCTTGCTGTTGTTGCTGCAGCTGCGCTTGTCTCTGAGCTTGCTGCAACTGTGCTAAACGTTGTGCTTTGATGTTCTCGATGAATTGAGGAACGGTCATGCCATGTTTCTGGGCTTCAGCTGCAATTTGTTGTTGCATGGCGGCAATCTGCTGAGGCGATGGCATCTGGCCTCCAGGGCCCACTGGTATTGGGATAGCTCCCGGAGGAGGAGTAGGAGCTTGCATGGTGATTAATTCTTACGCGTCTTTCCGATTGATGATTTACAAGAGCGAAGTGAAGGGAAAAAGAAACAAGGAAAAAAGTAAATAATTAACGGTGAGAAAGTGGAAAGGGACGATGGAGTTTAGTCAAGTCCTTTCCAAATGGATAATTTTGGTCTGACGCAAACCGAACAACCTGTCATTCTCAGCCTTACCTAAGGAAATTTTAGCACTAACGTAGGTACTTCCTTCCATTATTCCATACAACTTCCATGGATTAGCCGGCACTCTTTGTGCACGGACCACATAAATCGTTCATGTCAAATACATATCTACATGGGTATACGTACCCATAAATCTGCAGCCAATTAATTCTCGTATCGATAACATTTGATTATTAATGAACTAGGATCTTTAAAGATTTAAGATTCAAGATTCAAGATTCACTCAATTCTTCGTAAACGGTGGAAGGTGAAAGGTGAACATTTTTAACAATCGGATTAATTCAGCCCTACCTTCTAGAAATAATTGACCGAACCAGATCTTTGTCAGATCGATCAACTTATTTTTCAAGATCTAAAGATGCTGAAAGTTCTTTTGACCGACGATATTGCCACACCTTTTTATAATCAATAACTAATGTTGGATGATGGCGTTCTTTATGTTCTGATGTTCCGATGTTCTTACACCTCCTTACGTCGTCGTCTCCGGCCAAATGATGGTTCATTTCTAAAACAAACCGATGCGCTTACGATGGCCATGTTACCTTGACGCGTTAAGCAGACATCTAATTATTTTGAAAATAAGAGAAAAAACATTTAACCAGGTAATAATAGAAACTCGATGTGAAACAGATGGGACAATCAACAAACAACACGTTCAACCTTGCGACCTGGAAGAGTTGGCAGAGTTCCCCATGGCAGAACTAACTCAAACTAGGTACCTACCTACATAACTAACAAAGCCACTTCGAGCCACTTGCTTCGCTCCATCTGCGGATATCCGTCCAACCCTATCCATATTTTGACACTTCTAACTTCTGCAATGTAAAACAAAAAAAAACGCGGTCTCCCGAACATGCTACCGTGTGGAGACATCTTCTTCACGCAAAAATACTATGTACGCACCTAGTACCGTTTTTATTGTCTGACGAACCATAAGGCAGACGCCCATCGTCATCCATTGAAACTCACTCCGTCGGGGATGACGAGAGACATGCGCTTGCAGGCTTCCCACGCTTTCCGACTCCAAAATGCCTTAGCTGGTTACACCTAAGGCCAATCTTCGAAGCCCACGAGACACCCCCTCTCGGGATTCTGTGGCAATGTTCCTCCAAAACATTTCTAAGGGTGGGCAAAAGGTGGATGAAGGATAAACGAAGGGTGGACTCCTTAAGTTCCTTCTGGTACTTCTAGTACTTCTAGTACATCTGGTCCTTCTAGATTGATCACGAAGCAGGGAAAACTAAGACAAAAGACTGGCTGTGCAGACTCGTCCATAATACAACTGAGTGGGGTCCTGCAATCTTGGTGTGTGTCGCCAACCATCCGACTCCCCTCCTGCACCCTGGTTCGTAAGCGCCGACTGGACCACGACTTTTACACTACAGCCTATCAACGTCACGGACATCTGCATCTAAACCGTCAACGCTTCCCATCCAAACCCATCCAAAAATCTGTAGCCCGCGAGACCCAAATAGTCAGCACCCGCTCTCAGCTGCTTAATTGTTTGAGTCTAAAAGATAGGTCCAGAAGCTAATTTCCTTTCACGTCTTTTTCATAAACATAAAGGTGTTATGGATCTCATAACTAGTTGGGGCTCTCCTTCATGGTTGCTCTTTTAGCTCTCCTAGCTCTCTTATCTCTCTCCAACCGCTGGCCGTCTTCCTTTGCGCCCAGTGCGATATGAAGTCACCATGAAAGCTCTAGGTGGGATACTTGCTGAGGCTTATGCGTCGTGGTCCTATTCTATCTCTCATTGCTGTCAATCTCTAACTTCTCATTCCGATGAAAAGACTCATCACCCTGGTAAGTATTAGATGATATACAGATAATTATTTCATTCTTCTAACCAAACTCAACTAGTCGACCATAAGTCGATAGATGTCATTTATGATGAGCCTTCGTTTATTTCGCCTCCCACCGCGGCACCGTCTTGGCCGAGTAGAGGGCCATACAGCATGGAGCGAGCTCCTAGGAAAAGGCATGGTTCCGGATGGAGTAGCTTCTCTGCGAGAAGGCTTCTAGTACGACCAGGTTCGTCGTCATCGCGCAGGCCGCATATATCTGCTCCTACCGAATTTCGTCATCTTTATTCAGAGTCTTTTCGTTTTCCGGATCATGGCCCAGCGCACGTGGGACAGCAGCCGGCTTCTTTTCGTCCTCTCGAACTCAGCATATATATGACCGATAATCGACTTTCCCCTATCTTACCTCACATTGACTATTCTACTCCTGCACCCCCACCTCCACCTCCTGTCACGCCTCCTCAACGTGCTTTCACTCTCTCGAGTCGCGATGAAGACAGTCCCCACATGACACATTCACGTAGCTACTCATCTATGTCGTTCCACATTCCTCGGAGGCCAGTCAATGGTGGGTCCGTCTTCGATTCTCCGCGATCAGATGACAGCATGCCGCAACGACCTCAGCCGGCCAAAGTTAGGAGTCGCGCGTCACCGGAAACATCGAGTCCGATGATGGAGGACCTCGTTGAAAGAGTTGCAACTGCTATGCTGGAACGGGATATGCTACAGGAGAGGATTGAGGACGTTATTGAAAGGCAGAGCATCTACATTAGCAGCCGGCCGTCAACTGCACACGGAGAGCCGGGTAGGTACCTCGGCGCAACTTAATTGTGTCCACATCAGAACACCTATTGACAAATTTGCAGAAATGGGGCCTATGCCAGACATTCCAGCGCTACCTCCTAATGCTCCCTCATTTAGCGAGCGCCTCAGCTCCGATCGCCCGCAGACTGCCCCATCTCAAACGCCAGTTCGCGCACCATATAAAGCTAACTCGTCGCGCAAAGTAGAGGGACGAATCCCTCCTCCGCCATTGCCGCTTCGACTGCGACCACCATTGCGCAAGAAGAAATCCTTTTCGCGAGTTTCTACCTGGGTGCTATCTGGAGGGGAGCACAAACGAGACATCAGCCTCGACTCCTTTACTAACGTTCCTATGCCCGTAACCGATTCCGATGGATTCTACCAAATTGCGAAACCCGAGGGAGACCAAAGGTGTAGCATCGATACGTTATCTACCAGCTCGGACTGGACTGTGGAGGAAGAACAGACATTACCGACGAGTCTATCACCTAGCAGTACGGCGACTCTAAAAGCGAGGCTGGAGCCTCCCATCTCTATTGCATCCGGACTACAACAACCGATAGTGCTGCCTCAACGGCGGAGCGTTGGTGTTGCTGTCTAATTTTTATTCTTCTGTACGATACCATTCTATGATACCATCCGGTACTGAGGGACCGTGTATATATTTACGCTACGTCATTTGGAGGCATGATATTGGGTGGGGTATATAGATGTGGGCTGGAAAATAGCATCTGAAGCTGGATCTGATCACGATGCTGGTTTATGAGATAGAACTGGAAGGTGCTGGAGCCTTCGACCTCTGGGCCTTCCCACCCGTGCTGCTGGCAATGCAGAGATGATACCCAACAGGTTAGGTAATGAAAATGAAGCCGGGCTCATACTAGGTATTTTGAGACCTCGAGAGGCTTGATTATCAGGATAAATTTAATATGGTGTTACCTTTGCGCTTATTGAAACATCAAATTTCGAAATACCCGTCTTGACATAAGTGACACCAAATATACCTAGTCGCTTTAGATCGTACTACGTTATGCAGTTTCCCTTGATTAAAGTAATATAAATACCTTGATAGGTAGGTACTTAATCAAACATCGAGACATATATCCAAGTATACTAAACACTTACTGGTAACCATTCACGATTAAGATTTTATTATAGTCTATGTTACTATTTGTAGGTACCATGTTGGGGGTGACATTTGGGGGCATATTCAAATACTAGAGTTTGGGGGACGTTTAGTTGGGGTCAATGGCAGGTGTTCCTTAGCCGTTAGCAGCTGGCCCCACTCCGCTAAATGTTTTACAGTTGGGTACAAATTGGGAGTGATTGGTTATCAAGACTTGACCACTTCGGTACAGAGATACAGCTAGATACAGTGCCCAGTGGCAATGCGGCGGTGCGGGACCTTGTACCTTGGGTTTCGAAAATCGGCGACAATTTGAAATTCACTTATTCACATCTTCACCTACTTTCGACGATATCGCATTATCGACGAGAAACACACTGCGCACATCAATCTCTCATCTATTCTCCGAAGATTCTTCACATTAAACCAGTCATACGGCGATGAAGAAAAGTAGGCGATTTTACCTTTCGCCATGGTCTTCACCGACTTGAGACACCAACTGAAGGCCTTCGTTGCCGGACGCTGGTGGCACAGATATACTCTACTTCCCGGAAATGTTTCTCATGATTCCGCAAAGAAGCGCACCATAAGCTTGATTGACACCAATTCCCGTATCTGCAGGCTCATTATCTTGGCCATAGCCTGTATCGCCTTGATCGCATTCTCTGCGATGTTCATGTATGTCCAGTAGGTTGTTGGGGTGCAACATAAATAGCTCATCTCGTACTAACCGCGACATTCTGCTTAGGGGTGACCTCTCGGCACAAAAATGCAATGGTTCCACTCTTGACCGTCACTGCAGAAACCTGCTTACTCAGTTATGGGGTCAATACACCTCTACATTCTCTGTTCCCTCTGAAATCTCACCAGACACTCCTAAGAATTGCGAGGTCACTTTCGCGCAAGCGCTCTCACGGCACGGTGCTCGTTACCCCACAGCACATAAGTCCTTAGCCTATGGTTCTCTCATTGACCATATCCACGATAGTGTAACACATTATGGCAAGGGCTTTGAGTTCATCAAGGACTATAAATATACCCTTGGTGCTGACCAGTTAACGGGTTATGGCGAACAGCAGATGGTAAAGTCCGGCCAGGTCTTCTATGAACGGTACAACCATTTAACAAGAGTCTACACCCCCTTTGTGCGTTCCTCTGGCCAGGAGCGTGTAGTTGACTCAGCAAAAAGATGGACAGAGGGCTTCCACAAGGCACGGCTGGCGGACGGGGGTTCACATGCCCCGGATACATATCCCTATAAAATGCTGGTCATCCCTGAGGCAGATGGATTCAACAACTCACTTAGTCCCGACCTCTGCCCTGCATTCGAGGATAGCAAACACGATAGTGATGATGAGCAAGACCTGTGGACTGAGAAGGTCGTGCCACCCTTGACAGATAGATTGAACCAGAATCTTCCAGGCGCTAATCTCACCGACGAAGAGACTATCTACATGATGGACCTATGCCCTTTCGAGACTGTGGCCGATGAGAAGACTAGACTTTCAAGGTTCTGTCGGTTGTTCACGATGGATGATTGGCGCAACTATGACTACTATCAGTCATTGGGCAAGTGGTATGGATTCGGAAATGGAAGTCCTCTCGGACCAACTCAAGGGGTTGGATTTGTTAATGAACTTCTTTCAAGACTTACCGGCAAGCCAGTTGATGATCATACAACCACCAATTCAACACTTGATGGATTTGAAGATACATTCCCACATGGTCTTGCCTTGTACGCCGACTTCAGCCATGATAACGATATGATGGACATCTATGGTGCACTTGGTCTCTACAATCTTACGGCCCCACTACCGGGTAATCGCAGAGTCAGTGCACAGAAAGCCAAAGGATTCTCCGCTAGCTGGGCCGTCCCGTTCGCAGCCAGGTTATACGTGGAGAAGATGACTTGCGCAGGCGAAGATGAGGAGATGGTGAGGATTTTGGTCAATGATCGGGTGATACCCTTGCAAAACTGTGGTGCTGATGTGTTCGGACGCTGCACTCTTAGCAGATTCGTCGAAAGCCAGAGTTTCGCAAGGAATGGTGGACATTGGGACCAGTGCTTTGTCTAGAAGCCTTTCAACATTTATCATTCGACCAATATTCCCCATGATATGAAGAAGATCGCTTGAAGTTCCACATCGTGGTCGAGCCTTACTTGCTTAGTTTGATATGCATTCCATAGTTAGAAATCGCGATTCTTACTGGTTAGGAGATCCTGCAAAGAACCTGGGCTGCATACGGCATGTTCCTTCAAGAGAACATACACGAAAGTCCGGCTTCGCTGGCCCCTTATCCAGTCATGACAGCACAGGATACTAATAATAACTTTAATCAACGACCATGTCGTGAATTTTCACATGGCTAAAATAGTGATTTCAGAAAGAGTAAGAATCAGTATCATTAGGCAGAATTTCTGCAAGAGTCGTAAGAGAACTAAGACATATCAAGGCTGAGAAGCGGTGCAGTGAGGTGACGATGATAGTTGATAGGCTTGAGTAGGGTCTTAAAAGTGAGACAACTCTAACAGTCTTTGAGGCTTGTCGGATCGCATATCCCACCTTTGATATGTACCTGTAAGTACATGTATGATTAGCGAGCACAGGCCACATCCACTATTAGACTTAGCCTGTATGTACCTAACGTCATTTTAAGTGGAGTCCTTGTAATACCCCAAATGCCCTAAATGCTCCATAAGAGAAGGTCCCCAATAGCCGGATCCACTGATTAAAGCAAGGGCCTGCACCTAAATTAGGGAACTCCATACCCTAGGTCCACCGAAAACGACCTAAAGCTTCCCAGTTCTTAGCTAGACCCGCACCGCAACACCCGATAACAGTTACAGACGTTGTTTCCAAGGAAGGAACACGCCGGAAACCTTGGAAGAATGTACATTTGAAAATTGTCGGAATTATCATCCATGGATGTCATCAGCCTCAACTCCAACTTCGTAAATTTCACATTCTAAGACATACTAACGACGAGATACCACCTCTTCCTTCACCAACATCTTCTGTTGTCCTATCGTCTAACACCCCACAAACAACCATCCATCCCCTCCATCCTTCGGTCTCCATTAGCTTCGCCACACTTTTCTTCGATCTGATTTTATCTGACCATTCAATTCCGTTCGTTCATCTGACGATCCTCCCCAACGAGAGAAATAAATAAAAAAAGAACCGAACAAAAACCATACCAAGTATCGCCGTAACGGACGGACCCGTAGTCCGCATTCGCGACCGAAAATGGTCAGCCCCGTCGGAACGTTCTTCATAGTCGTGCTCGTCATTGCGGTCGTCGGCCTGATCGGCTGGGTCGTCTTCACCCAGTTCCGCGCAAGGCGATTAGGCGTAAGTGCTCCATCTCCCTTCCCTTTCCTCTCTCCTGCATTTTGTCGCCGAACCAACCACCACACTCTATCCCCTCCCCCCTTCATAGCCGCATCATGTCTGTCTTACCCTACGGGCATCGCCGGTCCGAATCCCCATCTCTTCCCCATCATCCTACCCATTATCCACATCTACACCCATATCCGTAACAACACCGTATCGTCATCCCATCCGTCACCGAACCAGCTAACCAAGCCAAACCATCAACAGCTCCCCGCCCCACCCATCTCCTCGTACAACCCCTTCGCGCGCTCAGAACCCACCTCGTACGTAGGTCCCCAACCCGCACCCAGCGGCATCCGCGGCTGGATCAGCGACAAATGGCGCGCGCTACGCAGTCGAGGTAGCGGAGGCGGAGGCGGCAGCCGCTCCGCGACGGGGGCGGGCTACGAGCGCGCTTCCCGCCGCGGCTACGCACTCGACCCGGACGAGGCGTGGGACACGCGTGTCGGCCACGAGGCCGATGCTTATTACGGGTACGGCGCGTACGAAGAGCAGGAGCTGGGGTTGCGCGGACAGGCGCAACAAGCACATCCCTCGCAGCAACAACAGCAACATCAACAGCAGCAGCAACAGCCGCAGAACCCGTTCCAGTCGCACGGCGATATAGGTTCCGGGAGCTCGTATAACGGCGCGGGATACAGCAACGTGGCGCTCGGCGCGGACGAGAACCGCGGACGCACGCTTAGCCGTAGCCCCGGTGTTGGGCTCGGTGTTGAGAGTGCGCGTAACCCGTTCGATGACGATGCGGCGGAGCCGAGTAATATCAGTTTGCGCGGGGTTAGTCCTAGGCCTATTGATACGGCGGCCGCGAACGCGGGGAAGGTGAAGGGCGGTGTCGCGCATCATCATGATAGCCCGACTTCGGAGCGGAGATCGATTTTTAGGGAGGATGTTTAGGGTGAGGGCGCTGGTGAGGGTGAGAGAGGGTACGATAGGAGTGGTGGTGATGGCGTTTGCGCTCGCGCTTGTGGGTTTGCTTGGGTTTGGAGCCGGGTGGATTCTGAGATGCGATGCCTGCTTGGGCGTGGAGGTTGGCGTGGAGGTTGGCGTAGAAGTTCAAGGGGAACAGTCGAGATAATGCCTACACCTCTCATATCCTCACTCTACCTCTACTACACCCACCTTCCTTTCACCAAGGGAGGCGAGGGTCTTAATTTTCTTCTTCTTCCCCGAGACGGGCGACGGATAGGAAAAGGACTGGAATTCTGCGGGAAGACATATTGATCTAATTTCTTCGGAGAGGAGTTTGCGGAGTTCTCTCTTCTTGTTTTTTTTTTTTTTCAATTTTCTTTTTCATCATGGCACACCGCGCGGTGAAAAGGATGGATCTGGGGAAAGGAAATGTATTCAAATGAACCTGTACTTCTTGCTTCGGCTGCTCCTGGTGCTCGGGGAGCTATGGCGTTCTAGGTCCCCGCGGTGGCTGGGCTGTTTCAATACACATTCGCACGCGGCATCGCGATTCTTACTCGTTTAGTTTTTGTCTTGCTTGGGTGTGATTTTGTGCTGGTTATGCGTGTCTTGATTCTCGTAGAGTTGAGGGTGTCGTAATGGCTATCCATAATGTGTTGGGGATCGTGGGAGAGAGTGGGTGGAGAGGACGGTTGTTGGTTTATACTGGTAGCTGCTCGAACTTCCTGGTGGTGCCTTGGTTTGGGCACAATTGCTGTTTATGTTGTTCGCTTTCAAGGGGGGAGCTGCGAGATCGGGAGTTATGTGAGCACAAATCACCAACTGTGATCTATGGCCGCAGCTTCGGCCGTGGTGGCACACTTTCTTATGATGTAGGACTTGATAGTCGTTATATCTAAGTAGGTACATTCAGTATAATGTAGAACCCCCATTTCTCTTCCGCTTCTTGTAGGCCCTCAACTTATATGTATTTATCACCTATTTCTCCTCCTAGAAGGTCGAGGCTTAGGGAACCACAACCCTGGTAAATCTTAGTAACCAGGTTGTTTCTAGAGACAGGTCTTATCAGACTGTTTCCATGAAGATATTGTATAGCCTATATGAAGATTGAAGCCATGTTTATCACCAGAGCTGATATAATTGATGTGGGATGATCCGCTAGATAGTTGAATATTTTCATTGCCAATACCCCTACTTCCAATCTAATATTCTATTGTACTCGTTTACCATATATTCATTCAACAATCCAGGAACACGTCATCTCATACCTTCATAAATAGGGAAATATAGGTAATAGGAACCAGTACCTCCAACTCTTATATCCAGAATCTAAATCAAGTTTATATCCTGAACCTCTTTATCAGTCCAGAAATTGTCACCAAAATCTTGCAGTTTAAGAGGCCCGCTTTCTACCTTAAAGCGACCTAGAAAGATGTAATTTTCTCCCGACGCTCGAATCAAACATGGAGCGTGTGCGCTCTTGAATATGCACACCAAGTCATCCGCTTTCACTTCGACACCTTCCCTCATCAGACGTAAAATGGTGCCGTCGGCCATGAGCACCCAAGGAGAACTAAACTGATCCGCTATCGATTCTTCTTTCAAACGAGTATTGCGTGTTGATTTCCTTCTTTTATACCAAGGTACTTTACCCGCAGTTGTCATGCTCATCCGGCGGTGTACTTGGTAGAACGACTCATGACCGTCCGCGCGAATAATTCTCGTCGTCTCTCTGACGACTTCCTCGAATACTTCTTGAACAACCATCCCTCTGAGTCTAGCCGATGGTTCGATAATGTGTTTTTCGATTTCGTTTAGACGTTTGGATAGCGCACGCGGTATTGCGTTATTTCGTGGCATTATATCGGCGGCGGTGCATCCATCGATAGAACTATGGCGGGTTCCAAGCACATAGCCTTGTAGGTACAGTGTCCGCTTGTCAGCCGATATATGTATGGTTTGCTTCGGACCCTTCCTAGCTCCTAAGGCTAAACGCCGAAAATCGGGAACCCAGGACGGGACATTTGGAAGCCTGCTGCCCATATAACCAAGTAGTTCCAATCTCCCAACACCTTGAAGTAAAAAGACAGTATAATCCCAATATACTTGCTCATATGGTAGATCATAATTCGGCGTTAGTTCCCTCGGCAGCTGTTCATTCTTTACATGCTTGAGCAGACCTAGCAGCCCATATATTTGATCCAAAGGGTCTGATGCTTGTTTTATATTCACAAAAGCAAGTAACTCCCACAGGACCTCAGCGAGCTCCAACTTTTGTGGGTCTTTATCGCTACCCGTACCGATAGAGTTGTAAAAAGTCCGAATGGCTTTTAAGCTAGCCATCCGCTTGCCCCCTGGAGTGAGATACAGAGAACTGTCGATCTGAGAAAAGATATCAAATAGATCACCGAAATCAGATGAATGTATGCTGTGGCGTCCAGCAAAGAATCTTGGCACAGAATCCAAGCAAGCCTCTTGGAGGGTCCAAACTCTTGTGTACCATGGACGACACAAAAGCCATATCATCACCTGCAAGATGTCACCAAATAGGTCTCCGAACTCTTCATGGAAAGTTATGTTTTCATCCTCATCAATAGGATCCCAGTCCGCCCACATTGAGCCAGCCTTCTTGAATAACAATTTGACAGCTTTTTCTCGTGATAGCCGGTGTCGGCCGGTTTGTTTTGACGAAACAAGCACTTTGAAAAGACTGGCTGGTGGCCGCTCAGGGATAGGGCCGAGCCACACAACAGTAAGACCAGCATGATATATGTCCATCATTCGTGATACCTGACGAGACCTCTCGGCAACGTCTTTCTGGTTGATACAAATAGCATCGATCCAGAAGTAGTCTCTCGGGTGGCCAATGTCGTGGGGCCGCTGCCTGAATTGGTGCAGTGCGCTATATAAGTTCTTTGAGACCTGGAAAGGTTGCCCCTCTAACATGATGGTCTCCTGGTGGGTTGTGTCGCCCCATACATAGGATAAAGGGTAGAAGGTGGTTGCATCTTCTAAAGGCATTTGATGGAGAAGACACTCAATCATACCCGTTCCTGGTACAATTCGGAGCAATCGAACTTCGCATTCGCCCAGTCGGCGATAGGGGTATGCTGGTGGTTGCCATGGTTCTGGGTGAGTTCGAATGTATTCTTCGTACTCTTCGTCTTCTTCGATTTCTTCGTCTTCGTCGTCATCGTCGTCTGAAACCTGATGTTTAGTAGTGAGAAATGTAGAAATTTGATATTTCGATCTAAGGCGTTTAGTAATTGATTCGACCAACATTGCTTAAATTACCGACAAGCAAACATCAATATCTTCATCGGCCCAAGGTCCATGATAAAATTCTGTGTTGGCTTACACCGCGTACCATGCAGGCAGTATATGTTGGCGGTGCGGTGCAGTGCGTTGGTGACGATAACCAATCACCCCCCTGTTTCAGCCGCCATGCTGGCTTAGATACCCACAAGTCGCCAATATTTTATGGCAACTGATGGAATTGAATAGGTAACTTGCTCTTAAGAGAGAATTGAAGGCTGTGAGATATTATTGTAAATTATTTACCTAGGTACATATGATACCAAAGATATCAACACCGTTTATGCCTTGTATGTAACAATTGATCTAAAGAGAAGAGAACTTGGTATCATAAGCTTGCCAAAATGCTGAGATAAGATACATCTTGCATGGCTGGGTATATCCCGGTCGTTTCCAATAGGCAGGCACTTGAGAGGTGCATAATGATGGAGCCAACAACCCCTCTGGCCCTGCCCCGCCTCCCGGTTCTCTAGTAAACGCAACCTCGTGGTTTCCCATCATCCCATATCGGTGGATAGGATTGTGATACGCAAACAAACGTTGGTTGCGACCATTACCCAGCACCTACCTAGCATATACGTCTATCTGATCTATATATAGATTAGATATAGATCCGGGATCATGGCCGGTAAAAAAGGTGAAAACAGCAAGAAGGCAGCCGGCCAAGCTCGAAAAGCAGAGACAGCCGCAAAAAAAGCCGCGACGGAAGATGCGAAGAAAGCGGCAGTAGAGGACGCGGATTGGGAAAGGGGTTCTAAAAATAATTCCAAGAAGTGAGTTTTCTTCTGATCTATGTTGTGAATGGTCAATTGTTAGACACAAGCATAATTCCCGTGATTTCAGACCCATTGAGTTGGGACGGAACAATCACATTATGACGGACAGGGGTACGATTTTAATAAGCGCTCTACTAATTGATATGTTCGACATGTAGGGAAGCACAAGCTGCAAAGAAAGCAGAGCAGGCTCAGAAAAAGGCCGATCGAGAAGCTGCCCTTGCCGAAGAAGAGAAGAGCCTGCCGAGCCGCCCCGGTCCAAAGAATTCTAAGACCGCCACTAAAAAGACAAACCGAGGCCTCGACAATGCATTGTCCGAACTTAATGCCAGCGAAAACAATAGCAATAGCGACAACAAACTTCCAACACTCGAGGCCTCAGGCATTGAAAACATTCTAGATGCTCTAGGTTTGATCTTGGATACAAACGATGAAAAATATGACAGGCATGCGGAAAGAAGAGTTGGGGCTGCATTTGCCGCCTTCGAGAAGAGGCGACTCGAAGAGATGAGCGCAGACGGGAGCGGAAAAGGATTGCGCCTGAGCAAGAAGCGGGAGTTGCTCTTCAAAGAATTCAGGAAGAGCCCGGAAAACCCCCTCAACAATAATTACAACGTCAGGCACAACGCCACGAAGGCTGAGGTCCAAGAGATCAAAGAACAGGAGAAGGCGAAGACCGAGGCTAGGCTTACGTCTAAGTAGGAATTAGACGTGCCTCTCTCGGTGCCGTGCTTCTGGTTTGAACATGGCGAGAAGAGCTGTTCGGAATCAGTTGTGGTAGGGTGCGCAATGAAAATGAAGCTCGAAAGAGTGAGACCTTTGGTTCTTGCTCTAGTATAGAGTTGAACTCATAAGATGGAGAAAAGGGGTACTACAGATCAGCACTCCTTGATCCACACAATGGGTGTGACGCAAATATTTCACTCTGTCTGTCGCCATTACTTATCTCCTCTAATTATTTTCTAGTCGGTCATTTCATCCCGAAAACCTTCATTTTCCAGATTCAAGTCACTTCAGACATGAACAGCCAGGTAGTGTCCGGGCTAATTTGACTAAAGTATATAGATAAGGAGAGAAGCCTGATAGTGGATCGGTATACCTAGCATATATTAGGATGGCTAGAATGCATTCATAGATCATATACTTACGATAGACATCTACACTTCACGCTGACTAAGCAGAGAAGTTATCATTCTTTGACAATTGATTTAGACGTTCAATCGTTAGATTTCGGAGGTGATGCACCAACCTACAATCAATAGCTGACTTTTAAATTTCCGTGGTTTTTCGACTTTCTTGTTGTTTGAGGTCTCGTGATAGAAATACCCCGGACTCGCCCCAGATTGTCTATTGCTGTTCGGGGATTGGACGAGGAGGGCGGGTAGAGGGGCTAAGCTTCGGCAACCCTCGGCTTGCGGACCTCGGTGGAGATAATAAAATGGCAGTGACGTTCACGGCTGTTTATGGATTGGAAATCGCCCTTTGCCAGCGTGCGCTGTAAAATCCGCAATCTCCAATCTCCAATTTGATTTATTCTTGCTTGGGGTGATCTAACCCTTTACTACCCTTGACCAACACCCCTCATCGTCATCCGCGCGACCGAAACCTATTAAAAATATCCCCGATATGTACTTTTAGTGTTTTCTTCTTCTTTCTTTTTTTAAGCCTGTCGCGTTCTACTAGGACATCGAGTCGGTGGCGCAGTAATGCCATCGGCTTCCCCAAACCATGTCACGATGTCCGAGTTACCATCTAAAAGAGAAGGAAACGCAAGCGCTCTCTTCGATAAGATGGACGGAGTCGTTAGAAAGGCCGGTAATGTTGTCGCGGGCAAAGGCGCAACCGCTCCCAACGCGAATCCAGACTCAATCAGAGATGACGCATCTCCGATAACAGCGAAGGGGAAGCAACCAGATAAGCACAGCATGGATTATGTGATTCGTTCTGGTATTGCTGGTGGTCTTGCAGGGTGTGCTGTATGTCTTATCTCCTTCCTAAGAATGAAGTCTGTAAATTGATCTCATGTTAACAACGCAATAAGGCTAAAACAACCGTTGCGCCTCTCGACCGAGTCAAGATCCTCTTCCAAACCAGAAATCCGCAATTCGTAAAATACCAGGGCTCATGGACTGGCTTCGGGTTAGCGATTCGCGATATTTATGCACACGATGGAATACTGGGTTTATTCCGCGGTCACTCGGCGACTCTCCTAAAAATCTACCCCTACGCCGCTATAAAATTTGTCGCATATGAACAATACCGCGCTATGATAATAGGGTCGAACCGTCAGAACGAAACGTGGTTGCGACGATTCTCCTCCGGTGCACTTGCTGGTGTATCATCTGTCTTTCTTACCTATCCCCTAGAAATCATCCGCGTGCGATTAGCCTTCGAGACGAAACATACGCGCATGTCCCTTGCCGGCATCTGCAAAAAGATATATCAAGAACAACCACTGCTGAAACAAACTGCCTCGAAAACCGTCGCCGAAGCTACGATATCCCCAGTGGAGGTAGTAGCACCCCGTTCCGGTCTTATCAATTTCTACAGAGGGTTCTCGACGACTATGTTGGGTATGGTGCCATACGCTGGCGTGTCTTTCTTAACACATGATACTGCGGGCGATTTTTTCCGTTCGCCATCCCTTCGAAAATATACCACCCTACCCAAACCTGCCAATGCACCCGCCGACAAGCCAGCACCCCTCCAGGCGTGGGCCGAATTAACAGCCGGAGGAATCTCGGGCGTAGTATCACAGACGGTAGCTTACCCACTTGAAGTTATACGGCGACGAATGCAAGTAAGCGGCGCTGTTGGAGACGGCCACCGTCTTCGGATAGGAGAGACGGCAAGCTTGATCTTCAGAGAGCGCGGACTTCCCGGTTTCTTTGTTGGCTTATCGATTGGTTACTTAAAAGTGATGCCTCTGGCGGCTGTAAGTTTCTATACTTACGAACGGTTAAAGACACTGTTCAACATATGAATTGTTAACACCCCGTCTATTTGGAGGAATCGCGACAGCATCATCGGAGTGTAGGCGTTTACGGTATTTACTTCCTAGGGATACCTAGGTGGTACAGGCATAGCATGTGTAGAAGCTCGACTCGCGGTTATCAGAGGATTAGATATTACAGGATTGGATATATGGGCTATGAAGCATGGCATAGAGAGAAGTATACATACATTGGTTATTGACAATTTCATCTCTACATTTACAAGTTTGAAATGAGTGACTACAATATAGGATAATATTTACTGCATGTCACATAGTCCTCTATTCTGAACGTATACATACATTTTAGGTGTGGTAGTATTCTAGAGACAAATAATCTCAATTTCCCATTTCTATCCAATCTATTTGCTTTTTCTCATTCCAACGAACGCCACCCACCTGTCATAATTCGGATTTACGATATCGCCTTTGAAACAGACTCAGATATTTATCCCCAAATGCAGGCACCCACATTTAATATTCCAATTTACCGTGTCTCGATGTTATAATAAGCTTCTCATCCTATCTAATAAGGATCTGTCATTTATAGATTGAATCTTAAGATAAGGTAGTTAAAAGCCGCAGACACGGTCAGGGGTACTCTAAATTCCCGAATCCTTCAGCTGCTGCAGCTAATCGCAACATACCAAGCAGCCAATGTACAAGTCATAAGCTGTCAATGGTCATCGCTAGACGCCACTATTCGCTGCACCTAGCACGAATGCGCAGGCGAGCTAAACTACGATGATCGACCACGTCTCTCGAATGAACCAGAAGTGATATTTCTTGCATCTAGAGCAAGCCACTCGTTACACAGAACCCCTATCTGAAATCCTCCATGTCTCTGTTATATCCGGCAACTCGAAGCTATTAGATTAGGATGGCTGATGTCATCCACTATCCCGAGGAACCCGTCTCCATCAAGCTGAAAAAAGTATGGGTAGATCTCGAATGTGACTTGTCAATGCTTTTCGCTAAGGGGGCGAGATAAGGGTAGTATTTTCTCGCTCTTTTTTCACTTTTCTTGAAGAGATCTGCTATTTCCTCAGATCTCTGTTTATTGTTACCTAGATTCACGGCGAGCTGATGTTTGAATACGCGATCGTCGAAGATACTGGAGCATATCGTATACCATAGACTATGATATCTTGAGCGCCTCATTGATTATACACTATACCATTATACCATTATACCCTTCATAACACTCTCCCTTTTTCTCTATTTAGTTCTCAAGTAAAGTGATCGCACTTCACATGTTTAAAATGTCCACCACTCCGACCCAAGTCCTAAAGCCGCACTCCCCATCCACAAACTACCACCAATCCGTTGCAGACCCCCTCGCGCACTTCCAAGCGATACCATGGTGTGCCGCGCTCCTCTCCGACCCAAGCAACATCCAAGTTGCCGTCCCGGACCGAAAACTACTCCCCAACAACGAATCGAGCTTCGTGCATAAGGTGATGAACAGTCCGACCACCGTCCGCGCCTGTGTAACCTTCATCCGACTGGTCAAGCCCTCTAGATCCCAGACCAAATCCTCTCTTCCGCCAAGTTCAGGGGCAAACAAAACCAGCAATGGGGAAGAAACCACAAAAAAGGACCCGAAGGCAAGCCCTGCCATCTTCAGCGGCGGCGGCAGGGAAAACGGCGAAGACCCGCGAAACCCATTCCTGTTGCTCCACGCCCTAGCCGAGCTAGGCGTCGACTGCCAAAGTTTCCCGGGGATAATGCACGGCGGGCTGTACGGTGTGTTATTAGACGAAGTTATGGGGACAGCGGCGAATTCACAAACCGGTGAGATTTCCCTACCCCTAAAAAGTGTGAAAGAGATGAGGAATAAAAGATACAACATACTAACAAACCACCATAGCAAACGGAGCCTACACAGTCCGCTTCACAACGAACTTCCGACGCGCCGTCCGAACACCGCAGATCGTCCTGATCAGAGGCCGAGTCGTGCGGAAGGAAGGGCGTAAACTCCACGTCAGGGGCACGATCGAAGATAAAGACGGTAAGCAGGATCGCTCTTCACCCCCTTTCCCCAAGAAACTTTCCCCGGTACTAACACCGCATAGGAAACATAATGGCCGAAGGCGACGGCCTCTGGCTCGACCGAAACATCGGCCAAAGCAAGCTATAAGCACGAAATCTCCCATCCCAGGACCCGAACCGACCATACCTACCATCACACCAAGTAAACGACGAGCAAAGACAAGAGTAGCATATACATATCCCCTAGGCAGCAAAGTACGGAGTTGAGGCACGGTTGATAAATTCCAATAATCCACATACACCTCTGTAACCGAGCAAGCGAGAAGTCTTATCCTTGATATATTCATAGCTCAAGTATAAAGTATATACAAGACATAGTTATTTATAATATAAATGCCCTTACAAATTGATACAACACCACGTAGCCGCTAATTAGGACGGTTAGCAACACCGCCCCAATAATTATAAAACAGTGCAGCGACACGTGTGTAGGGCCGATATAACCAACGAGCGGTAAGTTTTGAGTCAGCCGGAAGCCCCCTTTCAAGAGAACGCCTATTCCAACCTCGTCTCTTCCTAGCGCCAAAATTACGGGCTTCGAATTATTCGTATTGACCGCGAACGCCAAAAGAAAATATATGGTTTACTAGATCCTACTCATTATTACGTTATCGCGTTCGTTCATTGATTAATATGATTATTTAGTCCGCCTTAATAGCACTGTCATAACTCATGTTAGTGATATCTGTAAAAGAACTGGGAAAAATCGGGCAGGGCTTACCCATATATCCTCCTGACAAAAGCATAAGCCGTCAGGAATCCCACAGTACCGGTAAGGAGCCCGTACACGCAACAAGCCATGAAGCTATAGACGAAGAATAGCAAGGAGCTTACAAAGCCCGATATATGTAAGTTGGCAAAGTAGTACCAAACGCAGTATAGGAACACCCATATAGCGCTTCCACCACCCACGAAGAAAGACTGCCACCACCAGTGATAATTCTCGGAGCATAACTGCACGTAGATTGTGACGACCGTAACTTCGGCAATGGTGAGAATTAGGATCACAGATACCACCGCCAGGAAGCCGAAGACATAGTAGTAGCCGCTCTTATCCTGCCATAACGATTGGAAGACGAAGAGAAGCTCGATGAAGATAACAGCGAATGGAACCAAACCAGCAAGGAATATAGACTGCAAATTCTTCGCATACCATGCTTGATTTGGAACCTGCCGAGGCACACTGGCTGTCTTTGTAGGGTGTTCCCATGAGCCCGTACGGACAAACCCGTACCAGGAACCAAGATAGACCAACGGAACCTGAATGCACAGCCAGAGAAGAACAATTGCGATCAAAGTTCCAAACGGTATGGCAGTGCTGGAAGCTTGAGCCCAGACAAAGAGGTTCAAAATGAAGACCAATCCAAAGAGAAGACCGGGAAAGAGACACGCAGTAACCAACGCATTCTTGACAAAATTCTTCCCATCGAAGGTCTTATACACTCTGGCGGAGAAATAACCGGAGAAGACACCCGCGAAGACGAATAGACCGATAGCGGCACTGATGAAGCCTCCTCGGAAGCTAGGATTCAAGATACCAATAGCACTTAGCAGAACCAAGCCGACGGCCATAAATAGAAGTTGCATGCCGGATCCAACAAGAGGGGCGAGTAGATATCCGTACTCAGGTTTCCTGAAAACATCCCCATGAAGCAGCTTCCATCCCGTCACATCTTCTAGAGCCTCATCTTCAGATGAAATGTCAATTTCCTTATCGGCTTCTCCTTCCTTCTCAAGGAGGCCGAACCCGGCCTTCTCGGACTTAGGAGTACGGCTCCCCTTGCGCTTAATTCGAAGTTTACCATCCTCAACAGAGCCTTCCTTATACCCTTTGATGTCGGATCTAATTGTCTTGGCCAAGATCATAAGGACAATACCGGTAAGAAGGCCACAGATGATCAAGGAGTTGACAATGGCAAGCCAGTGGATTCTAGAGCCCTCCTCTGAGTTAACAAAGTATAGGTCCCAACGGCGACTCCACTCGATTGACTCATCTTCACGGAAATACACCGAGTAGGAGTATGGAATAGTGATAGTGTCATCGTCATCACCCTCCTCGATAGCCTCCGGGTGGTAGGACGAGTACGCGTATTGTGATTGGAATTCGGTGGTCTTGTTTGGAGCCATGTAGAGCTCGAAGTGGTCTTCGACATCGTGAAGGTCTGTAGGACACCCATTCTCTCGCTTGACATTTGCACCGACGCTCTTGGTATAGACCTCAAAGCCAACTACTACTTTACCGCCTTTCTCACCCGCTCGACCCGGTGCTCTCCTGTATCGGATAACGATAGTGTGGTGATTGTTCAAAAAGTACCGAGGCTTGCCCGTGCTCGATGAATAGTCCGTGAAACCAAGTTTAAAGCCCGCTGCGTAATATTTGCGCGACTTGTCGACTGTGACAAAGCTTGTGGCTCCCGGAAGGTTATCTACGATCCACTCCACAACGTAACCCTCTTTAACTAACTCCTTGGCTCTTCTTAGATCCCGTCTTGTAATTTCTTGATTGCAGAGAAAGCTACATTCCTTATCTTGGCCCATGGTAAGATCGATATCCGAAGTCATGATCCTGTCGCCACGAAGAACTTCTCCGAGGTTGAGAGAGATGCTCTGGCCGCTCAACAAACCCGGACCATGGCTTTTACCAGTAGGTGGGCATACGAATGGAAGGTCGTAGTAGGCATATTGGAGCTGTGTATTATCCGAATACACTTTATTGACAAGTAAGGGGATATGCTCGTTTTCTTTATAGCTCTTTACCGACCAGCCTGTATTGGTATAAACGTATTAGACGCCATGTACTTCAGATGAATGGGCCGATGTCAATCAGACGCTTGAGCTGATCTTACCAGGAATGTAAAAAGCCTGAACCCGAGAGACTACTAGAGACGAGAGTAGCCATTTTAGACTATTCCTTAGCATCTTTCCCATTTTTGCGTATATTCCTCCTATTATGTATTATTGCGTCTCACGATACATTAACTCGGTCGAATTTAATTAGAATATCGAAATGTCTAGTTGTCGCTTATTTTACTTTTTCGCGGAAGCCAGAGGAATATCCCCCGGATAGGTCTTCGCCTTATAGGATTTGTGGGGTTGGCAAGCCGAGTGTCTATTTGCGGCGCAACGAGGTTATCGTAAATCCTATGACTACTGCGGTTTCGTGGGTTTCGTGGCTGTAAGAGAAACGCCACGGAGGAGGAAGATCGGAGGATCAGACCGAGCGGTTGGTAAAAAAGCGTGATTAAACGAATGTAATTGGTACCTAGTACCCGGTGGACGGAAGGCTACCCAGACTACCTAGGTAAAGTGCAAAGTAGGATGTATTGAGCTGAATATTGATGCTGACGCTGATCTTGGTGCTGCTGATCTTACAGTACGTGTACAATTGTTCTGACACGCGTGTATCTGCCAGTGGTGTTGTTTTTAAGTTCCGGGTTGTTGGAAGAGGAGAGGCGGGAGAGGCGGGAGAAGCGGGAGAAGTGAAAGAAAAGGAAGTTATCGCTTAAGATACCTAGTAGGAAAGGAGACAAGTGGTAGAATGGAAGAGGCACGGACAGCTGACAGATATACCCCCTGGTTGTTATGCTACCTTTGCTACAGCATGTAATGATTTTACGAGGTTTAGAGACGTTCTAGTCCGCCCGATCGCGCTATAATTCGTTCTTGGCAGATTCCTCATCCCTGTCACGTCTTTTAAAGTTGACTTCTCCGCTTCTCGACACGCAGGTAAAGAACTACCAGGGCAAGTTGTTTATGGCCGGTCACGGGAAAGGTCGCAAGGATGTCTTATCTATGCGTACAGCATATAAGGCATATAAAAGTATATAAACACCCGAGATAAAACCTACGTTGCAGTAGTTAGGTACGCACACGTACTACCTACCTCGGTATATCAATTGATCTTTACAAGGTACATATGTAGGTAAGTTTAAGAGCTGGCCTATAAAACATCTAAATATAGGCGCATGTCCGATTGCCTAGTGACTAATGCCGAAACTGTGAACTGTACGCGTAGTATTAAGGTTACGAGGTGATCTGTCTGCAAGGAATATCATGCGTATTTACCTAGTACTTACCTACCTCCTACCTATGTCGGTATACATCCACATCTACGTACGTACTATGTCTCGGACTTCAAATCGCTTTACTTATCATATGACTCTCGTGTTTCAATGCACCCGGACACGCACCTTACGGCATGATTTCTAAATGCTGAAAATACCTGAAGCGCCGCTTGAGTCTTACAAAATAATTACAATTACATATGTCTATATACCTAACCCAACTTCTCACCCACCCAACCAATTTTCGAGACCTCACCCCCCTCAACGCCCTTAAGGAATGTTTATTCAGTCACGTTCACGTTGACTCTTTAGCACAAGCTTAGGCAAAATCCAAAATCCAGAATCCAATGCCTCTTTGATCCGGGGTCTATTTGCAAATAATAATAATGCTAATGCAACATTGGGGTATAGTTCTCCGCATGCTATGCAACAATCCCAGACTGGTCATTCCATCGTATGTTTCTATATACAATCCAGTTCACCTCTGTTCATCTGTCTCCTCCTCTTCAGAGACTGATAATATCTAATTCTGAGAAGTCTGGGGGCGCCCGCCCGTAGACAACCCGTACTTTGCTGTCGAGCGCGGTACCTTCGTTGGAGATCCATATGTGCTCGCTGAACTCTTTCGTTCTTCTTATTTCATCGTCGCTGACTCCGATATCATCGCGGGGAATCCAGACCGTCGGTCGTCTTGCACGGAGCGCCGAGTGCATGAATGCGCGTCTCACAAGCACGTCTCGTTCTTCGGGAGTGAGATCCTCTATTTCATCGTGGAAATCACCGTATAGAGCGTCACCGATGGCTCTCTGCGCTTCTAGATCCCTCTTTCGACGTTCCTCTCGGTACTTGTTGATAGTATTGTTGACATTCATGAGTCCTCTTCCTGCCTTGCCGAGAGTGCGGTCATAAGTGGTCTTCCCGCCACGGGTAGCCCACGTACCAGCACGGACAATGCCTTTAACAGGTTTGAAATTAGTAAACTTGTTACCTCGCCCGGTCTTGTCGTCGGCGCCGTCCATAGAAGTGATGTGACTTCCGTCTTCGTGATGTCGCGGTGCCTCCTCTTTCCCATCATCGTCGTCATCTCCGACAAGGCCGAAACGGCGATCCTGTGCACGCTGGAATGCTTCATCACGCAGTACAGCTTCGTCCTCGAATGTAATAGGTAGGTATCGGAATAATGGTCCAAAAGACCTATTCAGAAGAAACTGGTATATGAGGGTGAGGAAGATTGAGATAATCATGATGATCGCTTGCGGGACACATGCGACTTCGCCGTTTTGGTCTCGGACAAGGAAAAACAAGCCGACAAGGCATAATTCCATCACATAGAGCCCCGTAAACGTCTGGTTGATGGCCTGGGGATAAAGCACGCCGCCAGTGTCGATGGTGAATCGGTTCACGTAAATCATGGCGTATCTGTTCGCCATCCAGAGCAGGCTGAAGGTGATGATAGCGAAAATAGAAATAATCGGGGCGACGACGGAATAGATCAATGCGATACAGGCGAAGTTCGTATATACAGGGAAGTACGTTCCCCAGTTAACCTCGGGAAGCTTGGTATTGGTAGACCACTTATTTCGAGCAGTCTTGTTCATCATTCTCGCGATTACATACCAATTGAGGAGGGCGCCGATTTGTAACAATGTACCTGAGCTCACACTGAGAGCTTGTAGAATCATGTAAGAGAAGAAGTAATTAGCAGCTTTCGGCAAATTCTCCGCTAAAAGATCCGGTATCATCGTTGGGTGGTTCGCAAGATCCTCTAGTGTCTGGAGTACACCGGTAGCAAGGGAAACGACCAGAAACACTTGAACGAATAGGAACGAGAAATAGAACTTTTGGACAGTCTCTGATCTCTGGGCCCCTGTCTTAGCTCCTTTAAAGCCAGCAAGGAAGCCCATTAGAATGGGCACCAACCAGAGAAGGAGGGCGAGGATAATGGCGGGCAGAACACCGGCAACACCTGAAACGATATTCTGAATCGTCTTGTTATCGTCGATAAAACTTAACCACGGGAATTCGTCTGTCAACGTGCTGACTTGCGAAATCGAAGACGTGAAGGCGACCGGGAAAGCCCATAGTATGATCATACCGACCACGACGGCCACGGAAACAGCAGTTCGGAGCCACTCTGACCACCAGCTAATAGCCATATTTTCCCACAGCACATCGTCGGGAGAGATTTCAACGGTACGAGGGGCCATGTGTCTCGGGACGTGATGGATGACGCTCTGGCAGGCCATGTGAGCGGCGACTTGGTGGTTGAATTGGATAAATGCCGATTTCATGAGCGGGTAACGTTCTGGATTTTTCTGGTCGATTTCGATCTCTAGGTTGAGCCGCGCCAATTCTTTCCTGCACCAATAAATAGTATCAACCTTTTTGTTGAGAAGGGGAAGTCCAGGAAGCCAAGTGGGCGTCCATTCAAAGATAGCAAGACGATGGGTCGGTCGTTTGGACTTCTTAACCCACTTCTCCCATTCTGCTCCAGCGTCTTGCTCCTCTTTCCATTCTCCATTGTAGGCTTCAGGGTATTCCACTGGCTCGAGCTCCTCGCCGCCCATGAATGGAATGCATGACTTAACCTTCTCCCAACCCGTTTTCTCCTTCTTCTTAGACGGAAAATCGTCGCCCTGGTATCCCTGGGGGACAGGGGACGCGTATCCACCCTCCGGAGGTTTCCAGAACTGATACCATTGTTTAGGTTCGTTGTCTTGCATGTCTTCAAGGTTGGTAAGCTTGCGGGTAGTGTTTCCTAAGTGTCGCAGTTCAACGCTGTCCTTCTTGATCATGGAATCCTGAGATATGCTGGAGCCGGCATGCGAATGTCCCTGTGCTGTTTGTGCTCCCATGACACGATCCTCAGATCTCATACCTTGGGGATGATTTGAGCTCTGAAATGATGGTCTCGGTAGATCTTTCTCATCCGGCAGTTGTACATGGCGGCGGTCTGATTCACGACTAGGGGGGGCAGACGAGGAGCCCTGCGGCGGTCCTATCGCCACAAAGCCGCTCGTCGTTTCGATTTGATTGTCGAGACCGCGCGTGATCCTTTTAGCACCTCCAAAAACCTCGTGGCCCACAGCACCGACTCCCTTGCCAATCCCTCCGGTTACTTTCGTCACTTTTGAAAACCCGGTTGTCATACTGTGCCCAGTAGATGGTCTAACACCGTGGTTAATTTCGGCTTCGGCTTCGGCCTCGGCCTCCTCTAAATCATGCGGCACCTCGTGTCGATCACCACTACTTATTCCATGGCCACCTTCAGCTTGTCTTTTCGCTGCGTCATCCTCTCTCTTTTGGCGCTCAAGTTTCTCTCCCTTGGTGGGACGGTGAGACTTGGACGCTCTGCGTGCCTGTTTCTCATCTTGCTCCCTCTTCTTAAGCTGTGCTCTCTTGGCCATTATGATAAGATCAGTTAGGGCATCTTCTAATTGCTGATGAATGAGGTCTCGTTTGGCGATCTTGTCCAAAAGGTGTGTTAGATCTCGTGTAAGATATACGTTTCGAAGTCCTCCTGGAAATACATCGAAGAGACCTCTAAGGGCATCTTCAGTCAGCCATTTGTCGGGAATACCGCTCACCAGAACAGTAGTGGCGGAAGCTCGTAGACGGTGCTCTGCTGTTGTTAACCAATCCTGGCGAATCTTGATATAAACTCTTAGCTCGGTAAAGAAGACACCGCAAACCCATATGATGACTAATACTGCGAGGACGAGGTGTGCCCAGTATCTGTTAGTCTGATCCTTCTTCACATTTCCCCAAGCTAAAGTATCTAATCCAGTGATATTGGATCTTGGCTCACTAGGGTCGCTATAATCGACACCTTGGGGATCGGTAGAGTTGACATTGTCATCTTCGGTGCTATTTGATGAAAAGTTGCGACTAATTCCGCCAACGTAATTGACCGGTACTAAGATCGGAATGATGACTAAGGCCATGGGTATAAATATAACGAGTAGGGTCTGAAGGTATCGGAGGAAAAAGTAGGCGTCGAGGCCGCATTTTTTAATGATTTCACGATCTCGGAACCGGAGTAGAGTACTAACTAAACCCCACGGACTACTAGGCGGAGGTTCTGTTCGTTCGCGTTCGGGTACGAGATATGTTTTGGGCTTGCTGCGATATCGAGAAGGTTAGAATGAAGTTTAACACATATATCGTAAATTGAAGGGTTTCATACAATATTCTAGAGATCTTATTTCTCAATAATAGGAAAAGTCCCGTTTGGACACCGAAGACCACCAACGAGACATTGAGGGCAGTAACGAAGGCGATCAGGGTGATGCCCTGGGTTTTCTGAGCGCTGCCGCTGTCTATACCAAGCTTGTTAGCACCATGCGCAAGAATAAAATCATTCCTTACAATGATATCGCAACTTACCACTCATCTTTTCACTGTGGTCGACGCTCGACCCAGGATCCCAGCTCGAAAATTCAACGTTATAACACCAACCTCATAAGTAGGTTCAAGGAGCGAATAGTTGAGATATGATAGGAAAGGTCGAGTGACTGTCGGAGTGATGAATAATTGGGATGGCTATTGTATTCGACGATGACGATTGTATTTTGTTGTATAGGTAATAAGTTATGTATTTGCGTACTATGCGTACTATGCGTAGATGGCAATTACTGCGAAAGGGTTTCATATAAATCCAGGGGATAAATAGATATCCACAGGCGAAAACAAACGTGTAGGAGAAGATGATTCAATGAAAGAAAAATGAGGCATGGTCGAATTCGGGGTCATTCGTCCCAAATACCAAATACCTGGAGTAACAGGCAAAGAGGAGAATGGGCGGCTAGATTGTAATTTTTAGAGAGAAGCTATATCGAATTGGTGGGAGGTCTTGGCTGAATAATTGATGTGCACGATGCCTGGGTGCGTCACGTCCAGCCATACCAGGAAGTTGCAATCCAAAACTACATATCCTGGACAGGCGAACAACAAAGTACACAATTATACCCTGGATACATCCTGGATCTATCCATGGGTGCATAATGAAGGTGCGAACAGGTCGATAAGAGGTACCATCCAAAATAGGTAGTACAAGATCTACAGCAAGATTCAAACTCCATGTCATCAACGACCTGCGACGGCCATTCACGTCGTTTAATTGACCCACTATAAATGCATGTCCGACGTCACAGACACCCGCTTTAACCCATCTTGTCAAATATAGCCCCTGATTGGATCCACTTGACTATCCCAATCAAGCTGCCGCAATGCCGACTTTTGCTTCATATCTTCACCAAGACAACGGAAAATCGGCTATGATTGGCCTACATTCACGCGCGGCTGTTCCATTTTCCTTCCTTGTCGAACATAACATTGGCGGTAATACCTCAATCTTTTTATGCTTACGATACGCCTTGCTTTAATCAGATGTTTTCAAAAAGGACATGAGAACCAATGATCTAGACTTTAGAATCTTCCTTGGTCGATGAAGTCGCTTAAGTAATCCAAAAGGACCACAAGACAACGATTTGGTCTTAAATTCTTGGTGGAGACTGGTTTTAGAGGCAACCTACAAGGTTTAGTGTGAGCTAGATCCATTCTCAATCCGAACTAAGAGGATCTTGGCTGACAAGAACCTGATGTAATTAGCCAATGTGCAAATACTATGTAAATCGAACAGCACATCATCGGCACAGTTTGGCTGTGGAAATTGTCAATTCGTCGCAAGATAGGGAGACCCATGTTATCGTCACTCCTTTTCTCACCAAATTCTACACACACGGATATACGGACGTATTGATTCAACATATGTATGTCATTGATGCCTACCTACTTGTTGTAGCCAGAAAATGTCGCACGTATTCGCAAAGATGTGTGCATCTTGGAAACGTGTGCGACTTCCAATTTGTGAAGGGCTTTCTCACATTCCATGAGTAGGTAGTAAACAAACATCATTTTGAAAAGCCATGTCTTCAGAGGCACACACGCAGCAACAAACCGCATCTTGCATACTTTTCGAGAACTCGGATAAATCAGTCGTTCTGATAGATATCCCTCGCTCTATCGAAGAAGCACAGCAATTACCGGGGGAAGTTATTAAGAGACATATCATTTCGTCTAATCCGATTGAGGCGCCATGGAATACCCCTGAGCCGAAGAAAGCTTTGCATCATTCGGCTTCGGCATCCGCGGCGATAGCTGAGTTGATGACTCTAGAAAGTGTTAAGGCCGCGCTGCAAGACATCAAACACTGTTACAAAGGGCCGTGGTGTCTGCCACGTGTGTTAAGACATGCAAACAATATCAACCATGACGGATTAAACTCTAACAAGTCACACAAAAGAAAGCAGGTTTGTGACAGTGAAGAAATTGACGTGATCCCGGAACCGCATATTCCAGATCAGTCAAAATATCTTCTCGGGAGTATAGAATCTCAAAGAGAAACATTCCTCGCAGATGCTCCCATGTTCGATCTTATAGTTCTCGACCCACCATGGCCTAGTCGGTCTGTGAAGCGAAAACAGAACAGCTACAAAATAGCAAATGATATGCGAGAAACCAAAAATCTCTTAACTAAGATACCAGTTGCATCACACCTAAAACCCGATGGTCTTGTGGCTATATGGGTTACTAATAAGACAGCAGTTTCCGACTTGTTACTATCACCCTCGGGAATATTCTCGGAATGGGGTATCGAATTTATCGGCGAATGGATCTGGGTGAAGATTACGAATTCTGGCGATCCCGTCGTTGATATAGAAGCGCAATGGAAAAAACCATGGGAACGCTTGCTACTCGGTAGAAAAAGAGGTAGCACACAGCAAGCGCCAATTTCGACAAAAGTTATCTTAGGAGTTCCAGATGTTCATTCCAGGAAGCCGAATTTAAAGCCTTTATTTCAGAGCATGATGCCAGAGAACTATAGTGGACTTGAAGTGTTCGCAAGGAATCTCACTGCGAATTGGTGGAGTTGGGGAGACGAGGTGCTTCATTTTCAACAAAGGCACCATTGGGTAGAGATGGTAGCCGATGAATAGCACTATAAATACACCCGAACCCTTACCTATTCGGCGTCTTCGCCATGCGCATATAATACACATCTTAGGTAGCCCATAATCATACAGCCATTATCCACGAGCCTCATAGATTCTAAACGGCGAACGAGTTCTTTTTTTTCTTTTATTTTCCGAGTAGCCATCCTAGCCATCCTTCTTCCCCACGTTAAATTTCGGGTCCGAGAATTTGGGATCCAATTTCTCCTCGTTGCTCCATGACCCGGCCTTCAATAGCTTTTCCGCGGCCTTTCTGAGCTCTATCTTGACCTTACTTGGCTTCCTCTCGTCTCTAAGCGAGAGCGTGCCCTTCTTCCTAAGCTCCTTCTGCGGATTAAACTTGTTATTCATCGCCTTCGTTCGATGTCGTTCTACGTCTGGATACCACGGGGTAGGGTCCGCGGGCCTCTCGGGCCACACGAACGGCTTTTCCATCTCTATCGTCATTATCTTCGCCGGTAAAGGCCTGACGACATGGCCGTTCCTCTTTTTCACGGCCTGCCTCGGCTTTAGATGTGATCGCACATTCAACGCAGCGACATTGTAGACATGTAATAAGTAGTCGCGCAGATCGAACTTGTTGAAGCGTAAGGGGACTTTGAAAGTAGCGAAATTTGGCCGTTGAGCACCTCTTCGTAATAAGGCGATAGAGAATTTCGGTCTACATTCGGGATTGAAGTTAGCGAGGAAGACAATTGACAATTAGATAAGTTGGTAATTCCTACAAGAAAACCTGTTTTTTCCCTATCGGGAATGTTCGTGCTGCTGGCGGCATCGTGTCTTGGTAGCCGTTCTTGTAGAGATGCTCTTTTGAGATCGTCCAACAAAATATTCTTCAAAATTCAGCAAATACGAAGTACAAAGCATCAGTTTGACCTTGCAGCACTGGTCCCCACTAGTCGGCGGTTGAAAATTCCGTTTCAGAGGCAGAGAGGGGTCCTATCCTGGCGGGACCCGCTACATACACCTTATATGATTGGTTGGAACCCATGTCTTGGCCACAACGGGTAGCTGCGTAAAATGTTTAGGTTTCGAGAGCACAGAATGCACATTTAGTTGAATTTGAGATATGAAAAGAAGCTTAGAACTTATTGGAGGCAAAAAACGAGTTCACTTTTAACTATTTATTCATTCGTAGCTAGGTTAGGTATTTAATCATCTAGGACTTTTTAATCCCTTTTTTGAAACTTGAATACATGAGCAAGATCCTGTCACATCCATACACTAATAAACCCTTTATGTAGTTCCCTTTCTAGCAAATCTAGATATGTAACTTCTAGACATCAAGACCATCGACAATAGTACCCTTAACCCATTCGTGCTGAACGAATCGGGCCACCTCGTTGGCGGTGTCCTCGTCGACGAGGATGCTGACCAGGTACAGGGCTGCATCCTGGCCAGCAGATATTCCCCCAGCCGTGATGACCCGAAGCCCGCCTAGACGCATCGCGGCGCGACGAGCCATGGACTCACGACGTCCGTTTGAGCCTTTAAACGAGATACTTCCCTTTCTAAATAGCTCTTATTAGTAACTCCAGGTGTGTAGACATCATTGAAGGGCTACACATACCGCGCCGCAGAGGGGCGTCTTCCAGCATCCGACTTGCGACGAATGTAGGGGTTCTCATCCTCGTCTCCGAGATCGAAACGAAGGTTGTTCACGATATATCGAGCATCTTCTACGACATCGGTTCTCTCTTGCAGATCACGTTGAGCTGCATTACTGCAGACAATCTCAAACTTGGTCATGTAGTCTGGGTGGGTTGTAGCGGACAAGCCTGCTAGGATACCCGCCTCGGCCAGCAAGATGGAACCGGTGCACACAGACATCAATGTGCGTTCTCGTGTGTAATCATTTCTCTGGAGTTCTGCGAAGGCTTCGATGATAGGGAGGGGTTCGGATTTCTCCTTCAGGATAGCATCATGGTTGCCACCTACGACGATGAGCACGTCAAAGTCATTGAGACGCTCGTGAGCTTCCTTGTATGTAATCTGGGCACCAATGACAACTCCCTGTTCAGAGAGTACCTTTGGTTCGGCTGCAGCAATCGTGCAATCGAAAGCTTTCGTGCCTACAAATGAGAGCCTCCTTTAGCATTCTGATAACGGGGACACAAAAAGAGGCAGTTTGTAGGCGGGGCATTCAGATAAATGACATACTTTCGTCGTTCTTGTCATGACGTGCCCAGTCGAGGATCTCGAGAGGTCCAGCGAAGTCCAACAAGTCAAATTTGGGATGAAGGGCGAAAAGTACCTCAATGGGCTCATCGGCCACTGCAGAAGTCTTGTGCGCCATGATTGAAGGTAATTGATTACGTGTTTAAAAAGAAATGATGATTACTGATGAATGTCTAGATGTCAAGATATTTAGAGGCTAATTGCTGAATAAAGAGAATTAGGTTTCTAGGGCTCGAGAAGCTTATATTGAAATGTCGAATATGGAAAAGAGATGGATTCAATCGCTTTGTGGTCGAGGTCAACTGACTTGTGAGTTGTGACTAAGTGGATGGTCTCTTTGAAAAACGAAAGAAGAGATTGGATTGGGAAATGGCCAGACAAAATCAAGCGAGGAATTTGAACCTATGGGCCGATGGAGGACTGATCGATGGAGTGATTGAGGGGCCTCAGTCTTCGATACCTGCCCACGCCGGAGAGTTACGTAGAAGGTATGCAGCTTGAGGAGGGGCAGGGTTAGGTTTGTAGGTACCGGGATGGTACTACCCCACAAGAGCATGTATATCATTCCCCTCCCCCAGATTTACAGGTCGTTAGCCTGTGGAGTCAAAAGGGATCGACCTTCTTTAGTGGATCTGATGGTCACGCTCTCACCGTAAGAAATACAGTATTTGGATTCTACGAGAGACTGTAGGTTGCGATCGACCTTCTTGCAAAACTGCCTGAAGTTTAAAGAAACTTAATGTTGACAAATTCATCAGATTGCAACTCAAAATAGGGCAGGTGGGTATTGAGCATAATACCTACTTGATAGCGAGGCGTAACTTCTAAAACATCTGACGCTTATCCTAATAAATCCTAGTCTCGATACTGAAGCAGGTGTCAATGGGCTGATATATGTACATTTAGCAGGATAATTCCTAGGTACATAGTATAAATACGATAGGGCTTGAGGAGAATACACTGTATGGCACGTTTAAAAGCGGGCTAACGAATGAGTCGGGATGAGACCAACTGACGACCCCACCACGGAACTTGCAAAGCTAAACAGCGACAGCTGGACAGCCTGACTGTACTCCCTAGCAGCCTAGCAGCCTAGGTACGAATGGAGCCAACCAGCTTTTACCTTTCAAACGTCATCAATCCTTGATTCAAAGCTCCTGTGGGACTACTGTACGATTGCATGTAGGCTTGCAGCTCTACTATGCGCATCCTCAATTTGGAAATCTATTTCGTGACGGCCTGTTCCCCCTTATCGAGCGACTGTTATTATCGTTGAGTTGCTCCATTTGGAGCTTCGGTCCGCAATGTCATCAGCGCCGTATGTTGATTCCGTCCTACTCAATCCTACCATCCCATTTTAAAGGAGATTAAAGTAGTTTCGTCGCTCTTTGGTTCTTTTATCCATATGCTAACTTGTTATCTACAACTGTAGGACTATCAAGGACCTTACGAAAGCCGTGAATAATTTTGTACCGATAGCGAAGTTTCCGTTGCCTGACGACCTTGTCGAGATCATCGACGCATATCTTTGCAAACATGAGAAGTTCGACGAGAGTGCTGCCGACAAATTAAACGACGAGTTACTTTCTTTATTTCATAAAGATGTATCCCATGTCCCGTCTCGCTATACGGCTTTCGTTGCGCTTCTTCGCCGTTTGCGCCCTATAGTTGGACAACCAGACAAGATATTCCAGTGGTTTGACTTGTTATTACTAGTACTCAACTACCTAAATCAGGAGAAAGATCTTGCTGCCGAGGTAGAAGGTACAATTCTGGATATTCTTACGGCGGACGATGGCCATGATTCCAGCTCCCCGACTGGAGGTGCAGCCCCTCAACTTGCAGAGCGCATCCTGCTGCTATGGCTCGATGAGTACGAGACTATAGGGAAAAGTCCCGATGCAATATCAGAATTTAAAGAGAAACAAATGCAAAGGACATTGTTACATTACGGGAAGAGACGTCCAAAAGTATGCTCCAAACCCTCTCTCTCTCCATCTCCATCTACATCAACATCTATACTTTGAATAGCATGCTAAGTATCTATCTTAGGATCTTTTGACTGTTCTCGACCAATATGTGGCCAAGAAAACATATCGTGCCCGTGCTTTATCATTCCTGGCCTTTTTCGTACAAAGTCAACCACCACATCTACATCTTATATTGCAGACACCATTGTTTAATAACTTAATCAACTGTCTCCAAATAGACACATCGACGACTATCGTGTCTCTCGCCTTGACCGCTCTGACAATGATTCTTCCGCATATGCCAAGCTCTCTCGTCCCTCACCTCCCCACGCTGTTTAACATATATGCGCGGCTTCTCTTCTGGGAGCGAGAGCTATCTTCTCAAGTGGCGACTGAGATAGATCAGGAGCGAAGGCTCTCTCCTAATACTCTAGCCTGGGAAAAACTCGCCTATTCTCCCGATTTTGATGACACGGCTATCCCGCAACTCCTTCACTATTTCACTATTCTGTATGGCCTGTATCCGATCAATTTCATGGACTACATTCGTAAGCCGCAAAGATATCTTCGGCACGCCGAGGTGCCCGATGCCGACGACATTGAAGTCCAGCCCACTGAAATCCGCGATGCATCGGAGCGTTTCCGGCAATGCCATCTCCTTCACGAGAATTTCTATACTCTTACTATCGATTCAGAGAAGGATAATTTCGGGAGATGGATCAAAAGTGAACCATCCGAAGTCGTAGCCGACTGCGTAGCTCTCTGTCAGGCCGGCGAGGCGTTGCCTAACCAGGGTATCGTAGACGCTATTAATATAGGGGCGTCCGAAAAGGATGAACCCGAAAAAGACGGCCACGATTCCGCGCTGCTCAGTGGTTCTTATCCGTTCGGCGTGTCTTTCAGTCCCTTCCCAGGGGACAACAGACGAAACACGGGATCGACGTTCGCTGAATCTATCACAAGTAGCCGAAAGCAGTCCGTCATAGTTCGTCAGTCATCCATAGGCAGTTATCACTCTAACCGGGACGTATCGAGTCCAAGGCCGTCTGGACTCGGTAACGAGAGCCCGACTCTTTCTCGTCAACTAGTTCAGTCTGGATCACAGACACAGCTTCAAGATTTGATTAACTCTAATAAGGTCATCAAATCAGGCTTGCATCAATCGATGGCGAATGACAGTGTGCCATCTCTTGCCTTAAGCCACCATGATTCCATCTCAGACCGCCAGGGATCGCAGCTTCAACCAAGTTCTCAATTAGGCAATACTTCATCCCCGACAGATAGTATTAGCGCTCAGATTGCCCACCTCCAGCGCCAAATCTTGCTTTTGTATAATGATCTCACGTTTGAACGATTCATGAAGCAGCAGCACCTTACTCATATGGGTGCGCTGCGAAGGCGACACGTGCGAGAGGCAGCAAGTGAGGCAGAAACCCAGAACTTGATTATACAGAATCGCCAGCTTAAGCAAAGGCTAAAAGATGCAAAAGATTCGGAAACCCAAGCTAAAAAGGAGTCTGAGAAGAGTCGTACATTATCGAAGAAGTGGGAGGCAGACCTAACAACTAAATTAAGGGGACTTCGCGAAGAACAAAAGAAATGGAATGCTGAAGGAGACACATTGCGAACTGAACTAGATGCAGCAAAGGGTGAATCGGAACGATTGCGGTTGTTGGTTTGCGAAGCCGAGGTTAGGGAACTGGATTTAAAGCAAAATATGCAGTCCGTCGAGATCAATGTTGGTGAGCTAGTAAGGCTAAGAGAAGAGGTTCAGCGACTAGCAGAATGCGAACGAAATTATCACGCCAAAGAGACGGAACGCCAAAACATGGCAACACATGCGGCGGAGGCGGAAGGTCGAGCTGAGATGCTAGAGATGAAGCTTAAAGCACACGACTCCGATATCCAGAAAACACATGAAATGTATAAATCACAGATCGCGGAACTGAATGCAAGGCTGCAAGGTGCGCTCAAAACTGGCACGGGGCACAGGTCTGAAGCTCTCAAGACACAGCTAGAGAATACCCTAGCAGCAAACCGAGAGCAGCAAACGGAACTGAAGAACCGCATCGCAGAAGTTACGAGGAAAAATTCGATATTGCAAGCTACCATACTGGAATTGCAATCTACAATATCCAGCCTATCGAAGCCAGATCCTCATCCGTCGGCAGATACCGAGGTCGACTTTTCGTCCGACTCAGGTAGCCCTTTGGGTTATCGCAACCGCCAGCATCGTGGGTTTTCCGAACCGGATATGTTTGAGGCGACATCGTACAACCCCACCCCGCCACTTGAGCCTTACAGCAGTGTTGGATCGGCAGGTAGCCAGGGACGACGGCCTTCTACGCCGTTGCAGAATGATCCGCTTTCCGCAGGCAAAGGCAGCCCGACGACAGAGCGATATTTCGGACGAGGTAGGTCTTGCTTGGTCGTGACATTCAAGGTTGCTTCTTATACTAATTTCTAATAGGTGGCGTACAAAACCTCCGCAAGGAAAAAGAAAAGAAGAAGGAAGAAAAGGAGAAAAAGAAATCAACTGGACTACGCGGTATTAGAGGTTTCGTCTAGCCCGGCGTCAATATTTCTGAGATGTCGTAATGAAGCAGTCCTGTCAAGTTTATGTTTACCAGAGGTCTAGGCAAAGAGCCTAGAGTGTCTACATCGACGAAGAAAGCATAGCTAATGGATATCCTGCGGCGTGAGCATTTCATAATTTGATACCCTAACACCCAGTAGCAAACATGAATCGCACGAAATGAACCAAGCTAGCTATACACTTGCGTTAATGTGCAATGACCCTGACCTTGGCTCTGATGAGCAACGTGATTCGTTCCCTACGGCTATCTTTCCCATAGAGATTTTGAAGGAGTTAAGAGAATTGTTCGTTATGATAGAGGTACCATTTTCCAATGTATTACATTCCCCAACCATTTATGAACTCTCTCTGTCGTGTTACTAAATAAACAAGATATAGAAGCTCCACTTCCCCTGGCCCTACCCCATAGTTCTCTGGGTAGTTCATCGGATGCCATGTTTTGTAACCTTGCAGCGAACCGGTTCGTATCCCCAAAGACCCTTCGGTATTGCAATTTTGCGTACCTCATATATTTACTACGGTTAGCGCCGTCCGAAAACACATGTTCAAGCCGTATTTCATGGTCGGCATAGTCTTGATTTTACTACACGCATGTTCCAAGGTCATGCTTAACTTTCACATAGGCTATTTAGGTACATCGTTGTGAATCGTGATAGAATGTTGAATATTTCGCTCTTGTCATCTAGTGCATTGCTAGCTCAACGGATGTGACCTCGAAGACCCGACATGATGGATCTGGGCTCTAGTTACGAGTCATACACACGCTGTAGGTACACCAACATACTGGCTAGACAGGCAGCTAGAAAATTACAAATGTCCTAAAATGCCCACGATTTCGTCAATGGGTTCAAAAATTTTACCGACATGGAAACCGCTCGAGCGATCAGAACTATACAGATTATTTGTTTTTGGTTAAAATTAGGTGTAAAGCCCAAGTGTAAGACAAAAATGAGCACATATTTACATCCGGATGACTCGGAAGTATCCGATAGTGCTTCGTGTTCCTCCAATGCTAGCCGCAGGTACACAGGTGCATGATGTTTTCGAAGACAGCAGCGACGGAATAGCCTACTACATAATATTTACCTAGAAGCCGCTCTCTTTCTGAAACTGCGCACAGAATAGATTCTGTGTTGATTATTTTTCTTGGGTGGTTTCCTTTATTCATTAGCGTTCTAAGATGCTCTTGTTTTGATCCCCTATTCGCTAGATACCTAAACCTGACTTCACGTGAATTTGCAAATTTGTTAATGGTGGCTGAGTGTACTAGCCAGTCATTAATCGAGCTCAATAAGCCGGCTTAATGCAGGAACAGAGTGCGGTCCCAATGCACGAGTAAGGGGTCCCGGCAATGACTGGCATCTCGCTGTAAAAGCTGGGTTTCACTTTGACCTGAGTGAAGGAATTGAAGAGGAATTCGTTCCCCTTAACCCCTGAGGCGTAATGAAGATTCCATTGGTAGTTCTACAACATCTAGATCAGTGTTTTCTTTCCAAGCGATAACAAGTCCTTGGAATGTTTGGATTGATCTGTCTAGGTTGATGTGCTCGAAGATCATGTAACATGAATATACAGTGGATATAATACTGTTCGGACTGTACTATCTCGTGAAGATCATAGGGTGCTAGAGATGTTTATGGGTCAAATACGAGATTTATGCACGTCATTGCCAAGTTATTGATTTTTTCTTTGACTGGATTTGACCCGTGTACGCTGTAGCCGAGTCGGGCAGCTGGACTTTCTGTTGGTACTCACAATAATAATGTATGAAACTGAGGATTCATCCAGATAAATAAACATCCTCAGACGTTTCACAACTGACAGCGAAAACCTTTTAACACCTAAAGTTGCACACGTGAAGCCGCAATAGAGTTGCTATTTCTTCGCATTCAATTGATCAAGGGAAGTCGTGGGCTGTGTTCCGCAAAGAAGGGGGACAACTGGGGCAAGTGGTCTCTTCGGAGCTTGTTTCCTGACTTGCGCAGGGGTAAATCGGGTAGCTACACCTGATTGGGTCGATCGGTGGCCACTCAGAGACTCCGCTGCGTCGGGACCAAGATGGGAAAGCAGGGCACGCAAGGATCCACCAAGGATAGTATTCTGGGACGGTGGGGCCGTGGCGGCTTAGGTCCACCTAGATCCACTTAAAGAGTCTTGACACTGTCTTCTTCGAGCGAATCAGAAGTTGGCAAGATGGAAACTGGCGCGTCTTCTTTGCTAGGAATATGCTTACCGGTATGTTTGTAGCACCACTGGGCTAGGAATGTAAGGAATAGAAGAAAGAAGTATTTTGTATTGTGCTATTTTTATTATTGTTGTGTGTGTTGGTACAAGTATCATGCCATCTGCTGTCATGTCACCACACAGCCTTCTAGTCTTTTCTTTCATCCCGTATTCTCATTTTCTAGTTGCTTGAGTCGTTAATCCTGAGTCTTGGGTTGTTACTGTATTTCTAGGGGATTGTCCAGCACCACGTGAATCACCTTCATTAACCCTAACTAACCCCTTCTTAAGTAGTCTCTCTTTTGGAATACATATTATCGATCTTTCTTCCTTCTTAATACAATCTAGACTACATACATTTACACTCGCTTTGGTTTACCTACTGTTTGAGGCCGACGTTCTTTCTTCTCAGCCTGAATCACTTGAAACCGACTTGGCTACACTGCGCCTACCTGACTCCGATCCTGACGATACGATCACTCCGAAGAACAGTTCAAGTCTAGAAAGCTTCACTGCTTTTCTACCTAAACCTGTTTCTGTAAAAACAATATCCCTATCAATATAATTTCCTAGGAGTATCCTAGAAACCTCACATTACTCAACATGCATTCTCTCACATCCCTCCTCGCCTTGGCCTCCACGGCCTCGGCCATCCAAGGTTTTAACTATGGTTCTACCTTCACCACAGGTGCTGCCAAGCAACAGTCCGACTTCGAGAATGAATTCACCACAGCACAGAACCTTGTGGGAACTTCCGGTTGGACCAGTGCTCGTCTCTACACCATGGTGGTAAGTTTAAATTGAGACCAATCTCATAAAAATAAAAAGTTCTCATCATTCTAACTCATACGCGTTTAGCAAGGAGGAACCGCCAGTGACCCTATCTCTGCCATCCCCGCCGCCATCAAGACGAAGACCACCCTTCTTCTCGGTCTCTGGGCCTCTGGAGGTGACACTTCTTTCTCCAACGAGATCCTTGCCTTGAAGGCCGCCATCAAGCAGTATGGAGATGATTTCGCCAAGCTAGTTGACGGTATCTCCGTTGGTAGCGAAGACTTGTACCGAAACTCGCCTCAGGGAATCGCGGCCGGCTCTAACGTCGGAGTTGGACCCGACGTCATCGCTCGTTATATTAAAGAGACCAAGGAGGCTATCGCAGGCACCGGTTTGGCCAAGGCTCCCATTGGTCACGTTGACACTTGGACCGCTTGGTACAACGGAACCAACCAGCCCGTCATTGACGCCTGCGATTGGATCGGCATGGACGCCTACCCTTACTTCCAGGACTCGATGCCCAACGACATCTCTCAGTCCAAGTCTCTCTTCCAGGACGCTCTTGGCAAGACTCAGCAAGCTGGCGGCGGAAAGCCTGTCTGGATTACCGAGACTGGCCAGCCCGTCAGTGGTAAGACTGTTGGACAGTCTATAGCATCCACTTCCAACGCCGAGACTTACTGGAAGGACGTCGTCTGCCCTCTGATCGACAGCAAGACCAACCTCTGGTACTACACCCTCCAGGACGCTGCTCCCGACACCCCGAGCCCCAGCTTCGGTATCGTCGGCAACAAGCTCCAGACCACGCCTCTCTTCGACCTAGGTTGTAACAACACCAAGTCCGAATCCTCCTCTTCTGCTAGCGCCTCCGCTTCTGCCACTGCGTCTGGTTCTTCTGGCTCTGGCTCCGGCTCCGGATCTAGCGCATCCGCTACCGCGTCTGGCAGCAGCTCCACTGCTATTTCCGGCGGAAGCCCCGGTGGTGTAGGCAGCGGTCAGATCTCCAGCCAGGGATCCGCCACCGTGACCCCTACCGCCCTTAGCCCCGGCGCGACTGGCACCGGTTCCGGCTCTGGCTCCTCTGGCTCTGGTTCTGGTTCTAACGGAACCTTTACCTCGCTACCGCCTTCCAGCAGCACGTCCGTCCCCGCTAGCAGCGGCACGGGCCTGCAGTCCGGTGCCTTCGCTGCCGCGTTCGCGGCCATCATGGGCGCTATCTACGCCTTGTAAACGGATCGTCTCAGTACATAAACCCACCAACATGTTTTTCTCTCTTTAAGGACAGGTTTTTATGATCGGCGTTACGAGGCGGCCGTACCGGGTCTCCATAGGTTCAATGCCGACGGCAAGGAAGCCGCGGCTGGGCTATAGGGGATACACGGATATAGACAAGGTCTTCTCTTTTTTATTTAATGAATAAACAAAAATCCCTCCGACGCGGAATGGAAAAGGAGCGGATGGATGGGTTGGGATGGACAAAGTGAAGTGTTGCCAGATTGAGGTTATGGTGCACATTAGATCTTGTAATGAATGCTCTCCACGTAAAAGCAGAGAAGGCTTGCCCACTGTTCAATTCATGAGATATATTTTCCACCCTAGGACTTGGAATTGTGATGAAATGAAATGAAAATGTCAACCTAATTACGAATGGTAGCTCATTAGGACTCCAGATTTATGACACCCACTGGATGCTTCACTACCAAAACCTTAAAGAGCAGGCTTATGTTCAAGCTTACATATTATCTTACTTCACATCACTCATTAAATTGCTAAGTGGACGAGGTTCAGACTCTATCTCATCAATGCTTATACTTATCAAGTGAAGTATCTCCTAAAAATATTAGGTAACACAACATCTAAAACGAAGATTTATTTAACGTTGGTTAACCTCAAATAAGGTTCACTAAAGCCAACGTTCGACTAATCAACTCCCAGCATCTCAACGACAAGTATCCCAAAGGGGAAGGAGGAAGGGTGGAGACTAGATACCCTAAGTAGGTTGAAAATGGGTCTCGTGAAGCACGTCAACTTACGTTCGTCTAACGACATTATTCTGAGAAGCCTGCCTCTCAAAGCTCCCGAGACATGGGTACCCAATCGGCTATTTTATGCAGTATATGTTCCTTATCCTTAGATCCATCGTGCACATGCATTTAGTTCTTAGAATAGAGTTACGGGTCCACACTTGAAAGTTGAGGCTCAACTGACGTGCCTCGAGACTACATGTATGACACTACACGAATGATTTGTGCATGTATGTACTACGCAGAACTTACTCTGACATACAGATAGCTGCTTAGGAATCAACAAGATATATTGCACAAACTAACGGATAGTTCAAGTATCTAAATTTGAATATATTATATTATTATCTACCTCGTAGTAGGTAGTTTAACGATTGTCGTGATATGCTAAGTAACTCAACTATGCAGACATGCTACCTCGCTGAAAACCTAACATGCAGCAAGGATATATAACGTAAACCATATTCTATCCATGGGCGCGTTGGAGGATATCGTTGCATAGGTACAAAACTCCAACCCGTTTTTTTCCAGACCTGCCCCTGAACGCCAAACAAATACACACATGTAACGCCAGAACCCGCAAAATTTGTTCCTGTAACCATCAACATCTACATAAATGGACCATGATTCATCAAAAGTTCATCCGGATAGTCGGCAAACGGCCATCCCATTGCTCATGACCGAGTATTTAGCAACGCCATCATTTATGGCTCTGCCAATTCGCCCTCTTGTTCATCGTTGTTCACCTCCATAACCGTCACCAAGCCACGATGTCCCTTAGGGCTCATTCCAGCCTCTTCGGTGGCGGTTTCATTTTGGGTTCGTTTGACCGAAAAGCACTGAAATGCGCCGATTATGGCAACAACAGCACTCCCGTACCAAGCAAGGCCAGTGCAGTCAATTTGTGACCCAATCGAATAGAGATATCCAGCAACGGGTGGAGCAATCATACGACAGGCAGCACCAGCGCTAGCTGCAAGTCCGTTCACCTTTCCGAGAATAGACGAGCTAGGAGTGGCCTCCTTAATAAGGATGAGGAGGAGAGGGTATATGATAATCGAGAATATGTTCCGAATAGTTAAGCAAAAGTAGATTCCGGGATATAGAAGAGACTCCGGTAGATGTACTAACGTTGGGACGATGACGTAGACAAGCGGGTGTAGGACAGCGACAAGGACGAAGAGCCTATAGATACCAATCTTCTCGGCTGCCAGAGGGAATACGACGACCTGGATAAATAGTGCAATAGCGCCGTTTATTGCCATCACGAACCCCACGGACTGCATCGAAAGGCCTAAGCCACCAGGCGAGTACAAAGGGTTAAACTTTGATAGGAAACTCTCATCCGGAATTTGGTCAATTGGAACTCTCTCATCTTCGAAGAAGATTGGCAAAAGATGGTCGTAAGTCATCGAATGATACGTAAAAATTGAGAGTGCGATGACCAGAGCCATGATACGCTTAGTAAAGATGTTGAAGTGCTCCTTCTTCTCTGGTTCTTTTACACAAACCGCATCACGGTTCAATTCGACACTACCCCGGAAAGTTCCGTAGGTTTCGGAGCGTAGATCGACAGCTGGCTGCTTGATGGCATCGGAGGTCTCCATAAGAGGTGTTTCGTCGGAAACATAAGTGTCATCGGGAAGCATAACTCGCGGTATCATATCAGGATGCGTCTCCTCGAGCAGGAAATATCCCAGGCAAATACTAATTAATAGAAGGGCAGCACAGCAAATATTGGGGAGGAGATAGGGGAAATCAGCAAATAGAGTGCCTGTTGGAAAGGTGCTTGGCCAAGTCTCGTGGGGATCTGCCAACATCCCACCAATTGCTGGGCCGATGATTGTTCCAATGGACCAAACGAACGGCATCACAGAATAGGCGCGGGCTGCGACATTAGCATTGTGCTATAAGTTCGTGGAGAATATGTGTGGCTTCAACTTACGCTCATGCTCGGGTTTGCTGACCAATTCTCCAACCATTGTTTGGATTACGCCGATATTTCCATTAAGAAGTCCGCCGAGTGCTCGACCGATCAAGGCAACCCAGATGTTAGTAGCAAAGCCAACCATGACCATGCTGAACATCGTGCCAAGACATCCTACTAGAAGGACAGGCTTTCGACCGACTCTGTCAGACAGGCCGCCCCAAAACATGCCCATCAAGGCCTCAGCGAGCGAGAAGGAGGAAATCTAGATGATTAAGCATTAATACTCATTGCTAATATTTTGGAAAATATTTTATGAAAACTAATATGCCTGCAGTGTGGGCGTGTTGTGTGGTTATAAGACTGTTAAAATAGTTAGAGAAGTTGAAAATACATACGAGGAGACCGGCGTAGAACGAGGCATCTTGCTCGTTGCCGATTTTGAATCGTTTAACAAGGGCCCAGGCATATGGGAAGATGGAGGTTAGAGCGATAGGCTCAGCTAGGCGAACGATAGCTAATAGAAAAAGCTGAACTGTCGGGAAGTCATCCGGGTTTCGGGGTGATCTCTGCTTTGTTAGGACCATTGCTTCACAACTTAGTATCGATCTTACGACTAGCTGACACAACACTTAGCGCTTGATCTTAAGCTAGCAAGATGCTGGAGCGAGAGAGCAAGCGTCAGGTGTTGTGGCGGCAGGCAGTGCCTTTCCTTTCCTCCAGTAATATTTTTTTTCTTCTCCCTCGAGAAGTTTGCTTCACAAATTCTTTCTTTTATCTACGCCACTAGACGTCAAGAAGACCGGTCAGAGGATGTAGGTAGGGTTGTAATGGCGTAAAAAACGTATGTCAAATCTCGAGTTCTCGTCTGGAGACTGGTTTAGATATAATGAACTGATGGGAGCAGAATATTATATGGAAGGAATCTGCATGTGCATCGACTGCATGAGAAGAAGTGGTAGGGTAGGGGTGGAAGAAGTTGAACAAGGAGGACCGCATCAGAGAATTATACCATGAATCGGAGGTGCTAGGAAAAAATGTGGGGATAAGCTAGTTTTGCTTTGGGATGTGGATCTAGGTAACCTTATTCAGTTACTAGAGTCGTTGGTCGTCCTTAACATATCGAATACCTACTATCAAGGGCAAGGGCAATGAGCTCCGAGCGCAAATCTGAACTTAGTCCTACCCATACTTCGCAGATATCTCCAAGGTCAGTTCCTATCTCGACTCCCATCATTTGCTAACTTTTGCGATCTCGATGTCTGTTGGAAGTCTCACAATGATTATTCATTGTCTATGCGTCTCTTCTCCTTTTTCACCTTCCACAATTTATCTCCACATATCCAGCAAATTTTGTTTGATGTCTTCCGTCTTCGCATGTGTCGGCAGGATGTCGATCTCACAGTCCAAGTATACAGTAAAATCCATGTGGTCCTTCCGAGTGACGGCCGAAGTGATAACCAGCCTGCCAGCAAGGAGGCTGCCGGGCTGTCGGGTAAATGATAGCAGAAGCGCACTTTGGCGGTCTGGAGGTGATAAGCTTTGCAGTGGGCTGAGTGGCTTTCTTGCACCCCCAGCTGCGCGCTACAGGTACCCAGCATACAAGATTCAATTATTTTTGGTTATCATTTTCATGGACCGTTACTCCAGCCGCCTAGGTATGCACGGCCATCACTTTTTGGTTCCCGCACCACACAGACACAAAATGGAACAGCATCTTGGTGCTACTACGTACCTGGGTAGTATCGTATAACATAGGTACCTATGTATAAAAAACCACCTAAGCAGCTAAGTTCTAGTGGATTCATTGGACGAGCCCAGAACCTTACGATCTACGGTCAACAAATGCGACCAATCATTTAATACGGATCTTGGACGACAATGTGGTATAATGTGGGGTTGGTCGCTGTGCTATGTCGTACTTGCGGCATCGCTTTGAATTATACTCACGTATAGAGCGTATCAACTTCCTCAAAATTTTCAGCCACTCCCTAATCGAGACATTGAATAGACGCTAACGGAGGGGCACGAACTAAATCTCCATTAGCCTACTAGTACACGTCTAGTAGCTGTGGATCATTTCACTTCTTCAGAACAATTTCTGCAGCTATTCTTCTAGATTCTTCTTGAAATCAATGCCCTACATAACTTTCCTAACCACTGACCCTCAATACCTGTTACATCAAAGATAACAGGAAGAAGCAATACTATCCAGACTGCCAGAGTCACAATTATTCTAACAGTATTACTTGGATAATGAGCTCATCGGTTTCAAATCAATATGACATTTGATAATTATAAGCTAACCAAGAACTAATACGATGGTAGTCAAGACTCAAGACTGACTTTTCTTTTGGTCACCCGAGCGGACAAGGTCAGACGTGGAGAAATCGAAACTCGAAGTGTTTATCTCTATACACATCCGGTATGTCAGAAGGTCTTTGAGGCTACGACTAGCGAAAATAGTCAAATCTCCGCTGTGACAGCTCAATGCATGACACATATAAATCCTTCTCTCGCGCTGAGTGTTGGAACTTATGGAATTACGTACGCTTTGTACGCTTCACTAGCGCACGCCAGTATTGTGCCTATCTCGGTTCAAATCCGCCACGACCGACACCGGAAATTCCTCACCTCTTCGGATTTGTACCTAACACACCTAACACCAGCACACCTTCGCCCAGAACTGTCCACTTGATCTCATTTTTGCCGGACCACAACAACATTGTCGAATCATCTTGAACGCTGAATAATTGGGTCTAATTAAGTGTCTATTACATATTTACGTATCACATTTAGCATCTATCAGACCCGACCCAGAAGACTGCGCGAATTGAGTTACTAACTAGTTGTATAATGCCCAGGCTTGATATCAAGTTCCAATATTTGCAGCTCTTTTTTACCTCCTACATAGCAGGATTTTAAATGTCTTATCATAGGTATCTGCGCTAGCACCCTTGGATAGCAGCACTCGAGGTCACTAATGCAATGCTATGCAGTCCCACCTTCCTGCCGAACCCCACAATAGTATTGCTGGGGTTTCTTGCATGCGGCTAGCCCATCGAGTTCCAGCGAACCTCCCTCAGTGGCCGTTCCGGGCCGGCTCTCCAAACTTAACTAGCGCAGTATAGCGCTTTTTTAACGCGCTTTGTTCTCTATCAGATGTTAATGGTCAGAGTGATAAGATGAAGCACCCTTACTTCGTCATAATGTAGCTCTGTTTTGGATATTAAAGTTACACCGAGGGAAATATATCTCTTCCTGTCTGCGGGAAATACTTGTGCGATTGTATAAAGCCATTTAGGTCATCCAAACCATTCTTCCCCCTTACGATTAATATACAATGCTAAATTTGGTGCAGATTACACGTTTTGTATAGTACACTTTCAAGCAAACAGCCGGCATCCCTTACCATGGTAAGTTACTTGAGCACAAACTTCTTGAAGATACAAAGCTTGCATATTAAGGGTCTAAAAAAGACCCTATAATACTGTATGAAGGGACCACGACACGCTTCAATATCCCGCGCCCGGTAACATTTTATTCTTGCGACCACACCTCGATAGCACGACGCAACCCTCCTTGCTACATATTCAGATAACGGCCAATCGGTATGCAACCACGGGCCTTATCCGCGGGCACAACATGAAATAAACCGCCGAATAAATATTAATAATATATGATATATGCTACGGAGGATGACGTTTTATCATGATATATGGCTACCTTACGATGAATGTTGACAACAACGTCTACGCAACAACAGACAAAACGTTACCTCAATTATCAGGTCACGATTAGGAAACTCTTTGCGAGTTATATCTTCTCTGATGTCATCCATCCCGATTTTCAGTATGCCTACCTCATCTATTCGTCGATGATATTCGACCACTAGAGGCGCTTCCTCAGCCGCATGTATATCCCGCATGGATGCTACCTCAAACGAATGTGTTGCTAGAGTAGCAGCAGAGTTATTGCCAAGAACAAGGCTATAATATGCCGTGTCGTAAAATCTATACCTATTCAATCTATGTCAACCCCATGCTCTATGTTTTATGTCAAGATAAGCGTGGGCACTCGTTGCTCTCATTATAACAGGTTGTCATAGGAGATAGACTCAATGTCACATTGTATCTCCAGAAGAGTTATGAGGCTATGTGATATACCACCTATATCCATTACTAGGTAGGTATAGTAAATTCGAGGGGCAACATTTTCCGAGTCATTACGCTTAAATAGATATTAACAAGTATCCTTATGTTTCTCAATTTCTATCCAATGACTTAGCCGAGTTTATATACAACATTTGGTCTAGTCGTATATTTACCTAGTATTCTCCATTACGAATTATTCCACTCCAGTACCTAATTACTCGCGATAATATTTCACGCGCACCGCGAAGCCTCGAAAAACCTCTCTAACTCATCAAACGAGATACCCAGGAGCTGCGAGAGCCGATTTCTCAACTCATCGACTGAGATCTCGGAACGGTCTGGACTCAGAGGCTTCTGCTCGTCCTTGGCTAGGCGGATGAAGCTCGGTGCTGTTTTCTTCTTATAATCTCCTTTACTCTCCCTAATCTCGCTCTTATTATTCTCTTTTATCTTCTCGGTATGCTCTCTTCTAAAGACCGGTTTGACCGGCTTTTTCTTATTCTTGATGTTCACTTTGATGTTAATATTGACGTTGGGTTTCCGTCGCGGCGGTTTGGGGAATAGTTCTATTCGAGGGGAATCGGGGAAGGGTGAGCTGGGTAACGCAGTGTCGTCTAGCGTTGCTGTTGTCACTGCTGTCCCGGGATTGGATGTTTTAGCTGTGCTAGCCGGCGTTATAACGGGAGATGGTTGAAGTGGGGGCAAAGGCCTGGGCTCTTCGATTACATCGTCCGTGGCGACGGGTAGGTCGAGGTCAGGACAAAGATGACCGTCGTACTGTGGTATACGGAATCGCGCTCCTAGCAACCGGTTCCACATCCAACCTTGACCAGAACAGTGAAAGTCCGGTATAGCGGCCATAGCATGATGTCCGTCCGCAGCAACCTGCGCAGACATACTGAGGTCTTTGGTAGCCGACTCAAGTGTTCGAGGTTGTATCAAACCACCTAGAGTATCGCTTTGTGCCTCTAGCCAGCATTTATCGGAGAACAGACGGGCTATGCTATCAGTAGTGTTAATACTTGCCCTTAGAAAACGAAGCATTGCTGTAGGGCTAGGACTTACTAGTCAACGGGTATCGAGTAGTGAGCGCGGTGTTTAGGCCGCAATCGGTGCAGGTCCCAGGTGAGAATCTGTCTCCATGCTAGACCTTCAGAGAAACTCAACCCATTTGGAAGTTGGGCGAAGTCTTTAATAGGGACTGGTATCCAGCCACCAAAGATAGATGCGACGAAACTATCACCCAATTCCATCTGTAGATCGGCACCATAGTACGGCTCGTGTAAGCCCAGTGTAAGAGCGCGGCTATCTTTCCAGTAGACGGCGTGACCGAGTCTAAAGTTGTCCATTTTATCAGCTTCAAGCTCACTTTAAGAAATGAGAGCGCGGAGAGAGAATATGCACTTACTCATGCAATAATGTTATAGCCGCCATGAATGATGTTAGGAGATACTCCTCATTATTTTCCTTCCCCTGCCGTCTCAACTCCGCCAGCCGTTGGGGAAACTCCGCCGCCACCAATATCGTCTGATTACGCCACCCATCCTCACATTTTTTGTCCCACTCTTGTATAGTCTCATACCTATCAATCTCATCAAGTGCCAACCCATCCCGTGGATGACGGCAGGTATATCCAACCCTGCCCTTTTCGCTAAACATATCAGCGTCAAGCTGCCATGTCAGAGACCTTGCCATTCGGCCCCTGATCTGACATTCCGCAGTACTTATCCACTCTCCCTTCACTTCGTCCGAAGCCCACGTTGCGCGGTGATGCCGCAAAATAGACCGTGGCACAATTTCACCATCCACCATCGGCCCAGCAGCAGAGTGCGTAAAGCTACACCGACAACTTGGTTTCCGCCCGGGATACTCCTCCGTGAAGAGGTCGTGGGAGAGGAAGTCGGAGATCCAGGGCAGACCCGCCGCATCTAACATCCGGCTTGCGAGTAGCAGTGATTGTTCCAATTCCTTGCGCAGCTCCAAGTCCGTGTCTACCCAGTTGGCAAAGATAGGGTGGATTTGCCCTTGCAGGTTGAGATCCAGCAGCTCCGTGGTTCCTATAGCGCAGCATTTTCGAAGTTCCTCTTTATTCCACCTTTTCGAAGTCGAGCCTGGCTGCGACGAGATGAAGCCATTCTGAGAGCCGCCGGTACTCTGGGGTGTCAACATCGTCGCCGCCTTCAAAAATCGTGAGGTATACGGGTATCAATCACCTAAACCCCGAGCTCAAAAATGAAAAAAAGAGAAGGGAAATGTAACCCACGTAGCCAATCCATTTCGAAAACGTTTTTGAAAGAAGATCTATAGTTAGCAAGTTCCCCCTAAAAGAGCCCGACATTCCAACCGAGGCAGTCAGGGAGGGGGTTCTGGAATGGGTGCATGCTAAGCCCCTTGATCTATTCAATTAATTGTCTATCCCTTCCTCTTTGTCTAACGCGACAAAAGCTATGTCATCTACATACCTCGAATAAAATGCCCTTCCGATAAACCACGCTCATCAGCCCTAGATAGCTCGACGTCCGCATACCTCGCGTCTCCTGTCTCTCAACTCTCATACTCCATCCTCCCATCCCCAATAACCTTCCAAAACTCCTCCACTATCTCCCTCTGCCCAGCCGGCGCGCCGCGCACCGCGAGATACTTGCGCGAATCGATCGCAGGCTCCCAATCGCCGGGATTCCCACTCGCCATGATACCGCCCGCCTCCCTCAGTATCGCCCACGCGGCGCACACATCCCACGCCCAACACCCGCCCTCCCAATACACATCGAGCTGCCCCGCCGCAACCGCGCACAGGTTGAGCGCGGCGCTGCCTAAGCTGCGTATAGAATGGACCATCGCGCCGCCCGTCTCCTTGCTCGCGCACAATTTCCTAAACACCTCAGTCTTGACATCGTAATTCACGCCATCCCTTGTACTCCCCCACTCCGCAGCAACAAGACACGTGTCCAATCCCGCCAAAGGCGCCGGGTTCTTCGACAACGGCAGCTTACTGACGCGCCCTTTACCCCCTTCGAGCCCCCACGCGGCGCCGAGTGTCAGGAACGCGCCTTGCCCGCGGATGGCCGTGTACAGCTTGTCCTGGTAAGGGTTATACACGACGCCAACGGCGGGGACGCGGTCGATCGCAAATCCGAGCGAGACGCAGGCTTCGGGTAGGCCGTGGACGAAGTTCGTAGTGCCGTCGATGGGGTCGACGATGAAGGTCGGGGCGGCGGTGACTTGCATGCCGGGTTTGTAGGTCTCCTCGCCGATGAAGGCGAAGGAGGGGTAGGCTTTGGAGAGGCGGGATGAGACGAGGGTTTCGACTGCTTTGTCGGTTTCGGTTACGATGTCCGCGGCTGTACGGGGGTAAGTGGTGTTGTTAGTTCATGTTGCCAGTAAAATGCCTTCTATTCTCGTAGGAGCAATGGCGGGGCAATTGATCATACAATTCAGCTTCGTTCCCGTGGCGATGTCCGTAGGGTTTGCGGACATGATCATACGGCCAGCCTCGCGGACTACCGATATCAAGGTCTCTTGAATCTCTTGGAGGTTAAGGTCTGCCATTGTTCCGGTCTTATAACCTTGAAAGGTAAAGCACTTAGTTGAATTAGAAGAGGAGACATTTTGAAGCTTTGCAAACAGCTATTAAGGTAAGGTTTAAGAGTTATTTAGGTGGGGTAGCGACGATGGTATGGCGGGGATTGGGGGAGTGACATTCGATTTTGACTGCATGTGGGCGAGCAGGGGTATACGATTAGCCGATTGTAGTTTCTCTATACTTGCAAGTATGTAGGTAGGTATATAAGTACAGTTACATACCTATATAATCAATTAACTCATTAAATTCAAGTTTCAATATTTACATGCTATTCACCTATGTTTAGTTGAGAATATCGGAGATTGCCTTGAAATTCCTCTGAAATTCTCACAAAATGGATCTCTCACAGGTTCGTACTGAGACTAAACCCGGCACCCTGCTAGCCGCTGTGGGGACCGACCGGCTCCGCTATTCTGACGTTTAGCGGTCGATTCGATTGCCGAGCTGAAGAAACAACCGTCCTCTTCCGTTCAACTATTTCCATTATCCCGGGTCGGATCTATTATACCAGGAGATAATATATAGACACAGAACCAAAACCTTTCTATATCCGTAAACCCAATCACACCCTTCACCCACACCCGCAACACCCCAACCATGGCGACCACCAAGCCCCTCATCACAGTCCTCGGCTCCCTAAACATGGACCTAGTCTCCTACGTCCCACACCATCCGCTACCAGGAGAAACCCTAACATCAACGCGCTTCGCCATATCCCCCGGCGGCAAAGGCGCGAACCAAGCCGTAGCCTGCGCCAAGCTATCCCGGTCTCAACCGCGCTCATCCGCACCCCCCTCCGCCGCCACCGCAGACCCCACAGCCACAGCCCAAATCCGCATGCTCGGCGCCGTCGGCCAGGACACCTACGGAACCCAACTCCTCACCAACCTCTCCGCGCACGGCGTCGACGTATCAGGGATCCTAACTCCGCCCAACACCAAGACCGGAATCGCCATAATCCTCGTCGACGAGCCGACGGGGCAGAACCGGATCGTGTTATCGCCGGAAGCAAACCACTCCCTGCTCGCCGCCCAATTCAGCACCTCTGCCTCCCTCGGAACCCCGCTTCCCAATCTCCTAATAATGCAATTGGAGATCCCCCTCCCCACCGTTCTAGCAGCCCTGCGTTCCGCGCGGGAAGCCCGGGTCCCAGTCCTATTGAACCCAGCGCCGGCGCAGGAATTACCGGGGTCCGCGTACGAGGGACTAGCGCATTTAGTTGTCAACGAAACCGAAGCCGCGATCCTAGGCGGAGTATCGGAAGCCGAGCTGGATACCCTACCCGGGATGGAGGGCGTAGGACGCACGTTTCTGGAGCGGGGCGTGCAGAACGTGATTATCACGCTCGGGGGACGCGGGGTATTCTACATGAGCGCGTCCGGGGCTAAGGGACTAGTTCCAGCCGAGAAGGCGAAGGTGGTTGATACGACAGCGGCGGGGGATACGTTTGTGGGGATGTACGCGTTGGATGTAGTTTCTAAGGATTTTAATATAGAGGAGGCGGTGAAGAAGGCGAATCGGGCGGCGGCGAAGACGGTAGAGAGGTTGGGTGCGCAAGATTCGATACCTTGGCGGGATGAGTTATGACATGTTATATGATAACGGGATATTGGTTACGTGGGCTAAGAGCTAAAAAGAATTAAGTAGAAAAAAGAGGGACTTGAATTGCTATAGAAAGCAGAGCCCAACGAATATACTTGCTATGTAGACTATCTAATGAAAACTCTGCCATTACTCCTGTTGTCTAAACCGGATTTTATGAGTCTAGTTTACTTAACTCATTACCACCAACTCCCCAAACTCCAACGTCCTTCCCGCTTTCGCCCATCAAACTGGAAGCCTCGCCCCCCACATGGGCTTGGGGAACTAGAAACACTGTTCTCCTTACCTTCAGGCGTTGATCCTGCAACTGATGGCACTAAACTCTTTAAACTATCGGCACCTATAGACCTCCTATTGCGCACTGCTGTCTCCCGTATTAGTTCCCGCTGCCGTTGGACATCTGACTTGGACTCTGATCGCGTTGGCTCCGGGCGAGATTTTGGTCCGGGGTTAGGCGCATCGACGAACGTCGTAGCCGCAGGAAGTCGATTAGCCTTGCTCACGTGGAAGGCCGGGCGATTACCTGAAGATGTCCTTCGTAGCTCCGTCCAGATCTTTCTGGCCGGGTCCGAGATTTTCTCCGGGGGCAACTGCCTGAGACTAGCCTGCCGTTGGGGTATAGGAGGAGCTCTTCCTGTTCGGTCGGGCAATTTGATTGTATCATCAATCCTGTCAATTTGAGAGACACCCATACTCGCCCATTTTGGTATCAGACAGGAATTAGCCCGGTTTGATACGATTCTTTGCATGACTTCGCCAGCCCGAGTTGGACCCCAGTGGGAGGCAATTATAGTGAACAAGTGGTTGGGCATACGGGTCTGTCTGGGGGACCACGCAGAAGCTGGGTTGTATCGATTTATAGTCCCAGTAGCTGTTGTCTCTAACCGGGTTTGATAATTGGTGATGCCGTCTTCGATAAGAGTGCTTCTAAATGCCGGGAATCCTGAATGGCAATAGTTAACCCGGACATGAATGTATTCTATTCGAACATCCCCCAGCTCAAGTTCAAGGTCAGCAATGAGATTATCTGAGTCACATTTGGATGTTTTAGACTTTTGGAATTTCGAAGCTCCTGGTTGGATGCAAACTAGTATGAGGAGGCTAGAGCCAGGACTCATTGTCCTACGTACTAGTATCAGCCCACATATCCGAAAGTGTGCTAAGATAACATACCTTATTACAGTATCGCCCATCAGATTTATTATACTACCTCCGGTTGCAGGTAAAATGTCTACCCTTACGTTATATAGATATCCATATCTCGATAATCCGGTATCACCATGGTGAGCGGGGAGGAAAGGAGCTTGATCGGCGGTAGAATATGCTAAGTCATGTGTTGAATTGCAGGTACGGGGGTGAAATAATTGACCAGATATCTCAACCGCCGTCCAAATGCCTGATTGCCCATCATTAAGACTTTTCGATTCCGGTGTGATTGAAACATGCGGGATAAGCATATATGGATCAGGGACAGGATCCGGAGTCTGAATATCCACCAAAGTATTACCACTGCTCAAACGATGTGTTGAGGACTCTTCAAACGACCGTGGTTCTGAAAATCCGGAATTTGAAGATTGTTCCCATGTAGTGGTCATCATAGGCTCATTAGACGATTTGAATACTGACTCATCTGAAGAGCCGCTTAGAACTCGCGAATCACGGTGATGAGTAGTTTTAGAAGACGGCCTTCTACGAATAGATAGCGATCGCAACTTCGTGAGAAACGTAGGAGACAGTGGGCGTGTAACATGTAAGCTTGGCGAGCGACGGCATACTGGAAGCTTTCTAGGTTTGGGGGTCGCGAGATCCCAAGTATCACTCGAGACTGTAAGTATTTTGTCAGTGGAGACTGGACACCCCAAATCAGGATTTGAATAGTTCACCTGAATCCCCAGTGACGTTTCGTGCCTGCCCCTTGAAGCCATGACCAGAAAGCGAGGTATTGACACTACTCTGCCTTCTCTTCACATTTGCTTTTCTCTGGGATTTCCGATTCTTCACAATCGTCAACGGTTGGTCAGGACCACTCTCAAGACTTTCGTTGCTGAATATCCTTGGACTTCTGAGGACCTGCATTGACTTTCCCTTCTTGATTACGCGCAACGGTAAAGGGATATCCGTGCTTGACGACTGATGTTCTCGCATGATGAACAGGTGGCGGTGGGGTAATGGTTGAACTGGACTCGTTCCTTGCTTGGCCGATAAAATTGCTCTCGATAGTTGTGAAGCTACCTCCTGCGGGATCTACGAGGCTAACTTGAGTTTGCTGTAGACGTTTTTGGCGTCGTAATTTTGGACAGGCACAGAGATTTGGGAGGAGATCAAACCCCTTCAAAATCGTCCCAGCAATAATTACAACTAAAATAGTAGGAATCAGAGCAATGGCGCAGATGATTCCTGGGTGCAGAGGTTGTTCGGACATATCCGATGCTTGAATCAATCCTGATAGTAAGATGAATACAGAAATCGAGGTCAAGTAAAAAGCGTAAGAAGCGTAGAAAAGAAGAATGGAAAAATACAGATAAAGCAAGATAGCTCGAGCCTTGAAGTTGTATTGGTAAAAGCGCGGTTAGGGGTAGAACTGAATTGTATATGGTATGGGTATCAAAAATCCATGATTAGAAGACTTCTTTAAGTTCTCTTCATAAGGACATCTCAGGCGTAAAAAGATGCACTTTCCTCCCTTTCCACCATACATATATACACCTACGCATTTATGGGAAAGCACAATCATGATTCGTTATCCAGGGTTCGCAGAAGGTTATCCTTGACAACATCTACGTCATTGTCCTCCATACTCAGAAAGCGGATCTGTATCAGAGTTAGCTGGAGTGTACCTGTCTAACTTGTGCTTCAGATGAAATAGACGCAAACTTACCACATCATCGGCAGCACCTACTCCACCATACAAAACTGGCTCAGATAAACTTGCAGTCACCGCTTTCTTAACTCTTTCTTCCCATACACCTTCCCAATTCCATTCGCCGGGTTTTCTTGCCGGATCGGGGGTCTTTACTTCGGGGTTGGTATCCGTCGCACCGGCGCTGCTAGTAGTTTCGGAGAACACTTTCCCGTTGTCGATACGATATTGTCGCCATGCACGCCAGGCACCAGGGTTTCCAGCAGCTTCGATAGGAACAGAATCCAGGACGTCGTCGTCATTAAATGTGCTGCGTATGTATCGCAGGACTTCGTATGTAGATATTTCATTTCCCTTTGTTTCTGCGAATCCAGGTGACGCGCCGACGGCGGACCCTTTCGAGCCGGGAGTGCCTGCGCTGCTCATCGACGGAGGAGGCGGGCGGTGAGGCGTCTGTATACCATCCTGTTGCCCGCTCGATTGTCTACCACTACTGACATTTTGGCTCCGGCTTGACCGCCTAAACCAGCCGGGAAATCCATGCCTTAAACTAAACCCTCCGGGCGGCAATCGTTCGGCATCGGTGGCGCTCACTGTTCCATTGTCTTGGACGTCGGTCGAGTACATATACGTGCTTAGAGGAGTAATTAAAGGGTGAAACATGTCGGTCGAGAAGGTAACCAGTGGCGGCAGTCTTGGGTACGAATCGGGAAAGGAGATTTGGAATCGCAGTACGGCGGGAGCGTAAGGGCCTTTGCCAATCAATTAGAACATCTTTGAGCGCAGCTATGCAGGTACCCGATCTCTCACCATCCCGAACGAACAATACTCCGGACCAAAGACTAGGATCGCCCGGTGTAAGGCTTACAAAGACGCCTTCAGGACAAGCCTGCTTAAGCCCTGCGCTTTAATTGCCAGTTAGCTATCGCAGTGGATAATGGGTGCTTTCTACACCGTAACACGCACAACTCAACCAAAAGATGCTGTCTTCTCAACGCCGGCAGCGAGCTTAATTTGGAGGCCATCTTGCCGCCTCGCAGATTAGAAGTGATTGCATTCAAAATAGAAAAAGAAAAGGAGAGGTTCTTATAGCAGCTAACGGCAGTTGAGACATTGGGTCCCTAGTCATTTCATGCGTTCCAAGGTTACCACCAGGACAATTGGTTTAATGAGGATGTCATTAGCTCTTATCGATAAGATAGATTGTACATTCACGGCAACTTCCTTAAAGATCTGTACTTCCAAGGTTGACCCTAGTATTGCCCCACTTACCAAGATGGGGAGGGTGGGCATAGTCATCTCTCTAGTATCGCAGCTTCGGTTTACTGCAGGTTCATCTTAACTTATTCACAAGACAATACATTAGAATAGATATACTAAATTAATCCATACTAAGTCATTATCTTCTCTCTAACAAGCTTCCTCGGAAGTCATGGCTTCATGCTTTGAGTAAATATAGTTAGCTTTTATATAAATGAGAAAAGGATGAACCTGCTAAAGCTTGGGTTTCGAAGCCTCAGTTCCCTGGATCGGCTAGGTACCTAATTTATAGGTTCAACAATAATAGCAACACTGTCTCTTTCAACATTTGCTTAACCGCCGCAACTCGGAAAATACTGGGAAGATATGATTCAATAAAAACCCGATGCAAAACACACTTCCATTTTATATCCGAAGTGTAATGTAGGTAGGTATGTTTCAGTTGCTATCGATCTATCTTGCAATCAGTACAACTTACGTACCTCGGATGAGTACCTGGGCTAATAAATCATGAAGACGGCTAGGTACCTAATTATTATAGCAAACATCAGACGAGGAAACTAGATACCTGACACTCCGAAGACAGATTTCTCGATAAGGCAGAAAAGGCTAAGGAGTGTATTCAAAAGTATTCCAAATCATCGGAATCGATCCATCTCAATCGGACTGCGAGAAACGAAAAAGTCAACCTCCCCTCCTCGTCGTCGGCTCTATAACTCATGCTCTTCCCCTTTCTACTAAGAGCCTGATTTTCTCTTCCCCTCCCCATTTTGTCTTCTCTGTACGTACATTGGTGGACGTAATTCATCATCAAAATAAGGGTATTAAGAACTTTATCATACAAAAGCAAGCTCTCAACACACACACTGTAGGCGAAAAAAAAATAACCTGCCTCATACTCTCCGTGACTAAATGTCTCGCCTGGGTAGGAAGTAATTATCACTCCATTCCTCGTGGCCTCGTTTAAATATAAATCTGAAAAAAATCCGTCCAAGGTAAATCCCCGTACTCCAAAATTCGACATTGATCAAACCTGAGTCTGATGCTCTTTTTGGTTTGCTTTTTGGTTTTATTTCCCATTACCCGCCCCCTTGCTGCCCCCCAAAGAAGAATCCATCGAAGAGGTCGACTTGCTGTCCGTCACTGAAATCATGATGCATCCCCTCCCAACCTAAACCAAAGCCCATGTCCATCTGAAGATCACTGTTAATAATACCATCGCCGTTAGGTTGATCCTGAATACCCTGCAGAAAGTCCATGCCCTGTAAGTCCGAATAGTTTATCCCACCGGGTGTGAAATTGCTCGCCGGTGACCTAATCAGGTTATAATTTGAGTTGCCGGTGTTCTGGGAATATTGTCCCTGGTTGGATTGTGGCGTTAGACTATTGACGGATACAGGAGAGTTGGTGTGTGCGCCCGGAGAAGGAAGGAGGACGGGATCTATGGCTGAATTATCAGGGAGCGAAGCTGCGTCAGATATGCTACCTGCACTAAGGTTCGATTGTGGCATAGAGCGTAACATCGAGTACCCGTCTTGTTCTGTCTTAACGTTAGGCATAGAGAGGCGGAAACCGCCGGATTGCGCCCCTCCCTGTATGGAACCCATCTGAGAAGGTGTCTCAAGTGAATTGTAACTTTCCTGCCCCGGAGTATTATATGATGATGCAGTACGGGATCCAGAGTGATGGGCCTTATGCCGATTGGCTGTCGCATCTCTCGCGTTGATATAGTCGCCCCTTTCATTGTTAGTTCTTGAAGAGCGCTTATTCCGGTGTAACACCTGTCCAAACCCTCCAGTAGAATTTGCCATTTTAATAGTAGCTTTCGCTGTTCGATCAAAAGCATCACGACAAGCTTCCGCTGGCGGGCATTTCTCAATGAGATCCGTAAAAACCGACGTGGCTGCTAGTATCGTGAAATCGACTTCATCCATTGTCTATAGCTATATTAGTCATGTAGTTGCAATCTTGGACTGCTAACTTACAAGTCGACTTCGAACAACGTGTGAATGCCAAATTGCATAAAGATAAGAGATTCCAGCCATGAAAAGATGATGGGTGGCTAGGTAGGTATAGTTGACGAGGCCAACGAGATGCAACTGCCTATACAGTCGTAAAATCTTCTGACCGGCCTCAGCGACTTTGACATATACCCTCTCTTCATCTTCTCGTGACTCGGCGGCGTAGATAGACGGGCTATTGACTTCTTTCGAGGTATTATATTCACCTTCAAACATGGCCGGTACGCTTAGACTTTGTCGATAAAGCATGATTATGGCCTGCCAGTAGTTCAGTTCTAGAAACTCCGGTGAAAATGCGACTCCCGTTTCCTGCTTCGTTGGAGCCGAATTTTTCCATTCGTATAGTCGTGAGTCGATATTTCTCCGCCAGTTTCTGAAGGAATCAAATTTTTGCAAGAAAGGTGATGGGAGTTGAGTATGCATATACTCGTTTCTGTTATTCTGGCCGTTGAACCTCGCCATCTGTGTTTGCTGATATTGCAAAACTTGCAAAATCTCAGATTGTAACAGTCGGAGTCGAAAGTAATGTCTGGCTACAATTTTGTAAGTGGGCTCTCCCTCAGACGGACGCCCCATAAAACCGGCATGAGTGATATAGCGGTCATCTAACATGGAGGGAAATTCTGTCGTGATTACCTGATCTGACACGCCAAATGGTCGTCCGACACAAGTACTGACAAGTCGGTCAAACGAATAAGTGCACCACCAAAGTCGTCGTCTAAGGTCGCGGGTAAATTCTCTTCTGCCTCTTTCACGCAGGTATGCTTCTCGTTTATCACCTGTCTCATCAACCTTAGCCTTAGTAGCAAGATCGAATTCGACATCCTTTCCATCTTCATAGTGAAGACCTAGGTCAACTGCTAATCTCACAGCAACGCCGACAATGTACCTATTTTCAATGTTAATGTTTATCGATATAGCAATAGAAACTCGTGGGATCAGTAATGCGTACCATAATCCAGGTGGGACCGGGCGAAGTAGAGCAAAATTGGCGAGGAGTAACACGGCTTGCAGCTCCTCTAATCCCCCACCACTGTTGCTCAGACAAGCCTCCAGATGAACGACGGCACTAGCGTGATATTCCTCGGGCTGAGCTTGTTTTCTCTCCTCGCCGCCGACTTTGGCGGACGTTGTCTGTGCGTCCATAATAATACCTCCTCCGATTGCATAAACCATATTTAAGACATAAAGCTCCTTTGGACCTCGTACCCTGCCTTCGTCCGCATATGCACGGTCAAACATTTGCATGAAGTCATCTCGGTGGAGAACAGGTATCTGAGGGTTGGCATGCTCGAAATACAACTCTACCAATTTGATGGCCAGGTCTTTTGGAGGGAATTCGGCCGGTCTGATAGTGGGCCGCGTATGGAGGCCGAAGAATGAATCACGCATTGACGTGCTCGAGGCCGTGGCCCCATTCCCGGCAATTGGTCTGTACGGCCGGACACCGGTCTTATCAGAAGTCGACTTCTGGTCGCCGACGGAAGATTGGACGGCGGCGAATACCACGCGCGCAAATGATATCCCGTTAGCAGATCCGAGGTGTCTCTGTCCGCCACCATGTCTCACTATCTTGGCTGGCTTCTCCATCTCATCGCTATTCTTTTGTGGTTTTGCGCTACCTAAGGTTTCTGCGGTTCCAGCAGCGGCCGAGGGCGCACCATCCGTAGCCGTCCTTCCAAGTCCTCCGTCGGTTCCAGGGCGCGAACAATACTCGAGGTTATCAGAAGGCGGGAATTGGATGTTGTTGCGACGAAGCAGCGTTTCTAATTGGTCGACACGGGTTTCCAGATAGTAAACATAGCTAAGGTGTGTATCAGCCGCGCGAATGCATAGATCAGCGATATTGGGTATACTCGACGGCGAACTGACCTGCGCGGTATCTCTCTTTTCGTTATAGGGTCGTAGCCAACGCAAGCAACCCTAGCTTTCTCACAACTAGCGCAGCTAGGCAACTTTTGGTCGCATCTATTCTTGCGCAACCGACAGCGGTTACAAGCGCTGACATTGCGGAAACTGCTGGATTGACCAATCTTAGAGCCGTGACCGGCACCATCATGCGACGAGTGTTCGGTAATGGGAGAGGTAGGGCCGCCATTTCCAACTGACAAAGGCGAATCCTTATCCGGAGATGAAGCACGTTGGCGTTTCGAAGGGTGCGGGTCCGGGGACGGCGGTGAGTGTGGTGGCATGGCGCCGAGTTCCAGGTCCATCTGTAAGCAAAAATTGCCAGTCGCGGAGGCTGCCTGAATAGCGTCCGACTACCCACAAGAGGCACGAATGGTTGGTATTAGGTTGCGCCAACCAGGAGTCGTCTGCGGTGGTTCTTCGGCTGAGGTAAGCTGGATTCGGGCGGCTACTCGAAGGAACAAAATATCCCCCGCTCCATTTCAAGGCTCGACTGAGTGAAATAGCTAGCTACCAAGGTAAGCAATGAAAAAAGTAGAGCTCGAAAAAAACACGAGATCTAAGGGCGCCAAGGTGTAGATGAGCCAGGGTGTGACAATATGAAAATTTGGTAATTGTAATGTGTCAAAGCTATGAGCTATGACGATGCGGGTGTTGTCGTTTCAACCAAAGCGTCAAGGGTGGGCGAGGCTCGAGGAGGCTGAAATGGAAAAGTTGTAAAAAGGTAGATGGGAATTTGTAAAAAGCGAAACGGACTTCGGCGGCGGGAGGGACGGCGGAGACAGACAGGGTCGCTCCTCCTGCATGCAACTCTAGTAAGCTGTAACCGGATCTTTTGCTCCTGCTACATACGTAGATATGTATGTATGTAGATTATATGTAGATAGATGAGATTTCTCCAGCTGACGGGGTTATTCGGCGATTTGGAACAGACAAGCCCACGACGTCACTACCAAGCTCGCAAGCTGATTTGCACAAAACTCGAACAAATACTTTCGAGCAATTGGAGTTCTACAGTTGGGGGTTATCTTTTATCTCCAAAGCTAGTAGAGGTTTTACTGATAAGCCACCTGAGCTGCGCTGCGTGCTAGAATAGGTGGGAAAGCTGGAGCGGATACACTAGATTCAGGGTTCCGAGACACTAACGAACTCCCATTTTGCTTTCCAACTGCGCTGTACGGGATGCAGAGAACCGGTAGAATTACCTAGCAGTTGCGCTTACCCTTTTTTAGGGGAGTTCTGTACAAGGTAACAATGTAACGACCCCCACAGACTCCACTTCTGTTCCACACGCCCGCCTCGTTACAACTTCCAGAAGCGAGCTAGGTTGATCCTTCGTCCAATCAATTATCCCGGAATGCTTGCCAAATCATTTTTAAACCGAGCTCCTAACATCCGCTGTCGTCCGGGTACTTGGCGCATAGCTTTGATACAAGCATACATCCTATGCTTTTGGAAGCTTAAATCCAAGTATCGGATATTCATTTAATAGAAGTTGAGATCTACGTCAAAAGCCACGTCCATCCCCGCATTTGACCATGCATGTTCGCACCTGGAAATATGGATGGCAGTGTATTATCGATGTTACATTTCTTGCTATTGCTATTGCCGATACTAATTTTCGCTATCAATACAAAAGCTCGGCATGGTCGGGGTGAGTCGACTTGCCTAGACTTTGACATTTCTACCTACCTAGATGGGTGGTGGTAAATCTCCATATTGGTTGACGCAATAGTAGAAGTTCATCGCAGATATTTCTCTATGTTTCAGTCGAGATACTAGGTACAATCCAAACTTGACCTATCAAACTTACTACGTACAGATATTTATGGATATTCATTGTCACATCTCACATTAGGATATAACAGGACTCATATCAGGATATAGGTACCGTTTATGTGATATGTTTCACGACATGAACTCTCGAAAGTGTAGGTAGTACTATGGAATGACCATCAGCCCATCTCTTGATAGCTATACTCAATTGCGGTAATAGACACGAATTTTTCGTCGCGGCTTCGTCCCATTTGAATTATCGGGAACTACCCAAACTTTATCCAGATATACTCGATTTCCTCCAATGAGAAGGCTTGAATATATTAGGTGTGGTTACTTACATATACGAGTAGTCTTCAAGGTTCTTACCTTCACCAGACTGGTATAGCCTTATATACATGCCTAGCGAGTTATAGTCGGTCTTTCCCAGTATAGTCACTTACCTACTAGGTACATATAGCTTACCTATGAGTTCTTTCCAAAGAACATATTGGTGGCTTAAGAAAGATAAAGAGTATGGAAGCCGCCCTCCGTCTTCTGGACTAGAAGATAGTCTGAATTTCTAATCACATAATAGAAAATCAAGTCATCGGGGATCTTTCAACTTGTCAAACGAACACTTTATGCCTTCATCCTATCTACATGTCAATAACTATACACTCTCGAGGAACCTCCACGGCCTTCTTAGGGTAACAACAGACCGCGGTAATGTTCTATACCTGTAGTGGCACTTATGTTCCGATTGTACAGTTACCGCCGACATGTCGTATGGTTTCTTCATCTGATTCATTCCACAGACGCCGACTCACCAGAGCCAAAAATCGCAACCAATCGTGCGGACATTCTACCCACCAGAAACGCACGATTCGACGAGCTTTGACCGATGAGCAAAGGCAGTATCTAATAGATTCCTAGCAGGATCTTGTCAACAATGTCCCGGACAAAGATGCTACAGCTGATGACGTTCGAACATGGCTATTAATGGTCCTTCATCGCCGGTCCCATCCGGATCCCGAACGTATCAGTAAGTGATATCGAGAGTCCCGTGTCATATGGGGATGAGAATTTCTTAGTCAAGCTAGATGGATTTAGTATTTTCTTCTCTATAGTACGACTAGAACTTACGAATTCTAGTCTAAAATATATGTATTTATTCACTAACTCATGTTGAAGTGGACAAACTCAACTGGTCGGGGCGGGACCTACATCGTGCTTCGCATTTTGTCACAAAACGGCGACTCCGGGCAGAAGCTGATGGGTCGAACATCGCTCATGACGTACACGATGCCGCTAAAGTGAGTGTCGTTGGGTATAAATCGGAGGTCCCCGACTAACCTCGGACTTCAGCAATGGCGTCGAAAGGAGAAACTACGGCGAAAGGCTCTCAACCCCAGAAGGCTACGTTAGCCGACGAGGGTCATGGTTCGCGGCCGGGTAAGGGGCAGATCCGAGTATCAAGATTCTAAGACGAGAGGCGGGACGTCGTTCCGGTTGACCGCTAGGTCGGGCACGCTTGCTTAGGAGCCAAGTCTAGACGCCGGGCTCATGACTGCTACTCGAGATTGGCCTGAATAGAAATCCCCTATTTGCACGCTTATATACTCATTCCTCGCCGGCTACAGGGTTCAATTGCCACGGCCAGGAATAAAAACGCCCCGTGATGCTGAATCCACTCAGTCTAACAAGTTTTCATCCCACTTTCACCGCAATTTATTCTCCGCATAGGCCAGTTTATAGACCGCCAAAGAGGCCTGGCCCTTTCTCCATGAATGTCCACGTAATCCGTCTGGCTACGGGCTGTTTGGAAGAGGGTAACGTAGGACTTCTAAGTGTGCGTACGCTAGGTAGCATCAAGGATCTTAAATATGCAGGGAGGTCGATCAACTGTTGTTACGTTGGGGGAGGGTCTAAGCCTTACCAGGCCTGCAAGGCTCAACTGGTTGATATACATGCATCTCCCTACATACCTTGCCAGTTAGTCGCGGTAGTTGCTTTAGACTGTTGAGCTATTGGGTACTGTGACACCTAGGTATGCGACCTTCTACAAATTATCTTTCGATGCTACGTCATACAAGGCTCCGTCCGATGGCTGGTATCTGGAGTGATACCTATGTAGGTAAAAGTGAAGCTGTTGGGTTCCCACGGAGATACAGTGCGTGATAGGCGTCTGTTACATCATAGCTATCTTGTAATCTAAGCCCCTTTGCGTTGCTGTCGGTTCACGTATGGCTTCATTTTTGAGATTTTCGAGTCCGACCCACATATACTATACAATTTTTGGCATACGAATGGTCCGATGTTTGATCTATACGATATCCTCTTGAACTATTGGTCGGCTACCGCCCTAGACGGCAGTAGTAACGGTAGCTGCTAATACGCTCATACGAGACAGCAAATCCCCGAGATATATGAGTTCATGACGAAGAAGCACGCTAGATGAAATGTCAAGTATAAGTATGCGCCGGGGAGGTTGAATTTGATTAAGTTGAACGACCGGCTTCGTCTGCTCGACACCTCTTCTCCAAGAAACCTATCTACCCTGAACGCCTTCGTGTATCGTTGACCCCTAAAATGACAAAACCCGTGCAGTGCCCGACGTAATGGTAACAATACTCGCCAAATAGATAATACTAATACTAATAATGGTGACAGAAAACATGTTGCTTGTAACGCCTTGATCCTCCGTTTGAAAATGATGCCAGACAAGGTATAATAACTCTCCCAGCTAGTTTTCCGAGCCTGCCCGCCCCCTTTCCCATGCCCAAACTGAACTCTGTCTTTCCTAGTACACGATATGTTTTTCTCCGTCTTGCAAAAAGAAAATATGGTGACTCCTTGCCCAAGTGTGATTCCCGAAAACCGTTTTTCGTTTTGGTGCCATTGTACATTGGTATCGCAGTAATTCCCTTCCTCAGAAATAGAGATAAAATCTAGTTGCCCAACCCAGTCTATGTAAGTAGTAAGTAGTAGAAATTAACCTTTTTTTCCCAACCGGAGATGTAGACGACCAGGCTAAGACAATTCGAGAGATGTGAGATGAGAGGCGAGAACGATCCGGCGCCAAGAAAGGAACAAGTCATTAAACGTCGTAACCCAAAAGTTCCAAGCTCCCTGTTATACCTGGAATCCCGCCGAGAATGAAATGATGGCCTCGCAATAGGCCAGGAAATTACTCCAATTCCAATCTATGATCCAGATCCAGATGAAACAGCTCGCTCAGCGACCTGGGTATCTTCGGGTTGGCCGCCTTCTGCGTTGTTAGCAGGGACCACCGGCCTATCCGCACGAGTTGGCAGTTCTTTGATCTGGAGCCCCACGATCGCACCGCCAATGGCCACGAAAGCACTGCACCACCACGCCAAGCCCGAGTAACCTGTCTTCAAACCGACAGCATAGAGAATTCCAGAAATCGTTGGACCAAACGCACGACATAAGCTCGCTGTCGATGCTGCTACGCCGTTGATAGTGCCGAGGGCCAAGTGGCTGGGTGCTGAATCTGCGGTCAAGATCGCGTTGCTCGGATATGCCATGCTGGCAAAGGTGCATTTCCAAACCAATACCATTCCAACTCCAACCATGCGGTACTTCTCCGGTAAGAGCACTAGATACGGCGTAACCAAATAGAGTAGAAAATAGGCGAGAACTAAGAAACGGAATAAGCGGCGGGCACCGAAGTGCTTCAGGACTGGCGGAATGATGAACATGTTGACAACCAATTGGTAAGCTCCTTGGGCGCTTAGAACGATGCCGACCGTTTTGCTGTCGAGTCCGAAGCCATCGACAAATTTGAATGGTAGCTTAATCGGCATTGGCTGATCTGGAGGAGCGGTGCTCAAGAATACTGGAAATAGCTGATCAAAGGTCATGGTGTGACTTGGAGTCCGGGTTAGTAAGAGTTGAGTTCTCCGACTCAATGGCGGGAAAACTTACAAGGCTAAAATTCCGAACGAGATGATATTTAGGATTACCGGTCGAGTAAAAATCCTGGACATTCCAAGATTCAAATCTTCACGTCCACTTTCGAGTTCGAGCGAATCCCACGAAATCGAAGGTACAGAGGCCGATCTAATGCGTGGTGAGTTTTCAGGCGAGTTTTCATTCGTCTGATATCCGGGTAGTTGCTCATCGTGATCCAGGAGTGGCTGGGCTTCCATCTCGGCCATTTTCGATTTTTCGTCTCTTGGCTCGGCGCATTTCCGAAAGACTGGTAAGCACGAAAGAATCCAGTTTCCAAGCGCTAGTCCGCGATCCGGCTTCAATTTCTTCTCCGCATGGGTTTCCTCGAGAAACAAGATTCCGTTGACAACTCCAATGAGTACGATAAGCGCGCTGAAGAGATTGGGAAGCAGATAAGGATATCTGTCCCAGATGGTTCCTGGAGCGAACAAACTTGGGTAACTGATACATGGCCTGGCGAGCGCGCCGCCGATCATTGGACCGATAATCGATCCTAGGCACCATACGACGGGCATTATGGTATAAGCTCGAGCTGTCAAAATTAGCTATCCGGCTTTGGAGCACCCAACTGCCATGACCGACTCACGCTGATGCTCCTTGGAGGTCACCAATTCGGCCACGGTTGTCTGAAGGACGCCCATATTTCTGGCTTGGCATTAGTAGATAGTCTCAAAAATGATCGGAACTGCTGGTCGTACCCGTTCAGAAGTCCTCCAACAGCTCGAGCGATGAGAGCAACTGTCAGGTTAGGGGCGAATCCGAATATCAAGACGCTAATCGCGGTACCGATTAGACCCGTGAGTAAGACCGGCTTTCTTCCAACTTTGTCACTGAGACGTCCCCATAAAAGACCCGTTGAGAATTCAGCAAAAGTGAAGGCTGAAGTGACCATGCCGGCGTAAAATGAGATTCTGCTCTTATCCTCGGTGATGTGAAAGTCCTCGATCATAAAGTAGATGTAGGGAAATATGCCCATGAAAGCAATTGGCTCGCATATTCGACAGATTGCTAGTTGGCGGCATATCAGCATGAGCTCCACCGGGAAATACTCTCCTACCCCCCCTCAACTACGAGAATGGCTATTATTCTTGTCATACCTAAAACTAGCATCTGCCGTCTCGGGAACGGTGGTACGGTGCTATTACGCTCACTCGTCGAAGGACGGGTGTCCCTCGAAAACAAGATACTCCTCATGGTTGTGATAGTAGGTTCCGCCGAGCCCCGCGCTACATGAAAGGCTCGAAGGAGCGGAAAGCGGGAAGAGAGAGCACGGTGGCGGAGGGTTAGATAGTAGATAGTTGCGATACAGGGATACCGGATCTGAGACTAAGTGATGACTTGGAAGGTTCCCTCAAAGTCTTAAGTTGGAGGAACCTCTCAAGTGTCCGGGACCTGAGTGTGGAGGGGGGCCCTCGACGGCTTTTATGAATCAGGCAATGTCAGGGTCTGGGTCAGGGTTAAGGTCTTTTGGAGTCAGGGTGACGAGCAGGAGTGACTTGTCAACCTGGTACGGTTGAGTTGTTATGGTCGACAAAGGGCTGTGTGTAAGATAAGCTGCAGCAGAAGGGAAGCAAAGGTGAATAATCAGCTTGGCATGACGGGAGGAGAGGAAAGAAAGCTGATAGAAGTAGACTAGAAACAATCCAACAACTGGTGGTAGTAGACGTATCCATGGCGGGAGACGGATATTAAGTCATTTAATATTGGAACCAGCGGTGACAGATGTTAGGGCGAAAAGCAAAGTGCCAGTGCAAGTGCAAAGTACAAGTGCAATAGATGATCCTTCCAGCGGTGCCAGGTGTAACGCGGCGATGGTCTCACAAGGTATGGAGTCCCAACTTCGTGGAAACAACTCTCATGGAAGCCCAGAAGTGGACTGCTCCGGTGGATCCCTCATCCCATGTTCGAAGGCGGTACGGGGTATACGATGACATGTACCTGCGAATGAGAAAGTCGGAACTTGGCTCCAGAGGAGCCTTACGAGTTGCATACATATACATATACATACATACATGTAGAGGGGGAGGAGGTAGGAAAGTGGAAGTTGTAGCCCGCAGCCCGACTCGAATGACCACGCGGGTAGCGGGAAATGTATTTTTTTTGTTCCTTCACTCTTTCCTTTCGACAAGGATGACCAGGAAGATGGAAGCAGCATGGAAGGAAGTACCAAGCACCAAGGACCAAGCACTACTAGGCTGCTAGGTAGCTACCTGGTAGGTAAGGTAGAGTAAAGTAAAGCATCCATAACCATATACCAGGTACCCAGCAAAATACATACCAGCATACCCGGCATAGAACATTGCACGCCGCGCTCAGTGCTGCACATTACCAGACATTGAAGGGTTGACGACAAGTACCAAGTACAGAAGGGATCCCTACTAGCTTCTTTACTACCCTCCTCCGGCACTGGATGTGCATTGCTGCATTGCTTCCTCTGACAGGCGTGGACAAGGGTTGAAAAGTAGGGTAAAAAGTAGTAGGGTAAGGTTAGGGAAACGTAGTGGGAAAAAAAAAGCCACTCTAGAGCTGCCGGTGTCCGCCAGCTTTAGAAGCAAAGAATAAAAAGGGTTGTGAACCTTTCCCTGTTAGGTTTAAGCCGTTCAATAATAAGCTAATAAAGCTAATAAAGCTAACACAGCTAATACAGCTAATAAAGCTGGCCGGTTATGAGCGTCGACCTCATTGGCAATTTCACCACACACCAAAAAAGCTGAACGGTGGAGCCTGCCGAGGATCTGAGCGAATGGGCCTGACACGACACTTTTTAGTTCTGGGAGAGATGGGATGTAGTGAGGTTGCTTGAGCACCTGGCAGTCTTGCGTCCAAGCAGCGGTGAAGGATTATCCACAGCCTTTTTTCACTCTCTCTCTCTTTCCCCTGGGGCTGTTCGTGAGCGAGGCTAAAGAAGGCAATCGGAGAGAAAAAATAATAATAATATGATAATAATAAAATAGACGACCCGACCCCCAACGATGCGTGACTAAAAGTAAGTGGGATTGGATAACGGAAATAGCATACAAACTGGGGTATTTTGAGATGAACCGAATGGCCGGTACGGGGGATTGATAGAAAAAGCGTTTACCATCCAGGAATGACGCAGATTATGCAGAAAGCCTTCAGCCCGCCAAGCCTCGTTTTTTTTTAATGTAGGTATGTATAACGTATAACGCATCATGGATGTTTATACAGATACAGATACAGATACAGATACAGGCTGATACAGACAGATACAGGTACACATCTAGGTACATAACCTTGGAAATATGGGAAACGTTGGAACCGACGATAACCCGCCAGGCCGTTCTGCCCGTCCCGCAGCCACGAGAGAAGCCACCTGGGCTTGATGCTGGGCACGAGGGCCACGAGATTTAAGATTTCATTTTTCTATTTCTATACGTGCGGGCGTGTGACGTGCGGACGCAACAAGACCTGCACCCACGAAGTCGGAATACGGTCCCCGTCTTCTTTCGTACCATGCGTATGCTGTGTCACGACGGTAGTCAGCGCGACGGAATTGCCGCGCTTGGTATGTTTCGTCGGTGCTGCTGCCCGTTTTGAAGCTCTGCTCTGCTTCCATTAACATCATTAAAGTCATTACGTCGGCTCTGCATATCCGTCATCATCGTATGTGTGTATGTATGTGTGTACGTGACCCCGTCGACATTAGCATCCTTAGGATCTTAGCATACCTAGTAACGGCAGAGAGCAAAGTTATGTCTGTGTCTACCTAGTGTAGGTAGGCTTCTAGGGCTGCTAGGCTAGAATATTATGTATGTCTGTGACCGCTTCACACGTCATAGAGAAGAACCCGTCTCATCCGCGCCTGAGCCGGGTTCTCCATCGTATGGGCGGTCTCTATCTCGGAGTGTGAATGAGGCGAATTTAGTTGGTAGAGACGGGTTTTGGGTAACGATGTCGTTATCTGACGATGGTACTCTTACCGTAGGCGGGCAATGCAACACAGTGTACAACGCTTTATCCTTGCTGTAATAACCTTGCATCTGGGCTGCTGGGTACGTGCGGTAATCGTTTTTTTCTCCCCTTCGAAATCTAATATCAAAGATCTGCAACTTTGGTACCGGTCTCTGCCGCCGATCAAATTGATGTACAGGTGTATCTGGGTATCTGGGTATATGCAACTTCTTCACCTTGTGCGGTGGCTTGGATCTTGGCTACTCCCCCTTTCCAACTGGTCGGATTACCGTCCCACAATCCCACCCGATATCAAATCTGTCAGTCTGTAGTCTGTTCACCACTTGGAGCTAACAAAGCTAGCTACGGAATAAATCACATGTACAATATATCCCCGATCCCCGATACCTCCCGGGCTAGCTATAGAATTGCCGTGCAATACGGCGGTGGGGATTGTTGTCTTGTCAGCTGAGCGCATCGTACACGTAGCTTGACGATCCGAAAAGGGCGTTTGCGAGTTTCGTACAATCTCACCGTCGAAGACCCCACAGTTGACATCTCCCCGATGGGAATTAGCCAGGTTTCTTTTTTTTTTCTCTTTTTCTTTTTTTTCTTCCTCCCAGAGCCTAGAGCAGGCTATGGAACATATCCGTAACGTTCTAGAAGAGCGGTGTTAGGCTAGTCCCTGTCAGACCATGTGGCAAATGAAATTTCATAATAATATGTGTGTGCTCGGTGCTCACATAAGGGGGGGTTCCTCTGATTCTAGTTGGGACGAGGGGTACATCGGTGCATTGGTGCAGCACAAAGCGAGATGAAGATGACATCTTTTCTTTTCTTTGCCTCCCTTTTTCAAGCTTAGGGTTATCTAATAGTAAGGGTCTAAGAGTTCCGCGGCGTATGAAGCCGGCGTACCGGATGAGATCCGGTGAGCCACCACCACCGCTACCACCACCACCTGAGCACGAAACATGCGCGGCTGCGGAGAAGCCGAGAATATTCGAGCAATATCTATTACGAAGTGCGTATTTAGCGAAAAGGCATTCGCAATAATTGCGAGATCGCCTGTTTTGAAATTAGATAGGACGCGTCCTTCTCGTGTGTTGAGACAGCTAGAGACTAGAGGCTAGAGATTATTAGAGACAGCGCGGATGACAATGGGTTCCAGGGCTGTAATCTTTCAATCCTTCCAGTCTTTCCAGCCCTTCTAGGTTCTAGCTGGGTTCTAGCATAGTATGGAGGTAGCTAGGTACCCGGGTTCTGCAGGCTCCATGTCTGCAGGCTCTGCAAGGCTCTGCGCAGGGATACTCAATCGCTCACAAATAACAGAGATTCGTTTTCGCCCTGTTAAAAGACGCACGGCTATCATGATCATCCAATATCGGGGATGCCATATGGCGTAGTTTCATGTGCAAGGATAACCCTTGGCTGACAGGCTTGACCCAACCATTTGGCGCCCTGATATTGAATACCGGAAGCTTGCCGTTTAGGAAAAGTACAATTCCTGTTCGCCCTGAACGCCAAGCCATAAGTCTATATACTTCGCTAGTCCTTATTTTTTTTTCTTGCTTAATTTTTTTTTCTCCTATCCCTCACTATTTCATTCAGGGTCCAGGTAGATCTGATTTTATCGTTCCAGGAATTGCTCTCTTTTGGAAAAGGGGGGGATGGACACGCATGCAGAAACGATCATATGATCTGGCTATATGTCCCGAAACAAGATCGATATCGATGTTGTATTGTTAGGATCATCGACCCAGCATAACTTTAATCAAATTCGAGAAAGAGGCTGAAAAAAAAAGTTCCTAAGTCTGAGCAAATCGAGAGTAGCCAAATCATGCATGAATCAGTGGACACCCGCGATCAGACTGGTAACGGAAGGCTAGATTTAGATATTCTGCATACATGTGGAACATGCAATGTCGTGCAGCGGAGGTCCACGTTTGATGAGGCACGTCAACATCGTACACAACCTACTCGTTCCGGTCATCTGGGTGCGTTTGAAATGATGGGATTCTTTTTGCTCTGTTTATCTTTCCCATGACATCCGTATTGTGGCAGGGCCTGCTGCGTTGTCTCCAGTGGTCAAAGGGTTGTCGGGTCTCGAGGGACCGCATTACGTCAATAGCTCACCGCCCCTTTTGGTTCGGCATTGGACTTGAGGATAAAATTCTGCGGCGGTGCCCGATCAGAAACTTGCACGTATCAGCTGGTCGGATCAGAAGACGTCGAGTGCCGTGAAACTTTGCTGATCACTATGGATTCCGTGCTCTCTCCCTTGGCAGCCTGGCCCCCGAATTGTTTGTCGATATAGGCGGCGCTTAACGCGAAGTCTTGCAAATGAGTTGGTCGTTAGGCCAGGGGCAAGACAATTAGGAGAAGAGGAGTAATCTCGACCACTTGCGAGAGTACAACAAGTGTACATGCGCGGTTCGGTCGGGGAAGGCCTTCGCTAAATTCGACTGGAAGCTGTTTCAATCTCCTCCGGAACAGGCAGAGTCCCGAATGGCCGCAGCTTTCTCCACTACCCACCTTCCCCCCTTCTTTAGCGCCTTGCAGCAGCAGCCTCGTGGGACAAGGGGGAACCTAGACAAGCTGCTTGGTAACTTAGCTGCGTAGCTGGTGTTCAGCTAGTGTGATTCTGATTTGATAGAGCTAGGTTTTAGCTGTCAGACCGTTTTATGCCAGAACGATATCCCGTGCCTAGATAGCAGCAGCAGCAGCAGCAGTACCCTTTTGCTTCTTAACCGTAATAGGATGGTGAAGGTGTAACCGACTTTGCATAACACATATCAGCCACATAGGCTTTAGGCCAGGACATCTCGAGGGTCTATTATTGGAAAAGACAAGGACATATGCCTCATGTATGTGCGTATGTACGAATAGCAGGAGGAGTTCGCTGTCGGCGGTGAGACATTCCTTCGGCAGAGTTGACGACAGCCGGGTCTCGACTCGGCTCCACAAACTAAACCCGCATGCACTGAAGAGTCTAATGCAGTTGAGGTCACTAGAGAAAAATTGGAAAGAGGGAGAGACAAAAGAAAGGGACCCTTTCATAGAGTCCAGGCAGTCCGGAATATGCAGGCAATGCGGGATAATCGGGAATCCTAGATCATAGGACAGCTATGCAGTAAACGTACGGGGTTGAGTGTAAACACCAAATCGGCCAACGATGAATCGGATGTTGAGCCTACAAACCTGACGAGATACGGCCTGTGCCGGTGGTGGAACCGATTGGAGCCCACTAACGGGGGATAAGGCGGAAGAGAATAAGGTGGCCTGTCGGAAACATCGCAATGATGTGATGACGACTTCAAAGTTGCAGAGCCTTGTTCCCCGACTTCCTTGGTCTGGCCACCTTGGCGCGGTCGTTGATATCCGGCATTATCATCGTATATGATATCGACGGGGTCTCTAAGAATGACATCAGATCCTCGGAACCATGGTAAGTCTGAAACAAGAGTCAAGTATGATTCGGTAAATATTACAGGCAGTTAAATTTGCACGCTAGGTATATCAGATAAATGAAAGATGACGGGTGTAGGAAATAAAGACAAAAATCAAAATAGAATAGTAATTAAAGATGCATAACAGTCGATAAGATTGTAAAAGAGATGTGGGTGATAGGTACTATGGTAGGTACTTCCTACAACTTGAAACTTGACAGCCGGTTAATACGCCGTGCAGATCGACTAAACTGCCACGTGGGGAAGTACCGATTGTGTGCACCCTCATGTAGGATACTTTAACTTAAACCTGTTCGAGCTTGAATGCGGATGTAGGTAATTAATTGCAGGTGCTGACCTAAGAAGGACTGACTGCATACCTCGCTTCTTTAATTTTCGTCCGTTCAAGGTTATGTAAGTGGCAACTTTAATCTCTACGGGTATCGAGATGTCTAATGCAACTTGCTTTTTTGAAGATATGGAAGGTACTAGGTATCCATATGGATATATGCGAACTTTAGTTATTAAGTTTGCGTACTTGTAAACTGTAAAATCTACCTGTCCTTAAATATTTCTAGTTGTTAATCGGGAAAAATGTTTGAAATAAAAACCCAGTCTTAACAAATGCCAAATTTCTCATTTCTTTGAGGCTACCACAAACCAGCTCAACTTTCTAACACGCAAATATCTACTAGCATCCATGGATACTAGGTCAGAGCGTACATAAGCCGACATTTGCATGCTCTTATCACGTACTTACCTACCAGGTATCTAAGAACCCAAAGCCTGAATGGCTTCGTGACCTAGCTAAGTACGACACGAAGCATCAACAGAAAAAAAAGCAAAAGTAACCACTATTATCCAAATTTGGTTATGGTGCTAATTCGGGGCGTTCCCCACAGGGAATGCCTTCGTCATATCATTCAGCCACAATAAACATACATGGCATAGTATGCAGCAACCCGGCACGCCAGGTTACAGGTTAGTTACCTGTTCACGCAGCAATTAATCGTATGTGTTTCTTATAAGGTCTTACAGAATAGATCCAGATCCCCCCAGTTTAATTGGTACGGGCCACAAGTCCGCGGCTACCACGGGATCGCTGTCCACCAATCATGGGACTTAACTCCGGAAGAGCATTATTCACCGAAGTTGGGAATGATGGCGGCCTCTATCTTTAGGGATGCTAATGCGTACCGATGCAGCTCACGTCAAAGGGTCAACCGCAAACTGACAGGGAGTTACATTTGCCCAACCTGTTTAGGCTTCGATTGCATGTAATCCGGCTTAGCTACGTCAACCAAGCCCGCCAGATCTTCGCTGAAATTCACCGCGTTTGATCGGCTCGCCGTTTGAGAGAGACATCTTGCTTTCTATACACTATAGCTGGACAAATATGCGCGGCGCTTGGCCGTGCTACCCAGTTTGGCCCGCATATTGATGCTCTTCTTGGTTTATTCCGTCCCCGACATCCGGCTTATGCTGTGAATTCCGGGCGCTCCCGCTCGCTAGCTCCCGCTGCCGGGCAGGTCTCGAGCTCGAGAGGTACCTTCGTTACGAGGCTCTGTTTACAAGTTACCGGATGTCATTTCGTCCAATTGTAATTCGCTGAACTCTAGGAGGCAGGTAAAATACCTACCTAGACGTCTAGACACGCAAATGACTACGGCATTGGAAAATTTGCGCGATAGACTCGAATCTGTATACCGCTTCGCAGGCGACCGCCTTCGTTGCGTGCCCCTTTCGAATTGCATATCACCAATGTCCTGTGGTTCCCTTAGCTTCATTATTCCCGGCAGGTTAATGTGTCGTTCTAAAGCCTAGGATATCCCTATTATTGTATGACTGACTCATAGGAGTTGCTCTACATACATGAATCATCCTACATCGGAGCCATGACGTGCGGTTGGGTATCTATGTTTCTTTTTTTCGATACCTGTCCTTCTAAGGATCCCCGATTGTTCTGGCGAGGCACGGCGATCCAGGTGGTCATCCATTTAGTCAGCTTACCGCATACGACATAATATTCCAACTATTCCAACTTCAACAGTGACGCCCGGCTGTAACTAGTAATGGTCACATGCCGCCCACTCGACAGCCATCGGATCGTAACCTTCCACAACACGGTTGGCACTGTCCAGTAGCCGCAATTTTAACTTGAGCAGTCTAGCCTCGACCCCCCAGATCGCCGACGACGACACGCTGCTTATTCCGTTGACCGGTCAAGTCATTCCAGTGCCGGCGCTTATATTAATTGTGTTTTCTTTTCAACTGCAGGCCAAGATTCATTAAGAGGGTTGTAATACGCGACTAAGGTGACGGACGGCGTCGATATCTTTGCATCATTTTTGCATCCTTGCAAGTGTTATCTACCTGCAGGTCGTTCAACTCGACAGCGCGTCACGATTGAGATTAGGGTAAGCGGTTGTGTCAACGAATATATCGCCTTGATGCCGCGACCCGAGGAAAGATTACTGGGCAACGGTGTATCGGCCCGGGTCTTGAATCCGATCTACACACCTCCCGCCGTGCAGATGCAGTGTGCGATATGCGAGGTCCATACCTAGTACTGGGTGACCATCCTCTTGTTCCATCCCAACTACCTACTTAGGTACACAAGGTTACACACGAATATTGCGAACTATAACGGCACCGAATATGATTTACTGATGGCGCAAATGGCATGTTCGTTTATCGGCACATGTCATTTCATTATATTCCTCATTAACTCGTTTTTTCTTGTCATGGTTAAGCTTCATCGGGTACCTGCTAGGTAGTCAGACAACCTACTGCAGTGAGGGACTTTCTGACCCAGAAACCCGTCCGCAAACAAGCATTCTCTTATCGAAACCTGTGCCTTTGGATTACACAACCTGGCTCCATTTCCCCGCAGGTCGCGCGCCGTACCTGCGACATTTTTAGTAAGACGCATGGTATCGGAGACCTCAGCAATGAGGCGCCGGTCATCCGGGATTCGCATCCGCGTTACACGAGCGCCCCAATGTCTTGTCTTAGCTGCCTTCATTGTCTTCAGTATCTGAAAAATTTCTACGGGGCATTGGAGAGGCGTCGGTTGTGCTTCGGCTGCATTGTTGATGTGATATGCTCTGAGCATCATGTGAGCATGTCCGAAGGATACTAAGGGAAGAAAGAGGTATCCAACAAGACAAAACAACCTGATTCCCGAGACAGCCTCAGCAGCCCCGCTTGATTAGAATTGTCCACATTATGGACATCGGCGAGTTGCCAAGGTAGATGATAGATCGCTGGGCTTTACCATAGCAGGTTGACCGCTTGCAGCGTTTTCGTCGGATCATCTCCCCTTCGTAATAGTCTGTTGGAAATAAACCAAAGATGTGACGATTTGTTCTAGGCCTGATTCGGATAGCACTAAAATAAGCGGTGCTGATGAACCAAATATGCAAAGCTTCCGGACACACCTGGTAGGCTGAGCAGCTGAGGACAAATATCGACTACTCTACTATCCGTAAAGGGAAAGCGAGGTACCCAAAAAGCGCCAGGTCGTCGCTAGATTAGTAATATTGGTCCTCTTTTCGAGAAATTCGAAGCTCTTCCAACTTAGCGCCGTGCATCGTTCACCGATTCACCGAGAAACTCAAAGCGTGCTGGATTTGGACGATCGGAGAGCGAGGCACGGGCCGGCTTCTCCAACCCCCAAGGGGTAGGTATGTAAGTAAGCACCTTAACCAAGACTTGGGGCCTCTACGACATTGATAAAAGTTACTGATTGATATCTTCTTTCTCGATTCGCCGATAAACGGCGAGACGATTACGAGGTCTTCTTTTCAGTCACAGTCACATTCTGATGAAAGTAGAAAGCAATAGTTTCGACCACAGCAATCACCAAGCTTTAAGGGGAAACCGGATAGAAGATCTTTATCAACAGCCTCGTCTTCCCGGTGATACTGCTCTTACTGGGTTGCACAAAAGAATTAAGTCTCCCAGTCTGCCAGTGCCGCCTGAGACCCCTTGCAGCTGGGCAGCCACGCGGTCCTCGTAACGAGAGAGCTAAGGTAGGTAATGCAGCAAACCGCGACCAACGAAAAAACTCGGTCACATATCATAATGCGAAATTATCATGCGAACCGGAGTAGCCTGAGTTACAGAAACCGAGAGGTCGGCATAAACCCACAATACCATATTAGAAGCAATGTAAAATCAGCTGAAAGACCTGCTGAAGTTCGGTATTGTCTTGTCATAAATGACAGAAGCATGTCTTGCCGGTTTTTAGGAGGCGCTTCTTAGCAATTCCCAACAAATAGTCCGCGAACCTCTCGCTGCATTGGCGAGGCTTTTTTTTTTCCCGCGCCCGTCACCATAACCCGAATTCGCATGACCGGGGAAATAACGTGGGACGCTAATAAGACCCTTTGCGACGTTGCGAATTGCTTTTTTAAGCCTCTTAAGTAAGGGGGCTTACGGGCTTATTAGCCTTGAACCTTTGGGGTGTTAAGAGGGGAGACTAATTGCACGTCATCGACCGGATAAGGACAGCCGCCTCGCGGTATTGGGCTGTAAGCGGGGTTTCTCAGACGATCGCCCAACAGCTGTTGAAGACGTGCTCCATCACCTCTCGAATGTCCTGTCTGGCATTCAATGTGTCCTGGCGCTTCTGCACCTCCTCAAGGACCTGGCTCGTAATCCTGGCATTCGTTGCAACTTTCTCCATGCGAAGAATCTGCGATTTGATCCATGCTCGTTCGTCTCCATCCTTCTCTTCGGATCCCCACATCAATAACGGCCAGAGCATATTGACCGGTAACATGTCTTGCGCATCCCTATCGACGAGCAACTTTGCTAGATTACGAATGGTATCGATTGACTCGATGGTCTCTTTTGCCAGAGGGAGCGATTTGTATGCAACCCTATGTAAATGAATCTTACTTGCATGGTAGTTGGACAAAAAGGTCCGAAACGCCCTTGAAATTGTAAGGGCAAGATTTGACGAAACGTGCGGTGCCACCAGGAGCCCGGCTGATGCATAATCCATTAGCGGAGGCCGGGCATCGTATAATTGGCGGAGATCTTTCGAAATTTCAGCCGCAATACTCATCACTTCAGTCTCATCTTCCACGGTACCTCGGCGCCTATGGAAAGGATCTAGATGTGCAATTCTTCCGCTGAAACTTTGTACTTTCTGAAAGAACACGATGCCCGGTTGATACAGGATATCGAAGAGAACTTCTTCAATATCTGTCTCAGGTTGATCGCCGATTCCTAAATCGCCTCCATCGAGGCTACCGGGTGAGGCATATGATAAAAGCTTCTCGTCGATTTCGGATAGGAAAAGTCCCTCTCCACCGGCGGATACTGCCCTAGCATCTATCATGCGGATCCACGAGAGGAGGCGTATCTCGACGGCCCGAAAATGTGTTTTGTCTGATGATTGGTAGATGCCGAAAGCTCTTTTGAGATTTGAGTGCAGAAGCTCGTTTCTTCCTTCGAGAAGGTCTGTGTAACTAAGGAAAAAGAGAGTCGCAAGCATGGCAGCCCGGTTGAGGGCATCGTCTCTCTGCTGGGATGTATGGCCAACCTCGTCATGCCTAGTCAGCTCTGCGACGGTTTGTGCATAATGCTTCTGTGTGGTATCTGCTAATCCCTCGCCCTGTCTAGATAAGAGCAGCGAGGAAAATGTCAGGATGGCATGGCGTAGTATTGACGACGATCGGGACATGGATATGAGCGTCTGCCGCATAGACGCCCACTTGCTCTGGGTTTCAACCTGGGCTATGATTGGAGGCACTACTGATTGCACAAAGTAATCCAACAATGCCCGGTCACCTGACGGGATACTAGATGAAACGGCATTTTCCTCGAGAACGGGATATCCGTCGGAGTTGCTTGATATGGACACATCAAAAGTGTTTCCCATGGGAGGCGAAAGGGTCGTAGAGAATGACGGGGTCTACTTGCGTCAGCGATGTCCATACCTTCTCGTTTTCGCGATTTTAAGGGAGGAGATATTCAAAAGATGATGACGTACCATGATTGCATTTGGCAAAGCCTGGTCTACCACGGGCACATCCTGATTTCCCCAAGACGGGGGCTTCCAAATCTCTGGTCCATCCCACATGAAACTCGCATAGTTGAACACATCATCAAACGATTCTTGGGCAGAAGAAGATGAGGGCTGTGGTGGAATCTCGAGAGTTCTCGAACTTCCACCGCTATTAGTATTGCCATCAGATCTCACCCGATTAGCAAGTAATGTGCCACCCGGGCTATTCGTCAAGAGGGTTGAATTAGATGGTCTCCATCTACATTCCAAGTTCAAGCGGGAACAATGGCCGCATATGGGACGAATTTCATTACAGCGCACCTTGCGACGTCTACACAAGCAAATTTGTTTTTAGCAGGGGATCCTCAATTGATAAGGTGGCGCAAACGCGTATACCACCTACCTGCAGGTCATACAGCCATTCTTGGATCTGGCCGGTCTCTTGACGGGAGAGGCCGGCTGCTGCGGCGTTTGTGAGCCTGTCTGCTGCATCTTTTAGGTTGCAATTCATAGCGTGATGATTTCAAAGCTAGTTCATTCTTATACGAGTCCGACATTTGATAACATTGCATTCGATATAAAGATAGCCGTCAAGTGACCGAAAAAGAGGTCGGGCAAGTCGGGGTAGCGTTCCACATTTCTTTCTCTTTCCCCTGCCTTTTAATACTCCTAGTCATGTATACAAATCCCCACACCAAGTGTTCTTCTCCCTTCTCCACACGCGCTTTGGAGCTGGGGGAGTTGGGGGAGTTGGGGAGCCTGGAAGCCTGGGAGCCTGAAGATCCTAGCAGCCTAGAAGCCAGCAGGGTTAGGTAGCCCTGGTAGCTTAAGGAGATGCATTGATTTTTAGTCTTGGCACCACTGATCGTACCACCTCCAACCCAATCCCAGAGCCGCGGTTCGATCCCCTGACCAGTCTTAACGAATTTCTTGGCTGGCTTTACGCGATACATGATACAGTACACACATAATACCTACCTAATCTCCTAATCTAAATCTAGCATTCACCAAACGAGCGGTGACACTACAGAAAGCTATAGATTTGGAATCAATACAAGGTTGACTTTCTTTGCAGATAACTATATATATTTACGGATTCACCAAACTCGCCTCGACGCTCTCCAACGGCTTTACTACGTCGATGATCCAACTCTGTTTCTTGGGGTCGTCAAATTCGGGATAAGGCCGCCGGCAGTGACAGCTGGCTTCCGGATACCCCAGATATTTAGCGACAACCCATTTCGTCCCGTTGATCCCGCCCTTTCCGAAACCCCATTCGACCCCAGCCAACTTGATTTGAGCTTCGGCAGCTTCACCGAGTTTTCCTTGGTTGTATAGATCGAATAGCTGCACGCAAGCCTGATGCTTCTCTTAGTAACGAACTTTTCGAACGTCGAGACAACCTCAACAAAACGCTGTCGTGTTGGGGACGGGACTCACTTTGGGATACAGGTTGGCAACTCCAGTCACAGAGCCAATTGAGCCAACGGTCATTGCGGGGATGAGCCAATCACTCTGACCCGCTATGGCGGCAAACTCGCTAGGCTCGTATTGGGCTTTTATCCTGGCCACTTTTGCGATACCTCCACAAGTCAGCTTGACCCCTACGATGTTGGGGTGAGCGCCGAGTTTGGCCAGCATCTCCGAATTCACATCTATACCGGCGGCAACTCCGGGAAAATTGTAAACGAGAATCGGTATAGGACTGGCATCGGCGAGCTATTTCCCTTCGTTAGTATATCGGACGTCCGACCCGCGTAATATCAAGGTCTCAGTACCTCTGTGAAGAACCCGACGACTGCGTCTTCGTTCATAGCGAAATGAAAGTAACTTGGGCATAGCACCAATGTGAAATCGGCTCCGGCTTCGTGAGCTGCCGCCACATCGGCTATAACGTCTTTCGTGCTCTGCCCCGTACTTCCGACCGTAATCGGCAGGTCTGGCCGGCCAGCCTCTGCTGCTACCTCTTTCGTCAACTTTATAAGTTGGATCTTTTCTTCTCGCGTCATGGTGACGGCCTCGCCATTGGTGCCTGCTAAGACGACTGTCGTTACTGTGTTAATAAACCTGTCCCTGCAGTACGTTCACCATCGAGAGACACCTACCTCCATGGACACCAGATTTTACGAGAAAAGAGAGATGCTTCCTCTGCAAATCCCAGTCAATTTCCTGGCGTGCATCATTTTTAAACCACGTCAGGCTGGGCGGATGGATGCCTGGGGGGAAGGGTCGTGATGCCGGCATGACTTCTCAATTTCTCGATTTTTTTTTCTCAAATTTTAAGGGAAATAAACACACTAATCACAAGGAAGCATATAATTTACTATTTTTAAAGCACGAGAAAGCTAGGGACAACGGAAGTTTTGTACTTAGCCGCCACGCGACGACCGGGACGCGGAGATCCACCGTCGCTGCGGGGAGGCGACATACCCACGGGTCTGGTCTCGTTAATCTACCCAGCATGACCCGAAATCGTGTTTCTATCGCGCATCATGGCGTGTTTTCCTACGAGATCTATCGATTTTGTGGAGTTTTTGAGGGCGAAGGCGACGACCTTGGCGACTGGTACCCCCGTTAGCGTTGCCGACACACTGGGGAAGCGAGGCGGCGTGCCGATTTGCTAAGAGATGGGTCCTTGTCGCCTAATGCCATAGCGCCTATTTTCAATCCCATTTTACATTGCGCGTCATACTAAGAGGAGGATAGTAGGTATCTTTAGCGGATGGGGGTCACGTCTTTTCATTTACTTCGTCAATTTTTAGCAATTTAAGGGGTAAGGTCAGCTAATTGGTACCATTCGATACCTACCAAGGTGTGGGTAATACCTCGACATCATCTCTACTTACTACTAATTACAGTGTGTATACATTGGCCCTCGTGCGCGGCAATTGGCCTACATTCAGAGGAACCGGGTAATCGGTAACAGCGTGCTCATACGAGAGTGTCTTGTGAATACCCACCTAGGCACTATAATTCAGGAACACATCATCGTCATTGTTCCTCATCATACGCACGTCAACACCGTAACGAAGGAAATATTTGGCGATTTACGAAAAGTACGAAATTTGCGAAAACAACATCGATCGAAACCCGACCTATAACCAATATCATGATATAGCAGAAGCCGTTGTCCTAAGATCTTAAACTTTCCCATTTAGGTCAATGTGCTTATGGACATGATATGATCCGTTCCAATATTGCGCGAGCTGTTCTCACGTCCTCTTCATGGTGTAGGGGCTATATGTCCATGCTACTTACCTAGTATCTCCTTAGGCTCTACATGAGACCAATGGGCGAGAATGCAACGTTCTCACATGTCAGCAAGTTCATGATTTTAGAACGTTCAGAAGCAGTCATCTACTTATTCCCGAATGGGGGCCTCATACGTGCAGCCGGCAGCGCTAACACCGCATTGCATTCCCGCAGCGGATAGGGCAAGCCTTACGTACATTAACTAAACACTAAGTTGCTGGTGGTGTGGAGCGTATGCGGTTGGTGGACGGGTCGACGTCGAGACGCACACGTTATATAAGCTGACTAAATCGGTCGTGCCTCGTGGAGGGCGTGGAAGTTACGCCATAGGACGGGCGAACACGGACGGATCAACCGCCAGATGTAAGTCAGAAATACCAAGCGTGATTAATGATCACAGGGCTGTACACAATTCTTGCCGGATGCATGCGCTGGGAACACACGGTTTCGCAAGCGCTGGTAAGCTACATACGGGAAGATATTCCGGTCTATTGGATGACGTCTAAATCATATCTCTAACTAACAGGATACCTATTATATATATTTTACATCTATATATTTTAATCTTATAAGGATAATCTAATGGTACATACATAGAAACACAAGTTTTGATATGATATCCTGTCACTACCTATAACCAATGCACCTCATCACATCCTAGATTCCCAATTCGGCATGGATTTGACCTCGTATCTCGAGAAGTTCTAGACTAAATGATCGCCGTGGAGGTAATCTTCGCTGGGTAGCAATGAGGAGAGAGGTATTGGACGACATGTATACTGTTTTTTTATTTCTGCTTTTTTCGTCGACTTACCTTCCCGTCGCGGGGGAGAGGGGTTCTCTTTTCTTTTTCTTTTTTCCTTTTTTTTTTCTTTTCGTCGATCCATTAACGAGGCAACTAAGGATCGGTCCGTGGTGGAGAAAGGGTAGTAACTGGATTTCGAAAGGCGGATGCTACGTTGTCAAAAACGCGATACTTAGTAAGATATTGGGATGCAAACCGACAGTCTGGATCCCGGCAAGGGTCGCCCTTCTTTTCCCAATCCCAATCCCAATCCTGCGGCGAGAGGGCGACGGCTCCCGAGCCTGACGGGTGAGTGAGTGAGTCTGATCTGCATGGGGGAATTGGGAAGGATGGGATGAGCGCTAGCGCACGTCCTCCGACGCAGGCGAGAGAGCAAAAGCCTGGCTGGTCTGCCTGCTTGGTTGCTGTCTGGCTGCGCGCCTCCGTTCACTGGACCGGGCCGAAAAAAATAAGAGAGAAAGAAAGAGTCAAAACGCCCGCAGCCCAATGCGCGTTGGCGCCACCTCGCTCAATCCTCTGCACCGTCGCATTTGTCCCATCTCTCGCTCACTCACCTATCCCGTCCTAGGTAATCGGGGACCGAAAGTACTTTCGTACATACATATATACGCACATTACCTGCAATCCTGTTCCCCTTTGCGGTTAGCTAGCACCCGGAACGCCTTCGACCGGGCGGTCGGCGTTGATCATACGACGTGTTACGCAGCGTTGCGTGCCTAGATATCTACCCAGCATCCGAGGTAGGCTGGTACTAGGTAGGTCACGTAGATAGCTAGCTAGGTAGGTAAGTAGGTAGGCATGTACGTAGATTCGTCCCGATTTTTGGAACGGGGCGTATGTATGTTTGCTTCGTCGTCAGGATGCAGCACCAGAACCAGAGCGAGCACGGCGTGCATCTTTTCCCTGTCGCGAATCCGTCCGCGGCGGGGTCTGGACCCTGCGTTCTGCGCGTCGACGTTTCTTCTTTTTCTTCTTCTTCTTTTTTTCGTACTCGCAAGCTTTGCTTCGCAGAGTAAGGTCCATGTGCCGACTTTATCCCCCGCCCGAAGGAGAAGCCGGAGGCCTCAAATGGCATAAGGCTGATGGGACGGACGTGGGGGGCGTTGGTTCGTTTGCTTTTCTTATACGTCTCGCGGAGCCAATGACGTGCTCGATCGTGCGGCGATGCCTGCGGCTCGACCGTTGCGCGCTGGTAGCTCGGTGGTTTTCGGTGAGTTGGCGCGGCGGTTCCCTGATTTTCTTACCGCGTAACACTGGCCAATGTTGGGGGTTTGGAGAGCTTGATGCGAGACATCGAGGGAGAGCCAAAGATAGCCAGCCGGGATACGAATCGTCATCCGGGATGCCTCGTGATGCTCGGCCGGTAGGACGCCGCGGTTCGAACTAGCATTCGAGCGCGATGTACTGTATACTCGGGCTATAATGCCTACCTTGTCTATAGTGTCCAGGGCGCGTACCGCGGAGTAAGCGGAGGCCTTGTCACTCCCTCGGGATTATCCGTAGGCGACGGCTTGGCTCGCTGGAGATATCCCAGTGTTCATCATGACGTTGAGATCGGCGGCGTGCTTTGGCAACTTCATGATCGCTAGTCGAAGTCCAGCGCTATTGATATGTTGTATGACATTGGGCACGGAGACATTATGGGGAATTGGCGTTCATTAGTTGGGAGAAGCTTACGGCTCTTCTACTAGGACGAAAGGGGTATCATGTTCTTAGTCTGGATTGTTGCTATTGGGAGGACGCGGGAAATAGGAGGCTGAAGGAAGGGGGCTATCTTGTGTATCCTATGTATGTACCTAGAAGGCGGCTAGGTATAGTACTTTTGTTCGCAAAGAGATGCCGTTTTCTTGAGCCTATCAAGTTCATACCGTCTCAGGAGCAACCAAGTTTCCAAGAAATCGACTAGTTTCTCTTATTCGATTGTTAATGTTTGCGTAACCTTTCCATGTAGCTACATACAGTCTCTATATGTAGATTGATCTGATATCCCTAGAAGAATGATGAGATATTAGGCTAAGGTTAAATTGGAATTATCCCGTTCACCCAGAAGCCCGTTTTAAGGGGTTTATGATAGGTACTGGGTAGGTGTCCAAAAGTGTATGGATTTCGAGTAGCCAACTTCAATAGGGGTTATCAAACTGTAGGGTCAACTTCCAAGTTAAGAAACAATGTTCATATAGTCTCTTCAACGTTGCTAACAGTAAGTATTCTGTATTATCTAGTAGAAGCTAGCATTTGAATTAGAATTGCGTGTAGCTCTAGGTGATTTCGTTAGCTATTCAAGTACCAGTCTATAGCTGTAGTTATGTCGTCCCCTACCTATGAGTCCTTATACCATGTCCCTATTGGGACTGCACTATCGTAGGACAAAGGGTTACTGCTTTGATCGAACACAATATCTAGAATAATAGATACATACTAGGTACCATATAAAATTTTGCTGGCCTGGGACCGTTTTAGTCACGTCGTCTTGTTTTGTGAAGCTCCAAGTGCGATTACCAGTCATATGAGGGCTAGCAGCTTGTGCCATATGAGCCCCCCAGACTGCACCGATAGAATTTGCTGTATGTCACAAAGCTTCATCGACTGACACCTCGACTATGGGGTATAAGACAGTTTACCGTTATAGAAACCTAGAAAGGGACTGTAGTAGGGGGCGAGAGAGAGATCCGTGTGGACAGCGTCGGGATAAACGGAAAGTCTAGACTTCTTGACATATCAAACCAGTATACGAACCATTGACTTTGGCGTGACGAAAAGTCAATCCCGAGAACAAACGCATCTCGTGAGCTCTATCTGGATGACGAGTTGTGAGAAGTGAATGGTGCAATGGTGGCTTCTAATATGTCTTGGTTCGGTAGTTCTCGAGCAACTCTTGCTGAGACAATGTGCTATGTAACTGGTATTAGAGGGAAAGTCAGACATCGCGTGGGTTTGTTTTAGTTATACGTGTGTGGGTGTTTTTGAAGGCAAACCCACCATTCCATTGACGTGCTGGTGAGTATAGTGGTCTCTGGCTTCTAAACTAAGGATGGATGATCTTGGTTCATGGGTATCTGCGTGGTAGCTATGGTGTCACGATGTAGATTATAGATGATACCGCTAAATTCAGAGGGCTGCTACGTGGACACTTTAGGGCCTTAAGCCATAGCAAAAAGGGGGTCGTTGGTATCAACGTGGGCGAAGCCAAACACTAGATTCTGGGCGCCGTGTCAAATAGCTACCTGGTGTGTTATTCATACCCTCTCAAGGGCTTTATCGCCTGGATTCCTGCATTCCATGTTTGACCATTGTTGATGATGTCATGTCTAAACACGTACCTAGATATATAAGGGTGGCATCTTAGAGTAGATGGGTCGCTGGGTCAATTGTGATTCTATCACCTAGAAGTATGGTCCCAGTTCTTGCTAAAGCAAAACCCGTTGTCTCCCCAAACAGCGGTTACCTATCAGCACTGTTAAATCTCAACTAAGAAGGTATACAGGTAACATCCATCCCACTGGTACCCATTGCAACTGGGGTTTGGTTAACTCCAGGTCCAGTAAGTAGTGTCTCATTAAACACCATTTATAGAAACTGTTAGTTAAGTGAATAGCTCTATGATGTATTCTTATAGAGGCTGACTTATGGCCCAGGGTTTTAACCTTGAGGGGCGATTTTCCCACATAGCACTACATCGTCTCCGAGGGGTATCCAAGCTGTGCTAGTAAGTCGAGCTACAGCGCTCAGCTTACCGTCCGGGCTGATCTTTCGGGGTGGGGAGACGAAGACACTTCCTTGACCAAGCCACGTTGGCGCAATAGTTACAATAACTGAGTTGACTAAATGTGAATTCCCGTGTGAGAGGAGAGAGTTTATCACTTCACCGCCACCCTCGATCATAATGCTCCGCAGCCCCTCGTTTCGTACAGCAGATAGGATAGCGTGCCAATCGAAGCGCTTACTACCTAAGTCCGCATCGGAGTTCTGGCTTCTGTGCCCACTTAGGACTATAAACTTCCCTCCGAGATCTTCCAATAACCGCTTTCTGCTCTCCGGGGGCTGTGGCACAGCTGTGATGATATATGGGGCCAGTCCTTTTCCTGCCCGAGCTAGTTGCATAACCTTACTCTTGGAAGTGAAGTCCCAGCGCAGATTTGGGTCAATAATTATTGGTCTCGGCTGATGTGTGGTGAAAGTATGCTTCGTATCCTCGCCGGCGGCTTCTCCAGCCAGCCCCAGTAGCGCACCAATGCCCGCAGTGGCAGCAGAGGACGAAGTTTCTAGGACTGGACCGTCCAATGCGATGCGGGAATTCAACCCTGGGTCATCGGCGATAGCTGTGCCAACGCCAACACAGATGGCGTCGTGGCGACTGCGAAGATAATGGGTCATGGCTTTTGATTGGGGCCCCGAGAGAACAGTCCTGATACCCGGTCCGAGGGACAGGGCTGAATCGAGGGAAGTAGCGAATGTCAACGTGACAAACGGCAAATTAGTCGATGAAGAGATGCCATCCTTGACGCCTGTCACCAGTGGCGGAAGATGAGACTCGAGCTTCTCCTTTTCGATGGATGGGAATATTAATGGAAGTTCAGCCATTTGGAATATGTTGTTTTAGATTTGACTTAATTCAGAAATCAATATCCGTATCTCTGGGAGATACCAATGCTTATTTATTCCAATCATATGTTCAAGATATGATCCCTCTAAAGGCGATATCATCTGTAGGTAGATGAAGTTGGAAGACATGAAGTTGGCCGCTAAGTAAGATCCTCATATCTTGCATAGTTCTGTAAGCCAATCAGTATTCAGATAGAGTCCAATTCATTACCTTTTTGGTGCATAGATCAATTATATGGATCTGTATATGCACTAACAGGGATAATATGTATTGTTATCGGACCAACACCAAATTCCAAGTATTTAACAGAGTCGGTGAATGGACTTAACAATTCTCATGAATTCGGGAAGAAGACACGGCAAGTTTGGTGAATCACGAATATTGATGCCTTGATTTGTCATTTACTTTGAAAGTTGGAATTATTGAATTGTGTACGGAATATTCGACCAATGAACATTGACTTTGTCCCTCCACAAGAATGTGGCGTAACAATAGAGCACAGCCACATGCGCATTTCGGGATATGGCGTAAAATTGCTGTAAGACATACATGTGATCCCTGTACCTGGATACATATCTTGCGACATAAGCTGTTTGATCCGTGAATCTCAAAGACCTTCGCGACGGTCGTATTTTAACAATCGTCCCTCTAAATTCCTCCTGCTTATCATTCGTTATAATCTATCTCTGACTACCATTTCTACCAATTCTTGCTAGCCAAGACTATACCATACTACCTACCTCTAATCAAGCAGTAATAACTGTAAGACACCACGCGTCAAGAAAAAGCTCCGCCACAAATCTAATCACATCCTCTCGGTGCCAATCCTCGGCGCCAACAGACCAGCGCAGCCGACTATCCGAACGAAGTGGGCGCTTTATTTGTATTACCTGAAAGGATCTTTTTCCGCCCTCGCAGAAACAATTTCTTCCTCCTTTATACCTCCATCCACAGTGTCGTAGATGCGAGATCGATCCATCTAATTCGACAACACCCGACTTTAAATTTCCTACTCTCATCTACCTATCTACCTAGGTAGCTACCTGGTACATCTCGTCGCATAAGTGTACTAAACCAACCAAACAACAACCAATCACCAACCTTCCAACCGGTCCGGTCCGTAGCAATACCACCTACATCCATACCTACCAACCCACCAACCCATCACCATGTCCGGCAAAGACGACCTCCCCCCAGCATACGGCCCACCGCCACAAGCCCCGCAAGCCACCTACCCAGGCGGCTACCCGCCACCGCAGCAGCAGCAGCCCGGGTACGGAGCGCCCCAGGGCATGGGGTACTACCCGCAGAACGCGCCTCCGCCGCAAGGCCAGTACCAGGGGGGCTACTACCCGCCGCCGCAGGGCTACCAGCCGGGGTACCAGCCGCAGGGCCAGTACCAGAACCAGCAGCAGCAGTCCTCGGGAAGCGATAGCTGTTTAGGCATGTTGTTCGGTGCGCTGGCGTGTTGTTGTTGTCTGGAATGTCTGTTTTAAGGGGATGAGGAAGAGGAGAGGGGCAAGGAGGTAATGAAGTTGTGTCGTGATCGCGATCGCGAGGATCGCGCTGAAGACCGAACCGAGAGCCGACGGGCGATGTGACGATTGACATTCGAGGAGGGCCGTTGCCGAGGATACCTTCGCTATGCATATTGAATTTGAACACCGGAGCAGGGCGTTGCGGGACTACTCATTACGTCGTTTTGTAATTATACGGCATGGCATTCTGATACGTTCTAGGTACATAACTTACGACAAACCACGTCAAACCAGCTACTTGTAATCTCAATTTCATGTGATTACTGCTTCTGCCCGCTTGATTACTTGCTTGCTAAATATCACATCCGTCTCTTGTACAATGTGTTGAAACATGCTAAAAATCCTCTATACAGCAATGCCCTGGGCATGTCCATTCGCAAAGCCGTTTGCGCCGTTCGTATGACCATTTATATCACCCGTAAGCGTAGCGTACAACTCGTCGAACTTCTCCTGGGCTTCCGCCACGCAGTCATACGAGTAGATCATATGCTGCACCTCGGGACTGGCCCACTTATCTGGAATCGGAGTCCCCTTTTTGGCCTCCTTGAACTGTCTGTCGCGTTCTTCCTTCGCTTTGCCGTCGCCTAGATGTAGCGTTCGCGCCGAAGAAGCCGCCAACTCTACTAGTATCGATGTCCGCTCCTTTCTCAGGAGCTCGTAGACCTTAAGCGCCTTAGATAGGGCATCCCTATCGGCGCCACCGCTAGGCGCCTGACTTACAACCTCCGCTAGCACGGCAGCATCTTCGATAGCCATCGCAGCACCCTGACTAAGGTGTGGCAGCGTTGGATGGCAGGCGTCACCGACAAGGGCAACACCTCCCAGAATCCAGCTATCGAGCGGCTTGTGTGAGCGCAGTCTCCACTCGCAGACCTCACCCTCAGGCACCATATTAAGCATCTTGAGGACGATGGGATCTAAGTCGCCATACACCTTAAGCATGGCGGGCTTGCTTCCACGCGTCGTGTACGTGGCGTTAGTCGCCGCGGCGAAGTTGACGTCAGGCTGGCATGTCGACAAGTTGTAGATGGTCTTGTTGCTAATAGGGTACGCCACGATATGTCGTTTCTCGCCGATCCATCGCAGCGCACAGTCAGCGTCCAACAGCTCGAGGAGATCTGGGTCGTGCTCCATCTCGGCCCGCGTCAACATAATTCGGTACGCGGCTTGCCCCGTGTCCTCGACGTCAGCCGTGATGTTTAGGCCCTTCAATATTCCGGTTCGCACGACGGATTTTATACCGTCTGCGCCGAGAAGGACGTCGGTCTCTACATCGTACGCCTCGCCGTTACGCGGCTGTACCGTGAATACGACTTTACCAGGGCCGAAGGACTTCACATCGGCCAGCGAGGTCGAGAAATGGAAAGTGATGTTGGGTTCCTTCTTACATCCCTCGTATAAGCCGCCGGCTAGAGACGCTCGGTGTCCGGTACAGTGGGGATATCCGTACTTTTCCTCGATGTCGGGCATCTCGACATGAACGAGCTCGCGATTCGTGGATCCTTCACGGATACTGGAGGCTTTGATGTTGGTAGCTTCAGCTAAGATGCCGTCCCAGCAACCCCAGCGATCCAGCACGCGGGCCATATTCGGAGCCAGTTGAATACCCGCGCCGACGAACCCCAGGTTCGAGGCTGTCTCGTATACATCGACATGCTTGAACCCTTTCTTAGCGAAGGCGAGGGCGCAAGCAAGGCCGCCCATACCTATGGTGAAGCGACATCAGTCGTTATACGTTGGTTTTGTCTTGTTTAACTCACCCGCGCCAATAACGGATATCCTTAAGTCCCTATAGTCCGACATATCGACAATCTACGACGCTCTAACTCCAGGCCAAGACCAATAAATGAGTATATTCGAAACGTCCCAAAGGTCGAAAGGTATTTATTGTGTAACAGCAGAGTGTGCCGAGTGAGTGTCGTCAGATCAGATAAAATGTTTAGGTGGTATGTTTGATGTATTTGATATATTTGATATATCGCAACGAATGAGGACGGTATGTCATCCTAGGTAACGAAGGGCGGACTCCTTGGACCAGGACCATTACCCGTGTACCTACCTACTTTTTCAGGCGGCCTGGACATTCTGCCGCTCATAAGCCTTCTTTAGTTAGATAGTTATCCCGAGGATGATTGAGGGAATAAGAAAAGCCTAGAATGAATTTCGGACATCCTAGTTAACGAACAGAGTGGGGCCAATTGATTGCCGGCTAATGAGGGGTTCTTTCCAAGGATTCCGTACCGCCATAGTCTATCGGCATTAGCTTTGTCGGAAGACAGGGTAGTATACGATAGTAGGATAATCTTTTCGCCTATGTGCAACTATGTATAATCGTTTGTCGTCCGTCCTTTCCCTCGTTTTATATGAGTGCCACAGATACTTCCCTAGTACGAAGTACCTGTGGGCCTCTCATCTTACGTACGCGTGGCTCCGTGTAATGGTTTTTGTGTAATACCAATGACGTATGTGACGCTCATGTGAAACCGCAATATAGAATCGACGATGTAGATTTCGGACATGAAAATTCATCCGGTTTTCATTCATAGTACAAAATGGGGGTTTCCCAATATACAAGTTTTGATTAATTCCGTTCCCTAGAAGGATCAGTACCTAGACAATGCTATGATACAGCAGGCTCGGCGCCACATGAGATGAGGTACAGTACCTAAATAACTAATCCAAGACAATCAGCTCATCCCAAAAGCAAAAGCCCATCCACGGCTAAATCATATAGTCTTCCAGCTGACTTCGGCCCTCCGTAAGAAAATTTTCAAGGGACTAGACACGAAAATCCAGGCGTAACAATGATAACCTTGGAATCTGCAGAAATTCTCCCAATATACCAAACAAGGACTAGTATCCTACGTTAATAAGTGTTCCCTTCACAGCCATAGTAAGTTATCGAACCACAACGAAAATTGTGTTGGTCCAACAGTTTAGACCTCAGTGACCACGATATCAGGCACCTGTTTCGGTGTATCGGCCTCAGTTGACGTATCAACTTCCACAACTTCCACTTCCTTGCCTTTGTAATTATATTGCAATGGTGCAGTCGCGGACTCGGCGTCGCACTCGACAACGTCAATTGGGTCGGATTCCAACGATTCTCCGTATTTAAATCGCCTCTCAACTTTGAGATCCCTTATGCCCGTTCCTGGCCGAAATCGTCTGCTATTACCTATAGCACTCTCGGGTAACTCTAGATCCTCTTCCTCCTGAAAACTGACTACTTTAGAGCATTGTTGGAGTCCTTGAGATAGCAGATCCACCGTTGGGCTTGATGGGTGAAGAGTAGGTTCCTGTTTGGGTGTGTCATAGGGCTGATCCGTTCCTAGTGCTGGATTTGGGTATAAGTTGTCTTTGCCATCAAAGCCATAATCCACTTTGATAGCCTCACTCAGTTCCTTCCCATCTAGTTCTAATAAGGGTGAGAATTGTTCAGGCGTCATGCTCTTAAGCGCGACTGCAGATCTCGAATGCGTCTCACCGGTGTCCTGATACGATAGTAGAATTAAATCGACCAATACGTCTCCTACTTTTCGGCCGCACGTCTTTGCAGCACGTACGCCTGCCTCTTTCAAGTCGACTTCCTTGATCTTGTTTGAGACCAGGCGAGCAACTAGCTTCGAAGTGTCCTACTCCTTCTTGATGGCTCTGCTGTCTAGTCTAAGCACACGCTCCCTAAAGACAACGATGGGCTTTCGAAGGAATAGAACGCCAGCCGCGCAAATGAAAGTTGCAAATAGTTGCCATGCCATCCACAGCAGCGAGGCTCCCCAAGGTGCAACGAATCGGAGAAACTCTTGTACTTGGTAGTGGTCCTCCTGACCTTTTATGAAGTAAAGCTTGTTCGGCTGATAGGAGAGAGATAGATCGTTGTTATCAGGACTGGCTCTCCCCTTGAGGATGGGTCTATTGCTGCGGTCGGTAGGTTTCCGTTGTAGTTCTAGGACAGTCACTAGTTTTACGTTGGCCTGCCATAAAGAATACGGCACGAACCAGAGCGTGAATGTCTGGCGAATTGAGCAATATAACAAGCCGTTCTTCTTGTCGAAGCCTATGGATTTTAGTTAATAGATAGATTCAATGTATTAGTTACGGGGTGGTCTCACTAGTTGAATCGATCTTAAGCTTGATGTCTGGACTTAAGACACGGTACCATTGGTAGATGAAGTAGATAAACCAGCGAGAATTTATGACCTGATTCGTCCAGAGGATTTTGCGATCGCCGAAGGATGGAACACGACAGAATGGGTGGATGAAATAGGCATCGGGTAGGAAATATTCATCTAGAGTATCAGATTGCTCTTGACGGGACTTCATCGTCAAGGCACTGATAACATGATGAATTTGGGTTTCGGGGTTATCCATCTTTGCGGTTTGTTTTTGGTGATTGCTATCCAAGTATCCTCTCTTTAGTTTAATCGAGCTGTCAGCGTGCAGAGAAGAGTGTATATAGGCCGAAAGATTGTTGTTGTGAGAGATGAAGAGGTGAACTTAAGAATGCAATATGTTTATCTAACTGTAGGAACATCATGATGTCATCAGTCTTAGGCTCGGCATGTGAATGTACCTAGTCGTTGAGGAAACCACAACAAATATTCAAACCCTTCGCAATTTCTTCCATATCCTTAAACAATTTTAGTACCGTAGTTTTTAGAATTGATCTAATGCGTCCTTATTTAATGGGAACCATAAGTAAGTTTAGTAGCCGGACCTAGGAAAAACAAGGTGTCGCTTCTCTAAGTGGAAGAGGTTGAACTTTAATACTAAGCAATTTACTATAATAAGACTACATTCTTAAGTAATCGTTACATACGTAGTACCAGCGAACAAGTTATGGCCCTGAATTTCAGGAGAATCTAGTCAGTAATGCTTAGAAAAACACAAAAATGTCATCGAAACCACTAGCCTCTCCAATGTCACATACATTCATTCTCCTCATACGCCATGCTAAATGTAGATTACCAAATAATACACAGATCTTCCAAATATCCCATCCATATGTTCATGTTCGTCTTAGATCTTTCCCAGTGTAGTTGTAACCACATTAGCCCCGTCCTTTCCAAGAACCTCCCAAACTCATCACCACTCATTATACCACCCATTACACCACCTTCTCCCCACCTCCCCACCATCCCCATTACCCTCACAACGAAGCAGACATCACGCCCTCCTCGAACTACTCCTCCTTCTCCGACTCATATCCCTCGACCCCTCCCCCCCAGAATACCGAAACTGCCCACTCCTCCGCTCACTACTCCTCCTCCTCCCATAACTCCGTCTACTATCCCTTCGTCGCGGGGGCGTGCTATTCTCCTCCTCAACCACAATCTCATCCTCATCCAACATCCTGCGCGCATGCACACGACTCACACTCGTCGACCTCGACCTCGACCTACTACTCCCGCTCCGCCCATGCTCCTCCATAACAATAATCTGGTCCACGCCCGGACTACTCGGCGGCGACACCTCGCGCCTGACATCTCGACGCGTGATCTCGATCGTCTCCTTCGTGCGCCGGCGGGGGCTGTAGTCCGAGCGGCTGTTGGTGTGGGTGTGGCGATTGCTATGGCGATGCACGCGCGGCCGCGAGCGGTACGAGACGACGCTGGACGAGCCACCGGCCCCGACGGATCCGGACTCGATGTCGGGCGGCGTCGCGTTTCCGATGTTCACGCACCAGTAGATCAGCCCTAGTAGCAGGATGAAGCCTGCGATCGAGCCTAACACGATGCCGACGACGGCGCCGGGGGCGGGGCCGTTGGGCGTTCGTCCGTACCCCTCCGGCACGGTGCTGACGTCCGTGGCGAGGCGGGGGAGGAGGTGCGTGCGGGAGGCGAGGGCGTGGAGTTTGCCGGTGAACGATGATATGGTGGTCGGTGGGGGAGTCGAGGAAGAAGTAGACGCCGGAGCGGCGAGGCGCGCGAGGGCGCGCAGGGGTTCGGGAGGCGGCATGGAGGATTTCGGTGTGTATGAAATGCCGTTATCAATCGGATGGAAGAGGATTAACGAGATTGAGTTTCGCCCGAAGTCGTCTTAAGATTCGAAAACGTGCCTCCGCTTCCGTCGGTGTTGGCTCGTGGGTGTTGTGGTTCCAAGGTTCGTTCGTATTCGGCTGTAACCCGCCTTTAAAAACAGGGCAGAGTAATCGCGCGCGCAAGATTTTGGGTGGTAGGTACAATACAATACAGAAACTGGACTGCTAAAACAACATCATAACGTATTCAAAAGAAATGCGTTGCGTAAATCTGGATTTCAAGCAAACGAGGAGAAATCAAATCGAAATATTCGTAGGTGAGTGATCGTCTAGGTAAGGTACTGTACAACTCACAGGGCTAGATGTGAGCGCGGTTAACAACTAGGTAGATGATAATAAGGCGCCAACATCGCGTTGTATTCGTCGTTACCAACGTACAACCCTGTAATTAGCACGTAAAGGTCCACTGACTGAATCACTGGATAGGGGGCAGGGGTGGCTGGGACCCAGATAGTTGCTACCGCAACATATGCTGTAGCACGGCAGCACGGTAATTGTACCGACATGGATATCCCCACTTACCATTCCCGTCCCTATCTTATCGCCCTTCGCCAATGACCTTCAGACCGCTCCGAAATGGAGAAACGGGAAGACATGTTGTGAATGCAGAATGCAGATTCAATATCACATTTTGATTCCTTGGTCTATCTTATTAGAAGATAGTTCGTCATACTTAAAACATTGAAGTTGGGCTCTTCCGAAAGGGATAATTGATTGGGCTGGTGAACAAGTAACCAAAATCCGTATGCGTCAGGTTTTTCGTTTATATCCAATTTGTTTGGCCAGCAATGAGTCCTCGAAGTTACCTTTCTAATGGATAACTCTTCGTTGTCACAAACCAACTCTGAAATCCCCACAATCGAGAGACAGATGGCTATGCAACTCCATCTTTAAGAAGATGTTACTATGACGCGTTCCTTCGACATTCGCCGGTTTCCTTCGGGGAATATATACCTCTGCATCTTTGTCAAAATAGGGGAAGATCTCGTCTCGCGCTGACTAAGAATGCCTATAGACATGCTCAGTGCATTACCTACCTATCTCCTAAATCCCTACCGTCATGCAGCACCCATGGATGCATGCAATTGTTTAGACTTTGATCGCGCCATCTTCACAATGAATGAGTCATTCGGTCGGTTAGTTAGTCACCTGACAACGCGACGGGATCGCGATTGTCGTATAATACTACGAAGAGTAGTATCTAGCAGGTCTTAAAATGTGCTTACCAATAAATGTAATTATATCCTGCTGCAGACTCGACGCAATGCAATGTGATCTGCCGGAGATAGGCATATCGCCTTTAGTATCCTACTGTACGGGAAATCCATGTACGCTGTTGTAGTATCTCCGTCCGAACTTGTTGTAAAACTACTATGCGGTGAACGTTGGAAGAGTTTGACATGAAGGATCTCCATAGATTCCTTCGGTGCTCAGCTATTTGCGGTTGCCGATTGTTGGGCAGTCTCCAAAATGCAATACCCTTGGAGCATTTTCTCGCTTAAAGCGCATGCCTGGCTTACTTCTCTGACATAAAACCCCCATTGAGTCCCAAAACTGTCATCCATATCAATATCTATCCTCTCATACCTACTCCTTGTTTAAACCTTCGACATAATGGCTGAGACACTGAAAACCTTCCGCGGCAGTTGCCACTGCGGCGAGTATATCTATGAAGTCGATCTTCCGGAGAAGTTCAAGCCGACCGAGTGCAACTGTAGTTCATGCTACAAGAAGGGTGCCTTATGGATCATGCCCGAGCCTGGGAAATTTCGCTTCGTCAAAGGTAACGTCGACACCTTGACAAACTACACGTTCGGCGAGAAGACTTTCAATCACAAGGTAAGCATAGATTGGCGAAATATGCTGCCTTGCTTGTGGTGCTGACGTGAGGGGAAACTAGTTCTGCCCTAACTGTGGAGTCCATCTCTTGATTGTTGGCTATGTTGAACTCCCGAAGCCGGGTGAGGTGAAGGATCCGATGACTGGATTCAATGTAGGTGATTGCATCTCATTTTAGTGGTCGACAAGGCGGCAGTCGCTCATAGTGGATACTCTTAGGTCCGATCTTTCCAATACGGCCAAGGCGTAGACGTATGGACTATCGAGAGGAATCAGTAAGTAACCAACCCCCTCCCTCTTCAATTCCCCGACAATTATAAATTAATATATGCTTCTTTCTTCCGCCTGTAGTCTCGATGGTAAATCATTCCGGGCACCTTACGAACTACCAAAGTTCACAGGTCCAGAGCCGACAGCAGTCATAGAGGGGGGAAGGTTATACAATGGTAGCTGTCATTGCGGCGCTATCAAGGTGGCATTGAAATCGAAACCGCTCGACAAGTCCTCCTCCGAGAGAATTTTAGAATGTAACTGTAGTATATGCAATCGGGTAAGCATTGTTGATCCTATTGAAGTCATCCTGAGAAATTGAGACTGACCCACCTACAGCATGGATCGGTATGGTCCTATCCCCAGAAAGATCAAATCGTCATCGAGGGCGAGGATAACCTTGGTGTCTATTTATTCAACACGAAGCTATTCGGAAAGACCTTTTGCAAGACCTGTGGAATAGCAGTGCACAACCATGTGCTGCCAATCTCTGAAGAACAGTTCAACCAGATGCCAGAGGCTATGCAAAAATTTGTCGAGAGTAGTAAATCGGTGAAGCCGATCAATCTGAGACTCTTCAACGACTTGAATGTCAGGGATTTGAATGTAGGGCAGTTTGATGGTTACAACCAAACGCTACCTCGTTATGTCGAGCCATAGGAGAGGGTAGTTAAGCAAGGCCAAGCCGAGTTTCAATAAAATTGGTGAGTGGTAGCAAGAGGGAGCTATCTTCTATATCCAACACATGTATATGAATATAAATTTTATCCCCCCTCGAGTATAGGCTAATAAATATGGAATTTCCATTGGGATAATGCTCTAGAATGTGACACAACACTCATGTAACTCGAGTGATGTTTGACGTTCTTTGGGATAAGGCCAGCTCGTTTTCTCAGATAGCATATTGTCGCGTCAGGTCGTTGGAGATATCATCGTCGGGGTGGTTTTATAACGAGACTTATCCCATCTAGGATTTCCATCGTCGTCGAACTCAGCCCATTGGAAGAACGAACAATTCTCCTTGCCAGGCACATTTCCGCCATAGCACATCCAGAAATATCTCCCCTGTGTTCCCTTTTTCTTCTGGACAACCCTCAATACCGCAGGGATGTTGCATTTACATCTTGGTGTGTGTCTTGGATGAAAAGCTGATTTATAGTGGCGATACGTGATGTTGATCCTCCGATTGCCCGCGATGGGGTGGGGGTCGATTGCTTGAGCTGGGGCGATGGAATGTTTCCATTCTTCCTGCATCTCAGCGTGCATTACCAAAAGCGAATTGTGGGGGAGGTGAATAGAAATTTGCCCTTCAGCATCAGAGTCATCCGAGTTGGTATTATCGTCCTTTGGCACGATCCTTCTGACGCGAAATTCCCTTGCAACCCCCAGTGAAAGTGAGCCTATAACAGCTCGTGGGCCTAAATATGTAAGTTGATCGGTGTGGTATCCGACATTTTGTTGAGGTCCATTATAACAATTGACGAATGCGCAGTTTGGTGACCAAGAATCGGAGGATTGATACTTGAGTTTTCGTCCTTCGGGGTATCGGGTCTTAATGCGGGTTTGAATTTCTCTGTTCACAGCCTCTTGGACTTTTGGCCTGACATGAAGAAGTTGAGGTGTGATGCGTCGGATATCTTCTAATCTAGCTCCATTATAAAAATAGTCGTCTTTCTGAGTGTTGATCTCTGCCTCTGTTCCCACATAGAAGCTCGATGTATGATGACTTTGGACGACGTTGTCAAATAATTTAAAAGTAATCTTTTCGAATGATTCCGATTCATCTAACATTTCCTTGAGAAGAGCATTGGCCTCATCCGGTGGTAAGAAATTGTGAACTATACTACAAGGTGTATGTTCAGCTATATCTTCAGGATCATATAAGTGAAGAGTTGTTCCCTTTTTAGAAAGTCTTCTTGTCTTTTTAGGCGACACGGATCGCTCTTCTACTGAAGGTTTTGAAGCGAATAATCGCAATGAGGTTTGGCAACCAATCGTGGCGCTAATACTCTGTTTCTTAGGTGATCCGGTCCGATCCTCAGCTAAAGAAGCGGAAGCTGCCTCGACAGACCCGTCGTGCACCAAGAGTGCTTCTAATAAGGCTTCTTGGCTGATATTCGAATAAAGTGAAGACAGAATCGCCAATTTCACGTCCGTTGACTCATTCTCATCAATTAATTGTGGTGATTCTTCTTCTAGTGCAGATGATTTGCGCTTGGTTCTTTTCAAAAATGCATCCATAATGTGGCCCGTGAAATACGGAACTTAGACGAGATATGACGATATGACGCCTAATGGATTAGACTGTCTTCAACCTTTCTTAGACTTAATATAGCGATGATCAGAGTCTCGCAGATGCTTAAGTCGTAAAGCGTACGCTTCCATACTCTACCACGAAGAATGGTTGCCTAAATAAATAGATGAGTCAAAATGAATTAGAAACAAGAACCTTGAAGGGCGTATAGATTTGAAGGCGCCATTGACATGACTAAGTCCACTTTAGAACCCAGGTGAGACTTTCTCGGAAATCGATTTATTGGGACCGAGGGTACCCATGTTCATGTTACACATTCATGGATCCCCCACATTGTCACAGGTACCTAGGTACCATTAAAGCCGAGGCCCCACCAAGAAACATTCAATTCATCGTCATACCTTTGGCCGTCAATTCTCCATGAAGCGACTTTCAACTGTGCAAGGTTTGGATGTGCCGACAAGCTTGAGGTTGAGGTCTAGAGGACAGCGGTTTATTTAATATACAAAAGCGTTATGGCTTCAATGCTGGAGTTCCGCACACCCGGCTGGAACCCTTATGCCGTCAAATACTCGCCCTATTACGACTCGCGCATAGCTGTCGCATCCGCAGCAAATTATGGTATTGTAGGAAACGGTCGTTTATTTTGCCTAGGCTTGGGACCGCAGGGTGTCCAGATCGAGAAGACGTAAGCGATTGTGAAAATACAACTCCGCGTAAACTAAAACCCTCGTCCAGCTTCGATACGAACGATGCCCAATATGACCTTGCCTGGTCCGAGATCAACGAGAACCAGCTGCTGGTCGCGTGTGGTGACGGGTCGATTAAACTCTACGACACGAATGTCAACGACTTCCCCGTAGCCAATTTCCATGAGCATAGGCGAGAAACATTCTCAGTATCATGGAGTCCTGTCACCAAGGATACATTTGCTTCCAGTTCATGGGACGGAACAATTAAAATCGTATGTAGCCCCCCTTCGTATGTTCGCATCGGTCCCAACAATACTAAATAGTATTCATAGTGGTCGCCAGCAAGAAAAGAATCTATCAAAACCCTACCAGTCGGAAATTGTACCTACAGCACAGCCTATTGTCCTTCCAACCCCAATATCATTTCTGCCGTATCATCCGATTCACATTTGCGGGTATTCGACCTTCGGACGCCCGTCTCCGCCCAGTATCATCTAACCTCTAAAATCCCAGTTCATATCCCGCCTCCTATTCCACTCCCGCAAGGTCCTACCCCGCCTGCTGTACCGGGAGAGATCCTAACACACGACTGGAATAAATACAACCATACGGTGATCGCGACAGGAGGCGTAGACAGGGTAATACGGATATTTGACATCAGGAATCCATCAGCTGGTCCGGCATCTGTGATGATGGGCCACGACTACGCTGTCCGGAGGTTAGCGTGGAGTCCACACGCCAGCGACATCTTGATTAGTGGAAGCTATGACATGACAGTGCGTTTATGGACAGATGGGTCGACGATGCCGGCCCAACAAACATCCCCAGTCAAGGCCGGAATCCAACTTGGCATCATGAACAGGCATACCGAATTTGTGACGGGCGTCGACTGGTGCTTATTTGGTGTTGGAGGTTGGGTTGCAAGTGTAGGCTGGGACGAGAGGTTGCTATTGTGGGATGCGAATAGAATTTTGCGGGGACAAGCGTAACAATTATATCGAAACCTATCTGAGTACAAAATAAGGAGAGAAAATACGATTCGTCGAGGCTAGATGGAAATTTTGTAGGCTTTATACCGGGATATTTGCATTGGGAGGCGTTTGATAAAGCAGTTGAGGGATTATGTTACTGATACCATCTATACTATATATCTATTTTGGCCTTCCCTCAATAGGTAGAATTCTAAACTTCGACTAATTAGTGAATCTTCCCCTTTTCTGAATATATGAAAGTAATAGAAGGTGATACTAGTAACCCATCTCACTACAGATTATGCCAAAAGAGCATTGGCAGTTGATATGTTTAAAGGTTATAAGGCATGTTCATACCAGTAGCAAGTCACTTGAACGCGGGCACCCATAATTCTTCTTGAAGTCATCAAACGTATCATTTTTAATTTCTTTTCGTATTCCGCGTTAACGACTCCTCTTACACTTCCTATAGTACATAAAAGTCGAGATTTCCTTTTGGTGAGTGGCCCCCTTTCATCCATCCCGGCCCTCCGAGATAAGATTCCGCCGACGCCCTGTATCGTTTCGTGAAAAACCAAAGCAGCGAGAAACCTGGACGCCGATAGTGTGTGTGTTTGTGTGGATAGAGCTCCCGCGGGTGTGAGAACCTATCGATGACTAACACACCGCCAACTTCTATGTCTTTGCGTGTCATTTGTCTTTCGGGATTGTCTATGTGATGAGTGAACACGGGTCTGGGAAACCCGGTACATAGACATCGAGGAAGCTTCCGAAGTAAGATGGTACATTAGGAATTAAAACAAGATGTCGAATCTGGGGAATTGGGGCTTTTTTTCAACATGGAGAGGCGCCGTGATACCTTTAGAATGATGCGCCTCCACCTGAGCCACCGTCATTGCGTGAACCGAAACGGCTGCCGAAGCCACCACTTCTGCTACCGCCACCACCACCGCGGCCACCTTGACCGTAGCCACCGGATCGGCCGCCAAAACCGCCTGATCGACCACCGTCTCGGCCGCCAAAGCCACCTGATCGACCGCCGTCTCGGCCGCCAAAGCCACCGGATCGGCCACCGAAACCACCGAAGCCACCGGATCGACCACCATCACCAAAGCCACCGGATCGACCACCGAAACCACCCGATCGACCGCCAAAGCCACCGCCTGATCGACCGCCGTAGCTAGTAAATTGTTCTTGGTCCATATCCGGCTCATCAAAGCCGATTCTGATTCCAGGAAGATTTACCAGTCCGCGGTTGACCGCCGACTTTCGCGTCACGGCGGGTTGTTCTTCCCAGCCCATGCCATTAAAGCACCACCTGTTGAGTAACTCAACTAGATCATCGGGTCGCAAATATCGTCCCATTTTCTGGCCGAGCATTGAGCTGTACGTCTCTCTAAAATATTGCTTTGGGAGGCCCTTGTAAGCTTGAGAGACCTCCTCGAAGAAGTTCGATACTTCTGCGGGAGCTTCGCCCTGTCCTACTACGTGTCGTGGAGCCAGAAGATCCCTGTTGGGCTTGATGGGTAGGCCAGGAAGGCGATTTCGCGCTTCTTGGATTTCTTCCTTGGCTAAGAGGAGATATCCCTCACCGGACTTTCCGGCACGGCCCGTTCGTCCGACTCGGTGAATATATTGGTCTCTGTCTGGGGGAAGACCGATCTGGATAACATGCGATACGTTGGGGAAATCCATTCCTCTTGCGGTGACATCGGATGAAACAAGAATGCCAACTTTAGCAGCTCGGAAGAGGTCGGCGTTCCTTGTGCGCTGGCCCTGTGTAAGCTTTGAATGAATATCATAAAGTCCGACACCACCCGCTCTGCCAGCCAAAGAAGTTCCTCTGAGGACTCGGTTCGCAAATGCGACAGTAGATGTGTTCGAGAAGAAAACAATTGCCTTGAATGGGGGGTTTGTAGGGTCCTCTGCGTGTTTCTGTTGCGCTCGCTGGGCTATTTCCATAACGGTTGGGAACCAATTCTCGAAACCGTTTACCTCAATAAGGTGTTGCGGAACACGCTCGTGGGTTGGAGTTTCATCGGGGCTGATTGTTTGCACAAACTCAAAATTGTCCGTTTTGACCATGTTCTTGGCTAGGTGGACGACATCTCGAGGAATGGTGGCAGAAAACAGAAGAGTTTGGCGGTCGACCTTGTTGATAGGAGGGAGGAGATCTAGGATGTTGCGAATGTCGTCGGCGAAGCCAACGTCTAGCATGCGGTCGGCTTCATCCAACACTACAGCTTGTAACTTAGGAGCCTTCACGCCGGATTCTGGGTCTTGGAGAATATCCTGAAGTCTACCGGGAGTGGCGACAAGTACATGGCAACCCTCTCGGCGCATCTTCCACATGGCTTCCTTCTTTCTCGTGCCACCGACGGCCGTTTGAATAACGATACCAGTGTGTCTGGCTAGCTTCTGTGCCTCAACGCCGATTTGCTCTGCAAGCTCACGTGTTGGGGACATAATAATGCCGCGGATATCTTCTGAGGAAGCATTTCGACGGGCAGATGGCTGAGCAAGGCTAGGTTCAACTGATAGGAGACGTTGGAAAAGAGGGATGAGAAAGCCTAGAGTCTTGCCAGTTCCAGTCTTTGCTTGCGCAACTCTGTGAAGAGTTAGCGAGGGGTAAAAAAAGGATTATCATTAGATTTTACGTACAGATCAACGCCCTTGAGCGCCGGGTTAATTGTCAGAGACTGGACGTCAGTCATTGTGTCATATCGCATGTCTTGGGTAATAGCCCGAATAATTCGTTCATCAACACCCAGCTTTGCTAGGTCTTCGAACCGGGTCACATCGTATATTCCAGCTGGTGAATCTTCGACGGCTGTATTAGGATGCGCGGCCGCTTCCGAAGAATATAATCGAATGGCAAGCTGTCTGAAGGAAGATGATTGGAGTTGAACCTGCGACAATCTTTGACACGATGCTACGAGGGGTCGAGAGAGAATCTGCCGCGGGGCCAAACTCGAGAGTTGGCGACGAGCCAAATTGCCTATGCGGGCATGCCGTAAGGAAGACTTGAACATTGCGACTGCAGAGAGGATTTAATTCCCAAAGTTCGCAAAAATAGGAATGGGAAGTGAAGAAATCTTCTCATATGCGCACGACCTTATAAATGAAAATTAAAGGCGCGAGTGTCGAGGCGAATTGAAATTCTTCAACTATTCGATTTTTTTTTCTTTTCAGAAACTTTTTTGACCAGGGTCTAGGTCCGGTCCGTTGAAACGGATCCACTTGAAATCGGAACCGGGATATGTTTGTTCCCCAGTTTTACCTTTACTGATGTTTGAAGACTGAAGTCGCTCCAAGTTGGTATCTACCTAGTACCTTGTATATATTATGAGAATTAGATATTGGGGTAACTGAATTGTTGAATTCTTTTTTTCTTTAAAAGAATAAAGAACTAAGCCCCGTATATTTATACCAAATGTTAAGGATTTGTCCACTTTCCTATAGCTAAGAAATTTTACCTATCAATTATCGTAACATGAAAAGCAACACCCAAACACTGGTGTCAAGATTTTTATCAACTGATTTAATAATATATGATTTCCTTTATCTTACCATTTAAGAGGCATAAATATTCTCTGATATTCACACTACAAGGTATTCAATGATCTATATACATACATACCTACCTACATATGTGTAGTATCTAGGTACATTTATAAGTACCTCCGGTCTACCACTTAGTGCCGCGTGCGGGTCTATTAGTTGAAGAACCTTTAAGTTCGAATAATAATAGTGGACCATCGAATCCGAACCACAGGGACATCCAACACTCTGCTAGTATGAAATACCTACCTAGTAAGCACCTAGGCACTGTGGCGTCCCTGTTTTACTTCTCAATTTACGACGTGCTAATTGATGAGCCCCGAAAGATCAATTGAAGTTCTTAGCACATAAATTATCTTAAAATGTTTATTTGGCTATAGTCTATTATCTCCCTGTAATCGTATCTGCAAAGTAGGATGTATGTAGGTATATCCTACAAATTTGATTGGCGGGCACGTACGTAGTAACGGAAGGTGGTTGGGTTGCATGTGAAAATCGCTTATCTGCTTCGAGCAAAAGCGTCCTTTTAAGTGGATAGACGGGACCTCGTTGCCTCAAACACATCCATGGCTTAGGCGTGCGGCTTCAACTGCTGCTAATATTTTATTTCAACAAAGAGTCCCTTTTCCCAATTATTTCTATGTACTTATATACATATACTCATACCGTGGACATGTGCATCCGTTATGTAATTGGACGATTCGAATCTTATGCATCGAGTATAAACTTTATATTTGAACTTTCTTCGAAGCCGAGCTGAACCTGTCTCCGTTTGACCATTTCCGATCCTACTTTTCTTCTCTTTACATATTAACATAATGTCCTGATGTTCGACCTGCATAATATTCAACACTACCAATAGCGAAATAACAGACCCGGGATGAAGGGAAAAATAATAGACATCATAATGGAACAAGATATGTCTATTGTGGTATTTAACATGTTACCAACTTCAGTCCAGTCTCGATTACCGGCATTCCGATCCCTCCGCCGATCTACAAGTTTATCTATTTTGTCCCTTCGGCGCCGTTCTCTTATACCTCAGAAAGACATGGAGCAGGTGATGATTGCAAGGAGCGAAGATAACTCGGTTGTTGAGCTGCAGCCATGTTCAGAGGCAGCCACAAACGTCACTAGTAGTGAACTTGAGGTAGACCAGAAAAAACCGTTGAGCTGCGATGACAGCAATCCTAATGCTAGCTCTGGAGTGAAGTGGAATTATGCCGCTCAAGGTACGAACTTTCTCAGTTTAATATCCGTTTCTTAAGCATCTGAATATGTTATTCAACCATGGGATCTAGGTTCCTACTTACAGCAGTCTGCCGCCCATGAAACAATTGACTTGGCCTTCGCAAGAAAGTCGTATATCGACGGTGTAGCGTACATGCTAAAAGCCCTCCCGGACGATATGGACGACTATGAAGCCGGAGTCATCCGACGAGCTCTGCCAACCTCATTCCAGCAATTTGGGACGGATAGGCAGATCGAAGCAGGACCTAAATGGCTTCCATCTGATAGGGCAAAGACATTTCTGCACTCCACCGTCCAAGGCTTCGTGTCGAGTCTTGTGCTTTTCGCCTACCTACTCCTCTCCTTTCTGTCAGCCGTCATCCGTACCGGAGCCCATTACGAGCGGCAATACAACATTTCACAACACGTCGTCTCCAGTAGCTTTGTCTTTGCCACCGCCGTCGGGAAGCAGAGTGGTGCCCTAAGTGAGAAGAGTGAGTATACTCCGGACATGTTTTCAGAGCCACACATTTGTCAAGTAGACTTCAAACCTCGCTGTCGGGCATCTTTACGGGTTGTAATTACTGACGTGAAATGTTATAGTTGGCGCTATAAGTGACGGCAGACTTGGTAAACTGTTATCCGACCTTATCGCCTGGACTATAGAGAGCGTTGCCGGCGGAGTCCAAGATGGCATTGGTCAGGGTCTACTTTTAATCGAACAGAGACGTAAATGAGTCATGCTACAACGAATTTTGCATTTTCTACCGGGATCGGCCTGGCGTACGGATAGGGGTAATACGTATACATATGGGAACACATAGGAATACATATAGAACGCATTAGAAATACGGAAGTATATGGGTATGGTTAGATAATGATTAAATGAAGACATCTGTGATATTTTGCATCATTTCTGTACAGTGACATAAATGGCACTTGATCGACGGAGAAACTCCGAAATATGTATGTATGTGTTCGCTTTGATTCCGAATCTACTAGGTACGGAACCTGTTTCAGCCCAAGCGGAATCCGCACATGTACTACAATTTGGATATACCAAACAACGCCGAGTCGATGGTAGGACTCCAAATGTATGGCTAACTTTCTTCCAACCCGGTGCCCAAGTCGCCAAGCCAATCCCGTAGTCTATGTTCATTATTGGGTTTTCCCGTCAACCTTCTCCGCCGCCATTTTAGCCTCCATCTTCTTCCTCGCTGCTAAGATCATCTCATCTCGCCTCCGTTGTAGCGACGCCTGTCTCTCGTCCCGGTTGGAGCTCCATGACTTTGACTTCGTTACGGACTCGACTTCGCTGTTTACAGTGACTTTGTCTTGCAACCTATACCTGGTAATTAGGTCCGGTTCGGCAGGCTTGGGTGGCGCTTTGAAGGTTTGTGTTTGCGCTGTCAACGATGGTGTCGGGGAGGCTGGAGGAGGTGGCGGTTGAAATGTAATAGGCGGCTGAGAGAATTATAGAATTAGCATCGAAAATTAAGGCAGATACTTACGGAGAGGCGTAGGCGCAGCACGAAGCGGAAAGAGGTAGAAAAACGTACTGTTTCCAGCCTTCCGGACAATATCCTTTCCGTGGTAGCCGCAATGTTCCCCCCGTTACGGTGCAGATCCCACAAGATAGTCCTCCGGTCGACCTGAGGGAACATTTGCTGTATCCGTTCTACCGCAGCCTCTCTTGCGCGGGAAGCTGACTGTGCATCGCGTGTCGGTCGCGGAGGCTGAGAGGCCGGAGAGAAGAATAGATAACGAATAATGAGGCCGCCGAGGACGATTATTAGGATAAGGGAAGTGAGTGACACTTGTTCGTCTGCCATTTCTTGTACCGTGAGCTATGCATGTAATACTTTCCACCTAAGTTCTATTATATTTCGACGAAAGTCATAGATGAAGATATAAGGTCAAATCGGAGACTGATTAAGAAGAAATCGGATTGTGGCCGGAATGGATTAAAATGACGTCCAGTAGGGAATCGATTCTGCTGTGGACAACTTAATTAGATATCGGGGTTCGGGAGTCGCGTGTGGATTCCAGCGAGTCGCACTTTAGAAATGTTACGGGAACAGTTGGGACCTTATCCATGGATCCTTCCTGGCCATATAAAATTGGGGGCTCATGTCTGCGATGTACCTAAGTACCTGCATGTGATGCTACCTGTAGGCTGTAACACTTAAGGTAGGTCGGGAAGTAATTGACGTCTCAACGTTAAGTAAACGGTAGGTACGTTCGCGAATATTCTCCAAATTTGAAGCAGATGGAGTGGTACTAGGTAAGATGCACCATACTACTAGGTACCTTAGGTATATAGAAGTTGTACATACAATTCCTCGTCACTGTGTGGCTTTCTAGCTATGCTGAGACACGATGGCTTAGGCAAGAAGGCACACAAACCACATTAGAACCATCGAGTAATTAGATGCGACCCAGAGCTAGACAATTCCCATATCCCTTCCTCACAACCCTGGGCAAGCCAGAGATAGCAATGAAAAAGAAGTTTGCGTCACCTGGAGGCAGTGTTATACCAGGGACACAGTGGAAGCGATCATGGGCAAGCCCAGAGGATGCGCTACCATTGTGCAAAAATTAGAATAATCACGATTGAATCCAAGTAGGATTCTTTCAGAGATTAAACTGAAAAGAACAGATACTACACTTGATCTAAGCCAAAAGGCTATCACGAGAGTTAGCAGAGGGTTATCGAACATATGGGTGTAGTGTTGGCTTACCAAAGAGAGCTGAAGAAGAAGAAAAGAAAAGAAATCTAAGATCGGAGCTGAGGAGAATTACATAGACCTTAGAGTGACGGAAGTGGGGCAGAGAGGGCACTAATTATTCTGCCGTACTTTCCCGCTCTATCGCTACACAGGTGGTCTATGCATCCACTTAGCCCTCATCAGCCCCGCGAAGCTTGGGGGCTAATTGACCCACTCTAATTACTCAATAACCAATGATTGTAGCTTGTGTCACTAGTTTGTTTTTGTTGACCTCAATCGCGTCGGCAACCAGATTTTAAATAATACATAGCAACTCAAATGCAGCAACAAGTTATTATAGGTGCTATGAGTTAATAGAGACATCATAAATCTTTCTATGCGAATCGAATCGCAGTCGCCAATATGAGGGTTACGGAGGTGATTATAGACGTATGTATACTACGAGATAATGTAATCAATACTTCTACTGACTTATTTAAAAGGGCTTCAAATCCTATGCCGTTAGAACGGTCATTTCGGGATGGTTAGTAAACAAGATTGCTCTTCAGCGTCGCACACCAGAAACTGACATGGCCTAGGGATGAGAGCTTTAATTCCATTACCGGCCTGAACGGTAGTGGAAAGTCTAACATTCTAGACTCCATTTGCTTCGTTTTAGGTATCACGAATATGTCCACCGTTCGAGCCCAAAACTTACAGGTATGGACCGCAAAAATTATACCTAGATGCGATTTAAGACAGGTCCTGACTATCCAAATTAGGATCTTATCTATAAGCGCGGCCAAGCAGGTGTGACGAAAGCAAGCGTTACTATCGTGTTCGACAACAGAGACAAACAGAAGTCACCCATCGGTTTCGAAGAGTATGCCACCATTAGCGTCACCAGACAGATCGTCTTAGGAGGGACTTCGAAGTATCTAATCAATGGGCACCGAGCACAACAGCAGACTGTTCAGAATCTATTCCAGTCCGTCCAACTGAATATCAATAATCCTAACTTCCTAATCATGCAAGGTCGAATCACAAAGGTTCTAAACATGAAGGCGGTCGAGATTCTAGCCATGATCGAAGAAGCAGCCGGTACTAGGATGTTCGAGGACCGAAGGGATAAGGCTTTAAAGACTATGGCCAAGAAAGAAATGAAATTACAAGAGATCACTGAGCTTCTTCGCGACGAAATCGAACCTAAGCTCGAAAAATTGCGGACAGAGAAGAGAGCCTTCCTAGATTTCCAGCAAACACAAAATGACCTAGAGCGCTTGACGAGAGTAGTAGTCGCTCATGATTATGTCAAATATCAAGAGAGACTACAACAATCTGCGTCAGATCTGGAAAATAAGAAACAACGACAAAAGGATCTCGAAGACTCCGCCGCCAGGCTCAAGAGCGAGATATCCCATCTCGAAGAAGACGTCAAGAGGGTGAAAGCGCAGAGGGATAAAGAGCTCAGGAAAGGGGGCAAAGCTCAGGCGTTAGAAGATGATGTCAAAAAGCATTCTAATGAGCTGGTTCGTTTGGCCACCGTGATGGACTTAAAAAATTCCAGCAAGTCCGAGGAAGAAGAAAAGAAGACCGCGGTCCAGAAGAGTGTAGCTGAATTAGAGGCGACATTGAAAGAGAAGACAAAAGCCTATGATCAAATCAAGGCGAAGTACGACGCGGCAAAAGAGGCAAACGAAAAGCAAAATATCGAAGCAGAATCAAAAGAGGAATTACTCCAGACATTGCAGACAGGCGTCGCGTCTAAAGAAGGCCAAGAAAGCGGTTATCAAGGACAACTACAAGATGCAAGAAACCGAGTAGCAGCCGCGGCTACTGAACAAGAACAAGCCAAAATCAAAATCGCCCATCTTGAAAAGCGAATCAAGGAAGAAGAGCCTCGAGCGAAAAAGGCGAAGGAACAAAATGCAGGCCTACTAAAAGATTTGGAGGGCCTCAAAGCTCAGTCACAGAAGCTTCAGGCTCACCTTACGAAGCTTGGGTTTGAGCCGGGACAAGAAGAAGACTTGTATACACAAGAATCCTCGCTACAGCAGACTATCAGGAGCTTGCGTCAAGAAGCGGATACTCTGAAGCGCAAAGTTGCCAACATCGATTTCAACTATGCCGATCCAACCCCTAATTTCGACCGTTCGAAGGTGAAGGGGTTACTCGCACAGCTCTTTACTCTTGATAAGGAACATATCAGAGCTGGCACTGCTTTAGAGATATGTGCCGGAGGCCGCCTTTACAATGTTGTCATAGACAGCACGGCTACAGGTACTGAATTATTACAAAACGGCAGACTACGCAAGAGAGTCACCTTCATCCCTCTTAACAAAATCTTGAGATATAAAATCTCAGCGCAGACTATTGCTACGGCTCAAAATATCGCACCTGGAAAGGTGGATCCAGCTTTGTCGCTCGTAGGGTACGACGATGAAGTATCAGCAGCGATGGAATTCGTATTCGGCGGCACCTTGATCTGCCAGGACGCCGAAACCGCGAAGAGGGTGACTTTCGACCCGAATGTACTGAAGAGAAGTATTACCTTGGAAGGTGATACATATGATCCCAAGGGATCACTATCAGGCGGAAGTGCACCAAACTCCAGTGGTATGTTGGTCACCCTGCAGAAGCTAAACGAGATCAACCGTCAACTCAGGGAAGCTGAGGATTCTTTGCGCAATCTCCAAACTAAGATCTCCCAAGAAAAATCGAAACTCGACCAGGCCCGCAAAATCAAGCAGGATCTCGATCTAAAAGCCCACGAAATCAAACTTGCGGAGGAACAGATTAGCGGCAATTCTTCGTCATCTATTATCCAAGAAGTGGAGAATATGAAGGAGACAATCATACAACTTAAGAATGATAGTGCCGAAGCCAAAAAGAGACAAGCTGAAGCTAGTGCTGATGCGAAGAGGATAGAGAAGGACATGAAAGATTTCGAGAACAACAAGGATTCAAAACTTGTGGAACTTCAGTCATCTCTCGACAAGCTACGAGCAACGTTGACTAAGAATTCAGCTGCCGTCAAGTCCCTACAAAAGGAGGTTCAAAGTGCCCAACTAGACTCTGAACAGGTTTCCGGTGATCTTGCTGCAGCGAGAGAACAGTTACAGGAGGTTGAACTAGCTATAAAATCACAACAACAGGAAATCGAGGACCTTATTAAGAAACAATCTGTGTTGCAAGAAACCCACGATCTAGCTCAAGCGGAACTCGACGATGAAAGAGCCAAATTGACAGGTTTCGATGATGAATTACATGCACTTGAAGAGGCCATTAGGTCAAAAAATAACCGAATTACTGAAGAGGGTCTCGAAAAGCAGAAGCTTGGCCACACGGTTGACAAATTCCACAAGGAGCAACAACATGCAGTCCAAGCCGTGGCAAACATGGAAAAGGAATTCGACTGGATTTCTGAGGAAAAGGACAATTTCGGTCGCACGGGGACGCCGTACGATTTCAAAGGCCAGAACATCGCAGAGTGCAAGGCGACGCTGAAGACGCTCACAGACCGGTTCCAGGGCATGAAGAAGAAGATCAATCCCAAGGTCATGAACATGATCGATAGTGTCGAGAAGAAGGAGGTGTCGCTTAAGCACATGATGAAGACGGTCATCCGCGACAAGCGCAAGATCGAAGAGACCATCATCAGCCTTGACGATTACAAAAAGAAAGCCCTCCTGCAGACCTGGGAGAAGGTCAACGGCGACTTCGGCCAGATCTTCTCAGAGTTGTTGCCCGGTGGCAGTTTTGCGAAGTTGGATCCACCTGAAGGCAAGACTATTAACGAGGGTCTAGAGGTCAAGGTTTGTCTAGGCAAGGTGTGGAAGCAGAGCTTGACAGAACTAAGCGGTGGCCAGCGGTAAGCATTTTCTCTTCTGATAATTCATCCCTACTACACCCCTTTTTTATGAGTACTATAATACTAATTATGACAATGGATTAGATCGCTAGTGGCGCTCTCTCTCATCATGGCGTTGCTCCAATTCAAACCAGCCCCCATGTATATCCTAGACGAGGTCGACGCGGCGCTCGACCTGTCGCACACGCAGAACATCGGTCGCCTCATCAAGACGCGCTTCAAGGGCTCCCAGTTCATCGTCGTCTCCCTCAAGGACGGCATGTTCCAGAACGCCAACCGCATCTTCCGCACCCGTTTCAGCGAGGGCACAAGTATGGTGCAGGCCCTAACCGCCGCGGACTTCAAGTGATCGGGCACCTACCTGTACCTAATTTTACCTTACACGTCTATATTTCTTCCAACCTACCTCTCGCGGAAGGTAGACAAATTCGTGTGCGAGTGGAGCGGCGCGTGGGGGCGGACGGACGGACGGCCTTTGTCGGGTTACTGCGCGGTTTAACGCACGTATGTACCTACCTAGTATGTATGTATATGTATGTAATGCGTATGTGGCTATGTCTAGCGTGCGCCCGCGTGCTTATGATCCAATATGAGAAGAAGGAGGGCGGGTCCGGGGAACTGGGGAAGAAGAAAAAAGAGCGAGAGACACAGAGAGAGAGGGAAAATATGAGGGATGAGACATGAGGGATATTGCAGGTTTTTCCCCAATGACGATTGCATGACCGACCGTAGAGCATTACTCGTTACGGCCCACGATGGTTGGATTGAGGGTTGGAGGGACGGGATGGATGGACGGACAACACATGAACGAACGCACGAACGAATGGTATACCAATTGATGGCGGTGGATAAGGCTACGCCATCATGAAATGTGTTTTTCTCGAGCAGGTTTTTTTTATTTTATTTACTTTTTTTTAGTTGCGTCGTGCTATGATTTTTTTTTTTTTTTCGTTTAGGTCGGTGCTCCGGAGTAATGACAAATTTCAGTGCCGACAATGTCTCAGTTCACTTTTCCCTATTCGCACTCCGGCTTAAATGAGTGCATCGTGATGTTCATCATTTATCCAAATGCGTCTTATTCCTTGGTGATACAGTACTATGTATTTCTATGCTGCCCAGTTTTTTTAATGCGCCGTGAAGTTCTGCGATACCACCTGACCACCTCTAATCTCACCACGTCTCATGATTAAGGTATGTATGTTTCTTCTCGATTCTTGCTTGATATTAACTGTACAATAGAAAAGCAGAATTTCTTCTTCTTACTGCTTGATATACACATGGTGGCCCCGCTCCTCGACCTCGACAGTCATGCCGACGGCGACCCATGACTCCAGGTCGTCGCCCAGGCTGGCGTCATACAGGGGCGTGAGCTGCATGCCCAAGCAGCCGTTCAGCGGGGCGCCCTCGTCGACGGCCCGCTTCGTCCTGAGAGACTTGTCTGGCTCGCTCGGGTGCCGGATGCCGGTGTCGGGGTCGACGTTGGGCATCTTGCATCTAATTATGGAGTTAGTTACTTTCTTGAGTCCTAGGTATTATACGATCAATCAGGTAGGTGGTAATTCTCCCCACGCTGCGAGGATGAGGGTGCCGATGTTGGTTCGGAGTTTCAGATGGGGAAGTAGGTGGGAAGGTGGGTTGGTAAGCAACGAGTGAGGGATAGAGGGGGCTACTGACCTGACAGTTCTGCATGATACATGGAATGAGGCGTCATTATAGAGACCTGAACTTCCCGGCTTGAACCGGACCTGCTTCCACGTCTCCTCGTCATAGGCTTCGGCGCCGGAAACTGCGAATGGCGTTAGATGGAGGGGAGGGGGGATTGGAGGACATTGACTTACGAATAATATTAGGTCGGAACCGGAGTACGTCAAGTTCCTTTAAGGTGTCATCTTTGGGAACTTCTTCGCTAAACTTTTGCATGCTATTCAGTGTCATCAGGTGGAGGGGATACTAGACTTAGTGTTAGTTTATAGAGAGAATGGGGAGCAAAGAGGAACATACGGCATCCTGAAATCCTGTTACAGGTTGATATCCAGCCTCATCCTTGGTTGGGGCGCATCGGTAAACCTCACGCAGCTGGTCCGGGTCGATTCTGAAAATGCCCAGCCTATTGCTAACACCCAAGTACCGTCGCAGCTCTGAAGGTAACTCCTTTTCCATGTTGAGGGCATTGACAGTTTCTTTCCAGATCTTGACGTTTTCAAACGTATAGCTGTTCTCCTTAATCTCTGCTTCTGACGGGAAGTCTATTGGAAGCAGGATCTCAATCTCCGGCTCAGCAGCACGTCCTCTATGAAGCTTCGCCGTAATCGTCGAGTAAAGACCACGCCAGCCTTCCTCCTTCCACGGAAATCGTATGACCAAAAATGCCTCCTTCGATTTCATCGACTGCTTCCGGAGCTTCATCTCATCCGGTAACCACAGATCAACAGTAACATTAGCAAGTCTAGGGAACTGCCTTTGGGTGACGAATTCCCACTTGTGCTGCGATTTCTCTTCATCCGTCGAGTTCACAGCAACGGGAAAGGGACTCTTGAGCTGCGCAAATGTGAAGAGGCGATCGAACTGTAGTCCCGACGGGAAGACTCTGCTCCTCGTCAGTTCGATGCCCTTACATGACTTGACTGGGTAGATGACCAAGCTCTGAACCTTTGGCGGTTCGTTGCCCTGTGGCGAGTGTTCAGCTGAGAATTGCTTCTTTAGGTTACTCTTCGAACCATCAACTCCAGCCTTCGTGTGCGTCTGAATTAGCGCATCGGCTTTTTGAAGTCCGACTGGGGGTAAGATAACAACCACCGGGATTAAGAAGGCGAGAATGGTGATTGAAAGCAGGAATATGGAGCTGGTATCCAGATTTAGGCCTCCACGGGCCTGAAGCAACTCATCCATGGTGATGCGTTGCTATTACTGGGAAAATCTTCGAATCGAAAGTATTATGTTGGTACTTGTCCAGCAAGACGCGTCTTTGTCTTTGGAAGATGTATCATACGTAGCTACAAGAAGAATAATGAGATGATTATAGGTACGAAAAGTAGAGGTGGGCCTCGGACGTCAAGGAGTTGAACCTAAAAAGCGGCGTTTCAAATATGGTAGCATTGTTAGTCCCTCGACGAAACGTTTGAAACACTCGAAACATCTGAGACATTGAAAGGGCGAATGGCCGAAACCTAATCGACTCATCGCGACTACATCACGTGATGATAACTCATCCTGTCTCATATTCGGCATATTCTGACATATCTTATCACGTGACATACAGCTGAACCGCCAACTAGGGGATAGTAAGCTAGCGGGAGCGGCTGATTTTTCGGCGAGAGTGGGCTACAAGCTAACACCTAATCTAATTAATTCTCTCTTGAGTCGTGTGAGAGTACGAACATGTAGGTCGATATTCTTCATGGAATACCGAAATACCTAAAAGATTTGACCAGATAATAAGATAGCAACAGCCGATCATCTACGTGGTGAATTCATACTCATATCTATAATCTAGTACCTATCTAGATTCTACCTACAGATATCCAAGGGAGATGCAAATTTTCACGTTCCGTCGAGCAGAAGCAATCTAGGTGCTGTAGGATTCTATCGTGGGCCGATCGCACTAAATTCCCCCCGAAAACGTACCTAGGGGATAGAACGCGGGCGGTGATCCCGGCGCTAACTAGACCCTGAGTCTTTTCTGAAGTTTTTCTACTAGCAGTCAAGACAGCTATGTTGCGTATGCAGCGATGTGATGGTAGTACCAATCACACCCCAACCATCCTCTGACTGACGTATTCGTCAGCAAGGGTTGGTGGAAATTATCAAGCCCGAAATCGATAGAAGGATCGTCATACACCCGAATAGCCACCGGTAAGACTTTACTTTTACTCCTATTATCACGGTTAAACGTGCTAGATCACGTATGACCTTGTCAACGAGTGAAAGCTTTAACTAAGTCTGGTTGAATTCGATAGAATACACATGAGGTCGTATCTCTACTAGGTAAGCCACACAACGAACGAGAATGAAGACGCGTCTCGGTATGGTCTCCGAATGCAACAAAGCCCGAGAGACGAACATCCCGCAGTTGAACTACCGTACTTAGATGCAACCATGGTTTGTTACCCACGACTGCCTAGTCGGAGATATCGGGATTGTTGCTAACCAACTAATGCAAGGTACCAGGCACGTTGACCAGGCAATAAGGGGTCACACGTGTGGGTAGCTTGTCTACTACGGAGGTTTTGATCATACTCAGTGGCGCTCACCGCCAGTGAAATGGCATCGACGGCGAAATACAGGTAGGTTAAGAGCTTGCAGAGCTTGCATATACGGCCAGAATTCCGGCATCACTTTCATTTCAGGTTGGCTGTCCCCCTTAGCGCCCATATGCAGAGCTAGTCTCAAAAATCGCATCAGTCCACGTACTGGGCGTACTTGGTAACAACCCCCCTGGAAGTTGGAAGGGTATGGTTGGTTTTCATTGCCAAGTATGACAACACGCCGGACGCCTCTGCATCAGCTTACTGTAGGGCGATGGGGATCCGCCGCGGGATTCACCATAATAACGTATGTGGTAGTCCATTCTGGGCAGGTTGTTCAGTTTTCAGGGCCGATACGGCCAGGTAGGTGACAACCAGATAGGAAAATGTAGGGAAATGTAGGAAAATGCATATTCTCGGTACATTATGTCGTTAGGCTGTTTATGGTGGAGGGCGATCTCGGGCTGATGATTCCGCGGAAGTAGCCACTATTCTCCGCAACTTTCCCTGCTTCTTATACGCCTAGAGAACGTAGTTGGACAAGTGAGGCTACTTCAGCGACGGACAAGATATTTGGAGATAGGAACTACATAGACTATACGGCCTTGCCGTTACCTTTCGTAAATCAACCTATCTCCTACTTACACTATCTTTACGGCAATGGCCTATCATCTATTACTTGGAAATGGCTAGATGTTTAGTATATTCCACTCAGACTAAAGGCGGAGTGTTGTGGGTTTAGGCCAATGATACGGTTAAAAAAACATGCTGCCATTACAAATAGTATCGGGCGCCAACAATGTGCGTGGCGGACAACTAGCTGTACTATATTAATATGTAGACACAAGTTGAAAACGCCATGTGGAAAACACCACTAAGGGGTAGATCTAGATAGAATCGGGTATAGAAGCTACACTAACTATGTAGTTCAGCCAGCTAATTTAGCAGCCTCACGGGGACACCCTAGGGTTCTCCACAGAAAGGATGTGTTTATGCACCGTTACATATAGCTCACCTATCAGCTATCAGACCGATTTTGCTTCAGCTGTTGTAAGAAGCCATATCTATACCTTATGTAAGTAGGGGCTCATGGTGTGTAGGAACTAGGAGCTCATCGCATCATGAGCCAGCTTATCTTTTTTACGAAAGTGGACATAACTATCGAGAATCTATGTATGTACGGACTAAGGGGTTCAGACGGGATTCGCTATTATCTAGCGGATTTGATGAGTCTAGAAACTCTCACATGCTACGTAGTGTATACCAAGGTAGGTATGTAGTGGATAGGGGGTATACAATGTGTATTATTGGCGTACGCTAAAAAAGTATAGCAAAGACCAGGGAGCCTCCTTGGGGGATCAGACCTTCGAGTTAAATGCAAGAGGATGACAATTTCCGCGATTGTTCTTGAGCTTCTCTGCATGAGATATCGTAAGATTAAAGCCAAACTTGCTTACTTATTAAGCAGTGGTCCCATAGACTCGGGAAATTCAAGTTTCCTTTTAGAGCCGCGTGCCGCCAGCCTTAGATAAAATGTTCAAATCAGTTTAGTCTCATCCATAATACAGTGTTCCCCATTGCCTCTCTCTTATCGGCTTTCCGCCTTAGCAGGGGTTCTAACCCCCGTCGTTCGGCCGGGAATCCTGTCCCATAATAAATCGTACTATGTAAATGTCTAGCCTTACTGTCATTGTTACATACATGCTTTTTTTTGACAGGAGTCGGTATCACACTGTGTTTCTAGAACACACAGACACGATGATACGACAAAATAATAAGGCCCCTGGCGGTTGGCGGGTCTTAGCGTAGAAAGGGTAAGCTGGGGATGATGAATCGGCAAATAAAGCTCTACAGATTTGCGACATGGGGTTTCCCGTTGATAGTAATAAGCATGAACAGAGCCCTGGAGCCTTGTAGGAGGACAATTTGGCCTAGCGGGAACGCAAGTCATAATGAGCCGCGACATATCTGACTCCGACGAACTATTGTATTCCGTAATATGGTATCGAGATGATATCCAGCGCAGGTCTCCTTTAGTTCGTAGCTGATCCTTGCGAGTGGAGAAATTTCGGGAGCCTCAAGCCGGAGGCTGGTATTAAGCTGTAGCAACTAAGATGAGGCTTATTAGACTTCCCAGTAATAAAAAACATATTATCGAGCAGACCAAACACCGAGATGAATGAGACGTGAACTAATTAGTATAGCTCCCGAATCCAATGCGAATATGTCACACTGGGCTGATTGGAGACACTGGAGTCGCTGGAGTCGCTGGATGGCAAAGACGTTGACGCACATCCTTGATCTACCTACCAGGTAGGTATACGATTCCGGAAAGGAAATACGAATATTAACATTAAGAAAGATGTATATTCTTGGTCGAACAGGTATAGCAGAGGGTTGATATAGGTATAATAAAGTAAGTTGTGTAATATTATGATCCTGATTTGGAACTCTCAATCAGTTCAATCCATCATTCCTTACCCATGTTTATGCAAAATATACTGTAGTAATACAGGGAACAAGGGACTTAGCTCACAAGTACGTCACAACCCACCAGTCCAGATACTTTATAACTACATACATACATAGCACTACATGTACATACTATGTACTATGTGCATGCATGTATTTAAAAGGGGGTGTGGTGGGACAAGGAGAGTTAAGGTAGGTGGGTTAAGGTTGAGCTAGTTGACTTGAGCAAGGTCTTAATTAAGTGGCGTCGACGAATTGGGTAAACCAGTGCCTGTTTCCCTTTTTTTATTTTCCTTCGCGCATAGCGTTTTTACTTCCCCCTAGCAACATTGAACTAATACAGAATTTCTATATTTGTCAAAAAAACAAAAACCTCTAGCGTCTAAGGTCGGAGCTAAGTCAAGAATTAGGTCGGAAACTAGCTTAAAATTCGCCGCCAAGGACGCAAATCTGGAATCCTTGACTACGGAATATATCAAATGGCAAATGATATCCTTGCACTTCAAAAGATTTCCGTCCTACCGCCTACTACTAGACCGGAAATCCGGGACAGAGGGAATTCGATGAGCGGAGAGCGGATGGCGGATGCAACGATGGGATGGGACGGTCCCTCTCTCACATTACCAGTCTCCAGAAGATCATTCCGAACTGCTCCAATAACTAGACAGTTAAGGTTGAGCTTTGGGGAAGCTAACTGGATCTGCTAGGGTTGTCCAGGTTGTCTGGTTGTCAAGGTTGTCCCACGTCCACTACAACATGAATGAATGATGCCAGTAAGCATATCATTATGCCCTCACCAACGCCATCGATCAAACTGTTGCGGCACAGCATGTGTCCCTGGCAGGCCTGGTCACAATCCGGTCCCTGTCGATCATGATCAACCACGGCTGGTAAACTGCTATATCTGTCTATGCGCCATGACATTTCTGCGTGGGATACCTAGTGCTGGCATCACGGCCCCTGCAGGTCGGCCGAAACTCACCGCACACGTTCACATTCACATTTCCAAAAGGACTCTCCAGCCACACGAACACGGAAAAATACATCCAATACATCACCTACCTAGAACTACCTAGAACTACTGTACCCAGGTACATATCACGAGAGGTACTTCCAAGTTACACTTACTACCTGCTTACCTACCAGGTCCTACCTAGCTGTTAGACAAGAGCTTCTGTCACATTACTTCACTTGCTGCCGTTACGGATAGCCCTGCCCAATGATGTAGGACCGGCTCCTTAGCATGATCGATCCGTTAATCAACTTAATTAATATGGGCAATGCAAGGTTTATGAGCCTCACCGTTTTCCTTCTTCTACCAAGTCAGTCTTTCTGCATTTCTGTCATGTACTGACAGACTGGGTGCTCCAACGCTCTGGTCTGTGTTCGGGTACACCCCCCCTTTCACTACTGTATCTAGTCCCCTGTCGAGGGCGGTGTGGAGGCCCATTCGTACATCTTTGCAAAAAAAAGATTTTTTTTCGGAAATTCGAAACGCTATTCCAAATATAGTAATAAGACTTGCGGAAATTGTTAAGGAAGTACATAGCAGTATATTGAAATGGATTACTTAGACATGGGATACATGTATTCGCATACAAATTTAGCTGTATAAGTATGTATATAATGTCGCTTTACTTAGAGTCAATTAGATCAATTACCTAGTAGCTTTCAAGGTTGTTGCAGTTGAAATAGCCTTCTAT